>NC_045604.1:44356731-44981731 GCF_009762305.2 Zalophus californianus
AACAGCAACTAAAAGCAGAAGTTTTTGATATGAAATGGATTTGTATATGTCATGTGTTTACCTGCTGTGTAATACAGTACTAAGTGCTTTTACAAATATGGGGGAAAGGAAAGAAAAAGAAAATTGCTTCTCCCAAGTGATTTATACACTGGATTTTTTTTTAATAGTTTTATACTTTGTTGAAATTAGAGGGGAAGTCTCAAAAATGGAAACTAAATGTAAACCAAAGGATATTGCTTGACATTTTTCATATCAATAAAGATGATAAAATAGTTTGTTTTTATAGTCATTCTTGTCTCTTCTCCTCCTTTCAGAGGAATAACTTTATTCCTTTTCAAGTGTAACTCTTTCATCTGTGTCCTTGATCCTACCCCTTCTTGCCCCCCTACCTGTTACCCTCTCTCTGTTGTATTTCCAGTATCTTTTTATTTTTTTAACAACCAGTTACTTCGTTTTAGTAGCCTAGTAACATTCAGGTATACCTTTTCTTTTTAAAAGAATTCACAACCCCATTTTTCTCTGATGTTGCCCTTTCTCTTCATCATCAGACTTCTTAAAAGGGTAGTTAGTGTGTGACCCTGCTTCACTCCCAGTCATTTCTCAGCCTCCTGCAACTTAAACTATTAGTGCCTTCCTGGTGACCAACTCCATTGACTTTGTAATTTTCATCCTGTTCAGTTTTCTCTGGCATTGAGTCTATTGATCCCATTCCTTCATGAAGCCTCCTTTTTCTCAGCTCTGCCATCATATTCCATCTCTTTCACTTTCTTCTGTACCACATGCCTCAGAGTATTATCCTCCAGAGGTCTTTCCTACCCTTCCCTTCCCACCTTCTGCATTCTCCCTGGTGATCAGATCCATCCTTTTGTCTTGAGCTTTCATCTCTTGGATAGTAAGTCCAAAATTTTCAGTTCTGACTTTTTTTTTGGAGTTTGGACTCCTATTTTAACCATCTGATATCTCTTACACATTTCAAACTTCAGTGTGACCCAAAAGGGCTCTTATTTTCCTATCTGGTCAGCAAAAAATGATCTTTCTATATTTATCTGTGTGCCATTAACCACCTACATGAACTCTAAAAAAAAAAAAAAGAAAAATCCTTATTTCCATTAATCTTTCTCACCAAGTCTTTGTAAATCTGTGTTTAAAATGCCTTTTAGATCCAACTCCTCCCATTTATTTCCGTTTAGTTTCAGGGTTTTGTCACCATTAACCTGGAGTATAAAAAACTTCCTAACCAACCTCCCTACTAAGAGTCCCTCTCCTTCTTTAGGTCATTTCTGCCATGCTTCCATAATTATATTTTAAATATAGACCTGTTAATGTCCCATTACTGATAAAAAAGACTTCAATTCAATCACCCCCAGTAGTTCCAATATCTTTTTTATTTTTATTTTTTTATTTTATTTTTTTTAAAGATTTTATTTATTTGAGAGAGAGAATGAGAGAGAGAGAGCACATGAGAGAGGGGAGGGTCAGAGGGAGAAGCAGACTCCCCGCCAAGCAGGGAACCTGATGTGGGACTCAATCCCAGGACTCCAGGATCATGACCTGAGCCCAAGGCAGTCGCTTAACCAACTGAGCCACCCAGGCGCCCTCCACTATCTTTTTTAGCTTCATGTCCAAGTGCTTGATTTTTCAACCATATTTTCTGCCACCTCCACCCTCCTTTCCCCTAATACTTAACATACTATACATCCACTGTGTCCTATTCTTGAGTAACTATTTTTATTCCTCCAAGACTTTGTTTATGCTATGCCTGGAACAGTCCGTTTTCCTCTTCTGCCCTTCCCTTACCAACCTGTATGTACTTGCCACACCTGTCAAAGCCTAGCTCCGGTAACACTCTGTGAAGCCTTTTCAGAGCTTATCAGAAGGAACAAGCCCTCCTATTATTACTATGCTTATTCTTTGCATAGTTTTTATTGTAATACTCATCAAATTGATTCATAGTCCCTTATTTCATCTTTATGATGGAGACTATTTCTCTTTCTCATTTATTTTTGTGTATTCGGCATCTAGCCTACTACCTGGCAATGTTTAGATACTTTTTAAAAAAATACTGCATTTAATGGGGAGAAATCTGAAAAATCCTTATTTTTTTCAGGTTGATTTACCTTTCTAATGTCAATGAGATTTTTGCTCGATATACTTGGTGATATGTATACATTTTTCTGATTTAGGGCCACCTAAAGTGCATAGATTAGCAGTTTGTTAGAATAGGCATACTTAGAGACCCCTAGCATTTCAATGGTCATTTCAAACAAATTACACAGAATACAAGGTAAGTGTTAATGAAAACTTTTACAGTAAAATTATCTTTCCTAATAAAATACTGTGATTTATTTGAGCTCCTCATTTAGAAAGAAAAATTTAAGTAAAAGTATGTTAATGTAATGAATTTGCAGGTTGTCTTTTTTGCTTTGTTTCATTGTACTTCAAATCTTTGGGAGCTTATATTGAAATGCAGTTGATTACATCAAGTAGCTAGCCTGTATAGAAAAATCTGAAACCATTGCAGTTAAATAGGTGAACTTGGTTGCCTGTGAAATATCTTTCAAAGTTTAATTTTGGATAATTTGCTTATATCAATTTTAGGAACTTGGATTTTTCCAAAGGCCACCAGGGTATTACAGGAGACAAAGAAGGTCAGCAACGACAAATACGGCAGCAGCGCTTGATCTCTATAGGCAAATGGATCGCCGATAATCAGCCAAGGTATTTCTCATCAGATACACTTACACACCTCACATGTGTTTCAGGCTCTGGCATAATGCTATTGATTATAAACTCTTCAGTTAAAATGTTGGTAACACAATATCAAATTACCCTGGTGATCCTAAGTATACTCCATTTAATCTCTGTTCTCCCTATTACACTGCCTAGTGTAGAGAAATAGGCTTTGTCTCCCTTGTTAATCATGAGCTTCTGTCCTAATTTATAAACATCTGTGCAAATCTAACTAAATGGTATGTTCATGATTATGGTGATTTGTATTGACGGGCGTGGTGGTCAGTTTCAGTTAGGACAGCTCAGAGTCAGTTAAGTTTCTAGTTCTGCCACTTCCCTAGGTGTGTGTCCTTAGGATCTCCCCAGTTGATTATAACCTTCCCAAAGTCAGTAACTGTTTCATATTAATTTCTCTCAATCCTCATATTAATTTCTATATTCAGGCTACTGTAAGCACTTAAATGGTTGCATGTTTGAATGAACTTAGTCCTTCTGAGCTCTAGTTTTTACACCTATAAATGAGGAATTACAGATTGCCACTTCAAGGGCCTAGTCTAGTGCCTTGTACTTAAGACATGCTCAGTAAATGTAGCTGTAATTAGTAGAAGACATTAAAAGGGCATGGGAATGTGTTGTGGGGATGCTAAGCAATTATGAGAATCTAAATTTTTCTGTAACACTTTTTAGGTTATATAAAAATAGATATGTTATACTGTGATACCCGACTGTTTTCAAGTCTTTGGGACCGGGGATGTACTGACTGTTGGGTCCAGACTCAGTTCCATTGTTAGTGTTTTTTAGGTTAATGGTTTTCATATATGGATTTATTTTTACTTTTTTAGGCTGATTCAGTGTGAAAATGAGGTAGGGAAATTGTTGTTTATCACAGAAATCCCAGAGTTAATACTGGAAGACCCCAGTGAAGCCAAAGAGAACCTCATTCTGCAAGAACCATCCATGATAGAGTCACTGGCTTCGGATGGGAACCCAGGACTAAAATCAGTGCTGTCCACGGGCCGTAATCTAAGCAACAACTGTGACCCAGGAGAGAAACCAATGGTCACCTTCAAAGAGAACATTAAGCCGCGAGAAGTGAACAGAGACCAAGGAAGAAGTTTTCCTCCCAAAGAGGTGAGAAGGGACTGTAGCAAAGGAATTACTGTAACTAAGAATGATGGAAAGAAGGACAACAGCAAGAGGAAAACAGAAACCAAGAAATGCATCTTAGAAAAGTTACAGGAAACAGGAAAGCAGAGTGTGGCAGTGCAGGTAAGCTGTATTTAAACTATAATGCAGGTAGAGGAAGGCTCACACAAAAGGCAAGATTTTCATTTTGTTCCTAAAGCCTTGAGAATTGGCTCTTCTGGAAGCTTGAATGCGTTCTTTGAATGCCACACAGTAAGGTCACGTAAGAGCTATGGTAGGTGGCTACTCCATCAGTTCTTGGAAATTGTAATGTGAGTAAAAAAAAAAAAACTCAACCTGATTTGACATTTTTATCAATCCTCTCCAATTGAAGTGGTTTGAAATGACCAGTTGCAGACCTATTAACTACGTGAAGAGTTCTGTTTTCTTTGGAAAGTGTAACTGCCATTTGTTAATGTTCTATTGGGAAATTTGGGGTCTTTTATAGATCCAATAGAACCAAGAATATATTAAGGCTTATAATTTTTTGTTTTTTTTTAGTTCACTATAAGAAATAAACGATATTCTTGGAAAAAGACAAGGCTCTTTTTCTTGGCATTTATACCTGTCCCAGCCAGTAGCATTGTATTACTTCAGTGTTATCCTGACTCATGGGAATTTGTAAAATAAGAATTTAAGTCTCTTGCTGGGAAAAGGTAAACACTGCTCAATTATTTGTGACTTTGTTTTTCTTAAACCTTTCCAAAGAGATACAGACGATTACATATAAACAGAAAAGGTCTTTGCTCTGTGCTGGTTTCATTTATACCATATATGTTTGAACAAAGACCTAAGTAGCCATTTGATTTGTTAGCACATTTTAGCAAATGTATTTGTTTGCAGTAGGCATGAGGACCCTTATTGAAGTCTGCTTGCAAATTAATAGTGCCTTCAGGGTATTTCACCTACAGAGTTTTTTTGGGAAACAGAAAAATAACATAATAGTTACATTTTAAGATTAATAGTAGGGGGAGAAACAGAGAAAAACATGGTAGAAATTGAGAAAAGGCATGGGGAGAGAGAGGTGCTGGGGAAAAGCAAAGAACAAACCAAATGAACTATAAAGCCAAAGGGCCAGTGTTTTAAGGATGAGTCCAGTATTTTCCTGCCTGCTCTGCCTCCGTTCTCTGCAACTGCCTCCCAACAAGGGCCAGACTGAAAGTCTCCTTTCTGGTCTCTCTTCCCTCTTAAATCTGCTTCTAGATGATTAAAGAAAGCCTGGCAGGAGTCAGTATATTACCACTCTCTGTACCTCATCCTAAGGTCTCTGTAAATGTCACCTGTTTTCCTTCATTTTGAGCAACCCATATGACATCATATTCTCTGTAGCTCATTGTGTAGGATCTAGGGGCCTGCTCCTTACTGCTGAAAGTATCCTTATTTATTCTAAAGGGGTGTCAGCCTTGCAGGTGGATACCTGACTGGTATGCTTAAGGCTGCCCAGATGAAATTAAACTGAGGGCCAAAGTATCTCCCCTGTGGGTTAATAATCATCGTTATTAATTCATAATTCATGTATGTTGTTTAATGAATTCAAGTATAAAGGGCGCTGGGGTCCATAATAGGTGGTATAAGATTACAGGCAAGTTTCGGGGCACCTGGGTGGCTCAGTCATTAAGCATCTGCCTTCAGCTCAGGTCATGGTCCCAGGGTCCTGGTATCGAGCCCCGCATCAGGTTGCCTGCTTCTCCCTTTCCCACTCCCCTTGCTTGTGTTCCCTCTCTCGCTGTGTCTCTCTCTGTCAAATAAATAAAATCTTTAAAAAAAAGAAATTATAGGCAAGTTTTTTAACCTGTTGGCGAGACGTGTCTCATTTGTAAAACAGATGAACTCTCAGGTCCTTTCCGTATTTAGTATTTTTATGATCTTGTGAAAGGAAAATAGTTACGCTAGTAAAACTAAGCCCTTATATCTTTTATTGACAATTAAATAATTTATTTTGATTTTCCCATTTTTAATTTAGGTAAATTTAAATACCTTCATAAGCTTTTTTTTGTGTGGACATAATGGGGTTCTTAGAGTAGGTGCTTCTTTCTGACACATTTGAGTTTCAGATTATTATAGTTTTGCTTCTGTTGGTCATAGGTAAAATCCCAGACAGAACTAAGAAAGACTCCAGTGTCTGAAGCCAGGAAAACACCTGTAACTCAAACCCCAAGTCAAGCAAGTAATTCCCAGTTCATCCCCATTCATCACCCTGGAGCCTTCCCTCCTCTTCCCAGCCGGCCAGGTAAATACACATTTTATACTTTGTTCTACTTAATCTCATCTGTGTATGAGTTTCTGCTTGTTAATTGAATAATTTACAGTCTACTGGAGTTATATTACTAAACCGTAATGTTAAAAGGTAGAAGGAAGTTCTCTTTTCTCTAATGCTTATGAAGTTATTTTTGAGCCAGTTCTCTAGTTTATATACAAATGCATGTTTGTTATCATGGCAGAATTCCCATCACTAAACTTGGCGTTAAGAAACCACCTTTGGAATACTCCAGTTGCTTCAGTGGATAGAAATAGCAGCCACTACTCTAATTTAATTCTTGAAATCAAGTTAAAGATTGATGCTTGATCAGTCTCACTTGATGGTTGCTCCCTGTTTTTTATAATTTATTAGAGGACCTCCTCTCTACCCTACCCCATGTCCCCCTCAGATGACTTATTTTTGTCTTTTGCTAAGTGCCTTTAGAACTAAAGCTGCTGTGTTCTTCTATTTTGAAGGGTTCCCGCCCCCCACATACGTTATTCCCCCTCCTGTGGCATTTTCTATGGGCTCAGGTTACACCTTCCCAGCTGGTGTTTCTGTCCCAGGAACCTTTCTTCAGCCTACAGCTCACTCTCCAGCAGGAAACCAGGTGCAAGCTGGGAAACAGTCCCACATTCCTTACAGCCAGCAACGGCCCTCTGGACCAGGGCCAATGAACCAGGGACCTCAACAACCACAGCCACCTTCCCAGCAACCCCTTACATCTTTACCAGCTCAGCCAACAGCACAGTCTACAAGCCAGTTGCAGGTTCAAGCTCTAGCTCAGCAACAATCCCCCACAAAAGCTGTGCCGGCTTTGGGAAAAAGCCCTCCTCACCACTCTGGATTCCAGCAGGTAAGTTACAGTTGTGTGTACTGTGCGGCTGAAATGAGGAGGGAAGGCTGAAATTATTCAGTGTTTGATTCATTAGAAATACTGGTTAAGCTTTCAGATGCTTTTGCTTTGTAAGGATTATGGGAATGCAAAAATATTCTCTTTGCTGTTGAGGCAATTTCAAATGTGTTCCTTTCTCTTGTAAAGGATAATAGATCTTAAGTACCATTCTTTGCTGCTACTTCTTGTCAGCGTTGTACAAAGGACTTTGTATAAATAATTCTCTCCTATTTGAACATTAACTGCAGAGGGGAAATAGAATCATAATCTTGATGAGGTGTTAAGGATAGGACACCATTCTTAAAACTGTTGTCAACCCCACGGCACTTGAGGCAGGAAGGGGGAACACACACACACACTCATTTGTTCATTAAATCTCATAAATAATTGAATCGAAAGGGAACGTGAGTTCCGTGCCCATCATCTATTCCCAGAGAGCTCTATGTATTGAAAAACCTAAAGGGTAAAGGACTGCTGACTTCCATTGGTTGTAAAATCTCTCAAGTTCGTTCTTTGATTTCCTGAGTATTGAATGTAACATTGCATTTTATCCTAGTCCTGATGACAAGCATCTCTGATTTTTCAGTATCAACAGGCAGATGCCTCCAAACAGCTGTGGAATCCCCCTCAGGTTCAAGGCCCATTAGGGAAAATTATGCCTGTGAAACAGCCCTACTACCTTCAGTCCCAAGACCCCATAAAACTGTTTGAGCCGTCACTGCAACCTCCTGTAATGCAGCAGCAGCCTCTAGAGAAAAAAATGAAGCCTTTTCCCATGGAGCCATATAACCATAATCCCTCAGAAGTCAAGGTCCCGGAATTCTACTGGGATTCTTCTTACAGCATGGCCGATAACAGAGCTGTAATGGCACAGCCAGCAAATATGGACCGCAGAGGCAAACGGTCACCAGGAGTCTTCCGTCCAGAGCAGGATCCTGTGCCCAGGATGCCATTTGAGGTGTGTGTCCTTTCCTGTCACCAGGCACAGCGGAGAGAGGTCCGGGGCTGCATATCTTTTGAATTTCTCAAGTAGACGTTTATAAAGGCCACTCTGACCCATTAGTGCTACAGCGTGCTGCTGACTAACTGGTGTGGCTCTTGGCCTCCTCCTCACAATTGCACAGCCCGATTGGATCTGGGGGAGCTGAGGAATCCCGTTACTGATGTGGAACTGTGATGGCCTGGCAGAGAGATGGTGCGGAAATCTCTATCACAGCATGTTAGAGAATTCTGAAACAAAGCTCCTCTCAGTTGGGCTGAATCATCTAAGTTTAAAAATAGGTTTACTGCGTATTGAAACAAATTGCTTTCTGAGAGGAACAAAGTCAGCCAGTTATCTTTGATAGTGGAGTTCCCCTTCCTTTCTCTCTTTATTCATGAGAAACAGGTGTGTCTATAATTTTTTAAAAGAGCTGTTTCTCTGTTAGCCCAGGATATGCTAATAACCCCTTTGCTGCACCGCATTGTTTTACTCACAGGCCGCATTAACCTCTTATGTTCGGTTCCATGTTTGTCAGTGTTTCTTGCTGCTTTTGTTGTCTTGATCTTTTGCGCCCTTGTCCTTGTGTCACTTTACTTGTGTTTCAGAGCCTTTTCTTCTTTGCTTAATACTGTCTGCGGTAATTCTTCTCCTTGACTTGAGTTGCTTTTATCCCCTTAATCATGCTACTTACTCCTTTGTGCTTTTGTCATGCCTTATTGCATCTCACTGTGATCCTTTCTGTCACTAGGACCCCAAGAGCTCCCCTCTGCTTCCTCCGGACCTGTTAAAGAGTCTGGCTGCCTTGGAGGAAGAGGAAGAGCTGATTTTTTCTAACCCTCCTGATCTTTACCCAGCTCTGCTGGGGCCTCTCGCCTCTCTTCCTGGACGGAACCTCTTTGTATGTATTTGACATAATTCCTCTTGCTCTAACCCCAGCTTCTTTCCTGAGATTTTGGAGTCCTTGAAATAGATGATTTCTTTTTTCTGGAGCTTTCCTTCTTTACAGAATTGTACCATTTATTTCCTTACTGCCCAGACTAACCGTCAAATGGTAGTAGAACATGGGAAAACATTTCTGACGCCACAGTTGTAAAGCTCAGAGTCATAGCTTTGTTATATGTGTTATCCAGAAGCATCCTTCAGGGCTGGTCACACAGGATGCAAACCTGGCAAATTAACTTACTTTTTAGGTGGCACTTCCATCTAAACCCAGGAATTTCAAAGATCGTTTGATCTTGCTCAGGAGCAGTGGATTTTTCTTCATGTACTCAAAATATGAAATGAAATACATTCTAGATTTCTTAGTGACATTATTGAACGGTATGTGGCTCTTTTCTGTTTGGGTAACTGAGAGCCCGGATCTAAATTCAGAGCAAGATTCATAAACAGAATGAGTAAAAATGAAAAGAATTCTATTTATAAACATTGTTGGAGTGCCGTAGGTGAGTGAATACAGAGATAAATAACTAGGATGACATGAAATAAAGTCTTAAGTATTGATTAGTGGTGTCTTTTAAAAATAGTCCTCTGGAAATCACTCTGCATTTCAGAGGATGGCCGTTTTGTATTCTCGTCAATATTTATATAATATTTTGCTGAGGTGGGGGAACATGAAAAGACATATGCTGTGAAGTTTCCCCCCTCCCTTCACTCCATCTTAACAAAACATAAAACAATTCTGAATTTTACTTTTTTGCTGTTTCTTTTTCATAAGTATGAGACAAAAAAAAAACATCCATAAGATTAGAATTAGGAGAAGTAAAACTGTATGGCTCTCATGACAGAAGCTGCCATCCCTGGCACTTGAAGTTCCATCAGAATTTGCCTGGGTGAGTGGCCAGAGAGACGTCCCACTTTTTCACCCAAGTTAGAGAACTAAAAGATCCCCTAGAAACTTAAACTACGAGAGCACAGTGACAGCACCTCAGGGTTGTGGAAAACCTAACTGTGAAACTGTTGGCTCCCTGTGTTTGCCTTTCTTGCCCCTTCTCTACTGGTGTGGCTTGAGGGCTTGAGGGCCCCAGGAGCATCTGTCCACTCCTTTCCTCCTCCCTGACTTCCTGCAGTGCTTGCCCCTCCTCCTCCGTCTGGGTGGGACAGTGGGCGGGGAGGGGAGTGGTTTAGGGGTTTTTTTTTTATGTTTACAAAAAAAACCTTAACTGTAATCCTTTCTGTATTTAACATTGTTAATGATATAATGTGTGTGAAAGTGCTTTGCATGTAGTAGGTGTTTAGTAAATGCTTTGTTGACCCAACTACTCAGTGACAGTGAGCTTCAGAGATTCAGCTTTTTTTCCTGGTAATTTTCTTAAGGCCAGTAAATGTTAGGTTCAACTTCAGCAACTATTTTAATATATACCACAAATAGAGCTGCTTAGGAACCATGTTGACAAAACCAGTTCCATTGTCAAATGGATTTGAAAGGCTTTAAGTCATTAATGTGAGTGTTTTAAAAATTGGGGGAAAAAACTGCCACATCAGCTCAGCATTTTGTTTTGAGAGTATTTTAAATGCAACTCTTAATAAGGGTATTCCTGAAGGTTCCTGCTAGTAAATCACTCAGAACTGCCATTTTCCAGGGTCCCTGGTCCCTACCAGGGTATCTGTGCTAGATGAGAAGTATTGATCCAGGAGCACTGTGTCTGACTTGCACTTAGCTGGTGTCATGGTATTAACATTTAATTCACATCTTCAAAGCCTTATTCATTACATTGTACGTGATGGGTATGTACAAGTATGCTTAAATGGTGGTCTTCTACTTTGATTGTATAGTATCTTAAAGATTAATATTAAGAAAATGGAAGGCATAATTTAACTACCTTTTTTTCCGGGACTGTGAAGAAATCCTTGTTGGAGAAGCCCTCGGAACTCATGTCCCATTCCTCCTCTTTCTTGTCCCTCACCGGATTCTCTCTCAATCAGGTGGGTAGACGGTGAAGAATCCTGCTTTGTGCTTTTATAGTGGGCTAGTATATCCTTTCCCATTTTATTTCCATACCCCTATTTTTCTCTTCCTTTCTCTTCCATATATTGGTGTCTTCCAGACGTTTTATTTTATCCTCTGTCCCTCTGATTCGGTTATATGAGATACTTGTATGTTAAAAGTTTGAACCCTTTAACTTCTCATTAATATGGAAATCCTTAGGGCTCTGCCGTTCAGCCAAGTGAACTATTCATACTTCTAAATCTGGGTGGTTTACATAGAAAGAGAAAATAAAGAGTGAGGGAAAGCAAATTAAGGGAAAATGAATTTAACAGGAAAACCAAAAGAAACTGAAATAAAAGCCTTCAAAAGTTTGTCTTGTTAAGAAAAGCGTGATACACTTAAGATGCTTAAGCATCCGAGAACATGAACATTACATTTTCTTAAATCTCTTTCCTTGGAGTGAGTTTATAACTTGGTTGTCATTGTCTTTCAGGAAAGATACCCAAATAACAGTGTGTTCAATGAGGTCTATGGGAAAAACCTGACAACCAGCTCCAAAACAGAACTTAATCCTTCGCTCGCCCCCCAGGAGACATCACTGTACTCCCTCTTTGAAGGGACCCCCTGGTCTCCATCACTTCCTGCCAGTTCAGGTATTGACTAGTCTTTAAATTACAGACCTTGCATTTCCTGTTCACTCAGATTGATGATGAATTAGTATGATTTTGTGATTATAAATATGGTAGTTTTTTTTTTAAAGTAGTTTCTGAAAGAAAATAGGAAAAAAACCTGATGAGCCAGTTCACATGATAAGTGCCACTAAAAAAAACTTTTTTACAGGGGCGCCTGGGTGGCTCAGTTGGTTAAGCGACTGCCTTCGGCTCAGGTCATGATCCTGGAGTCCCAGGATCGAGTCCCGCATCGGGCTCCCTGCTCAGCAGGGAGTCTGCTTCTCCCTCTGACCCTCTCCCCCTCATGCTCTCTCTCTCTATCTCATTCTCTCTCTCAAATAAATAAAATCTTTAAAAAAAAAAAAAAGCTTTTTTACATCCTCAATAACCAGCAGAGTTGTAAGAGAGAAAAATGTGGGTTCTGTCTTAAGATTTCCAGCTGTTCTTTCATTTTGTTTGTAGATACTCATTCTTTGCAGGAAAAGTTACACTTTTTAAAATAGAGATTTTTTTTTAATCCCTATTTTATAAATGGAGTTTGATTTAATAGTAATTCCTAAGATTAGGCAATTCTCTTTCTAGTAGAGAAGACCAGTAGATACTTACCTGAAACAGCAATGCCAAAATAGTGCATGCCCAGAATTGTCTGGTTTTGCTTTTTTTTTTTTTAAAGCAAGGACATGCCTTAGATATGTGCAGTAAGACTAGCGCATCTGGCAGAGTCCCTTTGGGGGCCCTTATTCTGCCTTTCTCCCAAAGCTGCATGATTACTTTGTGTAAGTAAATTCACTTAGTAGAATTTAAGTGAGCAGATCTATAGGAAACTTCAGTTCTTGGTTTGTTTGTGAAACATCTATTAATGTCTTGTGTTGTTGCGATTTAATAGATCATTCAACACCAGCCAGCCAATCTCCTCATTCCTCTAACCCAAGCAGCCTGCCAAGCTCCCCTCCAACACACAACCATAATTCTCTTCCATTCTCCAACTTTGGACCCATTGGAACTCCAGATAACAGGGATAGGAGAACTGCAGATCGGTGGAAGACTGATAAGCCAGGTGAGGTCCAGACTTCAGGGCCTAGTGAAAGTGAAATCACTTACTCTGTCCTTCTCTGGTGTTTGGTGTTTGGCAATGACAGAACATCTTGAATTCTTCATATCTCTTTGCATCCTTAGCCATGGGTGGGTTTGGCATTGACTATCTCTCAGCGACATCATCCTCTGAGAGCAGTTGGCATCCAGCCAGCACTCCAAGTGGCACCTGGGCAGGCCACGGCCCCTCCATGGAGGATTCCTCTGCTGTCCTCATGGAAAGCCTAAAGGTGAGTAGGTCTTAGGAACAAGAACCACAAGAGATGTCGTTCTGCTTTTGTTCCTATAAATAGCCAGGCTTATTCCTTAGGCCCTTAGAGTCGATCGATTCATAGCACATATCTAGTGAAGTCCTAGAAACATGGTCTGCCTTATAAGATTGAATAGGAATTTTGTTTTTTAAATTTGTGAACTCACTAGTGATAAAGCAGTTATCTTCAAGGGGGACAGAAACAAAGCTTTTAATTGCATTGTAAGGTTAAGACAATTCTGAGTCATTTTGGAATGTTTGATTTAAGCCTTTTGTGACCAAATAAAAGACGGGTATCTAATTTTAGAGATGTTTTGTTTGCCTAAAATCTTTATAGTAAATATTTTGTGGTCCCACGTGGCCCTGAGTTTTAGTAAAAAGTATTTCACCTTTTTTGGTTTAAAATAATCTTAGTGGGAACTAACTGGTCTTGAAGACAGTCTTACAACAACTTTGTCTAATAGCTGGGTTTTTTAGGGGGCAGGGATCTTGGGACATATATGCCTTTATATTTGGTGAGGATTGAGAAGCAGATCCCTTTCAGACATCTAGGCATTTGACCCCTGCTGACAAGCTTTGGGCTGTTTTTCAGTCTATCTGGTCCAGTTCCATGATGCACCCTGGACCTTCCGCTCTGGAGCAGCTGTTAATGCAGCAGAAGCAGAAACAGCAGCGGGGACAAGGCACCATGAACCCTCCACACTGAGGCCGAAGTGGCAACCCTGGGAATGAAGGCTCCATAAACCATGGCATGTTGGGTTTGCAGGACTGGCCCATACAGTTCCCTGCAGGTGGCAGCCCTCTTTTCTGTTTCTTGCTGTCGAGAGGGTGTAAGCGTTCCACCGGCGCGCTGAGTGTGCACGAAATGTCTGCAGTGCAACAAAAAGAACAAAACCATCAGGAACTCTCCGTCCCCCTGGGGCCTTCCGGAGGGAGAGAGGAACTGCTCTTTGTCTCACTCAGTTACCTGATATCACCGCCTCTCACCTTCTCCATCGTGCATGTCCCCAGCCACAAGGGAAGTGAAAGCTGAGAAGGGGAGGCAGATGGGAGAAGCCAACGGGAACTTCTCAGTCCTTTTTTCCTCTTTGGGGAATAAAATAGGAATCCATTAATGATTGCTTTGCTGACTGAGAATGTAGTTGAAATTATTCCTGAACATCTTTTATTATTGTTATTACTCTCAGTAGTAAAATATCACACTGAATTCTTCCACACACAGATGTGCTTCTTCTAGTCAGTGTGCAGCAAGGAAAGCCGCCCTGTTCACTGCTCCTGCGAGAGGTTGGTGGTGACAGGATGGGGAAGCTGACCTCTTCAGCCAGTGGGCGTGTTCCATGAGGGAGAGTCCAAGGCCTCAACTTTCACTCAGAAGGTTCTGGCAGGCCCTCCTCTGGCCTGGAGACTCCAGCAGGAAATGCCCTTCACTCTGTAGGTGCTCGAGCCCCAGTCAAGGATGCAGTGTGGGTGGTGGTGCTGGGCTGGACTGGCAGATGACTGCTGTAGGATTTTAAATTAATGTTTTTGATTCCTGTACATTTTACAGTAGCATAGCAAGCAGTCTCACAGAAGGCAGGCTGGTCCACTCGTGGCCTGACACATTTTAATAGGTAGAAGCTTTCAGTGTGGTTATTTTTTGTTTGATTGGTTTCTGTGACCCCCATCCTGCTTACCACCCATCTCTTGTCCCTACCTCCATGCCTTTCCCACCCTATGCTGTCTGCCAGTAATTGTTTCTATTCCTAATGTGTACAACATCTCGCCAAGAAGCAACAGCATGGGGTCCAGAAGTTGGGGCCCAAAAGACAGTCTGAGGAGGAAGGAAGCAGCGGCGTCTGCATAGCGCACGACGGGCCAGGCCCCTGCCCAGCTGCGCCTCCCGACCTCCACTTTCAGAGTGAAATTCAAGGCAACACGGACGCGTGTGCATCATGCACAGAAGAAAACACAATGAAGTCCGTTCTGGAAAAGGCGAAAGAGAAGAAAATAAACTTTTATTTGGTATTTATTAGAAGGAAAGAGGACTGAAAATTTTCTTGTGTAGAAACAGAAGGACAGCATTTCTGTTAGTTCCTGAAAAGTAATATTTTAAGGGGAAATTATGGAAACAATCTAAATGTCCAATTGCTGTGCTAGTGGTAAGGTCTGTTTCTGGGAGGTGTGTGTGTGTGTGTGTGTGTGTGTGTGTGTACACACACGCGGGTGCGCGCACCCAGCTGCTCTCCCTGGGGGAGGGGGAGTGTGTGTGAGTGTGTGGAGTCAGTGTGGGACTTACAAACTGGAAGACAGCTGCAGAGCAAAGCACATCCAGGAGCCCCGGTTGTCACTCGAGTCTGGGCAACCCCAGCAATGGAAGGGGTGAGATTAATGCTCATTGCTCTTCAGAGACAGTGGTTGGAGCCCCGTATGCTTACATTATTGCTCTTTAAGTTTGACATGGTGTTTGGGGTTTTTTGTTTTTGTTTTGTTGTTGTTGTTTTTTGGAAAGGTGTGAAAGGGTGAAGCCCCCCCACCCAATGGCAATATGAAACCCTTTGTGCTTCTCTCCAGCCCCTTCCCTGTGTCCGCCCCTCTCCCATCCCCTCCCTTCCAAGCCTCCTTCCCCACTACCTTGACCCACTTTGTGTGTTTGAGCTCTGCATTCAGGCAGCTGCAACATTCCAGTGTTTGAGCTGTCCCTGATTCTTGCACCCTAGGCGAGCTGGCCAGGTTCACTGTCTCACTCCCGGTACTGCCCACATCCCATCTACAGCCCTGTTTCTGCATGAGAATTTGGTGTTTGGAATGTTTTCTGACTCTTGGGGCGGGGTTCCTCGCCTTATCATCCTCAATGTGGAGTAATGAGGAGGGAGGGGAGAATCTTCATCAGAAACTGGTTTTGTGTAGTAAACGTTCTCTTGTGTTTTTTTTGTTTTGTTTTGTTTTTTGTTTTGTTCTGTTTCGGTCTGTCTGTGCAAGACCTGCAGCTGCTGAAATCAGCTTTGCCTTTAATTAAACCATGTTCTCTCCAACCAGATCTGTGTGTACGTTGTTTCTTTTCTAACCTAAAAGAATATCCTACTTAGAAAAACAAGTGTTTAAACTACTTAGAAGTCATCTAGGGGAAATCAGAGATGGTCAGAAATTGAATATGCTTCAGGGTTATTTATGCTTTCAGTAGCATTCCAAACCAGTGTGCATTATTATAGAAAGGGATGGGTGAAAGAAACTGTCAAAATTATTTTATCTAATGAATAAAGATGGGCTTATGCAAAGAAGTTAACAACCCTCCATTTTTATCCCTATTTTTACTGTCAGTGGGACAGTGCAGAGATGGTTTCTCTTTCTGGTCTATAAACATCATGAAGTCTGATTAGCCCCAACGGTAATTAGTGTTCTTAGCTTTGAGGTTGCGTTTCTTTGAATTGTGTCCAAAATTTCCAGTGGTAGCCTGCCGGGCCTGCAGCGGCGGGTTGGAGGTCAGTGCCACGGCCTGCCGGTTTGTGTGTTCACTCTGGTCAGCAAGCCTATCACTTCTGTGTTGATTGCATCTACACATCATTTCCTAACTGCTTTTCACAAGCACCTGCACACTTGAGTGGTTACAAAGCCATACATACTGTACAAGGAGGAGAGAGGGAGGGAAATGAAGGCAAGGTTCTAAGGTCTAGTATTTAACCCCAAGTTAACCCTAAAAAATCAAGCCATTTGGTTAAGTGATAACCAAAATAAAACCATAGCATTCTCTCATGTATATTAGCATAGTCCATATTATAAAACGTTAACTAACAAAAAGGATAGTCCTGACCAAGTGGCTTCCTGAATGGGGCTTCTTTACATCACATACTCAGTATTCCTGAGAAGGCATGAAGGGGTGGGATTCTAGTATTTTAATTCTCTATGGAATTGAAAACTAAGTCTAGGTTCTGTTTAAGCAATGAGACTTACAATAGAGGAAAGTTATTTTTGTGTGTGTCTGCCATCTGAATTACCTGTAAATTTACTTCAGGCTCGAGGAGTCTGTGACTGTCGTGGTACCGGAATAGGGGTACTTAACACTTCAGCCTTGGGCCTGTACTCGGTGTCTTGTTTTTTGTAAGTTTTTATTGAGGTACCAGAAGTGCACCAATAGTAAGCGTACAGCTCAGTGAACTTTTACAAAGTGAACACATTTGGGTAGCCAGCACTCCGAGCAAGAAACATTATCAGTACCCTAGAAGACCCCTTCATGTCCTTCCAGATACTTCCACTCACTCACTCCATCCCACCCGCCAGGGTCATCATCATGATAAGTTCTCCCATCATTGTGTGATGGGTTAAATTTTCAGTGGGAAAAGTGGACTAGTTAACACTTCCAAACAGTGATGTCTCCCTACAGTGTACTGCAGGGGCATGCTTAAACCTCACAAATGATTATAGTTACTTTTCTCCAACTTTGTAGGTTATGGAACATCCTAGACTCCTCTAGGAGAGCTTTCCGAATCTGTAGTTGCATGTTCTTCAACAAACGCTTTGGGGAAAATGCCAATCTTCCCTTTGCACTCTCCTTCCAGCCAGTCTTCATTCACTGATAAAAAGAAACGTATACATCAATTTTTAAAACCAATATGGGAGAATTATCTCATCTGGATATGCCACACAGATCTTTGGCAGTCCTTCACCCCCAATTGTGATAACAGGGAAAAGTCCATATCGGAAAGTGATTTGAGGGAAAAGTGAACATACGACTTCCACCATCTTACTGATTTCTGTCTTAATATATAACGGAGGAGTAAAATACAGAAAACCAATTAGATTTTTCAAAAAAACTGCCAGAACAAAAAAAAAAGGTGAAAGAAATTGAATAAATCTTGAGATAGGATTTTTTTTATAACAGTTTTACCTGATCACTGTTAGTAATCTTTATTCTGACTACATGCCATTAATTAAATACCTTAATCTTTGGGGCACATGGGTGGCTCAGTCGGTTAAGCATCCAACTCTTGATTGCAGCTCAGGTCATAATCTCAGGGTTGTGAGATAGAGCCTTGTGTTGGGCTCTGCGCTGAACATGGAGCCTGCTTAAAATTCTCTCTCTCCGGGACACCTGGGTGGCTTAGTTCTTTAAGCGTTTGCCTTTGGTTTAGGTCATGATCCCAGGACCCTGGAATCAAGTCCCACATCAGACTCCCTCTGCCTGTCACTCCCCCTGCTTGTGCTCTCTCTCTCGTTCTCTCACAAATAAATAAATACAATCTTTAAAAAAAAAAGATTCTCTCCTCTCCCTCTGCACCTACCCCTGTTCACTCTCAAATTAAAAAAATAGTTGATCTTTGAACAACACAAGTTTGAACTGTGAGGATCCACTTACATACAGATCCTTTGTTACAGCACAGTGCTGTAAAAGTATTTTCCTTACGATTTTTTTCTTTTTAAGATTGATTTAGAAAGAGAGCATGAGCCGGGGGAGGGGGGTGGGGGAGGGAGAGAAATCTAGGAGACTCCCTGCAGAGCATGGAGCCCCGAGACAGGGCTAGATCCCAGGACCCTGAGATCATGATCTGAGTTGAAATCAAGAGTCAGACACAAAAGGAATATGCCACCTTTTTTCTCTCCACATCTATCCAGAAGGTTTTTCTATGTGTGTTCTAGTTTTTATCTCATCCCACCCATCCCCAAACAAAGGGGACAGTGTAGCTGGTTGGTTGATATTGACACTTAAAAAATGGTGCTGGGAGTTACTAAGCCCTACTGACCCCTGTCAGAAGACAGGCACTGCCAGGGTACCCTGCTTCTTTATTTCATTACTCATATTTTTAGTTAATTGCCAGACAATTGTATACTCTCTACCCCCATTAACTTTAAAATCTCATTTCTTCATCTTTTGGATGGTAATGGAATTTGTTTTCACTACTCTGCATTGCTAATGCACGTTTCTGCTGTTTGAACAACGCTTTTTTTTTTTTTTTTAAGATTTTATTTATTAGAGCATGAGCGGGGGAGAGGGAGAAGCAGACTCCTCACTGAGCAGGGAGCCCAGTGCGGGCCTCAATCCCAGGAACCCAGGATCATGGCCTGAGTGGAAGGCAGACGCTTACCCGACTGAGCCAACCAGGTGCCCCTGAACAAAGCTTTTGATGGGACTCTTGTTTTGAAGTAGAGAAATAAGATTATGTCAAACTGTGAGTTAGAATTAGTGCTTCTCGGGCGCCTGGGTGGCTCAGTTCGTTAAGCGACTGCCTTCGGCTCAGGTCATGATCCTGGAGTCCCGGGATTGAGTCCCACATCGGGCTCCCTGCTCAGCAGGGAGTCTGCTTCTCCCTCTGACCCTCTTCCCTCTCGTGCTCTCTATCTTTCATTCTCTCTCTCTCTCTCTCTCTCGAATAAATAAAAATAAAATCTTTAAAAAAAAAAAAGAATTAGTGCTTCTCTCTGTCAGAAGATCAGCATCACACTGGAAGCCTGTTAGAAATGCAAATTTGAGGCCCCACCCCAGACCTGAATCAGAATCTCTGGTTGCTGGGCCTGTGAATTTTATTTAACTTTCGAACCGGTGCTTGGGCATACTGAAGTTTGAGAAGCACTAAATTAGAACTCTACTTAAAATACTGTTTCAATTTGTAGTGTGTTTGATTACTAACAGGATGAGGAAGGTCACCAGAGACACAAAGCAATGTCGAGTAGCTTCTTTTAAGGCAAAATTTATGCACTCCTTCCCTCATCTTCAAAAAGTACATCAGTTCAGAGAACTGGGGTTTATAGGAAAGTATCCTATGGCTTGGTGCAAAGGCAAAATGATGCCAGCCACCTTCCAGTTGGCTTACTCTGGGAACGAGAATGCATGCCTTCCAAAACACAGCTATTTTTAATGATCAAAACGTCAGCTGAGTCTGTCATTTGTTGCTTCCCTGCCCATTGGAGAAACAGATGGAAAGGCTGAGCCCTCTGTTCTGCTCCCTCCAGCTGAAAGCTAGGAAGGAGATTGAAACCACTGGCTAAAGTTTGGCTTGTAGGTTATTAATATTTCTCCCTCTCTTCCCTTGAACTTATTGCTGCTCACATGGAAATTAGTTTCTATGATCCAGGAGTAGTACTTACCCATTGATATAATCTGGATTATGTCCCCTTCCTGAAACTCCAGGTCTTCCGGCTGGGTGGCTTCGTAACTGAAGAGTGCTACCACTTGGCCTCCTTCCTTAAGCTGAGGTTCTGTTGTCTGGTTTTTAGCTTCAGATTTTTCACTTTCCTTGGGTTCATCTGGAAAGCCTTGGTCACCCTGAAATAATAAAAGGCCTGTTAGTTTCCTCAACTTTTTGGCCAGTGAACGTTGAGCATCACTAAAGGAATCTGTGAAATGTCAATGTAGCACCTGGGATATAAACTCACAAAGGCCAAGTCTGTGATCAGTCCCTAGCATAGACCTAATGTGTACTTTAGGAATACAGGACGGTTGGATAAATGAACCCAAAAGGTCTGCAGGACCATAGATAGTCTTAAAATCTTACAGAAACCTTACAGTAATCCTGAAAAAGGTAGAATAGGTACTACTGTTACTTCTTTGCAGGTGGAAAAACAGAGACGGAGTCACAAGTAAGCGACAGAACCCAAAGTCAAACCTGGGTTTCTAACTCTGAATCCAACACCCTCTCCCCAGCACCCACAATACTAGGGACCTCGTTAGAAACCTACTGAATAATAAACTCGCTGCATGTGGGGCCCAGCAATCTGCATTTTAACAAGCCCTCTAGGTGAGTCTCATACCTGCTAAAGTTTGAAAAACCCTGCAGAGCGCCATACCGTCTTTCTAAGGCCATGAAAAAAGGCCTTGCTTTCTGATATTTGTAACTACACATCTTAGTTACCATTGTGGTCATTTTTCATCCACAAATATTGAAAAGAAGAAGGGTACAGTTTCTAGGGATGTGAATCATGGGATTTAACAAACCCGCGTTAGAAACCCCGCGAGGGTAAGAGCTGTTCTGAGTGTTCAAAGTTCTCACTTCCTAATGTCGCTTGTTCCAGCCCTGGCAGATCCCTTTTATTGGAAGGCAGTACAGTGAGGTGGAAATGGTTGTAAGGAGTCTAAAGGCCTGGGTTTGTATCCCAGCTCCACTGCTCACTGGCTGTGTGTCCCTGAGCAAGTGGGGTAGCCTCTGTGAACTTCAGTTTCCTCACCTGAAATAGAGGCTAGAAGAATGAAATGATATGATGTAGAATAGTAATAGCTGACAATTATTTTTTTTAGATTTTATTTATTGGAGAGAAAGCACGCATGTGTGCATGTGAGCAGGAGGAGGGGCAGAGAAAGATGGAGAGGCAGAGAATCCTCAGCAAGCTGCATGCTGAGCCAGCGTGCAGAGCATGACACAGGGCTCCATCCCATGACCCTGAGATGGCAACCCCAGCCAAAACCAAGAGTCGTACGCTTAATTAACTGCACCACCCAAGGGCCCCTAGCTGACAATTATTAAACTCTCAGAGTACTAAATATATACATACATAGGTTTAAACTTGATTAATGGTAAGCCTGCATAGAGTAGATGCTTAATAAATGATCGTTCATTTTCCTGCTCTTCTAGTAAGTGAATGAGAACATCCTGACTTGCTGCCTCCAAGAGTAGGGGGTAGTAATAAAGAATGCTCGGCAATGACCTCTGAAGCTGGATTGAGTCCCAAAAAGACTGTGTTGGGAATCTGGGGAGAGTTAGCCACGTACAGCCACTAATTAGACTGAAGCTCTCTTCAAAGAACAAAGTGGCTCAGATGGTTAAGCGTCTGCCTTCAGCTCAGGTCACGATCCCAGGGTCCTGGGATCGAGTCCCACATCGGGCTCCCTGCTCCTTGGGAGCCTGCTTCTCCCTCTGCTTCTCTCTCTCTCTCCCTCTGTCTGTCATGAATAAATAAATAAAATATTTAAAAAAATAACAATAATTAAAAACAGTAAGTCTTTTAAGGGAAGTAATTCAGATTTAGAGAACTGCTAGGCAGAATCCTTTTAAGACAATACTGAAAGGATTAGTCCCAACATAGACCATCGAAAACCTTAGGATGACCTTTCAGACTTCCACAGGACCCCTTGCGCTGGTTACCTATTCTACCCCATCCCCCACCCAGGGTCCTGGGGCGCCAGTGAGTCCAGGGGCCGTACTTCCTGAACGCAATTTTCTGAACCCTTAGATACCACCAACCTGGGGCTTACCACAGGGCCTTCCTCCAGGCCCACGCTCTTTACATTCCTCTCCCACTCATTTTTCTTTCCCAGCAAACATGTATCTGACATCATTGAGAATCTGCCAAAGAGACCCTTCCTTAAGTGAGCACAAGCCCTTGCCCAGCTGTGGGGTTGAGGGTTTAGAGGGACCCCGCCCCACAGGGCCCACGGCCCCAGGCCTAGATGGTGTGGAAGAGCTTTGCCAGTGTGCTCATTTCCATGATCTCAACATCCATTCAGAGGTGAAAAATAGTAGCTCTCCAAAAGGTTCACGTAGGACCTGTGGAATTTTATACCCCTTACTGATGTAACTGTAGATGCCCCCACAGTCTAAACATGCTAAAGCAGGAAACGGGAGAACTGAAGGTGTCAGAGGGGCCCCAGCTGACAACGGCTTTAGTCAGCGGAGACTGCAATCTCCTTGATTGTGTCCTGTGACTCCCCAGTGTCAGGACTGGATGGGCTGCTGAGCACTCGAAGAAAGCCCGCTGGCTGGCCAGCCTCCCAGAGCCTGCTGCCTTGCTCATAGGTCCCTGAATCATCCATCCCAAGCAATCATTCATCGTATTTTCTACCCGGCTCACAACCTCATCTGAGTGCAGCAGTGTGCAAGGCCTTCCATGATGTGGCCCTGTTGCCTTCCAGACTGTCTCTTTGTGTCTGCCACCCCTGCCAACTTGTAGGGTCTTCCCTCTGCTCTTCCATCTATATAAGTCACCCTAACCTCCACCTCTATATAAGTCACCCTAACCTCCTCCACCTTGCTAATTTCTATTTACCATTTTAAGGCTACACTTCAAGACAATTTCAGCATCATTCTCTCTAGGAAGACTATTTGACTCCTGACTTGTCCCACCTTCCTTCAGCATTTTTGGGTGAGACACCCTCCCTTGTGCTTATAAAACACAGTACACCATTTGTGTGTCTCCATCAGTTCTTAACACATGCTCTGTAATCATGTCCGCCCTTGTCTTTCCCCCAAGAAGAGCCTGTGTCTTGTTAGTGTTTATATTGCCAGTGCCTGTCAAGAGAGCAGTAAGTGCTCAGCAAGTGTTTGTTGAAGAATAAATGTCACTAGACAAACACTGGAAACAATCCAGATGTCCACGAACAGGTAAATCAATAAACAAATTGCAGTATTCATATTGTGGAATACCGTTTAGGGATACCATTAGCGGTCAAAAGAAATGGGACTATTATAACACAAAAATATATATAAAAATGGAAAAATATATATTGAAATGTACTATTATAACAAAGGTTTATATGTACAGTATATATATTCACAGGAATGTTCCATTTATATGAAATTGATGGGCTATTAAAAGTTTATATATACAGTTATATTTATATAATATATACTTATATAATATTTTTATATATCTAAATATATACTGTACATGTAAACTTTTAATAGTCCATCAATTTCATATAAATGGATCATGTGAATTCACGTGAATATATATATTGTACGATCCATTTATATGATGCATTTATAAGAAATTACATAAACGGTGAAAAATCATACATCGGTATGTTGACAGAATGCAGATGGATAGTTTTCAGGAGCCATGGTTGTGGGAGGGAATTAACCTCAACAACAAAAAGAAATGGCAACTTTTCCCTTGGAGATAAAGGGACAAAGTCAAGAATGTTAATGTGTAGCTACTACTTCTAGCCTCTAACTTTGCCCCTAACTCCCTTTACTCTTACTGGCCAGTCAGTTAACTCTGTTCTGGGCTCTGAGGTCTAGAAAGGGGTTCAAGAATACAGGCCCTGGAATCAAAATACTCGCTGGGCCCCGGTTCCACTACCGACCTGCTGTGTAATCTTGGTCAAGCTGACCTCTCTTTGCCTTATTACCTAAACTGTGAAACGGGCTAACAATACCTCACAGAGTTGTGGGGCCTGTAAGAATGAATATGCAGCGTGCACTTAGCCCGGGACCTGGCACGGGGGAAGCTCTCAACAAATGCTGGCTATTAGTGGGATGTTGTAATCCAAATCATCTCCCCATGAAATAAATGCTCACTACTCTTTTCCACTCTCGCGTGTTCTTCCCCATGGGAACGAACAGTGAAGAATGGCTAGGAGCTCAGCCTCAAGCTAGGATTTCATTCCAACCTTGCTTGATAGCAATGGGCCTACCCTTGGAACGGTTAGGTGTGGCGGCAGACAGAAGGGACTGGGAGGCTTCTGTGTGTTGTCGGCCCTGCTCTTCCCTTGCGGGGAGCCCTCTCCTGGCTGCCCCCGGGGTGCAGGGCAAAGGGACGCAGATCTCGTGACTCACCGGATCCTCAACACCAAGCACAGTGCCAAGCTCATGGACTGAGCACGGTAAACGCTGGACTGTTGTTGAGGAAGTGGCCCAATAGACACAGGACCTTAGGTGCCCTCACTGCACTCACCACTGTGTTCTCACACCACAGAGTCAGGCTGTAGTTTTTCACGTGGCCCCAGGCAGCCTTCATGTTATCTTCTGAAAGGGGCACCAGCTCATTGCTGTCTGGAGGCCGATAGCTGGGGAGAGACGAGTAAGAACCAAGCCAGAGAACATCAGTACAAAACCATTGCCTTCTCCCCTCTGGGCCGGCACCAGGTCTCCAGGTGTAGCCCCGCTACCTTCATGGACTCACCTCAGCTTAGTGTGTTCTGGCAAGAGCTCCAGTTTCTTAGACACCATGTCCCGGACCTGGCTATAGGGGAGCCCGGGCTGAGTCTCCATGACCACCGTGTACTTGTAGTGCACCTTGAGTGTGTAGGGCATGGGAACGCTGAGCTTTACTTCCTGAGGGAAGGGGAAGCAGAGGGGGCTCATTAGAGTCTGCGGCCTCCTCTTAACCCCATCCTAGATCAGGGGGAGTGTTCTGTGCAGCAGGGAGAGGCCAAGGGCTAACTGGTTTCACAGTAACGGAAAGGGGCTTTCAGAGGGCCCGTAGCCCCACTCCTGCCTGGATAGGAATTCCTACGGAGCCAGAAGAGGTGGCCCACACGCTCTAGGCCAGTAGGAAATGTGTGCACGGGGGTGGGGAAAGTCATTGTGGGGGGGCCTAGCCCGTGGACTGTGTGTATGGTGGTAACTGGCCCACCCTTCCTCTGGACTCCTTCTATAACCCAGGGACACATGCTCATGGTGGAGAGCCTCAGCTTTTACTTTCTCTACCACTTGAAAGAGTACAAGGGGGGCGCCTGGGTGGCTCAGTCGTTAAGCGTCTGCCTTCGGCTCAGGTCATGATCCCGGGGTCCTGGGATCGAGCCCCGCATCGGGCTCCCTGCTCGGCAGGAAATCTGCTTCTCCCTCTCCCACTCCCCCTGCTTGTGTTCCCTCTCTCGCTGTGCCTCTCTCTGTCAAATAAATAAATAAAAATCTTTAAAAAGAAAAAAGAAATAGTACAAGGATAAAGCTTACCTTGGGCTCTTCTTTCTCTTTTTGACCTAAACGGAGAAGATAGGAAGTAAAACAAAAGAAGACGATGAATAAGCACTCCTGGCCAGCCCCTGGCTTCCACAGAAGGAAACCTCTTAGAACAGGACACCCAACTTCTTACCTTTAAATCTCTGGGGTGATTCTTAACTTTAATAAACTGTAGGGGAAATCGCACTCAGGGGAAATGTGCCAGGCAAAGCACAAACACACAGACGAACCCAGCGCCTGGCTCAGGGGGAGCATACGGGCAAGTATCAAAGGACCATCACACCCCAGCAGTGCATGGGGTGAGCAGGGACCCCAAAGTCCAGCTAAACCAGTGGGCTCTGAGCAATGAATGCAGGGAGTGCAAGATGAACCAGGGCCACAAGGAGCAATGTTAGAACCACTTATTTTTCCCTTGTCCTTTATTTTTGTGCATGTTTCCTAATGTGCATAATATATTAATATGACTGTATGCACCTAATTTACGTAAGAGAAGTCTGCATAAAGATACTCACTATAGAGGGTGCACAATGGAACAAAAGGCCACTGATCTCATACCCAGCTAATCATTAGAATCACTTGGAAGGTTTTTTTCTAGAAATACAGATTCTGAGGCCCAATTCCAATCCTGAAGAATCAGAATCAAAGGCCTAGGAATCTATATTCAGAAAATTCTCCTAGGTTAATATGTGATCCTTGATGGGCCCCTAGACAGAAAAGGTAAAAACAAAGCTATCGAGGATGTTTTGAGGGGTAACTGGAAAAATGTGAATATGAAATATACACTCTATAATATTATATTAACGTTCAATGTCCTAGATGTAACAACTGTGTTGTGGTTATGCAGGAGAATAGGAGATAATGCTCAAGTGTAGGGCAAAGGGTCATGAATCTGTAAGTTCCTTTCAAGTGGCTCAGAGGAGAGGGAGGGGGAGCAGGGCAAGTCCTTGGTACAAAATGTTAACAGTTGGTGAATTTAGGTGAAAGGTACTCTGGCATTTATTGTACTACACTTTCAACTTTCAATCTGTAGGTTTGACAGTTTTCAAAATAAAAATGGAGGTGTGGGGAGCATCTCAAAGGTTTCTGGTGTTCTGGGAGGCCTAACAATCATGGATCTAGGATCTGGACAAACTACCTCTTCAATGCGTCCCTACTGAGCACTTATCCAGAATCAGCTTAAACTGCATTCGTGACCAAGAGCCCCTTACTTCCCAAGGCAACCCTCTCCAAACATCAGGAGAATGTCCTTTGACATCTGCCCTCGGTTCATGGTCTATCCCTCAGGGCTCTGCAGAGCAGTTTTGTTTCCAGATAGAGCTCCTTGGACATTTGAAAAGAGCCACTCTGTCCCCCTCTGAAGTAAACGTGTGCAATGACTTCAACCTTTCCTCCCGGGACATGGTTTCTGTACCTCATGACGGAGGGGTCTGGTGTCTACTTGAGTTGGAACACTCACTGCCCCCCAGAAACCAGTTACATTTACCCACGCCCCGTGGGTTTTCTGGAGTAGGTAGGTAGAAAGGGCATCTATTTCCTATGTTTTGGGTGGGTGGGTGGTGCTGGAGAGAGGGGCCCTGGGGCTGTGGGCTCATAAGCTGAGCGGCATGCTGGGAGGAGCAGAAACCAGAATCTCCTAGAAGGCTGGGAGAGCAATGCTCTGTGAGGAAGCAGCTGGGAGCTTTCCTGCACCCAGGCCAAGGGTGTTGTTCCAGGGACACCAACCGGGTGGCAACTGGGGTCTTCCAGGGGCGCTGGAACTGGGAGGAGCTGGGATATCAGACTCTGGGGAGGCTTCCTCCTGGAGGTGACAGAGATGGTGAGAGCCTTCATTCAGACAAGTTTTTAAGTAGGAGTGGGGGAGGGGGGCCTCATGAAAAGGAGCCAGGGGCAAATGGTTTCCTAAAAGTTGGAGTGGTGGTGACATTTAGGGGAGACTAAGGAAAGTGCTGGTTAAAGGGGAGGCAGGGTTGGCCTGGTGGGAACAAATCACAGTAGAAACAAGAACCTTAAGCCCCACCTAAAAGGCCCTTGCTGCCTAACACCCCTTTTAGCCACATTGGAAGTCTGCTGGAGCTGAGGGAGGACCCTGAGTCTTGTCTCAGCTCACCCTCTCGCTTCACATCTTGCCCCTTCAAAGGAAAAGTCCACTGCTCATTGGTATGGCATTTAAAACATTTCAAGTCATCTGTGTAGAGAA
Source organism: Zalophus californianus (assembly GCF_009762305.2). Classification (NCBI taxonomy): domain Eukaryota; kingdom Metazoa; phylum Chordata; class Mammalia; order Carnivora; family Otariidae; genus Zalophus; species Zalophus californianus. The sequence continues at coordinate 44,384,483 of NC_045604.1, forward strand.
AGTCGGAGCAGGGAGGGCCAAGCCCCCCGAGGACAGCTGGTTGCCCAGGGTCCAGAGAGACAGGTCAGACACTGCCAGTCCTCTGCACGGCAGCTCAGGTCCAACAAAGACCACCAGCAGAAGGGCCGGCCTCCGAGGAGTGAGGATGGGGCCGCAGAGGGCAAGGCCTACTCTGATTCCAGGCTCTAAAGCGGATTTCTCTTTGTTAATGGCACATCACCCGCCAACACATTGACTGTTCTTCTAGGTGAAGAGGACATTTCCGGGAAGACCTAGCCTTCTTATACTACAGGCTTTGGGTCCCAAGTCACCGCTGACCAGGAGGAATCAGAGAGATGGGGTGGGTGGGCCCAACAGGTCCCTCAGACGCCTCCACTCAGCACATCTGGGGGCTCTCCTTCCTCCCCAGGTTCAGCTGGGCTCTGGGCGGCTGGTGCCAACCCCAGGTGGACTCAGGACTAGTGTCCCTCCCTCACCTTGCCCACATGGCCTGTTCCCCGCCCCCCCCCCCCCGCCCCCCGGAGAGGCCTATCTGTGGTGGGACAGAGGCGGGCGGGAAGGGGTCAGGCCTTGGCACTACGTTACCTGGGGCTGCTGCTGAGCTTGGATCCGCAGCTCCACCGGCTCAAGGTAGTTGCAGGGAACGAGCCCCTTCTACGGCGCAGCATCGCGGAATTGGAAAGGCGAAGACAAGTTTGCACTCATCGGGCCTCGGCGGACCCGTACCACCCAACAGCCCAGGGACGTGGGGCAGGGGTGGCCGTACAGATGAAGGGGGGCAGCTGGTCTGCGAATGAGGTGGCAAGTGCTGCTCCTCAGAAAGCTTTGCCATTTGCTGCCAGGATCCCGTGGCCAAAACCCCCACCCCCTGGTCCTCCGAATACCTGCCCGTTGAATAAGACTGTTGCCCAGTTATCGTTGCCTTTCTTTAAGACAAAGACGATGTTCCCTGGCATGACCTGCAGCTCCTCTGGCGTCTCAGGCACAAACCCAAACAGCACACGGTGAGCTTCCCCTTCCAGAGCCCTGCGGGGGATAGACGCGAGAGTCCGTCCTCTCTCTGGCCAGGATCGCATCCCGCCCGTGGCACCGCGGGACAAGCGACGGTGGCCCTGGGCCAGGAGACCTGCTCCGGGCACCCTCCAGCTCGGCATCTAGCTGCCTCTGGGATCTGAGGGGGACCAGGCAGGAAGCTGTGTGTGAACACGCTCCATAACCACGCAGGCGGCAGGACGGGAAGGAAAGACAGAAGCACACAAGACACCCAGGCCGAGCCCTCCGGCCCTCCCTTCCCCTCTCAGGAGGAAGCTAGCTGGCTGTGCGGGGCCAGCTCTCAAGTCTGGGCTGGGGTGGGGGTGGGGGGGATCGGGCTCGTGTGGCAAGGGGAACACACGGGGAGGGGGGAGAGCCAGCTTCTCAGGGCTGGGAAGGGGGAGTTGGGCGGCGGGGCGGCCAAGTCACCTGGGGGTGGGCACACAGCTGGAAGTGGGTGAAGAGCCAGAGGCCAGCTGTGGGGAGTGGGGGGATGTGTAAAGGGGTCCTGAGGCCAGCCAGCTGTGGGACATGTCATTGTCCCTTTACCATTTCCTCCAGACCTACTTTGCCCTTGGAGGCTCTGGCGTGCAGTCTGTGCCTCCTTGGAATGTGCGGCTGCAGGGCTGGCTTCGGGGCTGCCTGAGGTACCTCTCTGGCCTGGGGGTGGGGGGGGCGGGGGGGCTCCCTCTCACCCCGGCTCTCTCCCCTTCCCCTCAGCCCTGCTCTCTGTTTCCAAACAACGGGCTATTTGCGTGGGGGAGACAGACTCCTCCAGCAGGCAGAGTTAGCAATGAGCTCATCAGCCCCCTCATTTTTATAGTTGCTGTGGTACTTTTTTCATTTTTTAAAAAAAACTTCTGTATTGGGTGGGGGATCTGGGCTTGCTTCCTTGCTTAGAAGACATTCTTAAGAAAGCTGCAAGTTGTGTCATTCTTGGCTTCCCATCTTCTAGAAGAATGGCTTCCTTTGCTTGACTTGTTCCTCTCACTTTTCCAGAGACCATGTGTCCAGAGGGAGTGAAAAACACCCCCTCAGGAAAGGACACACCGTCTAGCTTCCCACTTTGCTCACTCGGCTCCAGAAAGCTCTGGCCTCCCCTTCTTCTGAAGAGGCTACAGTCAGGGCGAAACTGTGCTCCAGCCTCTGGTCAGAGGGGCGACGTTCCACGGACACCGCTGCCCTTCAGAGGTGACCACCGTGTGTGGGTGGCTGTGCCCGGGGACCTGGGGACCCCTGTGATCAATCCTACCATAGTCAAGACTCCCATCCTCCCTCCATTACTCCACTCTAACCTTGAAAACAAGGAGAGCCCACCAACAAGGCTACATTCCCCAGGACTCAGCCCCTGACCCCAGCTTCATCTTCTTCACCCCCATTATTGCCATAGTTCAGGCTTGGAGCGCAGATATTCTGCCTCCTGCCCTAAATCGAACTTACCTGAAGATCTCCGGGGTTTTGGGTCTGGGTGGAGGTTCAGCGGCCTATTGAACATTCAGGAGGAATGAAGGGAAGGAGTGGGGGAGAGAACAGAGTGTTAATGGTAATTTGAGCTTCTCCCAGACCCGAAAATCAAAGAATGCCTGTCAAGCTCCATGGGAGTGCTGTCGAGGGAGAGGGCACCTCGTACCCTGACTACCTGCTGGAAAATAACCTCTCCCACCAGCTCCCCGGGGCCAGGTGTCACTAGCACAGCAGTTCATCTTGAGCCAGTCCTGGTGTCCGGAGAATTTTCGCTGTCACAGAGCCACATGGCATCACGAGGGTGCTTTTGACCTTGAGCGCTGTCCCTTTCCTAGGACAGTTTCCAAAAGCTCTGTTCTATAATTAATGTCTGCTGTATCACGTGACACTTGTGGGTATTTAAAACCCACTCAACGTCCCCTGACCAGGCATAAATCTCCTTTCGGTGTGTTCCCTGCTCTACACCAAAAGTCATGGAGTCCACTGATCTGGGCTGCTTCCACCTTTTGGAGTCACCGGCTGCTCTGAGGCCCTGAGGTGGGTGGGGGGGTCCTCCCCAAGGGTTTTCTTCAGCTTCATTGTGAAGACACAAAGCAAAGGATCCTGAATCTCTTGATCCTCCTTGGCTCCCCTCACCCTCCAGAGCCCGGTGTCGGTCCCATTCTGGGCTAGCCACCGTCACTGCCCCTGGGAGGCTGTGGGCGCTGCTGTGTGCAGCCTGGAGGGGGTGCCACGCTCACAAGCCCCTCGCCTGCACAGCCAGTGTGTGGGCAACGGCGCTCGGATTTTCCTCAGCCTGGCTTACCTTCTTCCCCTCACAAGGAGGGAAATGCCTTCATGTTTCTAGACCTACTGGCACCCAGTCTGCCTGGAAGCATCTCTCTGAGCCCAGGCCGGGCAGAGCAACGGCTCACTGGGGGCACCCATCGTGTTCCCAAGGGGATCCCCTGCACATGGTCAGGCCCCACGGAGGCCTCATCCAAACGCCTTCCATAGCTTGTGTTCCAGTTTCCTGAGAGACTAGGCCAGGCTTCAGGAGAGAACGTCAACAGAAGCTCTCGTCAACAGCAGAGGAATGAAGACTGGCATTTTGGAGGAAGCAGGAGGGTTGGTTTCTGGGAACTGGAGGTTACGCCTAAAACTGCCTTTTTCTCCCAACAGTCGTGGAACCTTTGACCCAGAATGGCCAGGCAGACACTGTCAGCAGCACCGAGAGGTCAGCTGAAGGAGCCCTTAAAATGAGGCAGCTCAGCACAAATACTCTCCCCAGTTGGATATTTCCCAGAGAGCTCTGGAGACCTGGATCCGGGGAGGACAGGACCTGCCTCACCTGTGGCTGCAGAGGAGCAAACCCCGAGAAACTGTCTTGATCCACCACAGATGCCACCACCTGAAATCGAGGAAGGAACGTGTGAGGGCTCTGCCAGCACTGTTTCCCCATGCTTCCTGGCCTTCCCCAAGACTCCCCCCTTTCTCGCACCCCGGATCCATTCTTATGGGAGCGCGGTCCCAGAGGTGGACGGTGGCTAAGGGATGGATTGCTGACCCTCTGGGTTAGAAGTTCCAGAAACTCAAGGAACCAGTACCTGCCCAGCTCTGCTGCTAACCTGGCAGGCTCTCTCTCTTTTTGTCCCCCCCCCCCCCATTTTTTTAGAGGAAGACAGATGGGGGGAGGGGCAGAGGGAGAGAGAGAGAGAGAGAGGCAGAGCCCGACATGGGGCTCGATCTCACACTCCTGAGATCAGGACCTGAGCTGAAATCAAGAGTCAGACGTTTAATGGTCCGAGCCACCCAGGCGCCCCCGTACTTTATTGCTTTTAATGGTCATGTCACTGTATGGCTACATCACATGTTTATCCACTCATCCGCTGATGGGCTTTGGGGTGTTTCCCCTGACCTAGGTGCTCTTGAACTCTGCTGTTCTGCCAGCCACCCAGTCAGTGGGCAGTGTTAGCCCTACGGATGTGTCAAAGTCAAGTGCAGTTTTGGAAAGGGGCTGCAGGCTCACTCTGGATCATCCCTGAGAGGAGTTCAGACCTGGATTTAAAAGAGTCCAGTTTACAAAAGAGTCTAATCAGAGGTCTGTGGCAGTGGGGCTAGAAAGAGCAGCAAGCCAGGAGAATGCCGTGCCCGTCCGTTTCTCTAACATGTTTTCTCCCCATTTACTGAGTGCCCTGTAGCTGTGTTTTCTCCCCACCGGCTCAGTCCCCTGGACTCAGCATCCGCCACTAACCCTGTGGCTGTCACCCAGGGTCAGGCAGGAAGGGAGCAACGAGAGGAGCCAGAGACAAAAAGCTAGGAGCCTTTGCCCACCCCTCAGCGAGAGCTCCACGCTGCCAACAGTCCCGGGCTGCCGTCCCAGGACAGCACTGCAAGGGGGGGGTGCCCCCGTCCCCAGAGTCGGTCCCCACCCTCGTCTGCGCAGGGCCCACATAGGAGCCTCTGGGGAAGCTGACGGAGACCACTTACTGTCGCCTTGCCCAGGTAATCCTTCTTGGCCAGCTGAGCCACTTGCCTCTCGTTTGGCCGAAACAGCCTGCCCACAGGGATCACCACTGGCTCATACAGCTTCTGTTTCTGTAACACAGAGGGCATGGCGTTTTCTTACCTGCAAAACGGGGGTCATGATGTGCGTCCCACCTCCCTCTCTGAATGGATGCAAAGGTTCACTGAGATGACCTCACAAAAGCAGGTTTTCTACATGTGCAAAGACTGCACTTGTGATTATTTCCAAGGGTCTAAGGTGGGAATACTTGGTTTCAATATTGCCTTACCCTGAGAGGCTGTGTGGACAGCTGTCCCTGTTACTCCCTGGGGGCTGCCCCTCCCCCTCTCCACGTGGCTCAGGCAGGGTGGGCACTCAGCACAGGTGGCACCACGACCACGAGGTGGCCGGGGTCCAAGCAAGGCCGGCGACAGTGCCATCCTGGGGCTGGCGGCGAGGACTCTGAGGTGGGCAAGCAGGCACAGCCTCTGCCACACACACCCCCCCCGCCCCGTGCTGGGATCCAGCCTCCGGTGCCCTGCTCCCTGCACCCTCCCAGCGCCACCACAGAGGCCCCTGGACTCAGCACTGTCAGACTCAAGATCCGAACATGGAACTATACCCCAGAATCGGTGTTACCCAGAGCTTGGAGAAAGTATAAGCACCACGTCCACCGTTTCTCAATCCACCGAAACAAAGAGAACTCCAGCAGGGACCCTCTGGCCGCCGCCCCCCCCCGTCATCAGTGCACTCACCCAAACACATTCCATGGCTTTGTCAATTTTAGTATGTCTCGGCTCAGACTTCATGCTCATAGCCAAAGCTAAGTGTTCTTCTGCCTGTTTCCACTCCTCCTTCTTGGCGTACATGAAAGCAACATTATATAACACCTAGAAAAGCACAGGCCACAACACAAAACTTGAGGCTGCTCCAGATCTAGGCACCAGGGAAGCGCTCCCCTGTCTGCTCCTGAGACGTTGCCCGCTGACATCCCTCCCTTCCTCAGCTTTCCCGGGAATATCTCAAATGTAACATCATCAATCGCGTTACCAAGTTACGCCCAGCGCACACGGCGTTAGGAAAACATCACGTGATGCAGAAATCCAACATCATGTGCGTTATTCTTTCAACAACCGAATAGGTCAGGAGGGGACAAAAACTCTTGTGTTGGCTGCCACCAAGCCTCGGCTGAAAGACCAGACAGGTGCAGGGTGGGGGGAGAGAAGGTTCCAGATGCCTCAGCCTGCACCAGCAGCCGCAGCAGAACCTTGCCTGGAGCATGGTTACAGGTAATGAGACCATGGTATAGTTCCAGGGGCAGGAGGAAACTCTGCGGGCCAAGGTGCAGTGAGGCTAGAAAGGGACTCGGCACAAACCCAGGGCAGCACTTCCCCGGGGACAAGCGAGAACAGCACATTCGTCAAGAATCACGATTTCCCAGGTCTCGAGTTGGGTGGTAGGTTCATGAGCGTCTGCTTTATCATTATGCCTTACAACTTATTCAGAGAATCAAATAATCTTTTGGATGCATCGGCAAGATAAAACACACACACACACACACACAAATGACTTGACTAAGTGAAGTAAAAAGATTCTCAAGCAAAGATGGGAAGGCAATGGCGACCGGAAGAAGATCAGGATGACAGCTAACAAAAAGGGTTGACTTTCCTTCTTTCTCACGACAGTGCAGGGGCCCCAGCACCCTGTGTGGAGAATGAGCTGAATAGCCTGGAGCTGCTGCAAGCTTTTCTCAGATGTAAGTTATAGGAGTCACAGCCTGATGCCCGGGGTGTGTGGGGCTGCTTCTCCAGAACCTCAGAGAAGAGATACAGTTGGTCAGCTGAGGCCTAGTAGGGAAGGGGGTTGTTGGCTTTCTCTCCCTGGTGGAGGCTGTGCACCGCAGGGGTGAAGGGCCTGGGGATCCCTGGGCTCTGTCTAATAGGTGGCCTCAGCTTCACTGTAAAATGGTGGCAGGAACCGTTGCCTGCTTCCAGATTGTTCTAAGAAATAAATGAAATAATTCATATCAAGCACCAAGTTGGGGTTTGCTTGGCACAGGGCGGGTATTCAACACGTATTTACTACTACCATGACTGTTACTTGCCATACTGTGTTGGGGCTTGCTGGGCGGCGGAGCAAAGAAGGGCTTTCATCCCCCAAGGGCCGCCTGCATGGTTTCAGGGAAGACTTTTGCAGAAGAAAGCCATCTGGGGACACTTTGTGTTTATAATCGAAAGGCTAAAACTATGAAGGACGGTGTGCTCCTGGAAATCGGTGCTGCCTGTTGGAGGTGGTGTCACTGTCGTTCTCATTGTCTTCCTCATCCACATCCTCACCGAGGCCGCCCACTGGCCACCTATTATGGGCCACTTTATCTGCATGGTCTCTAACCCCCACCCCCTACCAGGTAAGCTGAGGCTTCACTTCTGTGCTTCCATGGTGTTTCCATTGCAATTGCCTTGTCCTGACCTCCCCACCTCACATTACCCGTAACCATGAGCTTCTGGGTGCTGACACCTTGTCTTGTGGACCCCTGGACCTCTGCTGCCTGACATCATAAAATACATGGAGTTATTAACGAGTGTGTATGAGGTAAGTACTCAGTCCTTCTACAGATGATGAGGAGTCTGAGGCTCAGAAATGACATATAACTCACCTACGATCACACAACAGCTAAGTGTTTGGCTGGGATTTGATACCTGTCTGCCTGATTCTAAAGTCTCTGCTGTTGTGACAGCCAGCTTCCAAGATGGCCCCCAGTGATTCTCACTCCTTGGCCCTCACGCCCCTGTTCCCTCCCACATCCAATGGAGCTGACATGGATAGCCAATAAGATGTTATGGAAATGAGGGGCTGTGGCATTTGAGGCTAAGTTATAAAACACCTTGGTCCTCTGTATTACTTTTTCTTGGATCATTAGGTTCTCTGGGGAGGCCAGCTGCCATGTCCTGACAAGACTCAGACAGTATTATGGAGAGCTTCATGTGGCAAAGAATGGAGGCCTCCGGCCAACAAGTAACACTACCTTGCCAGACCCATAAATCAGCTTAGAAGTAGACTCCCCAGCCCCAGTCAAGCTTTCAGATGATGGCAGCCCAGGCTGACATCTTGAGTACAAGCCCTTGAGAGCCTATGAGCCAGAACCCCCCAGCTAAGCCACTTTTGGATTCCTGACCCCAGAATATGTGAGATAATAAATGGTATTATTTTAAGCCACTGCATTTTAGAGTAATTTGGTATTCGACAATGGATAACCGATACACTTCTTCTCTATTATAATAGTCTGCCACCTACATCCACAATTTGGTTCAGGGCCCCAGCCAGATAAAAAGAATAGTTTATCAAGGCAAGTACAGACGCGTGGCAGGACTGTGGTTCCATGGAGTGAGTGGCTGATGCTGGGTGATGGCACAGGAGCAAGCCCAGAAGCAGAGGTCTAGATTCCCTTCCCAGGCTGTTTCTGAGCCTTTTGCGTACATGCTTGGTCGGCCCGGCCCAGCCCTGGCCACGTGCGCCGGAAGGAAGGAGAACTCAGGTCCTTAAACATTCCTATTGGGTTCTCTCCTCCCTTTTCTTAAGACCTTTTCCCACAACAGGCTTTTGTGACTCCATGACTGGAAAAGCCTAAGACTCTTCAAAAAGGATGGTGTGATTTCTCAGAAGCCAGGGTTGTACCCTGGGGGGAAGAGAGGGGTGGCGTTATACGTAGGAAAATGACTGAGGGTCTCATGGGGCCCTTAGGGCCTTAGACCGTGAAAACCCCAGCTTCACCTGCAGAGAGGCCCAGAAAGCCAGTATTTCCCGTCCCCGAGTCAGTTCAACTCCAACCACAGGGGAAAATTTCTCCCATGGGATTGTGCTTGGGTGCCAATGTTTTATGATCCTTTTTCTAGAGCTACTTGGTCCCCATAACCCTTTAGTCTGTGTAAGTGGTTCTCGCTGTGGGGGTGGGGGTGACTGGCAATGTCTAGAGATATTATAGGTTGTCATGTGGCTGGGGGGGTTGCTACGGGCATCTGGGGTGCACAGAACAGTCCCCTATAACAAAAAGTTATCTAGTCCAGCATATCAGTAGTGGCATGGTCGAGAAACCTCTCTCTAGAAGCTGGCCAAATGTCAACCAGTCCCCTGAAATTCCCAAAGCCTCATTTCCCGGGACAGTGAGAAGTGAAGCAAGTTGCTAGCCCGCTGCAGGGCTGGATGGGGGCACTTGTCCCCAGGGGCCTGGGCAGCTGTGGACTCTATTATTAGCCCTGAGCAACCCTGGGAACGCTTGACTTTCTCCTGCCTGAGAAACTAAAGCAAGGGGACCTTTTTATCAGCAATTCTTCTAAATAAAGATCCATGATATTTGCAGGGCTTTTCGTTTTTCAAGCTAGTGGTGTATATTTGGAGCTTAGGACGGGGGATGGGGAGTGTTGGTTGGAAAAAGCCCACAAGCCTGTGAAGTCAGCGCCAGTCATGTTTCTCCCTTTTGGTAATAGAGAAAGTCAGTTATCCTTCTATGGAAACCTTCCCTAAATGTGTGCTTTGAGCTGTTCTTTGAACTAGGGAGGACAGAATGGTGCCAAATTACCCTCACTCTTTCTTTGGGTATCAACCAAGCACACGAAGTGAATAGCAAAGAGCGTGGTCTGTAACTCAGGAATGGAGCAGGGTTACGGCGGGTCTGGCATGGATGGTGAACCCATGATTTTGGATTTGTTAGTATAATGCTGAGCAAATAGCTTGTCAACCGGAACTATGCAAGTCATTATGAATACTTTCACAGGCCAGCACAGTCGGGTCCAGCCTCCCTTCAGAGAGCCCAACAAGCTCATTTCCAAGCGGTCCTTTGAACCCTGAAATAAATAAAATGCATGCCCCCAGGAACTGCAGACTCTGGAATGAGCCTGTAGTTATTGATCTGAGTCTTTTCTTAAGGGGAACTCTGAGTCCTGAGGCACAGGAGCCCTTTCCAAGCTCCCAGAGATGTCAGCAGATCGCTGTGCATCCGAAAGGTCAGCTGTCCCCTCAGCCTCCGTGCGTTCCTGCCCCGGCTGGGCCCTTCCTCCTTACCTCACAGGCAAACAGCTTGAACTGTAGTCCCAGGATCTTGTAGTCTATCAGCTGGTTCCCTCGAAGCTGAGTCAAGGCCTCTTTAAGGTCTTTAATAGCTGCATCGTATCTGCGGGACAGAGGGCGATGAGACCACAGGCCAGGGCAGAGAGGTGCAAATGCGGGATAGAATGTGCTTCCCTTCCCCGACCTGTCTTACTGAGACAAGAAGCCTTCCGATCCCTTTTGGCCTGCTCTGGCTCTTTGCCAAGGCTGAGCCCCAGTACTCTATTGTACTCCGTGTGAGCGGCACCCGGGGCGGGGGGCGTGCAACCCAGCGCCCCTGGGGTTCCTCCCCCCAGACTCAGGCCACCACGGGTACTTTCTGTGGACAGCCTCGAACTCCTACCTTTCTGACTTCACTTCCCAGTAGAGCTCTCGTCCTCTCCTGAGAGCTCCCAGCTGAGCCAGCACCTGCTGCCCCCAAGGCCCTGTGGAGCGATTTGGAGCACTGCTCACTCCTTGCTCCCCACCGTCAGGCCAGGCTAGCCTGACCCAGCTCCGGGGAACCCTTCCAGAGCCGAAGACAGCACCCTCCTTCCCGGAGCTTTCTCCTTCGGCTTCTTCTTCTTCTTTTAAAGATTTTATTTATTTATTTGAGAGAGAAAGAATGAGAGACAAAGAACATGAGAGGGAGGAGGGTCAGAAGGAGAAGCAGACTCCCTGCTGAGCAGGGAGCCCAATGTGGGACTTGATCCCGGGACTCCAGGATCATGACCTGAGCCGAAGGCAGTTGCTTAACCGACTGAACCACCCAGGCGCCCCTGCTTCGGCTTCTTTTGAGTCCAACTCTGCTCTTGGTTTCATGGTCTTCTTCGCCTCCTCCCCCGCCCTCCCCCTCCACACACTTTGCAAAACAGAAGAAAGAAACCACCAATTAAGCCAGATGGCATCTCTAACACTGCTCCTGGCACTGCCCTTTTGCTTTGTTGGATTGGCATTGTGCCGGCTGGGGCAAGGTGTACAGGGCTGCTGTCACTGGCTTCGTGACACACATGGGGCTGGGATGTGGGCAGGACCTGGGCCAGGTCTCCTGGGCCCGCCCTTGACCTCCACAGAGGCCCTGGTGGGAGAGAGCTGCTGCTGGACTGCAGGGGGTGGGACACTCGAAAATCAAGCTGCCCCCACCTCCTCAGCTCCCTGGCGTGGCAGGAACAAATTTCGCTGTCTGGCCGTGGTTCCACCTGGGCCACAGAAATGAAGGTGCCGAGGCCACTGGCTGACCTAGAGCTGCCACGTGCAGCTTCTCTTGGAGGCAAGCCTGGAATTTGGACACGGGCTGGCGGTGCACGCCTGCACCCCAGGACAGGGGACCGAGAGAAGGGGACCAGATCCACCAGCTCTGCTCTTCACCGGGAGACCCTGGCAAAGTACTTTCCCGGCCTCAGGTTCCATGTCAATAACAGGAGCGTATCATGTACGAGGAGCATATCGCGTTTGAGGAGCCCATAATAGGAGGCAGTCGCTAGTATGTGGTCCCAGATCTAATTTCTGGAGTCAAAACCCCTGGACCTGAGTCCTAGCTCTGCCACGTCCGATCTGGTGACAGAGAGAAAGTTACTGAATTTGTCTGTGTCTGTTTCCTCATCTTTACAACTAGAGAGTAAATGGTAGCACATGCCTCCTGGGGCTGTAAGAACTAAGTGAGATGAAGCGTCCAGGTGCTCAGGACTGTGCTTGGCACACACAGTAATTTACTATTATTTTTATTATTTTAGCTCTAAAATTCTGGCGACTAAATTCATACACCAATCATTTATTATGTGCATAACACCCTACAGTGAATTAGGTATTATCTAGAGATAAAACCCCACGGTCGTCGTCGCAGCTGGAAGCGCGATCTCAACGGGCTGACCAGCAGGGTGGGCTGGCCTGACCATCCTGAGAACGCGTGCCCAGGGCGGCTGGGGCAGAAGCTAGCTATTCTGTCACCGTTGCTGTGAAGTCAGTTGCTTTAGCAGTGATGGAAGAAGACAGGCTGGATCTGAAACAGGAGAGTGGCTTTCTCTAACCACATCCTTGTTGTTAAGACAGATGATTGTAAAACCTGTTAAGAACATGTGGGCCGCTCCTTAAGGAGCAAGAAACACGTCAAGTCATTTACCTGTGCTTACAGACACTGCCGAGAATGGGGAGAGAGTAGGCATCACCGTTCCTCCTTTCTAAGCTGGGAGATTGGGTGACTTGACTCCGATTCACAGAGCCCAGAAGGAGGGGCAGACGGAAACGCAGGTGTCCCGTTCCTCGGGCAGATGCGATTTCCACTGTGTTCCACCGCCTGCCCGGGAGGTAGCCGAAGGTCCTCAGAGGCCAGGCTCGGAGCACAGTCAGCATTCACCCTCACATGTCAGCATTCGCCCTCACATGTGGCCTCCTCCCTGGCCAGCTGGCTGAGCAGGTGAATTTTAGCTACGAAGTAACACTGCCTGTATCTACCTGGTAATGAGCCAGCCTAACAAAATCCTCAGAATTTTCCCCTCCATCAGGTTCTAAAGATCTGGACCCCCTGGGAGGGAGAGAGAAAGAGTTGAGGAATTATTCAAAGTGCTCACTTTGTGTTAAGAAACGGGTGGGGGGGCCCCCTGCTAAATGTCTGATTTAAAGCATTGCCCTGACCGCCTTCTGCCCCCTCCCTTGTTTACCTGGAGCTGCACCCCCGGGGCATCGGCTTTGACACACAGCTCTGCTCCCCATTGTACAGGCTCTGAATAAGCTCAGTGTGAGATTCCCAAGTCGCATTCAGCCGGGCGGCGTGCGGGTGGGCTGTGCAGCGGCAGCCCCCGCCACCCTCCAGCCCTTCTCCGAAAGTTCTCTATGGTGCCATTTGGAGCCCACAGCCTCCCCTAGGAGGCCGGGATGCTGGCAGCTTCCTGCGGGTTCTGCTGGGCAGGGGTGGGAGTGCTTTCTTCACATACCACGCCCCCCACCCCCGTGACACTTGCCCCCACACACCCCCTGGACCCCCTGGCTGCCCTGGGCCCAGAGACCCCATTCCTCCAGGTAAGGGCTCTGAGCCCCAGAGGGTGTATAATCCCCATCTCTGCAGTACTCCCTGTAGAGGTTTCTCAGTAATCACTGCTGTCGATTGTTCCTGCCCCACCAGTGCCCCCGCAGTCCAGAATCCTGCTGCTCACGAGCCTGTGTCCAGGACACTGGAAAGTTCTGGCAAGCTGAAGGAAGTCAAAATGTCAGACCCCTCCAAGACGGGCCTGGGGCTCAGGCCCTTTGCTGTTGCAAAGACAGCAGAGAGAGGATTTGCCGTGTTGCCTCCGGGGGCCAGGTCCGTCTAGAGGGTTTGCCGTTCCTCTCCTGGCCCTAAGACTCCTGAGGCCCAGAATCGGAACGGCCACCACGTAGAGCTCCCTTCCCCTTTCAAAGGACAAGGCTGGGTCACACAGGTGAGAGTCCGTCTTAGTCAGCACTGAGGCCCCACCTGCCTTCTCAGAAATGCACCAGAACTTTGTCCTGTGGAACTTCACAATGATGGGAGCGCCGCACAACAACACGTGAAGGGGGGAGCTGAGAGGAAAAGCACGCAGCACATCGTCACTCTAAACAAGCCCCACTGCGATCCGGAGGGATCCCTAGCCCCCTCATTAAGAAGTAATCTTCCTGCGTCCCCAACGGCACTTATTTCAAAATAATCTCTCCTAGCACTTGCCCCTTTCTGCCTTGCACAATAGTTCCTAGCATTTGTGACCTGTTTCCCCCTTTTAATTTGTAAGTTCCTTCAAGTAGAGGGTGTATTTTGCTTGCTTTTGTTTAATTTGTTTAATTAATTCAATAAGCACTTATTAACTACTAGATTAGACACAGAAATATAAGAGTGAATAACTAAAGATTTCTTCTCTGAAGAAACAGAGTAGTCAAGGAGACAAATACATAAGCCAACACCTGTCACAGAGTAGATGTATTATTTTAAAAGGCACAGAAGACAGTGGTCGCCGCCCTAGGGCAAATGCATGGAGGATGAGTGAGCGGGTAGTCAGCTGCTGGACCACATAGGAACAGCCCAGGGAACTCTATCCTATAGTCCTGGGATCCACTGGAAGTTCTTAAGTGGATCACATTTTTTTTTGGTTTTTTTTTAAAGAAGCTCACTCTGGAATAAGATAAGACTGGGGACTGGAAAAACAGTTTGGAAGTGATTTCAATAGTGCTGGTGAAAAGGAGGGTCTAGACCAGGGCAGGGCTGGTGGAGAAAAATGGGTGGATTTAAGAATATGAGAGGTCAACTTGACAAGGTTTGGGAAAAGAGACATTCTGGGTTGATACCAGGGAGAGATTTAGCAGCTGGCTGGCTACAGGTGGGGGTCAATGCTATGGGAGAGGGTGAGATCCCTCAGGGCTCATGTATGGATTTTCAGTGGACACTGAACCCCCTGAAATTGTACGTAGAAGGGTGTATGTGCTTGTGTGTGCTCCTTCTGGAAAGACTGCCCATACATTTTGCCATTAAACAACCACGGCTGGGGCCCGTGGGTGGCTCAGTCCGTGAAGTGTCTGACTCCTCTCTTGATTTTGGCTCAGGTCATGATCTCAGGGTCCTGGGACTGAGCCCCGAGTGGAGCTCTGCACTCAGTGGGGAGTCGGCTTGAGATCCTCTCTCTCCCTCTGCCCCTCCCCGTGCTCTTGCACACATGCTCACTCTCTCTCAAACAAAATAAGTCTGAAAAAAACCCCCAAAAACCCAACCACTGCTGTTGTGACTAAAGGGGAAAAGAAAGAGCAGAGCCTTGGCAGGTGGGGACACAAATGCGTATGGATGAGCAAGAGACAAATAGGCAGTTCAGAGTCGAGAATTGTGCCTCATTTATATTATTCCCTCAATAGACAGTTGCTGAGTTGAAGATGAGCTTTGGTAGATTTTTCTCTCAGATTTAACTATTATCAACCACAATCCAGTTGAATCCTAGGTCTCATTCCTAGATCATTCTAAGATCTGTCTGCTTCGTTCAAAATCTGAGCCTTTCAGGTTCTGGGACTTGTGGGCCTTTTTCTGTAGAAATGTCTTCTGGGAGCCTTCCCTCTTCGTCAGTTGTTTCCCCCCATCACAGGCTGTTAGAGCTAACTAAAGGATGGCCTTAGAGCTTGTCTTTTGAGATTTAAGATCAGCTGGAGGTTTGGTGCTCAGGCCTCCCTGCATATTCCATCCATCTGGAGAATGTAACGATGAGGGAAGGGGGAAGGAGAAGGAGAATAATGTTAAGAAGGGAGAGAGAGGCAGGACGCCACCAAAAGGTAAATGCTTGTATATAGCTTCCCGCGATCCCTGGCTTTCTCTCCCTAGATGGCCTCTGTGTCTGTGGGTTTTCTCTGGGAAGACTTCATTCCTGCCCTTCCTCATTCAGGTGATTGCATCTACATCCTGCAAGTCCTCTGAGCTTCTTGTGGTTGTCCCTAGCAACAGCTGAGCTCAGCAGCTTTCCAGGCTGTTTCTGACTAGACCCTGGGATCCAAGCCTCTCAAGACTGCACAGGATGAGAGTCTTGTCCCTCCCCAGTGCCCGGATGCTCTCTGCCATCTCCCCTCTGCTCCATCAACGCCCCGCTGCTCATGCTCTCTCATTCTCTCTCTCTCTCTCTCTCTCTCTCTCACACACACACACACACACAACACCACCCACACCATGCCCCCACCACCATTTTCACTGTTTGAAAGTTTTTCTTTAGGCTGAGCCAAATTCTCCTTCCCTAGAACTTGTGCCCACTAATGGAACCATTTCTACAAAGGGAAGTTTGCCATCCCCTAAGACATTTTAAATCAATGCTTAGCATATTTTTCCTTTGTTATTTGTATGTCTCTTTTGGGGGTATTGGGGGGGGTGGGCGAGGAGTGGGAATTGAGATTTACTTTCATTTTCTATTTCTTTGTTTTTTTTACTAATGATTTCATGTTGACTGTAAACACACCAGAAAATACAGATCAGCTGATGGAGGACAATTGAAATCCCTATAACATCACCACCCAGAAAGAACTACTGGCAACGTTTTGGCCTGTGGCCTTCCAGACCAGTCTGTGAAACAGAAATGGGATTGTGTTATACACACTGTTTTGAAATCTGTGTTTTAAATTTAACATCTACTATGAACTTTTTTCCGTATTAATATATATGCCACTTATTTATCTGGATTGGTATATCCTCATACATAGAATGTTAATAGGTTGTAGTTTTCATTCTGGTGGCTAAATTATATTTTACCGAATGGATTAAAGCAGACTTTTGAAAACACATCCTGTAGGAATGAAGGACGGTCTTGATGTGGTTTCCTGCTAATCCTCATAGTGTGATAGCTCACTCTTTCCAGCAGAAGACCCTCACGGGTGTTCCCTTGAAGGCCAAAATGTTGACAACTGGCACTGTCCAAGCTATGACCCATCAGGGATGCTGGGGAGGCCCCACACCAGCTGAAGGGAAGGCCTGTGGTGGTTCCGTAGGCTCTCTGTGTGCTATGACCCCACTAATTTCTAACTGGGTGGCAGGTCTGCCTTCCCTCTCTCCTTCCCTGGGGAGGGCTTCTGCCTCGTGCTGACTTATTGCATAACCCCCCCCCGCCCCGCCCCCCGCCCAGAGAAGGTCAGTCACACTTCCCAACAGAAGCTGGAAAGATACTTCACAAACACCAAGCCTAGCAGCAGCAAGACCCCGTTCCGGGCTTCTCTCCAAACTTCCCCAGCTTGCGCAACGCTGGATCGCTTACTTCTCCATGTGGTAATAGAGCATCCCTCTTTGGAAGTAGGCCACCGCCAAGTGCTTGTCTCGGTTAATGCTTTTCGTGAAGGCCTGTGGAGAGAAGGGTCCAGACGTGGTCCAGGAGCCAGGCAGTGAGGAAGGCGAGATAAGCCCAGAGGGAGAGGCAAAAAGGGGCACGAGAAGGATGGGTGTCTTGAAGGTGACAAGAGACTCAGAGGTCAGGCACCTCTGTAAGAGGGAGGGGTTAGTACCTGCCTTTCAAGATTACTGACCGGATTAAAATCATGAAAGTAACGACACAGGAAAACAATTAAAATGCTATATACAGTATTATATTGATTTAGTAAATGAATATCATGCAATTAGAATAATAACCAGAACGCATATAAAATGCCGGCAGTAAGGCCCGATGCAGGGAACCAAAGAAAGGCTCAGTGACTGAGAGCCAGAAGTAGAGGAACGTGAGGACAAATCTCTCACAGCTCGAGGGAGGCGACGGCAAAGCTGTGCCCAGACTGGCTGCCGTGCTTGGCCCATCTCTCCCGCCCGACAGTGTGCACTCTGTGTCCAGCAGCCCCCGGAATCTGGGGTGCTATTCCCTCCGCCTCTGGGGGGAGGTGGGGACTGCGGTCCTCCTCCCGCCAGACGTGAGGCCCTCGCCTGCTCCCGTCTGCCCACCCTGGGGCCCGACATGGACCACCTGCTTGGACCGTATTCCAAGTGGCTTCTCTCTTCTGTCTTTGCTCACTGGCTGGTCACGGCCACGGCCAGGATGCTGGGGAGTCAGTCATCTGTCCACACCCCCTTGCAGAGACTGGCAGTCAAGAGGGGGGAATAAGAACTGACATCTACACAGCGGTGTGAACTGACACAGCATCTACTAGTTGGTGCCTCACCTCACCCTCATGATGTTTGTCCCCCTCAGGAAACTGAGGGCCAAAAGTCTTCGTGACTTGCCAGAGACCCAGGTCCAGAGACAGACAGAGCTGGGATCTGATCTTCGATCTTCTGCTCCCAAACTCCAAACCCTGTCCGGCTTACCCTCACCCATCCAAAAAGTGATCACGGAGAGGGCTCAGCCCCATACTAGGGACTATGAGAGAGAGAAAATATTTGAAAGAGATGCCGAGACACCCCACAGTGTGCCCTTGACAGACATCATTAATCAATCACGGTATGACTTCCTTGTGCCAGCCGCAGAATCCTAAAAAAAAGTGCCCTGCCTAATTGATCCGCATTGTCCCATGAGAGGAAACCTATTTTTCTTAAAGTGCCTCCTCTTGATCGCTAGGGCAGGCAGAGCTCACGCATAGGAAATTTCCCTGAAAGACCCAAAAGGGGCTTTCTAATAGGTGTGCAGCAGTGAGATGGAGATCCTGTAGCCAGCAGGAGTTCATAGAAGAAAGCATAATGAGGGGAGTCTTCATAAAGGTGCTAAAGAATGATTCCAGAATGATTTGAATTGAATAGATGGAGAAGAAAAGAGCACATGGTTCCCAGACAGTGCCCCCAGAACCACCTGGGGAGCTTGTAAAAAACCGAGGGCTGCTCAGGCCCCTCCCCAAGCCGATTCAATCAGGATCCCTGGGGGTGGGGCCTGGGCAACTTTTGTTCTTTGAAAGCTCCTGAGAGGTTTCTAAAGCGCAGCCTGGGTGGAGACCCACTAATGACAAAGGCATAGAGGAGGAGGCTCCGGGGAGAGGCACCGCCACTCACCTTCTCTGCCTCAGGCATGTTTTCCAGGATTGTCTGCATGCAGCCGATGTTGAAGCAAATCCTGGAGTGGGGGTCCTGGACCGCAGTGAAGGCATCCAGGGCTCCCTTCCAGTCCTTCTTGTCGGCTGCCAGCACCCCTTCATTCCAGAGGCTGATGGCCTCGGCCAGGGACATGGTCAGGCGCACGCTTGGGGGCCGGGAGGCTGCCAGGACCCAGGGGGAGGGCGAACAGGTGTCTCCCTCGGCAGGGCTGTGCCCAGCTGGGCCTGCACTTTCCAAGCCTGATGCTCAGAGTGGGGTCCAACCTCCCTTAAGACAACTTCTCAGTGTTGCAAAGGCTCAGGAAATGTCCCCACCTTTTGGCAACTGACGCACAACCCTACCGTGTGAGAGAAAAGGAAAGAGACAAAGAGGGCGGGTGGCTGGGGGGCGGAGTGTGGGGGGAGGAAGTACATCAGATGCTGCCTGAGATGGGTCACTTCCCCAAAACGCTTCTGCTCTGTCACCCAGCTGTCCTCTGACATCAACCCCCCCCACCCCCTCACCTCCGCTTTGGGGCAGCTTTTGGTCAGGTCTCTGCCCCCAGGCTCAGGGCAACCTTGGCAGGTGGATGCGCCTTCTTGGGCCTCCATTTCCACGCACTCATTAAGTGAGGGTGTTGGAGGAGAGGCTAGTTCTTTCCAGTCTTACATGAATTCCCTGCTCACTTTCTCATTACCTCATAGACTATCTGGATAGAGGTTTTTTTTTTTGTTTGTTTGTTTTTTTTAATCTGGAGGTAAAATGAGCAATTAACACATTGCTGATACAGGATGGTCTTGGGTGTCCATCTGGAACTGAGATAACTTTTATGAACACTTAGGCAGCTCAGAGGCGACCAATGTCCTGCAAATGTCAAAATTAGGAGGCAGATATGATGCCATAGGGCTTGTAGGCCCGAGGATGTGAGAATCCAGAAGGCTCGCGTGTGTCTACACAGATCATCCATCCCCTGTGTTTGGAAGCCCTTCCCACCTTGCTTCTTTGCCTGGCAAACCCCTCCACATCCGTAAGGCCCAGGGAAATGTCCCCGCCTCTCTGAAACCTAGCACCACGCTCCAGCCACTAAGGAGACTTTTTCCCTCCTTTGGGCCACCTCTTCCCTACCACTTGGGTTGTATTTGTGGCAATTTATTTCTTCATCTGCTCAACTCTTAAGATCCCCTGAGAGCCGGGCCCACGTCTTCTCATTCTAGGATCCCCAGAACCAATACTCAATAAAGGGTGAAGGGCTGTCCCAAAAAGAATTTAGAAATCATTGGCAAATGACCCACAGGTGACAGTGATGCTAGAAAGCGATACTGTGACTCCATCCAGTGAATGAATAATCAAAACTTGATTAGCATGCTGACTATTCCTAGGAAAACCAAGTGGTTTTGGAGCTAAGCTAGATTTTTATTTAAACTGCTGCTGTTGTTCCTTATTTTTTTATTTTATCGTCCTAACTGGCCACACAGAACTGTCCTTGAGCTGACCCCCATGGCTTTTCTAGCCTTATTTTCCAGACTGTCCCTCCACAAAGCCCTGCAAACTCTGTTCCCTGTTCCCCTCCCTCTACGTCTGCATTTCCTGCCTCTTTGCTTTGGCCCAAGCTGCTTCCTCCCCCTGGGCTGCCTTTTTCATGTCTGCACCTTCGAACCCACCTTGCACAGTGCATGCTCCAAGATCACCCCCCTTCAGAAGCCACCGGGAAATCGGGCTCACCTGAAAGCCCCCAAACTGTGATCTCGCCTTCTTCTCCCATGGGGCACTTGGTCACTCTCCCCCAAAGTAGAGTTCTGTGTGTGCAGGTGCATCTTAGCCCCTCAAACAGACCGTACACTTCCGGGGGAAGGTCCTGGGACTGCCCCAACCTTGTAGACCCAGGACGCCAGCCATGCTGTCATACTCAGCTCTGTCCTCTTCTCCTCCACCCTCTGGTTGCCAAGCCACTGTCACTCCTCACCCGCCTCATTCCCTCTTTCCATTCTGCATCCTGCAGCCAGACTGGGGTTTTAAAACACAAGTTGGATCACGCGCCTGTTTTGAAACCTTCAAGTGCCTTCGGGTTGCTCTTAGAAGACAAAGCAGACTCCGTCTCATGCTGCAGACAGGACTCCGCAGGCTGCCGCATGCCCTTTCTGTGCCATTTTTCCTCCTCCCATCCTCTCCCCCAGCCCCATTTCCTTCCTGGGTTCTCCAATGAGCCAGGCCCGTTCCCTCTGCCTGGAATGATCTTCCCCCAACTCTCTGCCTGCTGGTTCTTATTCATCTTTCACTTCCTCTGAATGGCCTTTCTTGACCATGACCTCGCTATGATCACCCTACGATGTCTCACAGCCATCGGTTCTCTCTGGTCATGGTGTGGTTTTGTCTTTGTTTCTTTGTTTTTTAAGTAAGCTCTACACCCAATGTGGGGTCTGAGCTCACGACCCTGAGATCAAGAGTCGCATGTTCTACCGACTGAGCCAGACAGGTGCCACGGGTCGTGGTGTTTGTCCCAATTTGTAACTGCATATCATCTGTGAGATCGTTTCTGTGGCCCAATCTGGAGACAATCATTACTATCATCTTTAATTACAACAGTTATTGATACTGTTAGTGGATGGCCTGCCTTTTCAGCTGCTCTTCATTCCCCTTCTTCCTTTTGGTAGAACCCCACTTTTGTTCAAGTCTCTGCTCTCCTGAAGCCATGTGCTTCAGGGAAGGTAAGCCCCCAACACTGTCCCAGGGAGTGGTTTAGACACAAGCCTGAGATACAGTTCTGGTTAATAAGACATTAGGGGAAGTCTATGAAGGGTTTCTGGGAAAGATTTTTTTCTCCTCTCACTAAGAATAATAATAATAATAATAAAAAGTCACATGGGAAGAACCAGTTGTTGTTTCTCGCCTAGACAGTACTGTGAAGATGTGCCTAGAACAGTGGCAGCTTTCTTGTGACCATGAGGAAAGCCAGCTGAGATTGTACAAGCCAGAATCTTGAGGAAAAGGAGATGGAGAACTAAAACAAAACAAAACAAACCCTGGATCTTCAATGATGTTGGTGAGCTCCTTCTTGTTCAGTGAGGTAATTAATATATTTGTTGTTCAAGTCACTTGAAGGGGGTTTTCTGTTATAGTTTTAAACATTCTAACAGAGGGGCACCTGGCTGACAGCCAGGAAGTGGGCAGGGAGACCTCATGTATTATGTATAAACTTCGCCTGGATTTCACAGAGAGCATACAGAATACCCAGCATGGATCCCATTGTCCAGAAATGCTAGTTGAAAGCCTCAGTGTGAAAAGTCTTCCTTCTCCAAGAACACATCATAAGATAGTCCTGTCTAATCTACCATCATATTAGTTTTCTATTGCTGCATAACAAATTTAGTGGCTTGAAATAACACACATTTACTCTCTCACAGTTTTCATGGGTGTAGAGTGTGGGCATGACTTAGCTGGGTCCTCTGCTCAGGGCCTCACAAAGCTGAGATCAGGGTGTAGGCCAGGCTGCATTCTTATCTGAAGGCTTGACTGGGGAAGGATGTTCTTCCAAACTCCTTCATGTTATTGGCAGGACTGCAGCTGTAGAACACATGATCCTTGCTTCCTCAAGGCAGAAATGGAGAGAGGGTGTCTGCTTCATTGAATCTCTGACCACTAGATTCTCTTTTAAAGGACCTGTCTGATTAGGTGAGGCCCAACTGAATGCAATTGGCTTTTTCAATCCAGTGTCTTCTCCCCATAGAACCCATCCAGCAAATGTGATCTAGCCACAAAGCCAGAGAGATGTGGTTTGTATTTTCCTTGGACAGGCTTAATACTCCAGGGCCTTTCCCTCTAGGAAGGGATAATTCATTTTGTGTTTCCTCAGCGTATTACCCCCAACCATGCAGATTCCAAGTCAGTGGGTATCCAAGGGAAAATTCCACTCTAAACAAGACAGTTACTAATATAGAAGAAGTAGAAATGGACCATGTCATAATACAAACAATGGGGATGTACAGAAGAGTTAGAAATGTACCTTGCATTTAGCAGAGTAGAATTTTTAAAGATTCTCTTGCTTTCCCTGTAGTGTCCCTAACAACTAAAACAGCGTCTGGACATATGATAAATATTTGCTGAATGAATGAGTGAGTAAAGAGTAGACACTTATTAGGTTGTGTTCCTCCCCCTGCTTCTCTAGGAACTGCCCCATCTAATCCATAGCAGGAGAGTAGGCCCTGTGGCCACATTTGAACAACATGATTTCTGGCTGGTTGGATTGTAGTGGGTGTCTGACAAACCGGACCAGTTAGGTTCCATCTCCTGTGGATTGGAATTTAAGACTGAGAGATAGCAGGCTCTTCTCTTTGGGGAGCTGGACACAGACATGTGGACTTAATAGCTGTGGGTCTATGATATTCTGCTATGAGGTCCAGGAAAGCAGAGGAAACCAGTCTGCATAGAAAAAGAATGAAGCAGATGCCCAGTGAGAATCAGAGACAACAGACAGAGACAGTGAAACCCAGTGACTTTCCAGCCACTGATTCCAGGATTTCCTGAGCCCCCCTCAAATTCCTGCCTTTAGCCCCTAGGAGACATTGATAGGCCCTTATAATAAATGTCAGTGTTGGCTTAGGTTTGCTCTAGTTAGTTTTGTTGTATGTCAAAAAAAGAGAGACTGGGCAAATAAAAAACAAAAAATAGATGTGCACACATGGCCCAAGACTCTAAAACAATCAATTGTAATGAGAGATGGGAGATGTTCAGAAACAAA
Organism: Zalophus californianus; assembly: GCF_009762305.2. Classification (NCBI taxonomy): domain Eukaryota; kingdom Metazoa; phylum Chordata; class Mammalia; order Carnivora; family Otariidae; genus Zalophus; species Zalophus californianus. The sequence continues at coordinate 44,407,727 of NC_045604.1, forward strand.
CATAACCACATAGTAATCAGGGATCCCAGTGATAAGAGAAATGGAGAGGCACTGAGACTCTGCTGGGGAACTCTCTCAGAGGCTAGACATGCACAAGTGATGGAGGACATGGCTCTTGGCCAAAGACAAGTCTAAATGCTGTGCAAAGAGCAGAGGAAGCTGAAACCCAGAGTGAGCTGAGGCTGCAAAAAATACTAGGGACAACACAAAGAGCTCCTTGGTGTCTGAGGAAGAGCAGGGAGGGTCACTGCTTGGTGCAGATGGCATCACGTTAACAGATATCAAAGAGAAAAAGAACTCCTCAGCTTCTACTTCGTTCCTGAGTTACACAGAGAATGAAGACCCAGACAAAGGACAGTGAGAAAGCTGATAGCTGCTTTAAATAAATTCCAGTTATCAATTTCAGATTCACTAAATCCCAGGAACCAAAAGATTTTGCAAATATGATCCCTAAAACCTTGTCACCAACTGAAACATGGCAAAGACCAGGATAGATGCTAGAAAGCTAGGATGGATGGGTAAGTGTGGTTCTAGATTTCCAAAAGGTGTGAATTCTAAAAACAACATCAAAGATTTACCAGCTGATCCTTGGAAAGAATTCTAAAATATAGATTATTAAACAGAGGCACTTAAAAACAAAAAGGGAGCTGGGACCTTTAGGAACTAGCCTGAGCTTATAAAGAAAGTCAGGTGAAAGCAAACTCTCCCTTTTTTGAGAAGACTTTCCTAATTAGTGGAAAAGTGCCATAGACAAATATCAGAAATATATTTGGCCAAGGTATTTCTAAGACAAAACAATTTACATGATTTATTTGGCTAAATATTATGCCCATAGAGCCTTCTTGAATTATCAATGACAACTTGTTTCTTTAACCTTTTAGTAAAAAACTTCCATCAGATTTGCAAATGACTCAAACCTTGGAGAGAGAGAGTTAACATGTAAAATAACAGAATCCAGATTAAAATATTGCCTGACTTACACTGATTTACACAAGTTGAAATTTGATAGGAATAAATGTAAAGATTTACTCCAGAGTTTAAGAACGCAACTGTCCAGGAGTGCTTGGGTAGCTCAGTCGGTTAGGTGACCAACTCTTGATTCCAGCTCAGGTCATGATCTCAGGGTGGTGGGATTGAGTCCCATGTTCAGCAGGGAATCTGCTTGAGATTCTTTACCTCTCACTCTGCCCCATCCCCCGTGTGCGCTCTCTCAAATAAATACATAAATCTTTAAAAAAGAAAGAACTCAACTGTCCAAAGATGGGTAGAAGACCACACTTAAGAACAATGTCTTGGAAAAAACCTAAGCATTTGGGTTGACTTTAAACTCAATATGAGTCAACAGAATCATGTGGTTGCCAAATGAAATTGTAGGCTGCATTAACAGAAGTGCAACCAACTCTGTGTCAGATGGTTCTTGACTCAACGACTCACACAGAGACCTGAGTAATCTCTCTGTTGACCATTGTGGGAGATTGGCACCAACTTTCTAATTCAGAACGTATTTGCACACATCCTCTTCTATCTTCCATTGTCTGTCATCCAGGTCTCCCATCCTGACCTGGCTGGTGTGCACATCTCTTTCCTCAGAACTCTTCACTGAGATGAGAAGATACTGGAAGGTCCTTATTTCACTCCTTTTTCTCATCTGGTCACAGCTCATCTGCCAAAGCAGACATAGCTCATGCATTCTTCAGAAAAGGACACAGCCCCTTTTCTTGGGGGCTCAGATTCTTTTCTGGGCTTCGGGGTAGTCAGCAACATGGACTCCGTGAGCAGATAATAAGTCTAAAGAGCCGTTCTTAATGATAGGCTTCTTCCACTTCCTTCTTATCTCTAGGGTTGGCCTACCTTATCCAGGACTTTCACCTGCTTGACCGTGCACACCCACGCATGTGAGCACTGGGGTGCAGAGTTGAACACATACCATTGATGGCTCACAAGATGATTTTAGGCAGTATGTAGATGAACATTTCTATCATAACTGTTGTATTATTTTAATTCATTTAATTTTTTTGGATAAATAATACATTCACATAGTTCAAAATTAACAAATGTGGTGGGAGCGGCTGGGTGGCTCAGTCAGTTAAGTGTCCAACTCTTCTCTTGATTTCAGCTCAGGTCATTATCTCAGGGACGTGCAATCAAGCCTCGTGTCGGGCTCCGTGCTCAGCTCAGAGTCTGCTTGTCCCTCTCCCTTCTGCTCCTCTCTCTCTCAAATAAATAAACAAAATATTTTTTAAGAATTAATAAACGTGGACAATTTTCTTCCCATCATGGCCAAACTCTTCCCACCCAATAAGAACCATTTGCATTAGTGTGTTGGCATTCTTCTCTCAGAAGAGATTTTGGGCATATGCAAATGTAGACCTCCTCCCCTTTTAGGCACACACCATTTGGTATACAATTCTGCACCTTGCTCTTTCTCTTAACACGAGTTCCTTCTCTGGGCATAGAGAGCTTCCTCCTTCTTTGTTTATGGCTATATAGTTTTTCTTCACATAACCAGTTTTCTGTTGAGGGACAGGTTGTTTCCAATTATATGCCATCATAACAATGTCACAATGGATGTCCTTTCACAACATACTCATAAGATAAACTTATAGAAGTGGAATAGGTGGGAGTGTTTTTTATTTTCATGTGTATTCGCAAAAATGTATAGCAGCATACCAAACACAATTTCAGTTACTGTATTTTATAATGAGGCTAAACATTCTTAAGTGAATTAATGGAAGAAAAATACTAAGTAAATGACAGCATAGATGAATTGAAAATATCACTAAAATTTGATGGGATGCCTGGGTGGCTCAGTTGGTTAAGCGACTGCCTTCGGCTCAGGTCATGATCCTGGAGTCCCGGGATCGAGTCCCACATCGGGCTCCCTGCTCGGCGGGGAGTCTGCTTCTCCCTCTGACCCTCTTCCCTCTCATGCTCTCTATCTCTCATTCTCTCTCTCTCAAATAAATGAATAAAATCTTTAAAAAAAAAAAGAAAATATCACTAAAATTTGAAAGTGATATATATGTAGAGCCAGAGTTTGAGAAACGCTGATCTAGTATGGAACTTTCATCTTCCCTGCTCGAAGCTCCTAAAATCTCCATTTTATGCAGGGTTTGAAGGTGGAGAAAATGTGCAGAAGAAGGGAGAGCTTTGGAGTCCAGAAACCTGGGTTTGAATGTTGACTTTCCTCCAGCTGGCTGTGGGTCTTATAGCCTCTTGCAACCTCATAGTTCCCATGTGGGAAAGTAGGAGTAATAATATAGTCATGTGCTTGGAACATAGAACCTACTTGTAGCATGGTGTTTATTATAATTCAGCTATTTGGAATGAATTGGGGGAAGTCAGAATCTTGGTTCTGCCTGGCACCTCTCCCTTTCAACACTCCTCCTCTAGACCAAAATATATATATATATATAATGGCAGCCAGGAGTCCCAGGCTTAGAAGGTCCCCATGCTTGGTTTCATTCCCTGCTGCCACCATTTTGAAATTCTTAGTAATTCTGAACAAGAGGCCACATTTTCATTTTGCAGAGGACTCTGCAAATTCTGTAACCAGTCCTGTATATAATGTCAGGTATGCATGGTCTCCTCCCTCGTACTGCTACCCAACAGACCCTATTACTCCTGAAAGCCCACTCCTTGGGTACCACCTATGAGGCTAATTGGGCCACCTGCGCTGTGGTCTGGGGCCCTTCTGCTTACCCATTCTGTCATAGTCCTACATCTATCACAGACATAGCATCACTCTAAGGGAGAGCCTTTGGGAGCCTTGTTCCAGGTTCTCCCTGGTTTTCCAGGGGGCCTTAACTAGTTAGAGTCAGGATTTGGAGGTGGCTCAGTGACTTCTGTTCCCACGCATGCCCCTGAGTTCTGTGGAAGCACTTAAGGCCCTCTCTTATCCTATGTTTTAACCAAGAAAACATTGTGGGGTCAGAAATCCTGGATTCAAATCCTGGGTCTGTCATGTCCGACCTCAGCAAACTTTCATAAATCCCTCCAGTTCTCAAGAGCCTCTGCTTCTTCCTCTGCAAAATGGTTATAAGAACAGTGCCTAACTTGCTCGTTTGTCCGGAGACTGAAATGGAATGTCATATGAAAGCGCCAAGCAGCGGCTAATATGCAGTGGGTTCTTTTGGATTTCCAAATTTATGAGAAAAGAATGAAGAGTCTTTGTTTGCTTCGTGGGGTGCTGATCCTCTGTTCTGGCATTCCCACCCTCCTACTCCAGGAGGACTGGAGCCAAACTCTCACAGCACGCTGGGCTCCACCTCCTCAGCCGGACCCTTGGATACTCAATTCCACTTCTGTCCCAGCTCTGAGCAAGTTTCTCTCAGCTTCTGATTTGCCTACTCCCGGCTCTGTAGCCGTTTACCCCTCAGAATTCCTAGCACGTAAAAACTCTGCAGAATGGTTTATTACACTGAGATGCAATTAAAGCCATAACATGCATGACCCTCTGTCCAGGGTTATTGCTATGGAAGTTCCCTTTGACACAAAACACTGGACTTCCTGCGTTAGAATTTATTGCGATTTTCCATGAAATAGAGTTCTTCATACTTCCTTCTCTCCCTCTTTGGATTGTCCGCTTACAAGCTATAAGTGAGGCATCTATTCCTTATGGCCAAGGGTCTTCCAGACCTTCTCTTGCCCCCTCCTTCCATCCCTATCCATTGGAGCATAGAATCCTGGAAGGAAGATGGGGAAATAAGGTGTTCTGAAGGCTGGAGTAGTGGTTCCCAGCAGGGCAAGGAAGCGTATTAAGAAGTTACTGCAATGTTTCAGGCAAGAAATAATAATATTGAGGCAGCTGCCGGAAGACAGGAAGGGTGTGAAGCAATGCCAAAGGCGATGTGGTCTTGCACGGGGAGATAAGGGAGAGGGAGGCATCAAAGATAAAGGAGCCCCTGGTGTTTCCAGCCGGAGAGGCTGCGAGGCTGCCGCACGGAAGTGGAGGAAATGGGGTGGCAATCTCCTGCACTCCCACGGCTTTATACAAATCACTCTCAAATGATGCTTCTGATCGTATTGTCTCTCCAGAGCCTAAGGCTGAGATGGGCTGATAATGGCCTTAAGAAAACCAAGACTGAACTTTAGGGAATTCCTAGTTAAGGCAGGTGGAGCTGAGGAAGGTTGGTAAGAAAGTGTTCAGAGAGGGGCAACTGGGTGGCTCAGTCTAAGCATCTGCCTTCGGCTCAGGTCATGATCCCAGAGTCCTGGGATCGAGCCCCACATCAGGCTCTCTGCTTGGCGGGGAGCCTGCTTCTCCCTCTCCCTCTGTTTCTCCTCCTGCTTGTGCTTTGTCTCTCTGACAAATAAATAAATAAAATCTTCAAAAAAAAAAAAAGTGTTCAGAGAGAAGAGAGGAGCAAGGGTGATGCCGACACACACGTCAGAAGATGGAACTCTTCAAGGAGGGAGGTGAGCAGCGTGGGATGCTGCTGAGGGGTGACGGAGGCTGGAGGCCAAGGTTGGGGTGTCAGCAGAGCTGGGCAGTGCATGGGGAGGCAGAAGTCAGGTCATGAGGAGCTGAGGAGACAGTGGGAGGTGAGGGAATAAAGGGGGAGGCACTCTGAAAAGGAAGAAGGGGAGCCCCACCTGTAGTGGGTGTGATGTTCCCAGCCGGTGGGAATGGCACAGGGGGAAGGGAGAGTGTCCTTGGACTGCAGCCCTCACCCCTTCGCCTCTATGTCTTCCTTCTGGTCTTGAACCCCATGCAGGCTCAGTAGTCTTTCTGAAACCTTGGTCAGTCTGTAGCAACACCTTTCTACTGATGAAATGCTTTTCTTCTCCTTTCTGCATAAACTCTAGCAGCCTTCTTCCTGAGCAAAACTGAGCAGCTAAATGAGGCTACCCCTCTACTCATTTTCACCAAGTTCACCAAATAAGCCAAAGAAATGGCTGGGTCCCCGAGAAGGGGTCGGCATCAGGTAGCAGGGACTCAGGTCTTCTCAAGGGTTGCCAAGGGTTGAGATCTGAGGCAAATGGTTTCCAGACATTTTCCACATGCACTTCCCCTCCTGTGGACACAAAGTTTAGATGGCAGACATGTCTCAAAGGATGCGGAAGGAAGGGAAGTAATGATGACCGCAAACCAGTAAAAGGCCTCCCCCAGTAAGTGTACGTAAGTGAGGAGTACAGGGGGTCCGCCCAGGTTTCCACTTTATCTTAGAGAAGGTTAGGGACCAGAGGACTGAAACCAATGACGCACTGGGAGTATAGAGTTCTCAGACTGTCCTCAAAAAGGAGCAGGATGGCCCAGCCCCTCCTCTTACAACCTCCCTGGCCCCGCAGCCCAGTGTTATTGCCTATTTGCCATTGTGGCTCTCCAAAGATGAGCTCAAGTCCATACTTGCAAGCTTTACCCTGAGGACCATTATGTATCCAATTGCTGTAGTTGCAGAGGCTGGGGATCCTTGAGGGGATAGGAGGAGGGCAGACCACTAACTATAACAACATCCGTTCCTCTCTGCGGAGCTTACTGTGTACCAAGAAAGCTTTAAATACTTGATGTGCCTCATTTCATTTACTCCTTACAAACCCCCATGGATAGTGAAAGAAGCCGAGTCTTAGCTTAAGTGACATGTTCGAGGTTACAGAGCTCATAAATGATCTGGATTAAACCTAGTGTCTGTCTGACTCCAAAGCCAATTCGTGCTCTGTAAGGAAGAGGGCAAGGGAAGTTGCCACCTCAGAGGCATGCCACCTATTCCGGTTATGCTCTGGCAAATTTTTTTCTTGCCCAGAATCCAAAGCATGTTAACGATATTACAGCTATAAGCTTTTTTTTTTTTTTAAGATTTATTTATTTATTTTAGAGAGAGCTCACACCAGTGCACCAGTGGGGGAAGGGACAGAGGGAGAGAAACTTAAGCAGATTCCCCGCTGAGTGCAGAGCTTGACATAGGCCTTGATCCCACAACCTAGAGATCATGACCTGAGCCAAAATCAAGAGTCAGACATTCAGCCAACTGAGGCCACCAGGGCGTCCCTGCAAACTTTTAAATTAAAAAGCAAACAAAACAGGGACCTTTGGTTTTAGGACTGGTGCTCTCCTGCTTTGAGGCAGGGAATGAATGATTTGACCTTTAGAGGTCTCCTAAAATCCTGGCCTGTGATCTGATAGACTCAAGCCCTTCACTGCCACGAATACGAAAGCTATCATTTCCTGCTTTAAAATCACTGGTCTTGGACCTGTCAGTCCATCAAAAATTGAGTCTCCCCGGTGTGGAACTGATCATGGGAGAAGCAAGCTGTGTAAGAAACAGCTGGGCCCGAAGGGTCCGAGGGCAGAGGGGAGTAAGGCGGGACCTCTGCAGTGGGGTCAGGGGGTCCTGGGAGAGGTGGGGGCCTCCATTGGCACAAGGCTGGGCTGGGGCATCCTGCAGCACGGCTTTGCCCTCCTAACTTTTTTTTTTTTTTAAAGATTTTATTTATTTATCTGAGAGAGAGAGAGAATGAGAGATAGAGAGCACGAGAGGGAAGAGGGTCAGAGGGAGAAGCAGACTCCCCGCTGAGCAGGGGAGCCCGACGTGGGACTCGATCCCGGGACTCCAGGATCATGACCTGAGCCGAAGGCAGTCGCTTAACCAACTGAGCCACCCAGGTGCCCTGCCCTCCTAACTTTTTGAAAGCTTAAATAAACTAGACATGTTACCTCCCCCTGTGACCTCAAACAAGTTTCTATCAAAGTAAATAAATATCAAAATAAATACAAAAACAGCCAGAACTTTAAAAAACTGAGATAGTTGGCATTTGGAACCCCTGGCCCAGTCGCATGTTGTTCTTTTGTCAGCAGTGGTGCTAGGGCCTGGAGCTGAACCTGGAGCACATTTGAGCTGAAGGGAGGCAGGGCTGCAGGCTCTCCCTCCCCTTTGTCATGGCCCTGGGCCCAGGTAACTTCTGGAATCCCACAGGGCCACCCAAGCAGTCTCAGAAATCTTCTTTGGCTCAGGCTGGGGCACCTTGACAGAAAGGTGGGCTGGGGAGCGGATGGCCCCTGCTGGGGGGATCCGGATTTGGTGAGCCCTAGCTTTCCCGAGTCCATTTGCAAAGCGACAAATAAAGGACAGCTGAGGTCATTTGCTAACGTCACATGAAGACCGTGCTCATGAACAACCAAATTTTCTCTGCCTGGGGAAGAAGCAGGTGAATCTTTGCTCCCTCGGGCTTTCATTTTAATTCTGGAAAAATCCATGTTGTCTGCTGAGGCTCCCAGTGAGCTGTTTTCCAGCCTCAAGCCGAGACTCCTCCGACAACTGCTCACTCTGGATTCTGCTCCAAAGATCTCTATAGCAACCTGGGTGCAGCCGGAAGACCCGGAAACCCAGCAGGGCCCCGCTTACCAGGCCTGAGGCAGAGCACCCAACAGTCCACAAACAAGGAAGTGTCATTTTGCAGAGGGCTTTTTTTTTTTTTAACCTCAAAACAGAGTTCTGAGGAATAACAAATGTGTTTAGCTGACCATGAAGTAGCTTTAAAAATCAGATGCTTTCTGCTCAGTTCTAGGCAAATGATTAAAACAAATTGGCTCTTTGCTATTGTCATTTGCTATTGTCAAATGTGCATATTTTAAATTTAGCTCTTCAGGGTCCAGCAATTCCCTTTCATTCTGTTCAGGCAAAAAGTCACAATGCTGTATCTCAGAACTCACTGTCTTCTAAACTACGTTATATTCATGTTCTTATCCGTCTTCACACTTGTTGTCTTACCTGAGAAAAGGAAGAGGAGAACTGAAATCCAGGGTTGATGTCAAGCTTAATTAAGTTGTCCTCACATAATTACAAAGCCCTCAGTCTGCACACTCTGGGGGCTCTGCAAACAGAGGCGAGGTCAAGATCCTTGTCCTGAAAACACTTCCATGCGGTTGGAGACATTATGAAGAGCTGGGGTAAGACAATCAGGGCCAATACCAGGCCATAGGAAAATCAGCTCTCTCTTGTGTGGACCAGACACCATTTCCAGAAGGTGAAAAAGACTTATACTTAAATTCTTAGGACTTTGAACATATACATTCAAATGAATTTTGCCTTCTTCCCAAATTAAAGTGTTCCAGCAGATTGGCTTTCCCAGTGCGCCATCTTGGGTGAACCAAAGGGATTCCTTTTTCTTTTTTGGCTGTCTTTCAGCCACCTGGCTTTTGATAAGATTTTCAGTGCATCTTGCAATGTGTGAAACTGTAACACCTGTCTAGACCTTAAACCACTCTTCTGGGTCTGGTTTGCTAAATCTGGAGCCAGAATTTGATTGGTTATCATAATTGCTCTTGCTTTAGAAACTATTTCCCAACCATTTAAGCACCCACATTGGGGTTTCTGCACTTCAGCTGATTACTCCATGCTTCCGTTCACCAGGCACCCATTTGGGGAGCTAAAACCATAGCATCTCATCTTAGATTCATTTGCTTTCTGGAAACTTAAAAAAAAAGCCAACCCACCTGTTACCTTTGGCCAATTGATCCCAGGGCTCAGCTGTTAGAACCGAATCACTCATGCCCAGAGTGAACAAGGGGAGCATTTCTTTCCCCTTCTGGGGGGAGGCCAAAGTGGGGCTGGGAGTGGGGAGAGAAGGGAGGGAATTGGTGCAGGTGTCCAGGTCATGGATCCAGGCTTGAGGAAGCCTTTGTTCATAGCATCTCTTTCTGCTTGTGCCATAGCAGGCCATCAGGTGGTAGTGGTTAAACACACTGGACCTTCCCTCCCTCACCCAGCCCTTGGGGATCTGCTGAGTCACATTCAGGGGTGGGGAAATACAAATGGCTGTGAAATGAGTCTCATCATGTGGTTTTCTTTTCCTAACTTGGGAAACAAATTAGGGCAGGCCTGGGCACAGAGGCCTGGGAAACAGTTTTTTTTTCTTGGCAAGGTTAGAGGGGAAATCTAGTGCCTTCTCTTTTCCCATTCAGTGTCTGAGCTGACACTCTGGATGAAAATCTCCAGATGACAAGAGCTGAGCCATAACATTCTCTCTTTCTCTCTCTTTTTTTTCTTTCTTGGCTGTCCCAGTTAGGTCACATATGTGATTTCTAGGCTTGGAAAATGCATCTTTGTGATAAGAGTGATGCAGAACACAAGCAAAAACATCCACTCCAGAGAATTGTGCTTTTGTGGCAAATGTGCATTTTCCCACTAATACAGACAAGCAAAAAAAAAAAAAAAAGTCTGCATTTTTTTCCAACTCTTTATTTTTAGTTCTCTCTTTTTTTTCTGGTGGCAGAAAACAATCTTACTCTGTTCCAAGCATACACAGACACTTCAGATTTAAACCCACTCCTGTTCCCTTACTCTGAAATTCCCAAACTTTCCTGGTGGCCATTTTTTTCTCCCTTTGAAGCTAACAACTTATGAGAGACCATGGCCTTCAGCGCCTCTCCCATGAGTCCCCCATCCAGACTGGCTCTCTCCCTTTTTTATCTTCTCAGGGGTGGGGAGGGGGCAGCAGGGAAGAGGGCGGTTGGAAGAAGCGGGGTGGACAGTACAGGAGACTGGCTTGGCCAACATTCTCCATTCCTCCATCTATCTTCAGTGTTACGTTGGAGGACTCCTTCTGAATTTAAAAGCCAACAACCTGTGCTCTCTTCTCTGGCTCCACCATGATAAGCCTCGTATGGGATAAATGGCAGCCTCTTGTTTCTCCACAGGAACGGGGGAAAGGTCACCAAGTCAAAGGGAGGGTGAGGAGAGGAATCATCCAGTAATACTTCTCAATATTACATCACCAAATGTTGTTATTGTGCAGACGCTCTTTCTCTGTTACTCCCATCTCTTGTACTATTGACTATTAACAATGGACGCACCATTGTTGAGCAAAGGGCGCGGGGCCAACACTAGTGGCTCACTTGGTACAGGCTGGAACACAGGCCAGAAGGTCTACAGGTCCTTTGTTCTCTCATCATCCCGGGAAGAGGTGTGCTTGGGCGGTGATGGGACGCCCTGTGGGACCCTGTCCCCTCCGGACCCTCCTTTCCCTTCTCTTCCCTTTTTTCTCTTCTATGATCCCTCCCTCCCTCCTCTCTTTTGAAGTATAATTTACATGTAGTAAAATGCACACACTGAAGTGTACGGCTCTGTGAATTATTCCCTGTGTTACACACCCCTGTCATCACCACCAGAGAGCTTCCATTTTGTGGGAGATCATGAGTTCCATCTTGTAACTAGGACAAAGAGAGCCTGAATTTGTGCACAAAATGGTCTGACTTTGGGTGCTAGCTGTTTATAGGTGTTTCTGGCCTTGAATTCCTCTGCTCTTCCCAGCCCAGCTCAGGTGGCTGGGTCAGGAAGGCTCTATCAAGGAACCTTCCCAACCCAGAGGCCCAGCAGGGTCCCCTCCACCACCGGTTGTCCTCTAATAAGCCTCCGATGGGAGGCTAATTAGTGAACCAGTCACATGAATGTCTGCTCCAGGTGAGCTGGGTCTTGTGGGGGCATCTCAGGGTCACCCTGCATGTGATGCGGGCTCAGCTATGTGGGTGAGGCCCACACAGCCTCATTGCTTGGTCAACTACTAGCACAGAGAGAGGAAGCAGAGTCAGAACCAGAATCAGCTGAGAATTAATCCGGGGTTTTTTTGTTATTGTTGTTGCAGCCCTGGTCCTTGACAGAGGAGTTCTGCCTCTACTGCTTTTTAGCTATTTCCACAATTAACAGGGTCTTGGATCCCCTTGAAAGGCAATAGACCTGTTCCTCCAGGGACTTTACTCTGACAAATATCATCAGTTTTAGAAAAGTTGAAATTGGGATAACCTTTCTGAACAACATTTTGTAATACACTTGTAATATCCTTTGATTCAGCATTCCACTTCTAGAAACCTGTTCTGCTGAAATACGAAAATGTGCAAATACACTCCTTCCCATACACACGTATACACGCATTGCAGCAACGTTTATAACAGGTAAGAATTTTTTTTTTTAAGATTTTATTTATGTATTTGAGAGAGAGAGAGATAGCGAGAGCAGGAACACAAGCAGGGGGAGTGGGAGAGGGGGAAGCAGGCTTCCTGCTGAGCAGGGAGCCCGATGCAGGGCTTGATCCCAGGACCCTGGGATCATGACCTGAGCCGAAGGCAGATGCTTAATGACTGAGCCACCCAGGTGCCCCAGGTATGTTTTTTTTTTTTTTTTTTTTAAATCTAAGTGACTACCCATAAGGGATTATTAAATAGATTATGCTATATGTGTATAGGAATAGAATGCTGTAGATCATGTCCCCATATTAAAAGATGGCCAAACTACCCTGTTAAATAAAACAACACAAAGCAAAACAAAAACCTAAAGAAGCATTTGATACCTTTTTGGTAAATTAGTAAGAATATGATATTAGCACATATATTGGAAAAAGGGATAGAAGTGTATACCACAATATTAACATTGGTAAGTTATCTCTGAGATGTGGGAGGAAGGCTAGGGAATTTTTATTTATAGTTTTATATTTTGGTATTGTCAGAATCTTACAATGAGTTTGTGTTACTTTAAAAAAATTTTTTTTAATTTTTTATTTTAAGTAAACTTGACACCACATGTGGGGCTCGAACTCATAACCCCAAGATCAAGAGAAGTATACTCTATCGCCTGAGCCAGCAAGGCACCCCAAGCTTTTGTTAGTTTTGAAATCAGAAAAACTATAGAGTTTTTTGTTTGTTCTCTTTAAAAAGAGACAAATTCTTGGAATTGGTGGGAATATAGAAAATTTTTCCCATGACTGCTTCCAGAAATCCTAGGTTAGGCTATCTATAGAGTGGGTCCCAAAAGGGAGAGAAATAGTAAAACCGGGGTGGAATGCTCCGTGGAAGTCTGTGGTAAGCAGAGAGACCCTCCCTAACTCAGGGAGGTTACTGGGGGTGGTAGGAAGTCATGGGGCCTCAATGTTCCCCACTTCCTAGTATTCACACCCTTGTGTAAGCCCCCTTCCTTGAATGCAAAATGGAACTAGCTAGCACAGAGAGAGGAAGCAGAGTCAGAACCAGAATCAGCTGAGAATTAATCCGGGGTTTTTTGCTTTGAATGAGGAGAAAACAGCAAATAAAATAAGAAAAAGAAAAAAAACTAAAAGAAAGGAAAAAAATTAAAAATTTAGAAATAAAATAAATAAGTAAACTAAAAACACTTAAAAAAAAGAGAGAGGGAGAGAGAGAGAGACAGTGGGGATGTTACTTCAAAAGTGATGGGCTGTTACTTCCAAGATCAGGTAACAAAAGGCTGTGATTTCCATCTTACTAGCATTCCCTCACTTCCTCTCCCTTGCTAACTTTGATGAAGTCAGCTGCCTCGTTGTGAGCTACACTAGTAAGAGGCCATGTGGCTGAGAGGGCAGCCTCTGGTGAACAGCCGGGGAGAAACTGAGGCCCTTAGTCTAACCACTGGTGCAAAAGTGATCCAGCCTTAGCTGAACCTTGAGATGAGTGTAGTTCCTGCCCCACACCGTCATCACAGCTCTGAGAGAGACCCTGGGCCAGAGGGCACAGCTAAGTTATGCCCAAATTCTTGACCCATAGCAACTGTGAGATGATAAATGTGTGTTGTTTTAAGCCTCCAAGTTTTGTGGCAATTTGTTATGAAGCAGTAGATAAGTGATAGAATAGGAAAAAAAAATGTGACCTGGTCACTTGACTGGGGCAGTCTTTGGGGAACAGTAACTTGTTAATTAACTCTGTATGAGAAGGTTGTTTTTTTGAGACTTTCACTAGAACTTCTGGATTTGGAAACCCAGTATAAGTCTAGGAGAGGTAGAGAAGCCTCAGGGAAGGATGCCCTACCTTCTTTGTACAAATGTTTTCCATACGTCAAGAGTCTGAAAATGCAAGAGTTAAACAGAGGCATTTGTAGTAGCCAGTCTCCAAGATGGCTTCCAGTTATCCATGCCTGCTGGTTTTCATGCCTTTGTGTAGTCCTACCACGAATCAGAGCTGACCTGTGTGACCAGCAGAATACTGCACACGTGACTGTCCATGACTTCCAATGTTAAGCCATAAAGTTGCAGACTTGTATAGTTTTCTCTGGTAGAAGCCAGCTGCCATGTCTTGAGGATGCTCAAGAAACCCTGTGGAGAGGCCCGCGTGGAGAACTGAGGCTTCTTCTCAAGAACCAGCAGAAACTTCCAGGCTCTTGGGAAGATCTCCAGCCTCAGACAAGCCTTCAGATGACTGTAGCCCCCACTGATCTCTGACTACAACGTCATGAAAGACTCAACACAAAAGATACTCAGGAAGCCACCACCAAATTCCTGACCCACAAAAACTGTGAGAGGTAATAAACGATTCTTGTTGCTTGAAGCTACTTTGTTATAGAGCAATAAGCAATATGTTTTTGGTCATTTTTATTGTACAACATGCATTTCTTCAACCAATATTTTCTGTACATCTGCAATACATCATCTAGTTGTACTAGACGTGGGAGAAGTGTCGTGAGCAAAAGCAGACACAGTGCCTGTTTTTTTGGAGCAGACCATTTATTTAGTAGTGATACAGATAATCAAATAATCAGATAAATAAATGTAAGTTACCAGAGTGCCAAGTGCTACACAGGAAAAGGACTATAGCTACTCTTGGCTGTGAGGGGGACATAATTTAGATAAGATTTGGAAAGATTTTCCTGAGGAAGCACACTAAATGAGCAGTTAGGTGACTGGGAGGGAGAGGAGAAGAGCATCCGGGCAGAAGAAGCAGTGTGTACCAAGGCCCTGTGCTGAGGGAGCATGCGGAGGCACTGAGGGGAGGCCCCTGTGGCTGAGGCTCAGAGACTAAGGAGACAGAGGCCAACCCACATAGAGTTTTATGGCCACACTAAGGAGTTTGGGTTTTGTACTAAGAGCAATGGGAAACATCTGAAGCCTTTTAAGAAATAGAGAGATATAATATGATTTAGAATTTCAAATCGTTGATTTGAAAAAATCTGGCCATGTAGAGACAGAATGGAGGGTGTCTGTGTGGTACCTGTTGAAGGTTGTCTTGGTAATCCAGGCACTTGTCACCATCAAACGGTGTCCTTACAATTCCAAAGCACAGTCAGCCTTCTTAGTATTCTTTAAGAGAGTAATTGATAGAGACATAATGCTTGGTCTCTCAGAGTCTACCTGCTAACAAAATAAACAATGGTAGAGTCAAATAGGATGACATGCAGACATATAAGATGGCTGGGAAATTGAGAAACAACTCCAACGAAGACAATTAGTACAAAAAGGAAATATAACCAATATTTCTTGAAAATTTGATATGCCAGACATTTGACATTCTTTATGGGTTTATGTTCCATAACAACTTTGTGCTATAGATGACATTATTTTCACTTTACAGATGAATATACAGGCTCAGAAAGGTAAAGCAACTTGACAAAGACTATAGAGCTTGCTGGGTCTGTTTGTTCCAAAGTAAAAGTTTATTTTATTATGCCATATCACCTACATCTCTTGTAAGACTCCATTTGTAGTCCTTCATGTAGTGGAATATAACCAGACACCAAAATTCTAATTGATCACTATAATGTTTATATTTCTCCAGGCAATGTAATTATCTGAGATAACCTCATTAAAATGGAGACAATAGGGATGCCTGGGTGGCTCAGTCAGTTAAGCATCTGCCTTTGGGTCAGGTCATGATCCTAGAGTGCTGGGATCAAGTCCCACATCGGGCTCCTTGCTCGACAGGGAGTCTGCTCCTCCCTCTGACCCTCCTCCTCCCCCTGCTCATGCTCTCCCTCATGCTTTCTGACAAATAAATAAATAAAATCTTAAAAAAAAATAAAAAAATAAAAAAATGGAGACAATAATATCTATAATCATTCATTCATTCATCATTCAACAAAAGGTGCCTGGTTCTTCAATGAAATATATGAAGGACCCAATTACATACAAGTTTTATAAACTGACCAAAGATCAATAATCCATGGACCCTGCCCTAGAAGAATCTATATATGAAATAGACATTTATAAGTTTGTGAAATAAGAATCCCCTGTTTCTAAAAACTTGAGTTACAACAAAAGTTTCCATATTAGTAAAGTGTGACCCATCTTACTCCTCACAGTTGATTGGTCCAGAAGTTGGTTCTTGACTCAAGCTGGGCCAATCAGAATCCTTGCCTGGGACTTTGGAAGTGGAAATGAAAAAGAGAAGTCAGTTTTTGTCTGGGTGTCTGAACTTCAAGATGGAAAACTTCAGGGGCTTCTGATGAACATATTTTGTCGTGTCACTGGTGAAGGAGAGGAATCTGGATGGTAATAAAATGAAGAATGGAGCAGACCTACAGTAAATGCAGGCATGCGTTTTAGGTGGTGAGCATGTAAAGTTAAGCAGAACTTCAGTCACTATTATGTTGAACAGCACCAAGGAGTACCATTTACACAGTTCCTATGAGTGGCACCCCCTGAGAACAGGACTGCGCGGGCATGAATGGGGACCCCTTGTGCTCTGAGACATCCCCTACTTTTAGTTGGGGATGAGGCTATAGATAAAGGTCAGGGCCAAATAACTCAGGTATTGAATGTAATTGGATAGCATGTGTGCTGTCATTCTACCCCTCTAAAACCCACTGCAGACCTCACTAATTATCATGGTCTGCCTTCCTGCTGGCTCCCGACATGTCCTACTCAGCACAGCACTCCAGAGTCACCATCAAGCAGCATGTGCCTTGCAAATATACTTCCGGACCCAACAGCTGTACCATGTCATTTATAAGTGGCTTTGTCTCAGTGGCAGATGTTTTCCTTCTGGCTAGAATCAACACTGGGAATTACATATAAGTTAAGGAAATCTTTTGCTTTTTATCTGAGGACCAAGAAAATTTGGAACCAGTACTCAATCATTTGGTGGTACAATGGTATCAGTTAATTAACTTGACTTAATACCAAGAATGAACAAGATTCTGGAATGCTGATTGGGTGATTTCTGATATTGTGCTGTTCCGTCTGCCTGGCATTTCCTTTCTGTTTGTGTCTATCTGGCAAACTCTTATATAGCCTGCAAGACTGGTGAAAAGATTATATTCTTGCAGCTTTTCCTTAACATTCACTCTTGGAGCGGTAACTGCTCCCCATCTGATATTCTACCTGACTTTATTCCTTTCTCTATTCTAGCTTGTTTCCTGTAGAGTTGCAGGCTGCTTATGGTGTCCAATCCCTAGAATATAGCTTCTGAAAGATAAGGATTGTGTCTTACATACTCTAAGGAGCCCCTGGAGTGTAGATATTTGATTGGATGACAGCGTGCGAAATACTCTGGGTAGTTTTAGCTTATCTCTTCAGAAAAATACCCTCAAGTCCTGAGAAAGACAATCAAACTAGTCATTGAGGAGCTATGTGGGCTTTCTGCACAAGGGCAAATTGATCATTAGGATCCTTCCATTTGGAACAGTAATTGTTGAGAAGAAAAAAAAAATCAATGCTTTGAAACTAAAAAAAATCTAAAATTTAAGATCATAGAAACAACAAAGGGAAATTTGGGATATTTTTATTTTTAAATTTTGGAGCTGGGAAACCTGAAGGTATGACTTGAATCCATAAAAGAAAAGATAGATAAACTCAATTATATAAAAAGAAAATAACATTTTTCTTCACAGTAAAAACCATCATAAAGTCAAAAGACAAAAGTGTGAGAAAATATTTAACATTCCTATTACAAACAAAGGCTTACATCCCTGTGAGCTCCTACAAATCAATTAGAAAAAAATGATCAAGAGGGCAAGAAACATAGAAACACAGAAGTACAGGAAAGAAAATTGGCTCTTAAATCCATGAAAAGATGCTCAACCCAACTTACATGACAAGAAATGCAAATATACGTATCATACCATTTTTTAATCCTACAGATTTGCAAATATAAAAATGTTTGATGGGGCACCTGAGTGGTTCAGTCAGTTAAGTGTCTGACTCTTTGGGCTCAGGTCATGATCTCAGGGTCCTGGGATGGAGCCCTCGCGCATCTCTCTCTCTCTCTCTCTCTCTCTCTCAGCCTTGTGCTCAGCAGGGAGACTGTCTGAGGATTCTCTCCCGCTGCCCCTACCCCAGCTCACACACACACACACACACACACACACACACACACTCTCTCTCTCTCTCTCTCAAATAAATAAATCTTAAAAAAATGTTTGATGACAAGCACATAGGGAAGGTAAAGAGGTGAGAAAACAAGCATTCTCCTACATTGCAGAGGAAGTGTAATGGATAGGACTTCTAAAGAAGGCAATCTAGCCTCCAATATCTATCAAAATTATACATGTTTGGACCTAAAATTCCACTTTTGGAAATTATCTATAAATAGGCTTGACCATTGTGGAATGGCTTTTGGTGTGTACAGTGTTATTTATTGTAGCATTGTTTGTAATTGCCAAAGATCAGAAACCACCTAAATCAATAGGGAAATAGCTAGGTAAGTTATGGTACATGTATTTATACAGTAGAAAATTATGCAGTCACACACACAAAATAAGGAAGTTCTTTATGTACTGATAGGAAATTATTGCCAAAATATACTGTAATGAAAAAGCAAGGCATAGAACAGTATGTATGCCAGGCTAGTATTTATGTGAACAAAGGGAGACATATTATACAGGTATTTGCTTGGGACTGCATACACTATCCAGAGGATGGCCAAGAATTTCATAATTTAGTTGATTATTAAAAGGGAATCTGGGATGGGAGGGAAATGACCACAGCACATCTTTCTTGCCTTTTGAATGTTGAACCATATGAACGAATTACTTACTTGAAAATAAATGAACAGGGACACCTGGGTGGCTCAGTCGTTAAGCATCTATCTTCAGCTGGGGTCATGGTCCCAGGGTCCTGGGATCGAGACCCGTATTGGGCTCCCTGCTCCGCGGGAAGCCTGCTTCTCCCTCTCTCGCTCCCCCTGCTTGTGTTCCCTCTCTCATTTTCTCTCTCTCTGTGTCAAATAAATAAATAAAATCTTTAAAAAAATGAACAAAAATGAACATGAATAAAATTATAAAATCATAGGTCAATGAATACTCAGTCATCAAACTGAAGAAAATCTTAACTTAGAGGTACATCTGCAATCTTGATTCAATTTTTGGATAAACGAAAGGAAGCACAGTGTTACTCAGTGGTATTGTCCTTTTATGGTTGACAGTAGAAAATTCAAAATAGAGTCAGGAATGATTTTTTGTAGCATTGTTTGTAATTGCAAAAGATCAGAAACCACCTTTATTTACCTTTAAGGGAAACAAAAAGTGTTGGGACACATCTCTGACCTTAAAGGTGATGCCACAGAATAATGAAAGCTGTTCCATTTAAACTCCCTGGATGCCACTGCCGGCCAGATGTGAGCTGGAATTCTGTCCCTCAGCCACTGTCTCTGGTGACTCGCAAAGCCGCACACTATATGCCCCTGAATATGGTCTTTTATCCAGGCACCCCAGAACCTGTGCATATAACTCATGGTATCTTTTGGGCGCCTGGGTGGCTCAGTCGTTAAGCATCTGCCTTCGGCTCAGGTCATGTTTCCCAAGTCCCTGAATCGAGCCCCACCTCAGGATCCCTGCTCAACAGGGAGTCTGCTTCTCCCTCTGCCCCTCATCCTGCTCATGCTGTCTTTCTCTCATTCTCTCTCTCTCAAATAAGTAAAATCTTAATAAAAAAATAACTCAGGATATTTTAGATGACTCTGCTCAATCCATGTGAGCATATTGATGCTTAATGAATATGATGCAAATATGGTGCAATGGTGAGCACTGACTATGTCAAGGGATTGCAGAGAATGAGTAAGACACAGCTGTGATTTCAGAAAGGTTGCACAGTCTGGTAGAAAGTTCAAGAGGGTGTCTCCTCCAGAGCATGAGCTAAATGCTGGGCTGAAAAATATGGGAGTCTTAGAACGCTGGACAGTGGGATTCAGGAGCCGCATACTCTTCAATTTGTCTTTCATGTAGACAGCCTTTAGGGAACTGTTTCCTAGAGAAATAAGAGATGTAAACACAGAAAATTTGTGTTTATTACTTAAACATCCAAGTAACATAAATGAAGGAAAACAAATGAGGGGAAGCGCCATCCCACGTGGCTTGTGGTTGGCTCATCACCGTGGGCAAGTAGCACCCCCTTGAGGCAGATGCTATGCGGTACCTCTGTGTGTCCCAGACCGGCTCAACAGGCACCTGCATTCTAGCACACAGGACATTTTGAAACTGGGGTTTTCACATATTCCTCTATCAGTGATACTGGGTTGAGGTGGAGATGGGGTGGGGGGAAGGCCCATGGCAGGACTATGGACAGAAGCAGCCTTGTTGTTGGGCACCCCTCTCTGAGCCAATTTGATTTCTTTATTGGGCTCATCTTCCCATCCCCAGTCACCTTGGTGCTCTTTTGTACTTTTTTTTTTTTTTTTTTTGTCTCTAAGGTGAAATTACTTGTAAATCTAAAGGGGGAAAAATGTTTTTAAAAGTCAAGTCTGAGATTTTGGGTTATTTGCCCAATTGCTGTCCAAAGCAACCTATGGAAATAAAACCCAGCATTTTTGTGGTTTAGAAAGAAGCCGTTTAAACATTTTGAGTCAGGTGGAGAATCGTGGGAGGGCCTTACTTGAACCAATCTGCAGCGCCACATATTTAATCAGCAGCAATGAGTCTGAGCGCCGGGGCCGGAGGGAAGGAGGCCCGAGGAGTAGAGAGAGGAGAGAGGGCGGGAAGGCCGCAGCTGCAGGAATGAAGAGAGAAAATGATTCAGGGAAGGAAAGCAGAGCAGGAAAATGCCAACAAGGAGTGGGAAGGGGACAGGTAGACAACAGCAGTTAGAGTTTCTCCAGACCCATACCAACCCACCCCCGTGTGGTGGGGCCACGTGCGAAGAACGTGGTGGAGTCGGTTGTTGGCATCGAGCCTGGTAAGCGGTGACTTGGTTCCTTATCCACACAGGTTTATGATTTTGATTCGGATTTCCTCAAGCCCAGAGTTACCTGGGAGATGTCCCATCCCCCAGGATTTCTCCTGCAAAAACTCTAATCCTCAACTGACTTTGAAATCAGAATGAGGGCAACTCTGGGATCCTCCTCAGAGATAAGCTGCCAATTTGGGGTACCTCCAAAATGGGGCACCGGCCAATTACAGTGGAGGTGACCAAAGTGACTCTGAGGAATTCAATTAGGAAAATAATTTTTAGTTATGACCAACAATGTATTGAGCTTGGCTAATGTAATGAGGGATTGAGGCTCTGGTTCTTGTTAAGTGGAATTAGGACAAAACCAATTAAAATAGAAGTTTATTAGTTAAAATACATCATCTGTGAAAACATGGAAAACAGAGAACATATTGAAAATACTGCATGAAGAGTGGGGTGCGTGGGTGGCTCAGTTTGTTAAGTGTCCGACTCGATTTCGGCTCAGGTCATGATCTCAGGGTCGTGAGATTGAGCCCCGCCCTTCCTCGGGCTCTGCGCTGAGCTGAGCATGCAACCCGCTTAAGATCCTCTCACTTCCTCTCCCTCTGCCCACCCCCCCAAAAAGAAAACCAAAAAAAACCCCCCAAAACCAAAAAACTGCCTAAAGAGCAAGACATAGAGAAATTACATGCTTTGAGAAGCCCTCAGCCACTTTTCTCTTTTCTAGTGGAGTTAGGCATGTTATGAGGGTTGAACTCTAACCTCACAACTTTAAAAATCATCAAAAGGCAAGTAAAAGTCACAGTGAAGAAAGAGCTATGCTCTGTTTGCTGCTGGGTATACCTCTTCCGATCTTCTTCTGACCTCGGCACCTGTCAACTCTCACCTCTCTGAAGGGCTCCCGAGTGGGTTTTTCCTCTCAACAATAGCACCCATGCATCCAGGGCCGAGATTTCTAGAGAAAGCCCCAGTCCTCATCTGTCCTGGAAATATCTGTAGTCCCCAAGCACCAGACTTGAGAGAAAAGTGTGGTATCACCTTGGAGTCAGGCAGACAGGGGTTGGAATTCTCATTCTGGCCCCTACAAACCATGGGATCTTATATATATTCTCTAAGCTTCAGTTCTTAAGATAAAATATACGAGGGGTCGGACACATCCTAAGTACTCAATAGACGGTGGCTTTTTTGTCTTAATTCACTTACTCTCACTCAGAATCTTGCTTTGGAAATTAAAAGCCATGGTATGCTGGGGGTACTATGCCTTCGGTTTCCGGCTATTTGTGTTCTAACTATCTGGGTTAGGTTTCATTTCTTTTATAAAGCTCATGTAACTCTGCACCACATGGACCCAGGCAGGATTACTGATGTTTCAGTGTTAATAGACTCCTTCGAAATGAACTCTCTAAACACAACTGGCATTTTAAGAAAGGCTCAAAAATATTTAGAGGATAAAATTATTCATACCTGTTTCTTATGAGTGAAGTTATTACTATTACTCTTCTATTATGTCTTTCATGATCCTTGGGCACACAGTAAACGCTTAAAAAATAAATCTCGGTTAATTTGCACCATCTACAGATTGATTGCACATGTATGTCGCTGAGTTTCCTTAAGACATCAGCACACTATCGAGTGTGACTGCCGCCTACATGGTGCAGTCACCTAATGACCAAGAAAGGGGATGTGTGCCATTTCCCTCCCTTTAAAAATGGTAAGAGCAAAACAAACGAAAATGGCTACAATGAAACAAAAAACCCCAGAGACTCAAGTAGAAGGGAATGGAAGGGAAGGAACTGCTTTTGTGCCAAAGTGCCCCTTAGCATCTCTATCTGTTTTCTGCGATCATCCTGACAGCCCACCCCCCACCCCCGGCCAGTCCACGCATGGTCGGCACCACCGGGGCTCACAGCCCAGAGGAATCAGGGAAGCCAGGGGTTTCCAGCCGGCATCCGCTCTGAGTCAGTCCCTATGCTGCCCTAAGGGTTACATATTTTACTCTCTCCAAGTGAAGCCTGATAGGCTGGCAGATCGCGCACACACCCGTTTTGGGGACTATACAATATGGAACTCCAGAACTTTCTCCAACAACATGATAGTCATGAAAATGACCTTAAGAAGTACTGCAATATCACTTTTGTTTTCAAGTTTGTAAGGGGTTATGCTGTACCTACTCGACTACCTATTGTTTCGTTTCTTCTCTTAACTCACCACCCTCTGAATTGCCCGTTCGGTTTCTAAGGCTTTAAAGCAGGAATCTAATTGGGGCCGGTGTGGAGACAAGAAAGGCTGCGCTGTGAGAAAGGGTGTACGGGCTGGGGGTAATGGACCACAGCTGCTACGCTACTCGGCACATTCTAGTTTCGGTCTTTGGGCAGTGATACTCGGGTGCTCAGCTGGCGTCTGGAGGGCTATGGAATCATTCATTCCAAAGGCTCCGGCGGTGCCCTGCCTTCATCCATGACTCTCCTTTACTCCCCTCCTTTATATGTGAATAAAGGAGTTTTAGAAACCTTCTGTACCAAATTACTTCTTGTCAAGAGTACCATAACCTGCCGGGAAAACAGGGAATCTTCTCTCTTAATTAACCACACGTTCGTAAGTATTAAAATAAGAGTTAGAAAAATAAATTATTCAACACTGACATTTTATTTTCCGAACTTTTATCATTTTTACAAAACAAAACAAAACGCAGGTATCAAAAACAGCAAAGAGGTTACAGAATTTCTCCACCAGTTTTTACGTACGACAGTGATTACGAAACTGGTGTCCAATGTAAATACTAAACACAGGCTGATTTCCCTCTTGGTCATATGCATTCAGGTGGTTTGTTTTGGAGTTATTGAATGATAACTTTTTATAAGCACCGGTCATTTTTTGAGAACCAATCTGGTTTGTCCACCAAAGTAAACACTTTTTGCTGTGTGGCATTTTCCTTTTTTGAAAACCACTGAGCTAAAATACGGAATGTGTATGTGTCTGGATCTGAACCAAATCTTTTAAGATCCTAATTACCCTGAAGAACGCTGAAGACATTTATAGGGCACATTAAACACTAGTCATATACCTCATAATGTCTAAGGCAGCTATTGTATTTCTAAAGAAAATAGCGTTTCATTCAGAGGCTGCCCAGAGTTTGAACTTCATCATTGTTTCCCCGTCTTCTCTCATTTGGAGTAGTTTCCCCAAATTGGGTCATATTATTAGAACAAAGTTTTATGCTCGTGCCAAACAGGCTCTGGCATTTCATAGATACATTTTTGTAGAGCAAGACTCCTTGCTCTGGACCCTGGAGACCACAAAGAAATCAAGAGGCCATGATTATTGGATGCAGAGAGGAAAAAGCGTACTTAAACTCACATGATCTGGAGGTAAGCAGAAACAGAGCTGGAACTTGGGAGCGCTGTTCACCCACCACTTGTTCCAGAAACACATTTTGCTTAAATAAGGGAATTATGGTCCAGTTTTGCAATGTTAATAGCTGCCAGTTTCTCAAATATATTTTTTATAAAGATCATTTCCTGGCTAGGAATGAGTTAGGAAACTGGCCTCAAATTCTGATCAAATTTCTATTAGTCAAAAACAAAACAAAACAAAACACTTCCAAAAAAAAAAAAAGCAAAACGAAACAAAACCCCAACCAGCTGATAGGGGTTAAAATTGCACATTTAAACTTGAAGGCAAATTATACTATATACAGACAGGTATACACCAAAATCATTTTTGAGAGCATGAAACCCTCCTGTTCATAAACATTTCCTCTCTATTATCCCAATTTTCATGAAAGGAAAACTGATATGTGATTTTGCTCTTTACGGATATGAAAAAGGAAGCAAGAAGGCAAAGCTGAGAGAAACAGATGCTACCCGAAGGGCAGCAGTGGCATTTGGTTGTTTTGGTCTTTGTACCAGCAACTCCCACACCCATGGGCTGTCCAGTTCCCGCCGACTACACGGTTTTCCTTGCGGTCAGGACCCGAACAATGGACCCGACTCCTCCAGCAGCAAGTGCCTAAAAACGAACAAAAATGTAAATGCTGATGGAATCATAAAGAGTCATTTCTTATACCAAGTAAAACATTCTTCTTAAAGGAGGAATGTGTGCAGCTATCGGCTTTGGATTCATTAATTTTCATAAACATCTCTTGAACACCGATCACGTGCCAGGCACTGTTCTTGGTACTGGGGACACAGCGACCCACACCACCTTTGGAGTCCCTGCCTCGTGCACCCACATGCCAGTGAGACACTAGCTGACGTTCTAGTATGTTGTTTTCACATTATGGGATGTTCTTAAGGATTTACAGCATGTGCTTGCCTAAAACGGGTGCTCACATGTCAATTTAGGACTTTGATTTTGCTCTCTTCTTAGCACTGTCAGGAAGAAATTCAAACTGGGATCAACTACCCAACTAAGTTCCATTTAGATTAGCCAGTTTGTCAGATTCTTTTTATTCCCCCCCACCCCAAGCTAAGAATGTATTATTTGATAGCTAAGAACTAGAAACTTTAATTTTGACTTTACCTTCAAAAACTGCGAGTCCTGAGTACAATTCAAATCAGGAATTGAAAGCTCTGGCTTACTTACTGAATACTTTTGTGTATTGGGTACCGTGCTAGATGCCAGGGATATACACCTTCTGGTCTACCGGGAAGGGGCAGATATATAAGGAGAGCCTGTTAATATAATGTATGCAATGACAGAGGTGTGCACTGGGGTGAGGAGGCACTCAGGCAGACAGAAAATCCTGTGCAAAGGTCGAGAGGTGTGGAACTGTACGGTGTGTTCTGGGAGAGCATACTATTATGCTGCTCACTGCTGGAGCACGGGGGAGAAGAACAACGTAGGAGAGGAGTGGCTAGACTTGGGAACTTGGGCTTCATTCTGCAGGTGACTGACAGGGTAGATCTGGATTTAAGAGAGCGTTCTGGCGATTGGGTGGAGAACAGATTCGAAGGGGACGGAACTGGTAGCTGGAGGCCCGTGTAGCAAGTTACAGCAACAGACTGGGAGAGAGGCTGCAAAGAGCTGCATCAGAAGGGTATCTGTGTGCATGGCTGAGAATTGTTTAGCAGACAGACTGGCAAAAACTGGTGACTGATGTTAGGAAGCAATGAAGACTTAACGTGGGCCTCAGTTTCCCCATCCACCAAAAGAGGAATGATAGCAAGCTTCTCCTCCTGGTATTTTTATGAGGATTAAAGGAGTTAATATTTATAAAGTGCTTGCGAGAGTGCTTGGAATACAGTAAGTGCTCCACCAATGTCTGCTATGATCCTGAGACTGGACAGGAACCAGGTTGCTTAGGTTTTTAAGTAGGCTCTTCATCTCCACATTGAGGATGATAAAGATGTTTATATACCTTGTAGGGTCATTATGAGGCCTAATGAAACACCAACTAATGGTACAGTGACTGACAAATGGAAAGTGTTCCTGAATAGGATGACCATATACATTATTCTCCAACTGGTACTGGAGAGTGAAAGGGAACTAGTCATAATTACATTGGGACAACAGGCATAAACTGGGGCCATCTTGGGAAAACAGTGAGGTCTGGTTATCCTGTCCATAAAAATTAGCTCTCTCTATTTGACAGTGTATGAGCCATCAAGTCACTTGACCGAGACGAGTTTTACTCCCTTTGGTGTGTGTTTTCATCACTGAACGTGTGCTGCAAATCAGAATCTCTTAAGATCAAGGTTAGTGAGGATAAATCTAAACGTTCATTTTCATGCGTTAAAGATGTACAGCCAAGAAATTGAAATAATTGTTTAGGTGAGAGAACATAACTTACCTTTTCATGCCATTGCAGTAACACAGCACTGCTATTGTCGGAGGGGCTCTCGAAGCCTTTATAAATATACTTCATGAGAAGATCCACACCATTCTTGTCCAGGGACTGAACTGCCTTTTCAATATCATTCGCTTTAAAAGAAATGAGCACCTTCAAGACAATGCTGCCGGCTCGATCCTGGGGATAAAGGAAGAACAGAACATTTAGACGTATGGGTGTGGAGTGGTTGTTCTAGAAAGGCCACCCTGAGGAGGTGACATTTAGGACCTGAAGGATACGAAGCCCCCCGGGGCGCCAGGGCGGTATGGCGGACGAGGACGGGCCAGAAAGGCCGTGGGAGGAAAGACCGCGCAAGCCCCACAGGCCGCTGCGACGACTCTGGCTCTCATTAAGAAAAATGAGAAGGTGTTGGAAGGTTTTGAGAACAGTGATATAATCTGGCTTGTATTTTAATGGGATCCTTTTGGCTGCCATGTTGAGAATAAGCTGAAGTGGGGCTGGTGCGGGGGCAGGGAACGAGGCAGAAGCCGGGAGACCAGTCTGGAAGGGACTTGCAATAACACAGGCTGGCTTTGCCTAGCACGCGAGCAGTGTGGGGGGACAGATTCTTGACATGTTTGAAGGAGAGCTGAAGGGATCTGCTTACAAACAGATGTGATAACTTGACAATTTTCTTAAATCAGTATTTAAATTTTACTTCTTGACCTCAAAAAAACCCTGAAGACAAAGAAAAAATGAAGTGCAGTTCTACCCTGAACCATCCTTCAAAAATTATAAGCTTTTAAGACTTATTTTAAGTTTTATATCTACCATCAAGATATAAGATATAGTGATCTTCACTTCCGAGTTTTTTCCTTTGATAAAAGGCTGTTCCAAGAGCAAAGTTATTTTTTCACCCATGAAGCCAAGCAAAGAGAACACTTAGTTTACCCCTTCAACAATTTCACTTCGCCTTTTCAAGAAAAGAGTGGTATCTTTGGCATTCCTACCGATCTGGAGTTTACAGAATGTTTCTACCACCTATTGTTGTTTTCAGTTTAAAGGCCATGGATTTAAGACCCAATTTAGAAAAATATTCTTAACAAACACAGCTATAACTTCCCACCCACAAACTGTGATAAAAACTCACCCATATAAAAGCAGAAGGTGGTAAAATTGAAATTTCAATGACGTCCCTCGCCACTTTCAAAAACCAAAGAAAATGTTTCCTCTCATTGTTGCCTAGATAATTATTATGCATTTACCTAAATTATTACTAGTATTCAATTAAAGAGATCCTTAGGGCTGCTACAGACAATGGGTCCAGAGCTCTAGGCTTCATTTTAAATAATTAGTAAATATGTTCTCCAGAATTTCTGGAAAGACTGCTGCAGGGAATGTTGGTCATGTTTTTCTGAAGGGCAATCTGGCAATACCGCTTGTACCAAAAGCCTTAAAAAATATGCATTCGAAAACCCATCTATTCACTTCTGGGAATTCATTCAAAGGAAAAAATGAACAATTTATCCAAAATTGTTCATTTCGGTACCGTTTGCAACAACAAAAGGTCAATCATCTAAATATATGACAAAAGGAGACTAGTTATATGTAAACTGCAGCATATGTATATGCAGCCATTAAAAATAGATTGCTTATAGAATTAAACTTAAGGAAAGATGTTCATGTACGTTGTAAAAAAAAAAAAGCCAGTTATAAAACTCCATTTTTATTAAAAAAAAAAAACCAAACAACCCCCCCCCAAAACACAACACAACTAATACAAAAGCTCTATAAGCATACAGCAACACCCGAAAGTAATAACCGGTTGCCTCCGGGCAGTGGGATGATGACTGACTACACTTTTTGTCCCCTCACTTCTTCGAGTTTTCTATAAACATTTAATACTTGCATAATTTAGAAAGATTTCTAAAGAGCAACCAAATAGAATTTTGTTTATTTTGTACAAGTTTTGTTTATTCTTCAGGCCTTTGTTTAAATTCAACCCGCCTGCCTCCATTAAACACACCAAAATGATCTCTCTTATATTCATAACTCAGTATTAGAGTGCTATTTTTAACATGTAAATTTTTACCTATCAAACTACATAGTAAGCTCGTCCACATCAAAGACAAGAAATGGTTAAAATATTTGTTGCTTTCATACTTCAGAGGATTTTGGTAAGAAAGCTAAGACGCCAGCAGAGATCACTGTGTGTCTGACTTACCTTCACCGCCTGACTCTTGGTGTTGATAGGGGGATTTTTCAGAGCTGCCTGGAGGGCAGCTGTCATGTTTCCTGTGATGGAGGTTAAGGGGATAGCGGCATAGGGCAGCTCTCAGGAAAGCATTGTTTACCAGGTATCATTGGTTCTTAAGACTTGATTTTATACACAGAAAGAAAAATTACCATAGTCACTATGCTCAATATTGGAAAACAGTATGTTGGTTTCAATGATGTCAATCAAATGTAAAATCCTGAAAACACAGGGGAACATATTAAGGCAAAGATCAGTTCTTGTCTGGCTCTAATTACTACATGAATACTTTGACAGCCTTTTATTTTCCAGTAAGACACATGTGCAAACATTATCCAGTAATATTTTAAAAAAAATTTATGTACCTCAGAATTATTAGGTCCCAAAATGAAACAGCATATCCTCAACCAAAATGTGTTTTTATGTGATTCTAACTGGAAAAACAAAGACCAAACTTTTGCTAGAATTATACTGTGTATGAATTGAATGATGGCAGAAAACGCTGGTGACTATTCTAGCACTCTAAATGATACACATCAGCAATCTCTCAATATTAATGAAAAGAGGCATTACAAAAGATGTAATAATGACATTCAGGTAGAAGCTTAATTTTTCTGTTTTGCACATTTTCTCTTATATTTCATAAAGGTTATTAAAACTGTTTTAGGTCATACCTATTAAATTTAGTCTTTGAAAGCACCAGTGCGTTAGCAAGTACGAGACACGGAAGGCCAATCAGACTGTCAGAATATACAGTCATTCCCCTAAAAGGAAAACCACAGAGTTCACTTGTTCCTCCATCTGTAGTGCCTGACCCAGAGCTTGTCTCTTCTGGTTGCAACAAGAGAAGAAGAGACAATTATCTTTTTATTTTAAGATAAAGTGATTAAAAAGCAGATCCATTATATGGATACAGCAGTACCAGTTAAGAGTCATCACCCACCAACCTAAAGTTAGTTCACAAAACATCATTTATCCATCACAAAGAATGTTTTCAGACAGAATAATATTCATTGCTTATGCTTGAAAAAGAAAAAGGAAAAAAGGTCTGACCAAAAAAAAAAACCCCAAAACAAAAATCCCCTATGGTTGGTGGTAAGCTGTTATTTTCAAGGGTTAACGAACTTCTAGGAAAGCATGCCTTTTGCAGACTGGCTCATTTTTAAGACCTAAAGCGTTTAAGTATTTAAATAATGCAAAACAGCAACAGCTGACTGTGAAAGTTGTGGCAATCAAAGAAACATCTGTATGCTGATAAATGTTTAGTGCTGTATTTTAGGTGCCTTTAAGACTAGATGTAGTGACAACCAATACTTTCATATTTCCCCATTATACTTTAATAGGACATTGATGAGGAAAGGGTTTAAAGAGTCTTCCTTACCTTATGAATACATTCAAGAATAATTAGAACTGAGTGAATTCAGTAACTGAGAATCTCTAAAACTACAGCATTAGTCGTTCCAACATTTACATTTTTCTAAAAAAGATGTGATGCAAATGCTCACTCGAATTTATGAATATTCAAATATGCAAAAACAAAACCCAGGAACTGACAGCCACATTTTAACTGAAATGGAAACGATTTCAGAATTACAAAAATGATTCTGCTTTGTACAAATGACTCATCGTCTATTTTATTCACTGGGGTTTACTTTAAATATTTCCAGGGATTCTCCATATGCAATCCCTGTCTTCTTTCCATTGTCCCCCGCTTAGCAGGTAAAAGCCTACAAGCTTCCTTCTTGGGAGTTAGTTTTTTGTACACACTCCCTTTCCCCCGGTTAACAAATTCTCTATCTTGCAACCTTTATCTTGCCAAATTCCTTTCCCTTTAAATAGTGATTTTTTTTTTAAAAAGGCCCAGGGGCTAAAAGGGCAGACAGAGGGCCTCAATTATGCAAACCGCCCCATCCCTCCCAGCAAGGAATAAACTCTCCTAACCCTGCCAAAACCCAACCGCTAAAACAGAAGCAGCTGCTCCTCCCAATCACAAATTTCTGGAGCCGAGGTGACTCCGGCAATCGCCGTCCTGGGGAGGACAACTTAAGCGCCCCCCGAGAGCCAGAGCGCAGCACCAGATGCCTCCCCCCGCGCCGCGAGGGCGCGGTCCGCCCCGCCAGTTCCCGGAGGCAGCAACTCCGGCCGCAACCTGAGGAATCGGGGCGGGAGAGGCGCGCCGGGAAGGGCAAGTTTCCGAGGCGGGACCCTGGGTTCTCGGGGCGACTCGGTTAGAAATGGGAGTGTCCCTTGCCGTCTCAAGAGTGGGGGACCCCAGAGAGACAGATTTAAGTCATGGGCCGCTGGGGGCAGCTCCGCGCCCCCGCCCCGGGGCCGGAGGGGGGTCCCGGGAGGAGAGCGGGTGGGGAAGGGAGGCCGGCAGACGCAAGGATATTGCCGCAGGCAGGAGTCCACCTCGCCTTCGTCAGGCCCGGCCTGCCCATCGCCCCCGTCTTCCTCGTCTACGAACTTGTTCTCGTCGTACTCATCCACGTCCACCTTCCGGAACCGGGCCGACGACACGGTGTTCTTCGACATCCCCGATCCGGACCGGTGGCAAAAGCCTCCTCTCGGTTGCTGCTTCTACCTCGGTAAGCGTAGCCCACCAGGAACCCGCAGCCTGGCGCCTTCACTTCCCTCTTCCGCTCTGGGGCGTCGCCGGCAGCCGGGGCTCGGGCGCTTCTGGGCCTGCGCGCAGGCGGCGCTCCTTCCTCCTCAGCTTCATGCTCTTCTCTAGCCTACACCGCCCCCGGGGAGCGCGCGCCAGGGAGGGAGCGCGCTGGACGCAATGCGCAGGCGCGGGCTCTCCGCAGGAAAGGGGCGGGGCTGGGCGAAGGAGGCGGGGGCGGGAGGGGGCGGGGCCGGAGGGAGGGCCGAAAGCGGTGCCGCGGGCAGAGGTGAGAGGCAATTGGTCGTCCGAGGGTGTCACGTGATCCCCAGGGGGTTTCCATAGCAACGCTTCTCTGCGGTCCAGCCAAGGGGGGTCTTAGGTTGGCGGCTATGGGCACTGGGGGCGGGTGGCTTTTGCTGCCGCCGCTGCTGCCAGCGACCTGTCCTCGGGGTCCTGCGTGAGGTCCGGCTGGCCCGGACTTGCCTCTGAGGTGGGATGGACCGGCTGCCGGACCAAGTCCCCTGCAGTTGGCAGGAGTATGGGGCGGAGTGATGCGCGCCCGGGCGCCCAGTGTCGTTCTAGTTGTCAGAGACATCACTTCGGACCGTGCGCTGCCGGTGGCTGCGTTCCTGAGCCGGGAGCCCCCTTTCCGGGGTTGGAACTGCGCTGCGCGGCTAGCGGGAGGTCCCCAAGGACGGAGTCGAAAGGTCATATCTTACCTGTCAGTGCTGTGTGACAGCATCCCGACGGCACCTGCAGAGCCTGAACTAGGTATCATATCCACTGGGAGGGAGGGGGAGGTTCTGGGCAGGGGCTGGGGTGACAAAACTGGGGCGAACCTGTGGAATTTGGGGTAGGGTCAGTCACTGACATCTTAAAATAAGTGGCTGTTTGGAGCCAGAATGCTAGAAAAGGATAGGGGCGAGTTACGCTCTCTGGTGCTGTGGGGAAACAAAACGTGTGAGGATTAGTAGAAACCAGATCTTTAAGATTTATATTTGTGACTTAAGATTTTTATGATCCTGCTAGGCCAGCTTTTCGTTACATTTGACATCCTCATTTCTGAGAGCAAAGCTCTTACTGAGGAGGTAAAGGCACTAACACTGAAGAAATGGTAGTGGTGCTGTGTGTATAACCCTGAAGTACAAATATTTGCAGAATAAAATTATTTTGGACATTCAGCTGGACGCTGCTCAGATAGCTTTATGTTTTTCTGACATCCTATCAGGTCTACTTCAATTCCACCTCTAGCAGAAAGCCGGTTGTTGCCCTGTTAATACCCCATCCTTGGTTTCCTGTGCTGTATTGAAAAGAGCACTGGACTTAAGAGTCAGAAAACCCTGGCTCAAGTCTTGACTTCCACTTGTAAATCATTTGACTGGGGCATGCCACTTAAAATTCTGAATTTCAGGTTCCTCATTGCTAAAGTGGAGCTAATAATGTGTACTTCACAAGATTGTTCTGAGGATTAAGTACAGGAAAGTGTTCTGAAGCTCTAAAATTCTACGTAAATGTAAAATGCATGTTACCTGCACCATTGATTTTGGCACTAGTCTTATGAATTACTTAATGGTTTTGTCTTGCTCCTGGAAGGGATCAGAAGATTCTGGA
This sequence comes from Zalophus californianus, assembly GCF_009762305.2. Taxonomy (NCBI): domain Eukaryota; kingdom Metazoa; phylum Chordata; class Mammalia; order Carnivora; family Otariidae; genus Zalophus; species Zalophus californianus. Next base: position 44,440,781 of record NC_045604.1, read on the forward strand.
GGGCAAAGACTCATCTTATATTTATTTTGTATGTTCCTTTACATCTGATATAATGCTAAGCATGCAGGCAGTACTCAGTACATTCAGGTACTCAATTATTCACTGATGAATGAATAAAATGTGAAAGGCAGACAGTTTGAAAGTCACAGTGAGCATAATGAATCAGTAAGAATAGGAAGAGAGATCTCAAAATCAAACATTTGTTGGACAGATATGCATACATATGTATATATGTATATTTATATCTACATTGACATGTATACATATGTATACATATATATATATGGAGAGACAGAAAGTTCACAGGAATGGAATACATCCTTTCTTCTTGGAAGGAAGAAGCAATATGGCATTTTTCTCTTCTCAATTAAATCACCCTTCTAGAAAATATATCATTTAGGTGGTGGAAGTGACATTTCTTTAAATTAAGATTCAAGTTATGAGCAGAAACATGATAAAAACTCCCCCACGTTTTGTTTTCGTAGAGCAAAGGAAAATTTTCTACCTGTTGGTAATATTTTAAAAAGTCATTATACCAAAGTATCAGACCATTACCATGGTGAATGGGATTATATAAGGTACAATAAAAATTTATTTTAATATTTCTTCCTCAGTTTCAATCTTTTGCTAACTTTGGTAAGAGCTAAACATTTTTTTTGATGTTAAAGATGATTGTACTCTTTTGTTCTTCTAAATCAAGATTTTCTTTGAAGAGAAAATTGAACATTGGAAGTGCTATTGAGAACAAACAGAAACAAGGATTTAAGACTAATGTATCCCTTCTCTTACATTTCTCTTCTTTTGTATTAGGTCTTATTTAGGAAATGTCTCTATTCTCTTATTTTAGAACTGGGAAAGAATCCTGGGGGTAGAAATCAACTTAAGGGAATAATAAGAGGAATTTAAAAAATCGAGTTGCTCAAGGGTATAATTGATTTGATTACTCAGAATTTTGTTCTATATGTTGAATGTGTTAAATATAATTAATTCTCAGTTGCATAATGCATAATACATTTGAGATGTAATAATGTCAAAAAGGTCCTTTTCCAATGCGGTATTTTTTATTGTCTCACAATGATAAGTACCTAGTATATAGTAAGTATACAAAACATTTCTATCCAATGAATTAATAATCTGACAATTTTGCAATCATATTTAGAAATTTCTAAATAAGTATTTCTTAATGGACACATTAATTTCCTCCCCACCCCAATCAGCTAACAGTTAAATCTATAAAGCTTTAGGGAAATGTGTGTGTGTGTGTGTGTGTGTGTGTGTAAACCTGTCCTTAATTATGTTTTAATTAGATAATACACATTATTCCACTTTTTTGCAAATTACAAATTTTTTATGTTAATCATAGTACTTAATTCATTTTAGGTAATATTATTCTATTTAATTTTCCAAATGAGTGTTTATCCCTGGAATAATGGATCCATAAGGTTTTAAGACATCTTATTTACTGTGCAGATAACCTGGTTTGGTTGAATACTAAAGTAAGACTAAATCTGAATTTTCTCAAGGTTAATGCTATGTGATAGTATGCAGCTCCTTTTTATTATCTGTGATAATGCAAAGAGTGAAGGATCTTTTTAATTAGAAAGTATTTTGATAAAACTATTTTATAATAGGTCTTTCAGATATTTTAAGCTGAGTACTCCACCTACCATATGCTTCTTTTACCCAGCTTTGCCACTAAATACTTAACAAATGAAGACATTGAATCCCACAGCAATAAAATGGAAACGAGGCCAGTGTTAATCAAATATATCAGACATGTGTTATAAATATAAAATAAATAAGTAAGGTTCAGTTCTGGTAGTGGTGATGTAATACCACCGTTCTCTAGCAATATAATTACTACAATAGAAAGTGATTTTTTAGCATGTTACCTAGACTATAGTATGGTCTCATGCTTGTACATAATATCCAAATGAACTGGCTCTGTGTTGAACCACCAGCCTTCCAAACTTTCAGTTTTTGCTTTGTGATTTATTTTAGCTTTATATAACTTTATGATTACACACTAAGGTAGGGTAGTTAGGGTGAACTATTTTACAATGGGACCTGTATTTATTTATATGTTAGTGCTTCTAAGATTAAAAATTTTTAATCTGTACTCTTGTCTCAGGGAAAACATTTAGTGCTAAATGAAACAATAAACCTTGTTTGTTAAACATTGTTTTGAATGGTACTCTTTTATTTATTTTTTTTACCTGCTTATGATAATATAAAGAGAAGCTATGGATTTAAGAATTTATTTATTCTGTATTCTTTCCCATTGCTGGGATCTCTTATTAATTAATGCTAACAGTTTTTTTAAGGTTGCATTTCTTGTCATAGTATATAATCACAATATTTGAGATAAGGATAACTTACATTTTCTTTTCTAATATTTATATCACTTTCATTTATTTTTTTTGTCTTATTGCATTAGTTGGACTATCAAAAGCAGTGTTGAAAAACTGGGTGATATTAGGCATCTCTTTTTTGTTTCTATTTTAATGGAAATGGTGTTGGTATTTTACCGGTTTATATTTCCTATTGTTTTAGGATATTTAGGAATGACTGCTGAAATTATCAAATGCTTTTTTTTGAGGGACCTAGTAACAAAAACCATATTATTTTTCATCTTTTAATTTACAAATATAATGAATTATATATGTATATTTTAAAGATTTTATTTATTTATTTGAGAGAGAGCAAGCATGGGGGGGTGGTTGGGAGGGGCAGAGGGAGAGAGAGAAGTTGGATCCCTGCAGGGAGCCTGATGCGGGGCTCCATGAGGGGCTTGATCCCAGGACCCTGGGATCATGACCTGAGCTGGAAGGCAGACGCTTAACTGACTGGTCCACGCAGGCGCCCCTATTTATATATATATTTTTGCACTGAACCATTCCCACATTTCTAGAATAGATTGTGGTTACTATTTTAATTAATTGATAGATTGGATTAGTTTATTTTCTTTATGCGATTTCAGAATCAATATGTATAAGTGAGATTGACCCATAGTATTTCTTTGTGCCATCTCTATTCAGTTTTGATATTAGGATTAGTATAGCTTTGTAAGATGAATTGAGATTTCCACCTTCTTTCCTATGCTCTGGAAAAGTTTGAAAATTTCCATGCTATTTTTTCGAGAGTTATAAAATATGCTTGCAAAATTATCTGGACTTGTTTGATTTTTCTCTTTTTGAATCAATTTTAGAATTTATATTTTCATAATAGATCATGCATTCTATCTAGATTGCCAATTTTTTGGCAAAAAGTTGCACAAAATATTTTCTTACGATTATTTTAGTATCTTGCATGACCATGGACTTATTGCTTCTCTTGTTGCTTTAAGCAAAATATTAAAATCAAACTTTTTTTCTTCCCCCAACCTTATTGTTACAAATGCTAGTAATAGATCTTTACTTCTTATAGAAAATAAAATTTATAGTTTTGATTAAATTTGAAAGATCTTGCAATTCCTATTTTTCTACTGTCTATCCTTATTCTATTAATATTTTATTAATAATAGCAACTGCTTGATGTTTGTTTTGTGTTAGACTTGGTAAACAATCTCTTTATTTACATTATTTAATCATCAGAGTAGCTCTAGGGCTTAGGAGTTAGTGTGTCCATTTTATGGATGAGGAAACAAAGACAGAGAGAGGTTATGTAACTCAGCTAATGATACTCAACTAGCATATGGCAGACTGGTATGGTAATTAGGTATGTCACATTCCAAAGCTTGTGCTTTTAATCACCACTCTCTGCTCAGTAAGTCTTTCTCATTATTCCCAAATGTACTGCTTACCTTTGTGCTAAAAATAAGGATATAACTAAGTACCAGCGTCCACATAAACCTACACAGGGCTTTTCATAGCTTGAAATGAACTGTGACCTTAAAAAGTCTTATTGTAATGATTTTTTAAAAGACATTTGTTTTTCAGGTACTTGTGAGCTTTCCCCACCTTATCTCAGTATTTTGAGACTAGACATAGAGCCTGTTACCTAATATTTAGTCTATCACAAAAAATGTCACTTTTTTTAGTATATGAAGAGATCAGTAGGTGTTGATGAATAATTCCACTTAATTTTTTTAAGTCGTAGCAAAATACACATAACATACAATTTACTGTCTTAACCATTTTTAAGTGTACCTTTAAGTAATATTACGTTCGCATTATTGTACAACCATCCCTATTATCCATATCTAGACCTATTTTTATCTTGCAGATCTGAGACCCTGTACCCATTATACAATAACTTCCCATTCCCCACTCCTCTCCCCAGCCCCCAAAGACAACCATTTTACTTTCTGTCTCTATAAATTTGATAGCTCTAGGTACCACATATTAGTGGATTCATACAGTACTTGTTTTTTTTGTTTTGTTTTGTGGCTGGCTTATTTCACTTAGTTTGATTTCCTCAAGATTCATTCACAACTCTAGCATGTGTCAGGATGTTGTTCTTTTTTAAGGCCAAATAGTATTCCATTGTATGTATATTCTACATCCATTCATCTATCGATGGACACTTGGATTACTTATGGCTATTATGAATAATGTTGCTATGAATATGGGTATACAGATATCTGAGACCCCATTTTCAGTTCTTTTGGTTATATACTCAGAAGCAGAATTGCTGGATCACATAATTCTCTTTTTAATTTTTTGAGGCAACAATTCCACTTAATTAACTAAATAGAGTAATAAAGCAATGTTCCATTGCCTCAGGTCTGTGATTTGGTACATCCCTGAGAGTCAGAGACATCAAGTTAAGGTAATCTCAGGATGTGTGTTTGGTATGAGGCTCTAGCTAAAACAAGCTAAAACAGTAGGGGATGAGGAGGGTGCCAAAACTCTGGAATCTAGAGCTGCTTAAGTTCTCCCGCCCAGCCCACCCAGCCTCCCTAGCTCCCATAGTCTACAGGATGCCTATTGATGCAATAGTCTAAGCAGAACTACAGAAAGGCCTCAGTGTGGGTAAAAATGGATATTGATTTTCCCAGGCTTTGTAGTGAGTCCATGTTGTTGCTATTTTGAGAGCCATTAAAGCATAGTGATTAAGAACTGGGAATCTGAGCTAGAGCTCCTGGGTTTGATCTTAGCTCAGCCTTTACTACATGAGTTCTCTGTGCTGCAATTTCCTCATTTGAAAATAGATATAATAATACCTACCTCATAGGATTATGGGGAACATTAAATGAGTTAATACATGTAACTGTTTAGAAAATGCCTGACATATAGTTCTCACTAAATGTTAGGCAGTCATAATATTATTTTTAATTAGTGTAAGTTACCATGTAGTTTTCCTTAAAACCTTTGGAAATAAAATGCATCACATGATATTGTTTGAGCTGAACTTTTTGGATTTCATGTGCTTTGAATCAAAAAAGGTATGTAACAGCTGTTTAAAGAGATAGGTTTTACTCCCAGGCCCGAAGGATTAGATGGTAGCTTGATAAAACATTAACATCTATAGAGAATCTATACTAGTCATGACAGGAGTTGGTTATAAAGGTTTCTGTGGTCTCCTGTAGTCTCTGCCCACTTAAACACTGTCCGGGGGTCAGGTGCCCATGGGCAGAGCCCACCATTTCAGGCACAGTGTCCCTGGTAAGCAGAGTGTGATAGCACTAAACATTTGATTCAAATAATGAACTCCCCTAATCCACAAAGCAACCTTCTGATTATAATTTGGCTTCTCAGGTAGTTTCTCTGCATGGAGAGGCTGTAGAGGCGAGATCAATTGAATTATCTAGTTGCATATCCCGTTGTAAGTCTTACTGGAAATCAGTACACAGCCTTCCATTTGTACGTCAATCTTGGGAGCTTTATTAATCCAGGTCTGCCCTGGTTAATAGGTTCATTCTCTCTGTATTGACTAAGTAGGTAGTTGAACCTACAAAACTGAGAGCCAAACCCGCATCATGGTAGATTCATAAAGGTAGAGTTCCCCTTCCTTTACCCTCATCAGTTTCTTGGGACATACCCCTTGCCTCTTTTAGATCACCACACCACTAGCTGCTTAATTTATTGGCTTGTGTTTTCTTTATTGGAATTTCCATAAGTGCGGCAGCAGGGATAATTCTTCACTATCACTAATGCCAGTTTGCTGAAGAGAGTGGAAAATTCCAACTTTTACTCTTCCCTAAGTCCCTGGGCCAGCCTGATGTGACCAAGAATCCATTGTGTGGTGAGTAAGAAGTGTGGTCACTGCACTGTAAAAGCTTGCTCCATGTATCTATTGTACTGATCCAAGCCATCTTAGAACGGATAGAGCTGAAAGGACTATTATGAGCTTATTATGACCTTATTATGAGCTAGTCTTATCTCTTGTTTTAGCAAAGGGGAAAGAGAGACAACATACCTAGGGCCTTATATCTTTATGTTCTCTCAACAGTCTTTTGAAGGCTTGACTGTATTGGCCAGGGACTCATGACCTGTCAGTGACATTCTTCCTAGCTCCAGACATGTCTAACAAGTACAAAAATTTAACTGCCAAAAGGCACTTTTGTTTCCTGTAGTTCAGGCAACATTTCTCCCTTTGTTATATACCAGTGAAATACAAATTCATCTTAGATTTCAGACTATGGTTTTTTTTTTAATGTTTTTTTTTAAAGATTTATTTATTTATTTTTAGAGAGAGAGGGGGAGAGAGAGCGAGTGGGGGGAGGGCCAGAGGGAGAGAGAAAAAGAATCCCAAGCAGACTCCCTGCTGAGTATGGAGCCCAAGTTGGGGCTTGATCCCAGGAACCTGAGATCATGACCTGAGCTGAAATCATGAGTTGGACTCTTAACTGACTGAGGCACCCAGGCGCCCCTTCAGACTATGTTTTTAACTGAATTCTTTGTAGCCTGACTGTTACGTCTTTTTGACTACTTTGTAGATAGATTTCATGGCAACTGTTTGAATCTACTTTTTTCTTTTTTTTAAAGAAGCCTATAAGGTGGGCAGATCCTTCCCAACTGCTGCAGGACATCACCAGCCAACCTGGCAGAAGCTTCAGAGCTGTTTCTCCAAACCACTCAGATTTGCCAGTGCTCTTAGCTCAGTTGCCCACCTGGATAGAGATGCTGAATTTGTCGCATTGGGTCTTTTTTTTTTTTTTTTTTGACTCTACATCCAAAATTGTAGACATATGACTTCATGATCTAATAATAAACTTCAGTACTTTTTAAAATAATAATTACTGTATACTACAACGTAATTATATTCCAATAATTCTATAAAATTTTTCATGTTAACAGTAGAATATTCTTTTAAAAATTTTAGTGATGTTTATTTTAATCACAATAGAAATTTCTAAACATTTTTCTTTTCTTTCTTTTCTTCTTCCTCCTTTGAGATGGAGTACTGTGTGCTTTAAGCTTTTTATTTTTAATTAAAAAAATTTTTTTCCTCTTTTAATTTAAATTCAGTTACTTAACATTTACTCTATTATTTGTTTCAGGGTTACAGGTCTGTGATTCATCAGTCTTATATAATACCCAGTGCTCATTACAACACATACCCTCCCCAATGTCCATCACCCAGTTATCCCATCTGCTTTAAGCTTTTTTTAATGGCAAAACTATCTTATTAGCTTAGCATTACTTTTTACATACATTAAGAAATTGGGGTGCCTGGGTGGCTCAGTTTGTTGAGCATCCAACTCTTGATTTTGGCTCATGTCATGATCTCAAGTTTGTGAGATGGAGCCCACATTAGGCTCCCTGCTCAGCAGGAAGTCTGTTCAAGGTTCTCTCTCCCTCTGCCCCTCCCCACAGTGCATGCTCTCTCTCTCTAAAAATAAATAAATCTTTTTTTTAAAGAAAAAATTTAGTAGCAAGTTACAAATGGATATACATTTTTCTTGTAATATATTTTTACATATTTCTAAGAGGAAAGTGAGGCAGCAAATGTAAGTGAATTAAACACAAAGTGCTTTAATGTACATGCTCAGATGGTTATTCAAGGAGCACTTCCTAGAAGTGTGTTTCAAGCAAGATTTTAAGAGATGGTATAAATATACATTGCTGAAAAGAGAAAAGGTTTGAAAAAAAGGAAGTAAAACAAGTTATGCATTGGGGAGCTATACCAGAAGAAGGGGGAATGGATGCTAACAACAACAAAAAAATGATGTCCATTGCAGGATGGTTAAGCAAGCCCTTTGTTGGAATGGGTATGGAGTGTTGGGAAACAGTGATTGGTAAGGTTATTGAGATGTAGATTCACAACCTTGCTACCCACATTTTGCCTGGATACTTGGCTAGATTCTAAGGGAAAACCAAAGAGGGAGAGAGACAGTGCTTGGCCTGTGGGAACTTACAATCTTGCTGATGAGACTAGGCAACTGGAAGGTAAAGGAGGAGCCTTGACAGCCAGTAAGAGCAGCTTGGATTTTATATGGTGTGTGATGGAAGGAGCCTTTGCAGGGTCTCATGTATCCTCCTGCCTCTATCGTCTGCTCAGGAAGGAGAGATCTGAGCTGGGAAAATCACATTGAGTTGGTGACTAGGTTTCAAAAATCAATTTTTGTAGCTGTATATAATCAATTAGCAAAATAGCTTTTTTTTTTTCACACAGAACTACTTTGAACCACTTTAGAAAAAAAATGGGCTGCCAAAATCTTCTTTCCATGATTAACAATTAATGGAAAATCACCGGTTTGCTTTTGCAGACAGCACTTAATGTCAGTAACTGCAGGCTGTTTTCCAATTTTACAGTAAATTTTTATACTGAAACCAGTTTAGGAAGCTGTTTAGTCCATGGGTTTTTTTGGTGGAAAGATGATGTGGGTAGACTAGAATAATGACATTTCCTTTTCCACACCAAAATATTAGCAAGGTACTAATGGCTCCATTTTGATACTGTCATTTTCAAAATAAAGGAGAGAGGTCAAGTTGCTTATGGAAACATCTTGGATTATGTTAAAAGTAGTGTAGCTTTATAATAGTTGAGATAGCAAGTAATTCAGGTTTTGCTTTTAATGTATCCGTTCATCTCCCATCTTGGATCAGACCGAAGAGAGAAAGTTTCCAGATTTTTGTTTGTTATCGAATTAGTCCTCTGGTAGTTGTTTGGTCTCACATTGTAGAAATAATAGATTTTATTTTTTTCCTTTCTTCTTCTTCTTCCTTTCATCCATCTCTTTGCTCCTTGCAGGCTGCTCCGTGATTTCCATTCTCTCGACTTGCATTCCAATGGGAGGCCTTCCGAGGTCTTTGGTTTCCTGGAATGACATTTGAGGCATATTTAAGTGCCTCACGATATTCTGGGGCTTATGTGGGTTTTGACTCACGTGGATTGGTGGTAGGTCTCTGAAAGGCACCAGCACAAAAATGACAGGAACCCTGAGGTCTGGGGTCAGATTGGGTTGCGGTCGTCCACTTGTCACTTGCAAAGACTGTCCAGGAAAGACCTTGTTTAAGGGGTAGCTCTCTAAAGCCGCCTGAGCTTTTATGTTCTGATTCTCTTTGGTCTGGGGAAGAACATCGGTAAAGTAAGGTTTCACTCCCGTTATGGCTTTGATCTCATATGCGTTGTGCCTATCAGCCAGTGCTCTCCCTGTTAAGATGGGCTGGAAAACAGTTGATCCTGAGACACCGCTCACAAAGCTGTTGAGGAGAAAATGCCAAATTCCTCCACTTATTGGGCTCAGAGTAACCTGTGGCCAGAAACTGGCCAGGCTCCGGAGAGCCTCCCGGTTCCACGCTGAGGCAGGAAATTCGGTCTCAGTATGATAGAGCTGAGAAAAGTAAATGCTGAGAGTAACGTCTGGATACATTATTAAGAAATTGTACATTTTGCTGATGCAGCAGTGGTTGGCTTCATTACACGGGGAGTTATTGGAATACAGAATGATATGCCTGATAGCATTGTTATTGTGTAGGGCTAAGTCAAAATAACCTTTCATCTCGAATAGCATTGATTCTGGGTGGGTATTATTCCCAGTGCAACTGCTAGCATGGCCCTTTTGCACCAGGCTTCCAGAAGAAGTTTTTAGTTCATAAAATGTGAGGTGCTTTGTTTGAGGATACACTGGCCCATAAGGGAATCCAAAAATCTGATAAAATTCTGTATAGGGAACTCTTGCTTCTTCACCTGTCCGAATATGGTAAGGACAGTTCGAGCAATCTAGAGAGAAGCTTAGCCAGTAATAAGGTTTTACTATTGTTCCATGATTTGCTAGGTATTCTTCATATAAGGGCTCCATTGCTAGTTTTATGGTCTTCTAGCTGCAACCCTAGACAAGGGAGAGAAATTATACGTAAAACCAGCGCAAGAAAAACTAAAGAAAATGCATTAATTTATTGAACCATACTCTTCTTTAAAGGAGGTCGCACAATCACTATAGCATCTTTGTAAAAGACAGTGATATATACGCATAGACTAGAAAGCTTAGGATTCATCTTTCTTCAATTGAGACTCTTGGGGCGTGGGGAGGAGACGGAAAAAGAAAGGCATAATGCACCTTTACCTCTTTCACAGATTGTGGGGTACTACAGCAAATGGGTTAACAGAGCAGGTTCTGGAAACAGACTACCTTGTTTCAAATCTGGGCCCTGCCACTTACCAGCTCAGTGACTTTCTGCAAGTTGTTTAAAATCTGGGCGTCACAGCTTCCTTGTCTGTAAAAGGAGGATAAGAATAGTACCTAGCTGCCTCTGAAGATTATCTTGAGGATTGAACAATGGAATACATATAAAATGCTTTATTATGTGCCTAACTCATATTAAGGACTCAATAAAGATTAGCCCTTAATAGTGATAGTACAAATCCCAGGATTATCTAAATGATTCTTGTTTTTGAAAGTCTAAACAAACAAGGGGAGATTTTGCAATTTTGTTTGTAATGTTCTTGTTCTTTCTTTGTCCCTTTTCTGAATGATATTATCTAATTATCTGCATAGGTTTTGAGTGTGCTTGCATTTAAAATCAGCTATTTCTTCAGATCAGTGGCAGTAAATTGGAGGTAATTATCCTTTTGGGAAAAGGATCATGGTTAATGGTGGAGACTTCTTGTAGGAATGCCACTTGAGTTTTCTTTGGGTCGTGGACACTTTGCTATTTGAGAGTTTTATTTCCAGTGGTGGGTCTTGTTAGAACATTTTGGAAACTTTACCATTCTGGAAAGCACATATGGTTCTTTAGTTTATTTCAAATAAATAGTTTCTGGGATGTTAAACCACAAAAGTTGAGGTCTTTAAGTAGTGATTTCTTTTTCCTTTAAACAAAAATTACTCAGTTATCATTGTTCCCAAGCAGCAACCAGGGCATTCTAATATCATTTTAAGAACATTTTTAAATAACTTTTTATTATTCAAGTATTATGTATTTCTTGTAGGATATTTTTTAAAAATACTAATACATAAAGGGAAAAATAAAAACTCATACCGGTTTATTTCACTTTACGTTCCCATAACTGTTAACATGTCTCTTCCCTCTAGTCTTTTTGCTATGTGTGTTTGTTATGTACAACATAATAAAATCATGTTTTATACTTCGCTTCTCACTTAGTATTAGGTCATGAGTATTTCCCCATGTTATTAAAAATTCTTCAAAAAACAATATTCATGGCTAATTAGTATTTTATTATGCAACAAATATGTAATCAAATATTCAGGTTCTTGCCTCTTTTTATTATTATAAATAATGCTTTGATGAGCATTTCTATAAATAAATTTGTATTTTTTTCTTTTAATGTAGATCACTAAAAAATTGTATTATTAGCTCAAACTTGGTTGGATTGGTTTTTTTTTTTTTTAAAGATTTTATTTATTATTTGACAAGAGAGAGACACAGCAAGAGAGGGAATACAAGCAGGGGGAGTGGGAGAGGGAGAAGGAGGCTTCCCACAGAGCAAGGGAGCCCAATGCAGGGCTCCATGCAGGGCTCCATGCAGGGCTCCATGCGGGGCCCGATCCCAGGACCCTGGGATCATGACCTGAGCCAAAGACACTTAACGACTGAGCCACCCAGGCGCCCCTGTCAGATTGCTTCTTAGAAAGGTGTCCCAATTCTATCTCATTCTCTCCCAGTGATGTTTATCACCTCCTTTGCCCATTTGAGAAGTGAGCATCGGTATCCCTTTGTGGCTATAATTTGGACCTTTTCAATTCCTAGTGAGGTTGAACACATTTTCACATGCTTATCGGTCTGTAATATTTATTCTTCTGGGAAATGTTTGATCCCTTATCTCTTCCCCTCCGCCCCCACCCCCCCCCCCCGCCCCGTGCTTTGTTGAGGTTTTCCTTACTGATTTGCAAGAACTCTTTATGTATTAAGAAGATTAGCTGTCATAATTTTTGCAAGTATTTTACCTGGTTTATGAAGCCATTTAATTATGCTGATGGCATTTTTAATTATACCGATTTTTACATTTTTATATGGTCTCATCTTTGTCCTTAAGATTTATTTTTTACTGTTGTATTTAGAAAAGACTCCCCCATCAAAGAGTTAAGTATTCCCCATATTTTTTTCTAGTATGTACGGTTTTATCTTTTACATTTAACTCTTTGTCCAGGCAACAACACAGATAAAGTAGAAAATTTAAGAGAGATAAACTGACCATTACAAAACAAAACAAAATATATTTCTCACTTTCCAAAATCTAATTTGTCGTACAGGAATATTTATTACAGCCTTTCATATGGAAGCACTTTGATCAGCTTCTTTCTTCCTCAACCCTGATCACCTCTGTCCCTGCTGTATTTGGTACAGCTGAAACCTGCAGAGTTCCTTTGCTAACCTGTCCTGGGCAGAAAATATTTTAGGAGCCTCAGTCCTGCTATAGAGGGAATGTGACTTTACTCATGTCACCATTCTCCTAATGGCTGATATCTCTGCAGTAATTCTGGACACCACAAACCCATCCCATTCCAGGTTTCTCCTAACCTCTGTCATGTCAATTTAGTCCATAGGATCAGGTGTTTGCCTCAGTGTCTTCCTTAGTTCTGCATTTTCCTGATGTGACTGAATTCATGCCCCGAGGCTTCCCAGACCTTGCCTATCTTTTTCTCTGGGTCCTGCACTTTCCTGCTTCACCTTTGGCAATGAATCCATTACTTGGAGCCTCACACCATCTCAGGCTTGATCCCAGGCATTGTTTTCTCCCTGGATTTCCTACTCTTTCAGCCCTACTCATCAGACTAGATAGATCTCTCGGAATATCAAAACTTGCTGAAACCAAACCCAGAGTCTCACTTGCCTTTCAATCTTGAGTCCTGGATGTGGTCAGCTGTTGGGTGGCACACCTGATATCCAAGTGACTACTCAAGTTGCAATTTTGAGTCCCCCATGATTTGACTGAAATGTTACGGAAGCCGTACCATGAGGCCTTTTTCTGCCTTTCTGTTTTTTGGGAGGGGGGTGGATGGATGGAGTTAACTATATTAATGGTCCCCCCATTACCCTATGGGAAGCAGAAGTCTTTGTGTCTTTCAAAATAAAGGCAGTATGGTAAGTCCTGACTGTTTTCCTAAGTACTCCTCTCTTTGCACCCCGTCTCCTATTTTAGCTGGGAAGGATACACCCTTACTGTCTCTAAGGAGATCTTGAGGACTAGTGGCCTCCATAGGTCATGGAGGGAGCTCTGGAGGTTCATTCTTGCTTATGGCTTTTCACTGTCAGTCGGCTGTGGTCCCCCATTGGTGAAGCTTCCACTTTTTCAGAGGGCCTCTCAGAGACTATTCTTTGATCACCTTCATCTGAAGGGGAAGCAGGAAAGACCTCCCGCCCGCTTTGAACTCTTAGAGAATTTGTGGTTTATATCATCACTTTACCATTGATCACAGACTCTCTTGTATCATTCACTTTTGCTTATCTGCCCTTTCATTCTGCCCCTACCCAGGCAAGTGGCATGCCCTGTTCAGCCCAGGGCCTACCTCGGGGAATCTTAGTTGGTTCACAGGCCAGGTTGGCTGAGACTTGTCTCCCCAGCGTCCTGTGTGCCTACAACCTTGTCCTTTCCCCTGTGCTTTGGCTGTGCTTGGGGAAAGGTGTGCTGCCCTCAGTAGAGCAGATCTACTAGCAGTAAGAAGCAGAGATCTACAGAACCCGGCTCCTTGCTTCCGGTTGTGAGTAGCCCCTGGCCTGCAGCCCTGGGACGACAGCCTTTCTTCCTTTAACATAAATGAGGCATACATGAGGACAATCTGCTCTCTTTTCACCCCCAGCTAGGATTTAGTGAGTACTGGTAAAGCACAGTTTGCACTGGAGTAGTTGGAAAATGGAGTTTGCCCTTCCCAATCTGTGCACAATCTGTTAGCAGCTAAAAACAAATGTTAACAGTTATAATTACCATCATTTTGTCTCCAGACTTGGATCACATTCCAGGTGTTCTACAAGATGGCCAGTTCCCTTTTTTTCCTCCTTTAAGTACCATGCCCTGTTTCAAGGGGCTTCAGAGGCCAGTCGTGCTGAAAGCTTCACCTCCCGAATTGGTTTGGGACTCTTCCGCAGTTTGTGTCCCTTATTTCCTTTGAACTTTGCTGTCCCAAGTTAGAAAGACCTTGTTGAGGTGTGGCTGCCTCTAAGAACACTGTTGAATTGGTGCCATGGTAACGTTTGCAAAGTAGCTACTGCTAGGATACGGCTGTGACACTTATTACTTTATTTGCATTTCCAACCACCTGTTCTGAAGATGAAAATATACATGAATGCATATTCCAGTCTGGATGAAAGCATACTATTTGACTATTTAAGTGGACATGTTGGGGTTTTTCTCCCTCTGGCTGTAAGAATCAAGCTCTGAGGTCCTGCTCCTCAGCGTCTTTGTCCTGATCTAGAACAGGTGCCAGGCCTGGTATGTGGACACGATTCATTGGTTCTGTTGCCTGTGGAGGCACCAGGAACCTTTCTTAGGAGGTTTGCCCTTCTGGGAGAGGGAGGCACCTATGAAAGGGAGCAGAGACTTGATCTCCCCCAAGGGAGGCACTTTCTACTAATATTTCCACAGCCCCTGAAGGGAGAGCTCTTCAGTTTGTCGAAATCTGGGTTCCTGGGAGACTCTAGCTATTGGTATGTATCTGTTTCCCTCCAGTTTCAGGCAAACCCTCCCCCTGGATTAGTTGTGGCCCCTTGTCTGTAGCTAACAGAAGAGCCACTCTGCCTTCTCCACTCCGTTCCCTTGCCGCCTTCAACTCCACATCATCTCCTAGGACATTGGACATGTCTATGGTCGATTCATTGTTTGTGCTCACTCCCGATTATTCCCTCTTTCCTCTTCCTCAGGCCACTCGAAGGAGCAAGTGGTGGTCACTACTGTGTATTTCCATTAGTTACCACCCGAAAGTTCTTAAGCACATTTACTATGCTGAAAATAGCACTTCAGGGACAGGGGGAGCACCTAGAAGGCTTCCTGCAGCAGCCTTAGTACTCTTAACTAGTTTCTCAGTCAAACTTCCAGTCTCCACAACAGCAAACATCCTTTCTCCTCGAGGGGACTCCTGGATTAGATGTTTCATGTTAATCTTTGCCTTTTAAGGGTCTCAGGTGTATTCACCAACTAGTTACTTTTCAGTTACATTTTCTTTCATGCTTGCTTCCGTGAGTGCTCATGATTGGTCCCTTCCCCACCATTTGCCACTGATCATGCCTTGTCGTCCTCACTTCTTGCCTCCATTTTCCTAGCATCTCCTAACTCAATGAACTTGTAAATATAAGACCAAGATTTCATCTTTTATTTAACATTAATAAATGGCATCCGATTTAAAAATGTTCCCTTAAGGGGCGTCCGGTTGGCTCAGTTGGTTAAGCATCTGACTCTGGATTTCCGCTCAGGTCATGATCTCCAGGTCCTGGGATCCAGCTGTGTCAGGCTGTGCACTGAGTATGGAGCCTGCTCAAGATTCTCTCTCTCCTTCTCCCTCTGCCCTTTTCCCAGGCTCTCTCTCTCTCTCTCTCAAATAAATAAATAAATATTAAAGAAAATATTCCTTTAAAAATGAGCTTCTATCCACTAGCATATTTACCAATTGCATTTTAGGGTCATTTCAGGGATAGGCAGTCCCAGGTAGTCACCAGTTTTAAAAAACAGCTCTACTGAGGTTTAATTGACAAATAAAAATTGTGTATATTTAGGGTGTACAGCTTGATCTTTTGATATATTTATACATTGTGAAATGGTTACAGCAATTAAGGTAATTAATATATCTATAACCACATATAGTTATCTTTTTGGGGGGTTTGTGTGAGAACATTTAAGATCTGCCCTCTTAGCAAATTTCAAGTATACAACATGGTATTGTTCACTGTAGTTGCTGTGCTGTCCAGAATTTAGTCATCTTGCATAACTGAAACTGTGTACCTGTTGACCAACATTACTCCATTTCCCCTTGCCCCAACCCCTGGCAATCAACTATGCTTCCATGAGTGTATTTTAGATTCCACATATAAATAAAATTAGGCAATATGTGTCTTTCTGTTTCGGGTTTATTTCATATAATATAATGTCCTTGAGGTTCATCCATGCTGTGGCAAATGCCAGGATTTTTTTTTTTTTTTGAGGCTGAATAATATATCATTTTATGTATATACCACATCTCCTTTATTCATTCATCTGTCTATGGACATTTAGGTTGTTTCCATATCTTGACTATTGTGAATAATACTGCAATGAAAATGGGAGTGCAAATACCATCTCTTTGAGATAATCATCTCTTTGATTCCAGTTCTTTTGGATAAATACCCAGAAGTGGGATTGCCAGATCACGTGGTAGTTTTATTTTTAATTTCTTGAGGAACGCCATATTGTTTTCCATAATGGCTCTACCAATTTACATTCGGACTAACAGCTCCCTTTGCTGTGCCATCACCAACTCTCATTATCTTTTGTCTTTTTGATAATAGCCATCCAAACAAGTGTAAGGTGATAATCTCATTGTGGTTTGGATTCACATTTCCCTAATGATTAGAGATGTTTGAACACCTTTTCATATACCTGTTGGCTGTTTGTATGTCTTTTGAGAAATGTCTGTTCAGGTCCTTTGCCCTTTTTAAAATCAGATTATTTTTCTTTTTGCTATTACACACATGCCTTATATATTCTGGATATTAGCCCCTCATCAGATATATTGTTTGCAAATGCTTTCCACCATCTGTAGGTTGCCTCTACGCTTTGTTGATTAAGTTTCTTTAGCTGTGCAGAAGCTTTTTAGTATCACATAGTTCCATTTATCTATTTTTGCTTTTTTTAAAAAAGATTTTATTTATTTGAGAGAGAGAGAGAGAGAGAAATCGAGCACAAGTGGGATGGGGGGAGGGGCAGAGGGAGAGGGAGAAGCAGGCTCCCTGTGGAGCAAGGAGCCCTATGTGGGGCTCCATCCCAGGACACTGGGATCATGACCTGAGCTGAAGGCAGCTGACCGAGCCACCCAAGTACCCCTATTTTTGCTTTTTTTTTTTAAAGATTTTATTTATTAATTTAGAGGGAGAGAGAGAGAGTGAGAGCAGGGGAGGGGCAGATGGAGAGGGAGAGGCAGAGAGTCTTAAGGAGACTGGCGCTGAGTGCAGAACCCTATGTGGGGCGCAATCCCACAACTCTGAGATCATGACCTGAGCCAAAACCAAGAGTCAGATGCTTAACTGACTGAGCCACCCAGGCACCCTTATTTTTGCTTTCGATGCCTATACTTTTTGTGTCATATTCAAAAATTAATCACCACAACCAATGTCAAGAACCTTTTCCTCATGTTTTCTTTTAGTAGTTTTACAATTTCAGCTTTTACTTTTGTCTTTAATTTGTATTGGTTTTTGTATATGGTGTGAGATAAAGGTCCAATTTTATTGTTTTGCATGAGCCACCACTTTTTTACATTTCTTAGGTGTAGGAAAATTCCAAAGCAAGATCAACTCTGCAAAGCTTCATTTAGGTTGCACATAATGATTTTTAAAATTTTATTTATTTTATTTCGGAGGGGGGAGTGAGCCCATGAGCAGGGGGAGGGGCAGAGGGAGAGGGAGAAACAGACTCCCCGCTGAGCGTGGAGAAGGGCTTGATCCAGGACCCTGAGATCATGACCTGAGCCAAAGGCAGATGCTCAACTGACTGAGCCATCCAGGCACCCACACAAAATGATTTTTTTATTTTTATTTTTTTTAAAGATTTTATTTATTTGAGAGAGAGAGAATGAGAGACAGAGAGCACGAGAGGGAAGAGGGTCAGAGGGAGAAGCAGACTCCCCACTGATGCGGGACTTGATCCAGGGACTCCAGGATCATGCCTGAGCCGAAGGCAGTCACCCAACCAACTGAGCCACCCAGGCGCCCCACAAAATGATTTTTAAAACAGAATTTAGCCACAAGGAAATGAAGAACCTTGATCATGTGGTTCCTGCTCACAATTCTTATTGCTAAATTGACATGTACAGGAAGGGAGGAACTTTGAAGAAACAGCTATTTCCCCAAACAGACTCCTTTCTTCTGTCTTCCTTTGTTACCTTGCCATGCTTCATCTTCACCCAGATGAGTTACAATGAATATTATCTCTATCAAAGTAATATGACATTATAATGAAAAAGCTTTACAAAGGCAAAACTCTCTTATACTGATATATATATGTATGTATATATATATATATATATTTTTTTTTTTTTAAAGACCTTTACTCAGTTTAACACCCCAAAATATTTTTTCTAATCTGTGTTCTGGAATCCCAATTTGGGATATATCTAAGATGGCTTGTGTGTTGCTAGTTGCTGCCTGTAAGGTAACTTTAATAACATATTTTATTGCTATTTTTGTTTACTTTTATTTGAAGGTACATGCCCAATTAATTATATAATTCACTGCTTTCATAGCAGTTTGGTTGACACTGAATAATAATGCCCACATTCATGTAGCAGTAAGAAACTACCTAAACTGAAGAAAAAAAGCAAGCATGAAATAAAGGAGAGCAGAAAATTCAGTAGATTTCATGGGGCTCATTAAGGAATTAGGTAGGAAAGATGCGACAAGGGAAGTGTTAGGGTTGAGAGGAAAAGAAGACAAAAAAGCGAAGGATGGATGTCCTAGCTTGGGATCATTAACGGAAAGGCCACAGGGTGGCAGCATAGTCTTACCAGCAGGAAACTTTCTGTTGGACCACAATTCATTTGCTAAATCCACACATTTGCAGAATTCCTCCATGTTGGTTTCTCCCATTGTCCCAGGTAAATACCAACAAATGTTTAGAATCAGAGGTAACTCCTACAACTTAAGCTGAGGCAAAGTGCAGGGTGAAGGCACCATCTTTACTCCCAGAATCTGTGCAGGTGCTCTAAAAAAGGTTTCCAACCGTCTGTGGGGAAGGACCAATTTAAGTTTACGAACCATCATACACTGATCATTTTGTATTCAGTGAAAGTGATTTTATAGAAACATGAACAAAAAAATACATAGACATCATAAGCTCATTTTACAAATGACTAAGATATAAACAGATCAAAAGATATAGAAGTTTTAAATCACATTTCAATAAATGTAAATGGAACACTCGTCTATTTTTGCTTTTGTTGCTTGTGATTTTGATGTCATATTCAAAAAATCATTGCTCAGACCAGTGTTACAAAGCTTTCCTGTGTGTTTTCTTCTAGGAGTTTTGTGGTTTCAGGTCTTATGTTTAAATTTTTAATCCATTTGGAGTTGTGTGTGTGTGTGTGTGTGTGCGTGCGTGCAGTGTAGGTTAAGGGTCCAATTTCATTCTTTTGCCTGTGGATATCCAGTTTTCTGACCACCATTTGTTGAAGAGACTGTTCTTTCCCTATTGTGTAGTCTTGGCACTTTGGCACTTATCAAAGATCACTTGACTGTATGTGTGTGGTTTTATATTATTTTTGTCCCATCTGTCTCTATGTCTGTCATTATGTAAATATAAACAGAACAAACATAACATAGAAAAAAAGAAAAAAGAATTAACAAAACTATACATGTTGTTTATTGAAAGTATTATGTATAGATGACTAGTATAGAGAATCACTGTTGCTGTTATTATATTCTACAATTATATTAACAAAAAGTTTCTGAAGGATATATCTATATTCAGTGTCCTCTATATGCAGTTTATGTAGAGTTTATCATTTATATCAACTTATAAGATTTTTATTGTGACCAACCAACTTGCTTCTGCTTGTTATTCCATTGAATCTAGGTCCAATTGATGATAACACTATTTGCAGGATATAACATATATCCAAATGGATTCTGTGTTTGTTTTGATAGCATTAGAATAGGGAAGGCCAATTGTAAGAGGTATGCTGATAGGAATAGAGGAAGAGACTTTAAAGCAATTTCACAAGCTCAAGGTATTCATTTTTAACAGTTTCAAAAAATAAAGCAAGTGATACTCTATTTTCAGAATTCATCAGTAGCCAGTTACAACAATTTATCCTGTAGTTATATTAAATTTAAGTTATCTTTCAATGAAAGGACTAGTTTATGGTTCCATGAAATTCTTATGCATAGAATTCTCTATCAAAATTATTATCTATTGCATTGATAATAGTTGTTAAAATTATGAAACATGACATAGCCATCTCTGGAAACTCTGTTCTTCCACACTTCTAATATTTATTTTGACTTTTCAGTCATCTGCTATTGGAAAACATGTTGAATTTCTTCCTTGTTTGGAAATACTAAGATTATTAACATATCAAAGATTTCAGACAAATAGGCAAATATGACTGCCTAATATACTTTATCTTTAAAAGGTTGGGCCCAAACTGGTTTCTTATCCAGCAGTAATTCTGAGAGTTTATTCAACGGTTCCAACATTCGCTACAGAACTTTTTCCCTAAGTAACCATAGTACCTAACATGTAAAGCAGTTGTTTATGACCAACTTCCATATTATCACTTAAACATAATGATTTCAAATGTAATGCATTAGGCTTTATGTAATTCATAGTTTTTACTTTGTCACTAAGCACAATGATTAGTTCGGCTGACTTTTTTTTCATAGTAAGGTTTTCTCAGTGAAGGAAATAGTGTGTGGTTTTGCATTCTGGCTCAAGCTCCTCAATCTGAGCAACTATCCTAGAACTTTCTCCCATGCAAGATTTAAACTTTAAATCACTTTTCTCATATAAATCACACAGGGTCATATCAAATTTCTTTTTTTTTTTAAAAAATTTATTTATTTATTTGACAGAGACAAAGCGAGAGAAGGAACACAAGCAGGGGGAGTGGGAGAAGGAGAAGCAGGCTTCCTGCAGAGCAGGGAGCCGGACGCGGGGCTCGATCCCAGGACCCCGGGATCATGACCTGAGCCGAAGGCAGATGCCTAACAACTAAGCCACCCAGGCGGCCCTCATTTCAAATTTCTATAAAAGTTTCTAAATACATACTCTCGATTAATGTACTTACCTTGTTGACATTGGTAACAGTTTATGGATGCGCCCTGGTTCACAGATTCAGCTTTAAGTGACACTGCTTTCGTGCACTTCTTCCATTTCACTTAAGCCACTATTAGGTAGTGATTCTATTTAACTAAGTTCACTACATTTTATTTAAGTTAATTCCTCTGGCTATCTTATAATATAAATGATAAAGAATTTAAATGAAAATATCATTTGTTGAACAGAGAAGGACATTTACTGAATGCCTCCTTTGTGCCAAAAAGTTTACATGCCTTACATCCCTAAGAGGTGCGTAGCATTACAATTTCCATTTTACAGATAACAAAACTGACGTTCAAAATGTCTAATGCTAAGATAACATAGTTAGAAACTGGTAGAGCTGGGGGGCGCCTGGGTGGCTCAGTCGTTAAGCGTCTGCCTTCGGCTCAGGTCATGATCCCAGGGTCCTGGGATCGAGCCCCGCGTCGGGCTTCCTGCTCAGCCGGGAAGCCTGCTTCTCCCTCTCCACTCCACCTGCTTGTGTTCCCTCTCTCACTGTCTCTCTCTGTCAAATAAATAAATAAAATCTTTAAAAAAAAAATAAATAAAGAAAGAAACTGGTAGAGCTGGGATTTGAACCCAGAACACTTGAAAACTCTTTTGTTGATACCATAATCCCTCCATCATGTCCTACATTTTGAGCAAAAAGAAAATAATTTCAAATTTATGACCTAGTCTTAAAATAAGTGGGAAAAATTAAATTTCAAAAGCGAGAAAATGATGCAGTCAAGAAAGACAGGCAAACATAGGAAAACTGTCATGGTGAGATAATACGTTTCTGCAGGAGGAAAGAAAGGTTTTTTTTTAAACCAACTTCATCGAGGTATAATTTATATAATAAAATGCACCCATTCTGTGTGTGCAGTTATATGAGTTTTGACATATGGATATACTCATGTTACCACCGTTACATTAAAAATATAAAACATTTACATCAACCCCAAATTTTCCCTGGGTCCCTTCCTTCCCCATCAATCACCCTCCTTAATGGCTCTAGGGAAGCATTATCTTTTTGCTGTTACTATCAATTAGATATGTTTTTTCCCCAAGTTTCACATACATGGAATCATAAAATATGAATTCTGGTGTCCTTCACTTGTTGCTCAGCATAATGTTTTTGAGATTCATCTATGTGATTGTGTATACCAGTAGCTTGTTAGTTTTTAATATTGAGTAAAATTCCATTATGCAGATATGCTATAATTTATTCATCTGTTGATGGACATTTGTGTTGCTTCTAGTTTGGGGCTCTTATGAAAACAGTACTCTGGACATTCACGTCCAAGTCTTTGTGTGGATGTGTTTCTATTCCTCTTGGACAAACACTTAAGTATGGAATTGCTGGGTTGTATGGTAAATGCATCTCAACTTTCAAAGAATTGCCAAACTGATTTCCAAAGTAGTTTATTAATTTATTTTCCCACTAGCAACATATGAGCATTCCAGTTACTCTACCTCCTTGACAACACTTGCTATTGTCAGTGAAAGCAAGTATTTGTCATAGCAATTCTGAAAGACTGGTTTCTCTTAAGCTTGTCATTTGACAGGATAGGAGTAAACAGGGGATGGGATTCTGTAGTACTTCTGTTTCTTCATTTGCATAATCAACCCCCAATAAATCTCCAAGAGCACCATGCTTATCAAGAAATTTGATATTTAACTTCTCACTGCTTTCAACTCCTCTTATACCAGTCTCTTCCAAATGAAGTCACTGATAATGCTGAGCTGAGCTCAGTCCAATCTCATCCTTCAGTGAGGACGAGAGTATGTGGAAGCTGAGAGAAAATATTATGGCCATAGACTCAGTATGGAGAGGATATGGTTAGCTCTGAAAATCCTCTAAGTAATCCTGTCAAGAAATCTGTTGTCAGTCTAATTGTTTCGTTGTAAATATTACCTTTTCTTTTAACACAATTCCTTGCCTTTCATGTTTTATAGTTTTAATATGACATGTTGAGGTGTGGATTTAGTTTTCTTTATCCTGCTTGAAATCCAAATTTGGTGATTCTTATTTTTCATTAGTTCTGGAAAATACTCAACCATTATCTCTTGAAATATTTGTCTCCTCTAGTCTCTCTTTTCTCTTCTTTTGGAACATTGATAAGGTATATGTTGAACCTTCTTACATGACTCTTAGTTTTCTGCTGTCATTCCTATTATTCATCTGTCAATCCCACATTCTAGGTACTTTCTCCAGATCGATCATCTAGTTCTCCACTTTTCTCTACACATCTGTCAATTTGCTGTTTAATCCACAATTGAGTTGTTTTTTTAAGTCACTGAATATATATATTTAGTGTCTGTATTTTTTTCCATTTTCATATTTTTTAATCTTTAATTATTTTAAATGTTCTTATTATGTAGTCTGTAACAGATAATTCTATTATCTAATGTTCTTGGGAATTTAACTGTGCTTTTTGTTATTTCTGCCTACTCTTGCTTATGGTGAATTGTTCCTTTGGGTGTTGTAAAATTTTGTTTTTAAGTCATGCTTGGTGGGGATCCTGTGTGGTCTGCACTAAAGATATGCTCCACAGCAGTGGTTCTCAATCTTTGCTGCACGTTAGCATCACCTAGTGAGACTTTAAAAGTTAGAATGGCAGCTTGAACCCCAGACCAGTTAACTCAGATACTACGAGTATGAGACTTACACATTAGTGTTTTTAAAGTTCCACGGTCATTAAAAAAGAAAAAAAGAAAGAAAGAAAGAAAAAAAAACTCTCCCCAGTTATGGTTGAGAACCACTGCTCCAGAAGAATTTGCCTTTAATTTTTATAGGCACTAGAAGTGTGTTTCTAGCCCTGGATCACTTTAATATCAATTTCTCATCTCTGGGTTCCTGAACTATATAGGTAGTATAAAAAAATTTTTTTAACAGTAGAAAAACATTTTAAATATAGAGTATCAACAAAGCCAATTTGATTATTTTTGTTATTTGCTTTTGGATTTTCCCCACAACTTCATTGAGGAATAATTGACAAATAAAATTGTATATATTTAAAGTGTAAAATGTGATGATTTTATATACATATGCATTGTGGAATGGTTACCAAGATCAAGGTAACTAACACATTCATCAACTAACATAGTTAACTCTGGGGTTTTGTTTATTTGTTTGTTTTTGTGGCAAGAATGCTTAAGGCCTACTTTCAGCAACTTTCAAGAATATAAGTATGCAAATAACATATAACAATACTATATTATTAACTATGGTAACCATGCTGTACATTAGATCCTCAGAACTTATTCATCTTATAACTAAAAGTTTGTGCCCTTTGGCCTACATCTTCCCATTTACCCCTACCCCTAGTCCTTGGTAACTACCATTTTATTCTATTTCTATGAAATCAGGTTTTTCTTTCCTTTCTTTTCTTTTTTAAAAAAGATTCCACATATAAGTAATACCATACAGTGTTGGTCTTTGGCTTATTTCACTTAGCATGATGCCCTCAAGTTCCATTCATATTGTTGGCAAATGGCAGTATTTCCTTTTTTTAATGGCTGAATAATATACCATTGAATATATACTCCATGTTTTTTTTTATCCGTTTATCTATTGATGGACATTAAGTTGTTTCCATATCTTGGCTATTGTAAATAATGCTGCAGTGAACCTGGGAGTGCAGATATCTCTTCAAGATACTGATTTTGGGCTTTGTCTGCTTGTTTGTTTTGATATATATCCAGGAATGGGATTGCTGGATCATGTGGTAGTTCTATTTTTAATTTCTTGAGGAATTGCTATACTGTTTTCTATAATGGCTGTACCAGTTTGCATTCCCACCAATACATTCCCATAATGGATACACCAGTTAACATTTCCACCAACAGCGCAAAAGGATTCCCTTTTCTCCCCATGCTTATCAACATTTGTTGTCTTTTGTCTTTTTGAGAATAGCTATCTTAAAGGTGTGAGGTCATATTTTAAAGTGGTTTTGATTTGCATTTCCCTGATGATTAGTGATACTGAACACCTTTTCATGTACTTATTAGTCATTTGTTTGTTTTTGGAAAAATGTCTCTTTAGATCTTTTCTCCATTATTAAGTTGGATTATATGCTTTTATGCTATAGAATTCTATGCATTCTTTATATATTTTGGATATTAACTCTTTGTCAGGTATATAGTTTGTGAATAATTTCTCCCATGCTGTAGGTACCTTTTTAATTTATTGATTGTTGCTTTTGCTGTACAGAAACCTTTTAGTTTGTTGTAGTCCCACTTATTTATTTTAGCTTTTGTTGCCTGTGCTTTTGGTGTCTTATCCAAAAAAATCATTGCTAAGGCCGATGTCAAGGAGTTTTTCCCCTATGTTTTCTTTTAGGGGTTTAATGGTTTCAGGTTTACATTTAAGTCTTGAATCCATCTCAAGTTAACTTTTATGAGTAGAGTAAGATAGTGATCCTGTTTCATGTGGCTCTCTAGTTTTCCCAACACCATTTGTTGAAGAGACTGTCCTTCCCCTTTGTGTGTTTTGGTGCCCTTGGCAAAGATTACTTGACTGTATATACATAGGCTAATTTCTAGGGTTTTTATTCGGTTCCATTGGTCTCTGTACCAATACCATACCCTTTTGATTACTATAGCTTTGTAATTTAGATTAAAATCAAGAAGTGTGATGCCTCCAGCTTTATTCTTCTTTCACAAGATTGCTTTGGTTATTCAGAGTCTTTGTGGTTTCATGTAAATTTTAGGAATAGTTTTTTCTATTTCTGTGCAACATGTTTTGGAATTTTGATAGGGACTGCATTGAATTTGTAGAGCACTTTGGGTAGTATGGACATTTTAACAAGATTAATTTTTCCAGTGCAAGAACACAGAGTATCCGTTTATTTGTGTTTTCTTCATTTTCTTTAATCAAACAATGTCTTATAGTTTACAGTGTACAGGTCTTTCACCTTTTTGGTTAAATTTATTCCTAAGTAGGGGCGCCTGGCTGGCTCAGTCAGTTCAGTATTTGAGTATTGATTTCAGCTCAGATCTTGATCTCAGGGTTGTGAGTTCAAGCCCCACATTGGGCTCCATGTTGGGCATGGAGCCGACTTAAAAATAAATAAATAAATTTATTCCTAAGTATTTTATTGTTTTTGATGCTATTTTAAATGAGGTTGCTTTCTTAATTTTATTCAGATAGCTTGTTGTTAGTGTATAGAAATGCAAATGGCTTTTGTATGTTGATTTTGCATGTTGATCCTGCAGCTTTACTGAATTCATTTCTTAGTTCTAACAGATTTTTTTTTTTTTTTTTGGTGGAGTCTTTAGGGTTTTTTACATATAACATTATGTCTTCTGCAAACAGAGATAATTTTACTTCTTCATTTCTAATGTAGATGCCTTTTATTTCTTTTTCTTGCTTAATTGCTGTGTCTAGAATTTGCAGAGCTATGTTGAATAGAAGTGGTGAGAGTGGGCAAGCTTGTCTTCTTTCTGATCTTAGAGGAAAGGCTTTAAATTTCACCACTGAGTATGATGTTAGCTGTGGATTTGTCGTATGTGGACTTTATTTTGTTGAGATGTATTCTTCTATACCTAATTTGTTGAGGACTTATCATGAAAGGATGTTGAATTTTGTCAAATGCCTTTCTGCATTTGTTGAGATGATCATATAATTTTTATTATTATTTATTAAGATTCTATTTGTTTATTTGATAGAGAGCACAAGTAGGCAGAGTGGCAGGCAGAGGGAGAGGGAGAAGCAGGCTCCCCAGTAAGCAGAGAGCCCAATGTGGGGCTTGATCCCAGGACCCCGAAGGTAGATGCTTAACTGACTGAGCCACCCAGATGCCCCTCATTTTTATTCTTTATTTTGTTAATGTGGTGTATCACATTGATCTATGTATGTTGAAGTATTCTTACATTCCAGGGATAAATCCCACTTGATCATGGTGTATGACCCTTTTAATGTGCTCTTGAATTCAGTTTGCTAGTATTTTGTTATGAATATTCACATTTATGTTCATCAGGGATATTGGCCTGTAATTTTTTTTTCTTGTAGTGTCCTTGTCTTTCTTTGATATCAGGGTAGTGCTGGCCTCATAAAATGAGTTTGAAAATGTTTCTTCCTCCTGCCTTGGTTAGGTAAATAAATTTGAACCTTGTGTTTGGGGATACTGGAGAGTCTATGCTGAGATAGAGAGGTTCCTTGTCATCTCTTTTTATTGAGAAAGCAGCCCTTTGAGAGCTTATGGGGGCAGGGAGGGGCTCTGTTCCACTTCTTCACATTAAGCAAACCTAAGGCTTTATCATCTATTTCTATATGGCTATAAAACTCCAAACTCATTGCTTATCAGCATCCAACCAGAGACAAATAGTCTCTGGACAGTCAGTGTAATATATCTATATTTATGTTCTTCCCTTGCTCGGTTCTATAATTTACCTTACTTCCTTGAGCCTTTAGACTTCCTTGTGCATTTAGAATCTTTGTTTTATTTTATCCAACAATTCTAGATTTTTCTGTGTACTTAGATCACAATATTACTGGAAATAGAAGTTTTACTATGACTATGAGTCTATACCTACATGGCCATGCCCTGTCCTTCAGTTCATCCTCCTGTTCACAGTGTCTGTCTGAATCAAGAGGGAATTTGCTGTGTCTTTGGACATGATACATTGGTTTTGCAAGTGTCCACCTGGTGACAAACCTCTGGAGCTTATATGTGTTTCCCTAGACTGTGCCTGGCCTGATTTTGGCTTCATCTTGCTCCAGCTGGCCTGTGTTGCCAAGGTCCCAGCATGTTTGAATTCCAACCTACCTGAATTATGTCTTTTTCTTCTGTTTCCAAGTCTCTGTCTTCACTGACTTGCCAATCTGAAGTCTGGTTTCAGTTTATTTCCTGGACTCATCTTTCTACAAAGGACTCTATTCCTGATTTGAGAGTTTGTAGCATAGTTTATAGCAACGTGGGAATGGGTCCAACTCAGGATTCAGAATTCTAAGATGTCCAGATGGTCTTAACAAAAAGCTTCTAACTTTCCACTTCATTTTTAAAACACTTAATTTATTGAGTGTGTAAATTCCGAAGACACTCTATTACATGTTGATAATATATGTACCCATAGTATTAATTGAAGATAAATACTGAATTACTCATTTTGTCAGAAGAAGGAGTTTACAGTTGAGGTTACCCTTTGATTTAATCTTATTTGTTTAATTCACGAGTAGCCATCTCCTTGTATACCAAACACAGCCAGCTGTGGTTGAATTGTGGCTGTTCTAGTCCATGTACTCTTTTGCTCTGAAACCTTGTAAGGAAATTGAGTTTGGCAAAAAGCATCCAGAGAACTCCTGGCAGTATTGGATGGATCATTTACCCCAATTTGGGCTTTCTTATTTCTTTTAGGGAGCCCTGGCAAGATTACCACCAAGACATCCGTCTTACTCAGAGAACAACCCCTAGCTCTGTGCCAGTATTGTTAGCCTTGGATTATGGACAATGGCTTTGAAGATGAAACAAGGTATCTGGTGGCAAGAGAGCACTATGTGCTCATAACAAGTCCACAGAAATTATGAGTTGAATGGTTGGTCAGTAGTCTAGTAGAATGTTTAATCTTTATTGGTTGTATCCATTGGGCTTCACGTTGGTGTCCTTCTTTCAATCATTTTGTCCTTATTTAGATTTCTTTTCATACTTTCTGTCTTGCTTTTCTTGGCAGTATCTTCAAAAGGAGTTACGAGGCTCTTCCAGAAGTTGCCTTTGAAGATTGTTGCGATGTGTATACTTGTCAAAAAGGATTGGCCAAATCCTGTGGAAAGCTATTTCACACATCAAGTCCTGAGTCAGTCTCAGCTCCTCTGTTCTGATCTGATCATCCAGAATGATCTAAAAGAAAACCATCAGAGCTCATTATAGAGCCTGGAGTGATTTTCAGATGTCTTTTTTATTTCTTTTTCTCATGCAGGGTACTCAGGAATCTTGTACTCTAGATGAACCCAATTTACATTTTTGTTGGAATTGGGGAAGTGGGGCTTAGAATTCATTTTGAAGGCAAACTTCTTTAATTTATGTAGGAAACACTTAAATTCTACATGGTTTTCTTTCTTTCACTCTCTTTGTTCCCTTTTTTCTTTTCTCCCATTCCTCCTCACCTCCTTCTTTCCTTTTCTTCCTTCCAATCTTCCTTCTTTCCATATGTCTTGGTAGGTTGGAACATACCTAAATATTTTGGAAAATGGGTACTGTTGAAGGGAAAGTATTATTTTTATTACAAAAATGTGATTTAGAATAATGAGATTTTGGGTTTGGAAAGAAAACTTCATGTTCTTTTATTTCAGCTGTTTAACTAATATTTTGAATCTTTTCTATTCTACCCACAGTCTATGATGGGATAGATACCTACATTACCTCCAGTGAGAGGGAACTCCCTCTGTTCTGAAGTAGCCCATCGCAACTTTGAACAGCCCTGACAGTTACGTAGTTATTGTTTTGTTGACTTGGAAGGTACTTTTCTGTAACATCCATCTGCCACTTTTTAGTTTCTCTTTTTGGAAGCATATAGAGCAGTATTTTTCAAATTTTAGGCTGAATTCCGGGAGTTGTAGAATAATTTTAGTTGGACATGGCCAGCATTAAAAGAGATTAAGAAAGGGGCGCCTGGGTGGCTCAGTCGTTAAGCATCTGCCTTCGGCTCAGGTCATGAACACAGGGTCCTGGGATCGAGCCCCGCATCGGGATCCCTGCTCAGCGGGAAGCCTGCTTCTCCCTCTCCCACTCCCCCTGCTTGTGTTCCCTCTCTCCCTGTGTGTGTCTCTCTCTGTCAAATAAATAAATAAAATCTTTAAAAAAAGAGAGAGAATAAGAAAGAGAAGAAGAAGAAATAGAGTAGAACGGAAGTAGAATAGAATAGAAAATATCAGAGTGTATCGTAAGTAGTAAGGTTTTCATGAAACCTTTGTCTCGATTACATAATTAAGTTATTTAATCATATAATTAACTACATAGGTGAACTGAATCTCAATGATTAAAAAAAAGTCTGAAAACTGCTGAATAGAGTCTGACTTTTCTTCCCCATGACCATCCATGTAGTTGAGCTGTTCTCATGCCACGCCAAGTCTCTTCTTCTCTAAGCTGAACAGTTCCTTTTGCTCATCCCTGGGTATCATGGTCTCACATATCCTTGCCTTCCTTAATACACCCTAGCGTACCTAGTTGGTGTGGACCTTGAAATCAAAGCCATGTTTCTAGCTGTAACTCTGATTGAAACAGAAGCAAGCAGGACTATTCTTTGCCTGGTTAGCAGAATGCAATTCAGTGCATTTCATTGCAGCCTGAGGCTGTATGTTGTAATGGTTAAATGCACAGACTCAGGGGCGACTGGTTTTGGAGTCTGTCTGTTCAGTTAGTGTAAGCCTTGGGGTAAGCTGAGTAGTTAACTTTGGGCAAGTTATTTAAACTCTTGTGCCTCAGTTTTTTCATGGTATGTAGGATAATAAGACTTTAGAATACTTTTGTGAGTATCCAATGAGCTAATACATGTAGTGGATTTAGAACAGTGCCAGGCATATGGTAAGCACTTAGTGAACAAATATATTTCTAAACCAGTTACAGCAAATTGTTGATCCACTTAACTTTTCATCAACTCAAATTTCTAGAGCTTTTGGTGTATCCTATAAATAGTGTAATCATGTGTCCTGGTTTGCCAAGGGCAACCCCACTTTGCACCTGTTGTCCTCGCGTAATTAACAGTGTCTCCTTTTACTGTCAAATGTGGCCCAGATAGAAACTCATGTTTGATTATTCCGAACTATATTTTTGTAGTTGGAATTTCTCCAGTTATATCCCCCCTCCCCAGCTAAAAACCATATCTTCTCTAAGTACTTGATCAATTTTGGACTTACGTGGAGGATCTTACTTTTTTTTCCCTCTGGAACTTTGCCTCAGTTCTCTGCCCACAAACTCCTTCCCTCCTTGACAAGTGGCAGAATCAAGATTGAAAACAGAGTCCACCTGACTCTCAAGGCTAGCCTGTGCTCACTCTGGGAAATTACCTGGGTTTCATTTGACCCATTATTCTGTCCTGTGAAGACATTTTGGATTCTGATTAAGTTATTCAGAGTATTTATTCATTCTCTCATCTTTCCATTATTTACACATTTTTTTATTCATTCAACAAGTATTTAATGAACTTCTACGGGACACCAGGTCCTGTTCTAAGAGCCAGGGATGGAGCAGGGAACCAGCCGACAAATTCCTTCTCCTAGGGAACTGATGTTTTTTGAAGGTTGCTTTCGGTCTTAATCTAAGTAAATTGGGGTTACCAGAATAGGATTTACATAAAGCCCTGGGACTGGTCACTAGATACTTCCTTCTGGATTAAAAATATGTATCCCTTAAAAGTAGCATTTGGCAATCATTTAACAATGAATCTGTATTATCACTCAATCTGTATTTCTTCTTGTCCAAAGGATAGTATAAGCCTACTGCCAAAGGCTTTTTCTTGCTATACCGTATCTCTAATATTTTCTAGATTTATTAGTCTGCTGTGAGAGCAAGGAAATGGTTTAGACTAACTCATTGCTAATGGCGGCCCTGTAGCATTCTTTAAGTGACCATATATTTTAATGGTCTATTCTAGAGTGTTGTTGTGGTCAACAGCTCTGTAGTTTGCAGAACTTGCATTCTCTGTTATTTTGAAAATTGGGACTTTCTTTCATTTAACCACTGCCTCTCATTTGCTAAGATTCCTTAAAGATACCCACTGCTGGCCCAGTGATTTCATTTGCTAAATTCTTTCCATATCCTACAATGTAGTTCGGCCAAGCCAGGAGATTAAAGCTTCTTTAGAGAAGCTAGATGCTCTCTTAAAATCTGACTCATCTTTGGTTTCCGATCCCTCTAATGAATATATTAATGAAATTCTTCACTGAAATTTGGTTGTTTTTAACAATGGCTATTTATCAAGTACTTACTCTGTGCAAAGCATTGTTGTAAGCATTTTACGGGCATATCTCCCTTAGTCAGGTTGTATCACCACCACATAACTATTACCTCTGTTTGAGAGATGAGGAAAGCAAAGTCACACAGGTAGTAAGGTGTAAAGCAGGAACTTGAACCCAGTCTGTAATGTCAGGATAACTGGAGACTGGGGTACCTTCAGGACTAAAATTTGGACAGAGATTCTTGATCAAATAGCCTTCTACAATGGAAGACTTTCTTCTTTTTCTTCTCCTTCTTCTTCTTCCTTCTTTTCTTCTTTTCTTCTTCTTCTTCTTCTTCTTCTTCTTCTTCTTCTTCTTCTTCTTCTTCAGAGGAAGAGAGAGGGGGAGGGGCACAGGGAGAGGGAGAGAGAGTCTTTAAGCAGACTACTTGCTGAGCATGGAGCCCGACAGGGGGCTCAGTTGGAGAGAGAGAATCTCAAGCAGCCTCCATGCCCAGCACAGAGCCCAAGGCAGGGCTTGATCTCATGACCCTGGGATCACGATCTGAGCCAAAAATCAAGAGTTGGATGCCCAGCCGACTGAGCCACCCAGGCAATGCTGGAAGACTTTCTTCTAATGTGATAAAATTAAATTTGCATTTGTAATTTATAATTTTGTTGATGACTCATAGTCCTTACTTAAGATATTTTACTTCCACAAAGATGAAGCTATTAAAGTAGATGAGGTGGAACTTTGGGAGGAAAGGGGAAATAATCTAAGGAAAACTGTCTAAGCATCCACAATGTCTATTCATTTGCTTTTCTTCATAAAAATGAATAAAAATGAATAAAAATGAATAAGCAGCTCTGTGTGACCTCCTAGGCAGTGAAACACAGTTTGCTTTCTGTGAAATAGACTGGTATGCCAAAGACCAAAATAGGTTCTTTTGAATTATTTTCTCTCCATAGATTCACATTCTTCCCTCCTGTGATACATGATCAGTAAGTTTCATTTTCATTAGTTCATATCAGGCTTACTTTCTAAAAGGCTTTGAGGTGATTGGCTTATTAGCAACATTAAAGCAATTATTTCTATATTACTAACATTATGTTACTACTGAACCGGAGGCTCTGTAAAGACAGAGACCCGACTCTTTTCTGTTCACTGCCACATTATTTGCTCTGAGTACCATTCATGGCACATTGCCACATTAATTGAGTAAATGAATGAATTGGCGAATGGCAGTCTCCATGTTAGCTTTAAGAAATTTTCTCTATTACTTGTATTTATTTTATTTATTTTTATTTTTTTAAAGATTTATTTATTTATTTTGAGAGAGTGAGAATGAGAGAGAGAGTACATGAGAGGGGGGAGGGTTAGAGGGAGAAGCAGGCTCCTCACTGAGCAGGGAGCCCGACGCAGGACTCGATCCCGGGACTCCAGGATCATGACCTGAGCTGAAGGCAGTCGCTTAACCAACTGAGCCACCCAGGCACCCCACTTGTATTTATTTTATTGTTGGTGAGTTGAGAAGCTACTTTGTATCTCTTTTTTAAAGAGCGAGATTCTTAAAAAAAAATGTCATGTTTGAAAGAACAAGATTACTTTTTAAGACTTTCCCTCTTGGAGAAGTTTTGTTAGCTTGGTGAATTTCAGTCCTGGCACTGGCTACTTGTGGGACCCACAGGAGGAATAGAGCAGAGCGTTTGCAAGGGTGAGGCAAGAGACTTCTCAGTGTCGCTGTCAGCCCCCCTTTATAAGCCCAAATAGTTCCAGAAACTGCTGGGGGTGGGGTACTTGCCATATTGACACGGCTGGTTTTTACGTGGAAAGACCAGGAGACTTCAGTCCCAAAGTGGACAGAAGAGCCTTTATAAATGAGTCCTAAGCACACCATAGAGGTGAAGACCCAAACCCATAATTTGTTTCCTCCTTGCCCCTCCTGCCCTTAGGATGTTAGTGGCAAGTTGCTTTAGCAGAGCCGAAGACTGAGTTTTTTCCTTTGGAAAACCTTATTTCTTTCCACTTAAGTTATAATTATGACCTGAAAGTACACCAATGTTTGATTTCAGTATTTTTATATTTATATTTATAGGTCGTTATATATTTAAAAACCTCATGTAGAGAATGCAATTTAGGGTAATAGCAATTAAGGAAAGGTATAATACTGTCAAGAAGAGAACACCCTAAATTGGCTTGGAGGGTTTTTTTTTCCATGTTTGAAATATTTAAAATTTCTTTAGTTACTCAAGAACTTTAACTTTTTTCATAACAAAGATTTTCAAGTTCAGCCTAAAACATGGGAAAAAAAGCCATCAGTTGCCTAGTTATGAATCAGCAATGCCATCTAGTGCTTGCTACCTTGAATTACAATTGGAAGCACCAGCAGGGGACGTGAGAGACTAACTTCTACTCTATGTTCAATGACTTACATAGCATTGTAAAACGTGTTTCTCCCCAGGTGGAGATTTTAGCTGTATATAATCAGAAGGGGTTTTCTGTTTAGTACAAACATGGCAAAGACTATGGTTTCCTCCAAGGTCTCCTTAGTGTTAAATTTTTTAAAACACACAGTAACATTAAAAACAGTAGTTATAATTTCAGAAAGACTATACGAAATCTTTTCTGTTGCAGCAACTCTTTAGGTATTCTAATAAAACCTTGTGTGATAGGTTAAATTGGATAAATCTATAAGATACATAGGGCAATTAGATAAAATAAGCAAAAACGTGGCAAGAATGTGATCAGATAATAATCTTGCTTCCTCTCTACTTATTGTATGGCAATACAGTAGTTTTGTGATACTTAATTTGTCTGCTACTTTTAAAAACTCTTTCCAGGGGCGCCTGGGTGGCTCAGTCGTTGAGCGTCTACCTTCGGCTCAGGTCATGATCACAGGGTTCTAGGATCGAGCCCCGCATCGGGCTCCCTGCTCAGCAGGGAGCCTGCTTCTCCCTCTCCCACTCCCCCTGCTTCTGTTCCTGCTCTCCCTATCTCTCTTTCTGTCAAATAAATAAATAAAATCTTTAAAAAAAAATTCTTTCCAGCAGTTAACACATGTCAATGCATTCAATAAGAAAAAGAAAGTCTAACTTTTTAAGTTTATAATAGGCTAGGTAAATGTATGGGATCTTTGAAATTTCTAGAATAATTATACTTTAAAACCTCAGTACTTGTAACCTCACCAACACACATTAGAGTTTAGCAAGAACATCATCCAGGTCAGTTTATCAGTCACTTGGTGATTCCAACTTCCACATTGGAGCTTCTAGAAAATAATCCACAAGTTGCTATTTTTTCCCTATTAGTTATATATGTCATGCCAAATCAATATTGTTTTCAGAAATCATAATTCTTTATTATATTACCCTTTTGTGGCTTTCTTTTTCTAATTATGAGAGTAATAATGATAAAATTCTAAGAATTAATCAGTGCCTGGAAATATTCACTATTAAATACTGACTATAAAAATATTCACAGCATACTATTTTCAGTTGCTACATTTGTTACTGAAAATCTTTTCTCTTTCCAGTGGGCCAGAGGTAGGGACACCCTATATTTATCTTCCTCTGTGGCATTTTCTTCAGGGAATTTGCTGGCAATTGGTTTTGCTCCTCTGCTAAGGTAACCGGTCACTTATTACCATGGTCAGGAAATTTATATTTTCATTCCTGGTTTTACTGTTTCTTTCTTTCTATGGTGTTAATTTCTTGGGAGCTTGATGACAGCATGTATTTATGTAGTGCTATGCAGATTTCCTAACACGTTCAGATATATATTGATCCTGCATAGAAAGGTTGTAGAAAGGTTAAAGACTTTGCCCAAGTTAGGTAATGATTTGAACCCCTTCTGATTACACATATCCTGAGGTGAACTCATCTGGTCCCATGACTTTAAGTGCTATCTGAATTCTGTTGATTCTCAAATTTGTATTTCTAACCCTGAGTTCTCCTCTGAGCTTTATACTTGTATATTCAATTGTCTTTTTTTTTAAAGACTTTATTTGAGAGAGAGAGAGAGAGAGAGAGAGAGCAGGGGGAGGAGCAGAGGGAGGATGGAGAGAGATAAGCAGACTCTGCACTAAGCACAGAGACTGATGTGGGGCTTGATCTCATGACACCAAGGTCATGACCTGAACTGAAACCAAGAGTTGGACGCTTAACCTACTGAGCCACCCAGGTGACCCTCAACTGTCTTTTAATTTTTTAAATAACATCTCCACTTCAGTGGCACCTCAAACTTGTCTCACCAATAAAGAGGATCCTTGCTGTTCCTCCCCTTATCCTGTTTCTCTCTAGATCTTTTCCATCTTAGCCAAGGCACCACTGGTAAGCAACTCATGCAAAAATCTTGGAATAATCCTCAACTTCTCTCTTCTTCAAACTTGACATCAAATTTATCAGCAAATGTTAATCTAACTATTTTTCATCGGCCTACTTTCATCTCTTACCTGGGCTCCCATAATCACTTCTCAGCTGCTTTCCCTGCTTCCACTCTGTTCCCCATGACCTGGTTTTATTTTTTCATTATACTTAACAATATATGATATTATTTGTTTATGGGTTTATTGCCTTTCTTACTACCTCTAGAATGTAAGCTCTACAAGGAAGAAACTTGGCTGGTTTCCACTGAAACCCTGGGGCCTAGAGCACCACTGGCAATATGAAACTCCTTGTTGAATGAATGCATGAGTGACCCAACCAATGAATGAATGAAAGGAAGAAATCTGCTGTTCTTTCAGTGGTTGCGGATTCAAGAAAAATTACTCTGTGGCTGGTTTTCTTAGGGCTCTTTTTGTAAAGTGTTGAAAGAATGGAAAGACTTTTACTTCATAATGTGTTTTTGAAATTGATGTTAGAGTCTTATACTCTTAAATATATGGTATCATTTGGGCCTTGTTGCTTGCATCCTGTGGTCCCTGCAATCTTTCTGAGAGGTTTTCTGTGGAAACCTGAAAAGGAAACCAATTATGGTGTTTTCTGGGAGAGGCCTGGCCCAATAAATGAATGGGAAGAAATTTTACTGGTTGAGAGAGGCACTCATTATGTGCTCCAACAGTGATGTAAAAGAGGAAAAAGAGAAGTGAATGCAGAACATCGTTATTTGCTTTAGACTGCCCTTCTTCCAGTAAGGTTAACTGTGAATAAAGAGGAAATCGATATTGGGCTGATTAGTACATTTTTAAAACTGGAAACTCAAAATGAAGGTCTGAGGATCCTGAAATACTATATTTAAAAGCAATCAATGAGTCTATTAAGAAATGCAAAACAAAATGAGGGAAAGATGGGGAAAGAGATTGATTGGTCATTCTATATCTGGTGCAATGGAAAAGATTGTTTTGTACCAGCAAGTTCTGGGCTTTGATTCTACTCTTGCCACTAGCCGGCCTTATGTCCTTGGGCATGTCACTTCTGGAACCTAGGTTTGTTATCTCTGTTGGAGGTTTAGGATGAACACATGAGGTGAATCTGGGGAAAGAATTCTTTTAGGTATTAAAGCATGATACAAATGTAATGTATCATCCTGACTGTCATGATGAGGATCATTACCCTTCTCATATGAGGATCCAGGTCTTCATTGTCTTATTGTTTTCAACGTTGGGGTCCTAGAGCTCTAATGGCAATGAAGAGGCCAATGAAGATCTGAACTCAGAGTTTTGTGAAACAACTCAAAATAATTTTAAGTGACTTTCCTAGGAAATTTCTGCTTGCTTATTTAGTTGATTGTTTATTGTGTATCTGAGATTAGTAACAACCATAAAAGCACCTTTTGTGTAACACCATCAGTGAGGCTTTGTGTCTTTATTATAAATTTGTGTGCATCCTCTAGGATCTCAGATATGAAGTCTGCTTTGGATATATTGGGGGAGAGAGAATGAAGGCTCTCATGTCTTTAAAAGCAATTACAGGCTCAGGTCTCTGAAAAAGTACTAAGTGCCAGGAATGGCACCTCTGCAACCATTTCTTCTTGACTTTTTTCTTTCTTTCCTCTTTTTTTTTTAAAGCCAGACTATCGATGCATTTTAATATCATTAGTATTTTTAAAATAAAATTAGTTTAGCAGTGTTACTAATCTTTCTTTTTAGAGTACAAGGCAGGAAAGTGAGCCTGAAGCAGTTTATTGCCTGTGTTATTAAATGAGTCCTATTTCCAGATATTGGAAGGCATGTTTTTAAGTGTTCTGGAGAAAAGTAGTTTTTTTTTTAAGTTCAAGCAGATTGTTTTGTTTTAGAAAAATACTGAAGATGCAATATGTGAATCATATTTGGATTTTAAAGCAGGATATTAAACTTCACAGTAAAAGTGATTCCATGGTTGTTAAAGCCCAAAGAGAGGTTTATAAAGCCAGCAGACAGAGAAACTGAAACGCACTTGGAGAAGTAAATGATACAGGAATGGAAAAGTTGAATAAATAACTTAAAACCATTTTTTTCTTGATGTTATTTTATCCCTTGAAGGCAGACAGATCATTATAATTAAAATTGTATTAAAAATCCTCTCTGTAAAAATATGGATCCTAATAAAATGAGTGTTGAGTCAGTCACATGTATGTCATTACAAATCTATAATTTGGACTTGGGTTGGATTTCCAAGTCCAAAATACAAAATTTACTTAGTATTGTGAAATTCAAATTTGCTAGGCAATGCACCTTAGTCCATCTTTAAAAATAAATCCCTTTTCAGGCAAAGAATCTGAAAGGTGAGATGAGTTGGCCTTATTGAAATGTGGACTCATTCCGGGGCCAACGAGGGAGAGTTGAGGAGGGGATTAAAGAGACATGTTATTTCCATGCTTTTGGCCTTTGCATTTGCTCTTACCCTCCTGAGATGTCTTTCCCATTGTAGTTCATCTCATACTGATTCTTTCAACTTCCATTTCAAGCATCCTGTTCTCAGTAACAACTTTACTGACACCTCTAGATAGATAGTTGCCTGCTCCTCTTTCCCTGGTACCTTGTGCACCCATTACTGCATGTAGCATACCATAGTTCATCTGCTTACATTCCGTCACTTTTGTATTTCCAGAGCCTCGCTTAGTGCCTGACACATAGTGGGAACGCCATAAATGATTGCTAACTGATGAACAAAATCGTGTAGTGTGATAGCCACTGAGCTCTGTATAACCCAGATTTTGCTCAAAAAGATGTGGGTCCTAGGGTGCCTGGATGGCTCAGTCCGCTAAGCATCTGGTTCTTGATTTCAGCTCAGGTCATGATCTCAGAGTGCTGAGACTGAGCCCGGAGTCAGGCTCCACACTCAGCAGGGAGTCCGCTTGAGATTTTTCTCCTTCTCCCTCTCCCACCACCCCTCCCACCAATCTCTCTCTCATTCTTTGTCTCTCTCTAAAATAAGTAAAATAGGGGCACCTGGATGGCTCAGTTGGTTCAGAGTCTGGCTTCAGCTCAGGTCATGATCCCAGGGTCCTGGGATCAAGTCCCACATCAGGTTCCCTGCTCAGCGGGGAGTCTGCTTCTCCCTCTCCCTCTGCTGCTCCCCCGCTTGCGCTCTCCCTCTCTCTCTCTCTGTCAAATAAATAAATAAAATCCTTAAAAAAAAGAATTAAAAAAATAAAATAAGTAAAATAAATCTTAAAAAAAATGTGGGTCTTGGCCTCATCCTCCTTGGGTCAAGTAACGGTGATGGGACAGAAGCTACCTAGAGGATGAGTTAGATGAGTGCGTTGATCATTCAGTAAATATTCACTGGCACTGGGCCAAGTGCTGTGGAGGGAGCTGCAGAAATGTCAGGTATATGTATCTGCTTTCAGGGACTTACCAATTCGATTTTGAGGTATAACTTCCCTTATCTAGAGGGAAATTGAATATATATAATTATCTAGAGGGAAATTGAATGCTAAATTTTAAGACTTGACTCTGTGGGTATCAGGAAGCCTGGAAAGGCAGAAAGTGGAGTTGAATTGAAGGAGTTGGGGAAGGCTTCATAGGAGACACACAAGTTAATTTGGGCTCAGCAGTATTGACCAAAGGAAGGACTGAGGAGATGGCAAGCCCTGGGCCAGAGTTGAATGGTTGACTTGTGAGAATCAGCTTGGAACAGGGTTTACTCTGAGGACTAAAGACCCTCTGTGCACCCACGGATAGGCTTTAGAGCGACTTTGAAGCCCTGGAGTTATTTGCAAACTGTTGTTTGTATATGTATATGGACAGTTTTCTGTGGATAGAGTTCAGCTTTTAAAAATGTAGATGTAGAATTTTAAAAGAATGCTAAATTTTGTAATTTTAATCAAAAATAGGTAACATTTTAATGATTTGTCCCTTCAGGAGGTCTTATAGAGAGAAAAAAAGAAGAATTCAGGGACTGGGGAGGGAAAAGAAAGAGAGAGAGAGGAAGGAGATTTAGGCTAATCCTTTAAAAGGCAAAATAACAATATAGGTATTAATATTAATGATCTTTCCCCGAAAATGTGTCAGTAACCATGAGGCATCTTTAACTTATTACCAAAAGAGATCATCTAAGCAATGAAGGCCAGAATTCTGGAGCCAATGCCACTGATTTCGGAGAAAGAAAATACATTTGACCCTGAACAACATGGGTTTGAACTGTGTGGGTCCACTTGTATGGGGAATTTTTATAGTACAGTGCTGGAAATGTATTTATTCTCCCTTATGATTTTCTTATTAACATTTTCTTTTCTCTAGCTTACTCTACTGTAAGAATACAGTATTTAATACATATAACCTACAAAATATGTGTGAATTGACTGTTTATGTTATTGGTAAGGCTTCTGGTCAACAGTAGGCTAAGAGTAGGTAAGTTTTGGGGGAATCACAAGTTATGCACAGATTTTTGACTGAGCAGGGATCGGCGCCCCAATCCCCACATTGTTCAAGCGTCAATTGCGCTCTACTAGACGTGAATGAAAATTTATCCTATTGGTATCCAAATGAAAAAATACTACATTCCAAGGCAGACAAT
This sequence comes from Zalophus californianus, assembly GCF_009762305.2. Taxonomy (NCBI): domain Eukaryota; kingdom Metazoa; phylum Chordata; class Mammalia; order Carnivora; family Otariidae; genus Zalophus; species Zalophus californianus. The sequence goes on from NC_045604.1 coordinate 44,481,917, forward strand.
TCTATAGGACTTGGGATTTATTTTCTTTTATTTGTTGGTGTCTTTAATCAAGTAAAATTGTTGTTAAGGATTATCTTATTTAACCTTTTGAATTTAAGAACTTATATCTAAAAATCAGTATTTCATACTAAAAATTGAACATAATGAACTTGACTTGGTTATTTGCCATAGAGGCGGGTTCTTTTAATATTAGATGCTCAATATAAATAGAAAACTTTCATAATGAAATCCTTTATCAGCCCATTGCCAACTGGAAGTTAACAAATTAACATTTCACCAACAGGAATGATGGATTTCCATTCTGGTTTAGTGAGCATTTCACTATTAGAAACATGCTTTGAAGTGATAGCTCTATATGCTGTAAGTGTGAGTTAATGGGGAAGGAAAGTGTCAGATGAGAAGAATAAGTCTACTTATTTGTTTTTTGGCTTGTTCTGAAAAGGAGTGCAATGAAGAAGTATTTTATATCATTGGTTTATGGGACTGACAAGAGCTCATTAGTTGAGGAGCAAAGAAGCTGTACATTTATACAAACAAATAATGCAACAGGGGATGTTTCTGTAATTCTTTCTTTTAGGAAATTAATTATGGTTAAAGAAGATAGTAATGTTGAGAGAGGGTGTGGACATAAAAACCTCAGTTGTATCAAACATCAGTAAGCCGTATTTTTATATGGAATTCAGTTTAATTGGAAGAGCCGAGCAATTTGATGATGCTGGAAACGTTTTGGTTTAAGTTTATAAACCTAAAAAAATGCATAACCAGTGTTAACTTAATAATGTTGGATTTTAATAGCCTTAAAGTCAAGTATTAAGAAAGATGTAAATTCTCAGATCATATAATTTTATAAGAAATAGAGTGTTATGCCCATTAAGATTCAGCATCAAGTGCCACTTTAGCAGATGTTCAAAATGTATTATCATTTCTATGTGGTCTAATCTCATTTTTTGAATCTGATAATTATATGTATATACATGTATATACAGTGTTAGAATCATAATTTAATATATATTTAATATGGTGTTATTATATATGACAATATATCATATGTATTGTAATATGACATATATACAGTATATATTATGTAATATATATTATATAATATGCTTTTTTAGTTCTTAATATCTTATATTTTTTAAAAAGTCATATACATGGTACATATGTATATGCAACATTTCAGATGACTGCACTACAAGCTGGAGAATGTAGTGTCTTCAGAGCTTGCCCCTTGCTCATTGACCAGGTTGGACCAAGAGAGTGTGTTGGCCTCGTGGGCCATCCATGGGACTTGGGCTCGAAGGTGGCAGGTTGGCCCAGGTGAAGTAATTAGAGAATCCAGAAGTGCAGAGTGTGCAGGAGTCCAAGGGGGAGGAGTGGGTCAGAACTAGATCAACCAGACACGTTGTCAGTTCTGAATTGAGGCTGGTTAAAGGGCGGTCAAGAGCAGGGTGAAGGAAGGTTCCCAGGGGAGTGAGAGAAGCTCCAGGCCTCTGTGAACAGTGAACAGGGTTGGTTTTCTGGACTGCCTGTTCCCAGGTTGATGTTGGCTAGAATTAAAGGTGTAGTTTCAGATGGTTCACCTTTTTTAGTTTCATGCTTATTAACATAAATTTATATTTTATCTTGAATAAATTTTTATATGAGTTAAAATAACTACCATAACAAGATGCTTAACTTTCAAGCTATAAACGATAGCGTTTCTATTTTGGGAATGTGGGACAAAGAAATTTTTTTTTTTTTTTTTTTGAGAGAGAGGGAGAGCATGTGTGCAAGTGGTGGGGAGAGGGGGCAGAGGGAGAGAGAGAATCTTAGGCAGGCTCCATGCCCAGTGGGGACCCCAACAGAGCCCAACATGGGGCTTGATCTCACAACTCTGAGATCAAGACCTGAGCTGAAATCAAGAGTCAGACTCCCAACTGACTGAGCCACCCAGGCTCCCTGGAACAAAGTAACTATTAATGATCTATTTGTGAAGAACAGATCAGTGGTTGCTGAGGTTAGGAGTAGGGAGACAGTCTTACTGCAAAGGGATAGGCCCAGGAAGTTTTTGGGGTCATGGTTTTATTCCATATCCTGATGGTGGTGGTGTTTACACAAATCTGTGTTTGTGTTAAAATTCATAGAACTGTATACCACAAAAAGTCCATTTTACTGCATGATAATTTAAAAAATACAAAATAGAGCACAATATGCCTACAGGGAAATAAAAAGATCTTTTATTATATAAGAGACAAATGATGGAGAAAAGTACACCAAAATAGTCTCAGAAGGCCATGGGAAAGCAGAGGTCCTAAATGTGTATGATTTGTATGTTTCTTAGCTCTTTAGGTTGGAGAAGTGCACCCTTCAAGATTGTTATATGGAAGCTGAAAATTATTTGATTTACTAAGATTTCTTTTATCTGTCTCTTTTTAAATAGACCTTTCTCGCTACCTCCTTCCTTCCCTCCCTCCTCCCTCCCTTCCTCCTTCCCTTCCTCCCTCCCTCCCTCCCTTCCAATCTTTCTGGAGTTAAATTCTGACATGATGAAGTGGCATCCTAGATTACATGGAAGGGACATGAAATGAAGGGGGATGAGAAGCTGATCTGTCCAGTTCTGCTCCAATCCTGGACAGCTGAGCCAGAATAAAACCAAAACTAGAAGCCTGCTGCTCTCCAGAACACATTTGTGATATCCGACATAACCTGTAGGCCTCCCTAGTTCTGACAACATTAAGTGTTGTTCTGGAGCTGAGCCTATGGTTTGTGTTAGAATGGAGCCAGGCTCCAGCAGCTGGGCACAGGCCAGAAGTAGCCAGAGGTGATCTTGACCTTTTAGTGTTCTTTGGGCTGGATATCCCAGGATGACACCTGTCCGAAGTTAGCTTTCTATTCCTTTGAAAGAATAACTTTGTGTCTCGGGTCTGAACCAAATTTGAACCAGTCTTCTACAGATTTTGAAGGACTATTAAGGCAACGCTTAGAACACATGGCCTCTTCCCTCAATACTGTCACTTTAGCTTCTCAATTCCTTGGCAATCTGATTTCTGGTTTTCTGAGTGGGTGTTCCTCCGGTCATTTGCCCAGGAAACAGCTCTGCATGAGGGACCAAAGGAGAAAGTTTTGTATCCCTTGGGAAGGGAAAGGTTAATGTTTCTTTCTAAGAGTACTGGCTGTGTGAATTTTTCGATGCAGGAGTTCCCAGGAGAGCGCTGTGTGCTGGGCTGTGGTGTGCGCATAGCTCCACACAGGTGGTAGGGGGCTGGGCGGTGCTGTGTACAACAGCCTCCTGAGTCTGCTAATTCCAGACTGAGTGAATGAAAGATTAGTTTGAAGTTCTCGATTCATATTCTTTACATGAAACATTGGTAATCTCTTTTTCCTTCCATTGTTCCCTAAGTCGTTCTGGATTTTAAAATGCTAGCTATGAGATAATGTCAACTGAAATTCTTGACATTTGCCAACCCTAACCATAATCCTTGCTTAAGATCATTTTGATATAAAGCATTTGTCTTTTAGCTAGTCTGAAAATATATTGTAGTGTGTTGCTGGTAATAGATTTCTTGGAGTCGAATCTCTGGGTATGAGGTTTGCGATTTGCATTCACCATCTGATTTATATATCCCCCGGTCCCATAATAACTCAGATTTGCAAATTGGGGTACCACTAGGACTGTGGGGCTATTGTACCTGACTTAACTGAATATTTAAATGTAGGCTAGAGCTAAAGTTAAAAAAGCAGATGGATTTGGAAGAGGAGCTTGTCCTGTTTTGAGGTCATGTGGAAAGCCAAGAAATTGCTGGAGCAGTTCTGACGGGGATTTCAGGAAAATAGGCTTGTAATATATTTCCACTTCTCTCAGCTTGCAGTCTGGCTGGAAATGCGGTAAGATCAGCCTCTTTCCCAAAGGTCTGGGTATTTCTGCAGCTGTTTTCAGAAAGCCTGGAAAACGAAAAGCAAAGTAGGCCACAGAATCTCAAGTATCCATGCCCCCATCACCAAAGTTTTTGGATGATCTAAGTGGGGAGGAGTTGAAGCCATGTAAATGAAGGTGTGCGTGACAGAGTATGTGTGTGGAGGCTGCCTTTTCAGATATGACATCATGCCGATGGCACCCCCCCCCCCCCATACCCCCACCGCAGGGAGCACTGGCTCAACAGCAAGCACGCCAGAGAGGCCTTTACAGGAGCTCTGCATGTTATAGTTCCACTTTCTATTATTTTGGGTCCTTTTTGTTCCATTTGCTTGAGTCAGCTGAGCCATCCGTCTAGGTGAGTAAACGTCCCAAACTTCCCAGTTGGTCCAGTCAGCTCAGTCTTAATGTATCATGTACTCTCACTACTGAGAAACTGTGTTTGCTAGCACTTTTAAAGCCTATTTAATGAATGCTTCCAGCATTACCATTCTGGGTCTCCAGGAAAAGAAATGAGGGCTCAGAGAATTTATGTGATTGTGCAAACCACTGGATCATAAGAACTGTAGGGCAGTAAATTTTATACTGTTAGCTGCCAGCTTTCAAGGGGTTGAAGCTCTCAACCACTTGAAATATATAATAAAATAACATATTATATTATATATAATGTGTGTAATGAAGTTTAAAACAATAGGAATGATCGGATTGCATTGGATTCTTAAATATTTTTGGTAAATGGAACTTAGGTGAAAGCCCAATACGTTAAGCCATAGGTTCTATTTTTAGTATAAATTTATAAGTGCAGTTTTCTAATCACTACCTATTTTCTAGTTAACCAGTAACACCAACAGACTATTTATGATGAACACAAATATTTGAAATCTGGATTTATGTAGTCAGTCAGAGCCTCAATATCTGGATATATTTTTAAGTTTTGTTGATTGCCCCACATTGAAAAAATTCTAAGAGATAAATTCTTGCCATTGGGCATAATTTTCTTAACAGTTAAGCTGACTCAGAATAATCTCCAATCCGATTGACCCAGAAGTTTGAAAGATGATTGATAGGAAGTTTCTGGTCCAATTTTAGTCACCATATAACTCTAACCTAAGAAGGCTCACTCTTCCCATTCTCTCTTAAACCCAATACAATGCAAGCTATTGAAACGGCATTGTCAAGGTTCCTAGACCTCCATGTCTGTCCCAAAGTTCTCAGAGCCCACCTCAGGGGACCCATCAGCTGCATTCGCTCCCCCAGATCACTCTCTCCTTCTCTTAGCTTCCAGGTCTTCTCTCTCTGATTGATATCTCCAGCCCAGAACTCTACTGGGTAGAGCACAAGGTAGATTCTTCAATCCAACATCTATTCAACATCTTGTCTTAAATTTCTAACTGACATCCAAACTTAGCATGTTTAAATACAAAAGCTGATCCTTCTCCCCAAAGCTGGTCCACCATAGTTGTCATCCATCAGGCTCTACATTTTAGAGTCATCTCTGACCTTGTCTCTTTCTATCACACCTTACATCCAGTCTTCTGCAAATTTTATTATATCTACCTTCTCCACTCTGTGTTGTTGGGGGAGGGGAGCTTCTCCTTGGGCATCCTTCTGTCTGGGTTGAGCCAAGAGGAGCGACTAGTAGATGATGGAGGGAAGCGGGAGGGAGAAGCCAACATTTTCCTCCTCCCTCTCTGCTTCTGTGAGCTCCATGGGCAGCAGCAGCTGAGTCCATTGCCATGGCGGCAGCCCCTATCATGTGAGTTCAGCCTGGTGTTTTGCAGGAGCCAGCTCATACCAGCTCATGAGGGACAATGCTGTTCATTTTTTCCCAACTTAATGTTTACTGATATCGTGTTGATGACTTAAAATAAGCCACGATGGGAGTATTTCCACCTCAGAAATTGCAAACCTTACACGTGGGGGCTTTCCCCCAATAGCCATTGTTAAACATTTACTAGGGCACTCCTGTTAGCCCAGCTGCTGGGTTCTGGTAAGCTCGAACTTCTCCTTTTCTCTCTCAGGTCTTGGAGCTGTTGCTCATCCCTGGATTCTACTCCTATATAAGGAACTGTGGAGGACTCAGTTCCTTGTTCACTTTTGTGAGGAATTCCCTGGGCTAAATTTCTTCCTTTGTAGAAGCAGGAAACGATGTCTGTTTTCCTGTAAAGTGACTGATAGAATCCATGCGCAAGGGCAGCAATGCTATATTTGAGTGAACTCAGGGAGGATCTTTAGTAGCACAAAAGATCAGCTGCATTCGCTCCCCCAGATTACTCTCTCCTTCTCTTAGCTTCCAGGTCTTCTCCTCTCTGCTGGCTTTCTTCCCACCTCACTGGCCGTTGTTAGTTTTCTTCCTGTTCCCTCCTCATCATCCTGACTAGTTTGGAGTCCCCAGTCAGCCTTTCCCAGCTGTGGTTTCTCACAAAAATTTGTCTTATCTGAGATATTTGTACTGTTGCCTTGCTTGGAAATAGGAAGAACTATAACATCCATACCCTTATTTGGTTGAATTGTAAGGATTTTAGCCTTCTTATTCATCATATATGTTGTGTGCCCATTTTTGGATACTGTGAGCTGTGATATCTGGCCAATGGTACCAATACTTCTGGGGCAAGGTGGCCTGGTCATCTAACACACTCACTCCAGGGTCAATAGCCCAGAACTTAACAGGTTCACTCAGTGTGTTTCCCCTCACGTGTTGGTATGATTTGCCCTGAATGATAGTTTAAAATTCATTTTCATTATTTGTTTTTTTTTAAAGATTTTATTTATTTATTTTGACAGAGAGAGAGAGAGGGAGAGACAGTGAGAGAGGGAACACAAGCAGGGGGAGTGGGAGAGGGAGCAGTGGGCCTCCTGCCGAGCAGGGAGCCCGATCCGGGGCTCGATCCCAGGACCCTGGGATCATGACCTGAGCCGAAGGCAGACGCTTAACAACTGAGCCACCCAGGTGCCCCCATTTTCATTATTTGAATGCCAGGGCTCCAGACTGATTAAGTATCCTTGAAACTATATTGTACCCTCATCTATGGTACTGCATCTAGGGCCTGTTCCAAAATTGCTCCAGGCCATGGACTTGGACTATAATTCCACGTTTTATTTCAATGCCCACCTTACAAAGTCCCTAAGGAGTATTCTAGAGAGCCCATCTTTCTGTATTGATCAACATACTTTATTCTGAATGGAGCAAGGAGGGGATATAATGAGAAAAGGCCATTGATTTTAGTACTGTTCCATTCTCTTAATATTCTCCTCAAGTCTGACGTAAATTGTGTTAGGCCCAACCCGGTTTTTCCTATCCAGGGTGCCTCCTCTCCCCACTAGATTTGATGTGCAGGCTTACCTGGCTTCATGTCCCTCACTGCTATTGTCTGCCTCTGCCCTTTAGCCCTCGTCTGAACATCTGAATGTTTGCTTTGTTCTCACATGCAATCCCCGTACTTTATTTTTTATAACTGGCTTTCTATCTTAATTCCTCCATCTTGGTTCCAATTTACCTGCTTATTCATCTGTTCCTTCCTTGTTCTTAATTTTCCATTTCCCAGAGCCTAAAGATCTGTCCCAAATTCCCACCTGAAGCTTGGGCTCTATCATCTGTTGAGAGACTTACTTGAAGCTTATGGTCGCATCCTGCACTTTCTCTGGAGTGTCTGCCTCCCATCTCTCTGATGTGTTGTGCCCACCTGTTGAGACAGTGCTACCTCATTTTGTTTGCCTTTGCCCTTGCCATCTGGACCGTTGTAGACTGGATGTGGTGCTTTGCCTGCCAGACTGAACCTCCACTTATTCATGGGGCAATACCAATTCTCTTAGTGGCTGCAGCCAGGCTAATTCTGTGTTCTGATCCCTCTCCTCACTCCCACCCCGAACCTGCTCAGACCTGTACAAAGTAAGAGGAAATTACCCACCCAGTTAAGTCCCCTTATAAACCAAACTCCCATCGCCTACCACTGGCCTTTTCAATCATTAGGAGCAGCCATATGGCAAGAAAGTCATTGCAAAGCCTATGGTGGTGGCTTTGTCAAGTTAGTACCTCCGGGTCCAGCCCTTGAGGGGAGGATTATGTCCAGATTTCAGCTTTCTAGTACTAAATTGGGAACATCTGTCTAATACTATTAGCACAGGTCTCATATGAAGTCTTTCCACGTCCCAGGAAAATGGACAGAGAGCAGGTTTAAAGGCTCTTAGGCAACAGATGGGGAAATTAAGATCTGGATGAATCAGGGGCAGCCCCTGACGCCACATAGAGATTTGTTGAACAGATTCCAGGCTTTAGTTTTGGGGACTGCCAATCCACTAAACCAGCGGTTCCCAGTGTTTCGATGAAGAAAGGATGATTTTCAGTTCTCTGAAGCCTTAAAGTAATTTAATATAAGAGCTGGCCTGGAACTGAACTTGGAGGTCACTTGATTATTTGTGTAAACCCTCAATTTTGAAGTGCTGCTGAGGTTTGTGAGAGAAAAGAAGGTGTGCTCCATTTCCCTACAGTGTTTCCTCACCCCATATCATGTGATTGGGAGAAATGGATGGGGCATGGTCTATCAGGAAAGGCCTCAAGATCTACCTTAACCTACTGTGCAACCAGGTTTATTAAATGGACACAAGTCAATGGGAATTGAGGCAAGGAACAGTTTCCTGCCCCTCCCCCCGCACCCCTGTTGCCTTCAGTAATGTGTTCTTCCACTTCATTTTTCCATCTCCTGTTTTTTCTGGGTCTTTTCTAGGATCAGTGGTGGAGGTGGACAACTAGAAGGAAAGGGACAAAAGTCCTTTTGTGTATCTGGATGCTGCTTATCCAGCTCTTTCTTGGTCCTTGCTGTTCTGTCTGTGTGACATGTTTACATACATCATCTCTCTGTGGGCCACTCTCCTGGGTTCCTTGGAGGCCTTTCATCAGGGACGACTCTGCTTCATTGTTCTTTGACTTCCTCCTGTGCTCCTGCTCCTGGAGGTTTACCCCATACAATCTATTACTGAGTCAGCCCTTTTAGACAGAGCTCCCTTCCATATGTCTCAAGCCTGGGCATGTTTTGCAATGCCCACTTGGATGCTAGGAAACTCAAACATCTTCATGTTGAGAGTGTAGCCTGCCGCCCTCTCTCTGCTCTCTGCTTTTTTAGTTTGGCTCCAGTCGAACTCTTCAGTGGGATGCAGGCCCAGGCTCTATGTCCACAGACACCCATATTCCAGGGAATGGCCATCAGTTTCTCCCCTGAACTGTCTCTGGATGCAGTTCAGTGAACATTGTCAGTGGGGTATGCAGTCACTCCCAGCCTCAGTGAGCAGTTTTCTGGGAGCCCTCTAAACTACCCTTATCCCCTACTGTACTAAATGGGCATGTAGGGTGTGTGTGTGTAGGAATGACAGGAAAACCACAGAGAGGAGTGAAATATTAGAGACCCTTCTTACTGGGTCTCTCCAACTCCCTCATATGGTTACTAAGGTTTAATGGTGATAGTCTAGGGGCTCCTTAGACTTCCCCTTGGCAAGCCTTGGAAGGGAATCCATTACACGTTCTTTTATAATTATCTGGGGAATCCTGCTCTACTGTTCAGTTGAACCTGTGATGCTCAGTGGATTCAACAACCATCTTGAGCTTTGCCCTGAGGGGCTTTCTCAGGTCACTCATTAGGTATCTCTCAAGTATCTACGGTGTTCCCAGAACTCTGGGAATAAGTGGAGGAGGGAGATGGGAACAGAGGAGAAGCAGAAGACATTCATAATTGACATCTCTGATAGCAAATAGATACTGTTACAAGCCACTTTATCCATGAACTAAATGGTTAGTCACAGATGTGAAATGCTGTGTGGTCTTGTGTAAGTCGGTTTTCCCATCTCTAAAACCAGAATATCAGTTCAGATTTACTTGTCAGGGCTTTTCTGAGGATTAAAGTATCCTAAGTCATGTAATTAAAGCGATCATAAAGTATTTTCCAAATTTGGAGAGTTGTGGAAATGAGAAAAAATACTTACCAAGAGACCGAGTCTGGAGCTATACTTGGGCTATCAGCCTCTCCTTGGGTAGTGGCCATTTCCTGGCAGGAACTGGCTTAGGAGGGGCTTTAACAGACATTGCACAGAGCTAGTTTAAGAAGGCCTGACTGACACACAGTTATTATTTTATCTTTGTAAAGCTGCAGTGTGAGGCCTGAGACAGCGGGAGGAGGCCGTGAAGTATTCACTTGACAGCCTGCCATTGTCAACTCTTACGGGAGAGAGACGTCAGTGCCTAGAAGGATAGCCTTGGGTTGTAAGTGGTTCATTTTTTTTTTTTTTTTTTTTTTAGTTTAGCTGCAATAACTCCTGCTGGTGATTTAACACTGTGGTTTTGGAACTCTCCACGTGTGCTTGAGTGAGTGAGTGTGTGTGCATGCACATGTATTCATGTGAACAATTCCTACTTACTCACTCTGATTACCAGTGGGCCACATTCTTCACTGGTTTCTGAGGCTTGGTATAAAACACATTTTACGAGGATGACCTGGTTTTTTGGACAAGGAAGCCAACACTGTAAGTCTTATAATAGTTTAGTTTATGTTTCACTGTTGTGGTTGTTGGTTGGTAGCAAGGCCAGTGGGGGTCTGATATGCACCTGAATCCCGGTTCCTAAGGTCAAATAACATTGTGGAAATCAAGTTTTCTGATGCTATCATAAAGAAGTGTTTTGTGGAATTCTTATAAAAGGAAAAAATTGGGAAATCCTTGTTGAACCTTGATTTTTTTACTGCAAATTATGAAAGATCCCAGGTTCCCAGCATTAGAGATATTTGTCCCAGCTAAGCAGCCCAGCTAGGAGGAGGTCATTTTTATCAGTTGACATGAACAGTCTGCAGCACAGTGATGACCTGCATGGCCTTCCTTTACCTTTGATGATTGGATGCCAGTGGGATGGATGGAGGTTTTCAAAAGATACTTTATTGCCTTTTCTTTTTTTTTTTTTTTATAAATCTAGAAGCATAGGGCCCCATTTTTAAATGACCCTTTTGATGAAAACATTATCTTACACATTCCAGGACCAGAGGGAAATTAGTCACTAGAATGTGATTTAAATGAGTGCAGGGATTCTGTATATTTTATTCACCAATGGATCCCCAGGCCCTGGACCTGAGCCTGGTATATAGAAGGTGCTCAATAAATGTTTAATGAATGAACCAATCAAAAAAGGCATATGGCCCACGACTGGGAGTGACTTCTGGGTCTTGGTTAGTCCTTACCCTTTGGGGTTCCCTGCGTGGGTGTCATAAGTACAAACATCTTAGGCCACAAGAAATAGGGCATTTGTTTCCACCATGGTGATTTTCTGTGAAAACACTACCCAAAGTTTCTCTCCCCCTTTCTGTAAATATTCCTTTAATGAATGCATATCATGGGTGGGGGATTTTTCCTCTTTTTGGGCAGACATTCATTTCTTTCCTTGCTTCATTTATTATTTCATACAGATGTCCCTGCGATGTTTAACTTAACCTAACTCCTGGGTTTTTCCTTTTTTTGGTATCTGAGTCACATTCAATCCCGTGCCAGAGAATAATGCAGTTCAACTTTCTGATGGCCATGTACAGTGTCTGAAAGGTGGTTTACCTTACTCTTTTTCAAGTTGAGGACCACCTCAGTATAAAAGATCAGATAAAAAACCCATTCCCCACCTCCTTCTGCTTTGTTGGCATACACGGAAACAATGCTGCAAAATCACAGTGACAAGAACTACACTCCAGAGTTAAGGCAAGATGAAGCATTTGATGAGACATCAATGAACAAATAAAATTTTAGAATCAATAATAATCTTAGCTTAGTTATGTAATTTATGCCCCTGGGTTTCCACCTGAGGAAGCCAAAGCCCAAGGGACACAGAGCAGGGACGTTATAGGAACCAGGGTAAAGATGGAAGCCCCGACTGGCGCTAAGTTTATTCCGCAATACTGTTATAAGCCGCAGGGAGCCAATGTCTCTTACGTTTTTTTAATAACTATATGTCAAATGATTGATTAAAACCAGAAACAAGAGTACAGATGCTAACAGTTTTTATATTTGTACTACCCAGCCCCCAGGCCACCTGGAAGAGCCTCGTGGGCCTCAGTGAGACTTGAAAAGCTGGGGATTAGGAGTTGGAGGCAGTCTGGTAGGGTTGGGAAGGGACCGAACTGGGGCGGCGTCAGGAAGCTTGGGTTTGGATTCTGATTTTGTTGCAGGAAAGAAACCAACATTTATTGGGCCACTGCTATGTTATCCACTTTTTATCTCGTTTAATCCTAATTACCGCCTTTGCTAAGTGGGCATGTTTATTCTTATCTTAAGAAGGAGGAAACTGAGGCTTAGAAAGTTTAAGAAGCCTACCTAAATTGAAGTCATACAGCCAAGGATTGGCAGAGACACATCTGAACCCTGATCTGCATCGTACTACCCGAAAGTTACCGCTCAGTTCCTCCTTCTGGGTCTCACTGTGAAGAGAAGGTATTTGTGATAGGGAAAAATCTGTGTTCTAAGGTGGCCCACCGAGCCAGCAAGGGAGTCCCAGTACCTGCCCCGGGGCTCTTCCGGGTTCTTCTTCCTGCTCCGCTTCCCACGCGCCAAAGTGCCAAGTATGCGGAAGTAGAAGTGTATAAATTACCCCCTCTGTCTGTGCTCGGGGCTCAGACCTTTGGAGATCGCTCTCTTCTGAGCTCGCGGCTTTAAATAAACCTCCTGTCCTCCAAGATCTCCGAGTGCCGCTTGGTTCTAACTTCGGGCGATCCAGTCCAGGTTCCCTAACATTTGGGCAACCTCTGAGATTCCTCCTAGGTCCCCAATTCTGGAGATTCTATACTTTATCCTGTTCTTTTTACTAATGTTTGACTTTGAAGATTTAATTTACCAGCTTTTCACCCCCTCTCCCCCCTGTACCCCTTGGACTGTGAGCTGATTTAGAGATTTTCACATGTGCAGCTCTCAGCAGAGTGTGGTGGGGGGGACCACTGGAGACCGCAGGACTCTCCTTCTCTGCGGTGTAAGCCTTGTTACTCAGGCTGCTCTGACATCACTAGCATCTTACCTGATTAGGGGCTGGGTGTGATTAACACTTTATTTGCACATTTCAACACCGCAAAGCTAAGAACTGCTACTATTTTACCAGTTCTTCCATACAACCTTTAGCTCATGGACCAAACTGTTATCTCCATATACTGGAACTTTTACATTCTTACATTTTAAGACAGGTTGAAGTTACTCATCAGACTAAAGGAAAGGAAGGGTGGAATGCTATATAAAACCTTGTGTAGGCTGTTATAACAAATGGATTCCAAAATGTATAATGGCACAAGCATGACAGAAGTTTATTTCTTGTTCATAAGAAAGTACTGGGGAAATTAACAAGTCAGCAGGGACCCCAGTTCAAAGAGTCTCTTTCATCTGCAATATTCAGCTCCTGAGGTCAACCTAGGGGTTGTCTCCATTGCAGCCAGTTGGAAGAGAAAAGAGCATGGGAAAGTGCCACATGGGAGGATTTTATGAGATGGGCTAGGAGCTGGGAATGGCACACAGCGTTTTCATCAAATTCCTTTGCCGGACTCTGTTACATGGCGGCACCTAATCGCTAGGGGTCTGGGAAATGTAGTCTCTGGTGAGAGACCCCACACAATAGATGGAGGGACGTACATTTCCAGCCTTCTGTCACACACTGTACCAAGATCAGATCTGTATTCCGGTACTGGCTTTCCTAGTAACTGGCTGGTAATCTTTTCTTATCTGTAACGGGAGAGTTAAACAGTTGACATCCACAGTATCTTTTTGCTTTAGAAGTCTGTGTTCCCTCTCTCGCTGTCTCTTTCTGTCAAATAAATAAATAAAATCTTAAAAAAGAAAAGAAAAGAAAAAAAGTCTATGGCTTCCTATTGCTTTAAAACAAAACAAAACAAAACAGTCTTATTCCATGGGAAGGCAGCTAGTTCTTTGGCTGGATGCAGTGAAGATCCTGGCTTAATGCAGCAGAACTTCTCTCATGCTGAACTTCCATCCTGGCGAAGCTGGCAGCCAAGTTCAGGGGCTCATTTGATCCTATACTGGGATATTCTTCATGGAGCACTCTTGGCTTTGATCTTTGGGAGGCAGTTCACTGTGTCACAGGGATCTTCTAACTGGGATGTGTGTGCCCCCCAGCATGCATGAAGATTTTCCAAGGAGTGAGGTGTTACAGTTTTAAGGGAATCAGTTATCTATAACTTTTAATGTTTATATGTTCTTAAAACTGATCGAAGAATATCTACAGTTAAAGTGTCTAATATTAGTTCTCCCTTCTTCCTCTTATAAAGGAAGGTCTCTTGCTTACTCATGCTGATTCTTGCGTAGCTCACTGTTCCAAGTGGAAAAACGTCAAGGGCACCAAAGTGGTTTTTTGAAATAATTGGCATCACTTATATTCAAGATATTAAACATGCTTCCTCCATCTATCTCAGTAGGAGATACATTTCTAATAAAAATTTTACTTTATATGTTTAATAAAAATATGCATGAATTTATGTTCTTTTGATCAATGATATACTATTAATCATTGTAAAGACAACTAAGAATATATTATTTAACGTATAACCTTGTAGTCACAGAAATAAAATTTATATTTTATTTATATACAAAATAATTTGAAATTTAAAACTATTTTACATTAAGATAAAACTCTGTTGCAAAGGTGAAACAAACACAATTTCAAGGAGATAAAGGAACAATTATGTGCTTGAGATATAGTGATAATTGAGACAGACTCTGCTTTCATGGATGAATCTTCCATTGGGGGAGGCAGAATGTAAATGAATACATTAGTAAATGTGCAAGACAATTTCAAGTCATGATAGGTACTATGAAGAAGTAAACAGGGTGGTCCGTCCAGGAAAGCGTCTCAGAGGAGGTGACATTTGGTACATGTACAGAAGATGTGGTCTCTGTTTTTGAACAGATGTATCCTTCCAGTTGCAGGGAAGGAGCAGTGGGAAGGAGAGCACAGCTTCTTTCCATTAAAGAGGATCTTGTGCACATATATTTTAAATGGATGCTGTTGAGGATCAAATTGCTGTGGTATTTACATTCCACTGGATACATTTAAAAGAGTGATCTCAGTTTTATTTTAAAATATTTCAAATATTTCTAAACTTACCATGTACCAGATATTACATCATCTGAAACTATTTAAATTTACAATGAAATATTTTTATATCAATTTAAAATGTATAAGTGGCAGGGCGCCTGGGTGGCTCAGTTAAGTGTCTGCCTTCGGCTGAGGTCCTGATCCCAGGGTCCTGGGATCGAGATCGAGCCCTGCATCGGGCTCCCTGCTCAGCAGGGGAGTCTCCCTCTGCTCGTGTGCTCTCTCCTTCGCTCTCTCTTGCTCACTCTCTCTCTCAAATAAATAAATAAAATCTTAAAGAAATAAAATGTATAAGTGGCAAAATAGTTTATCATGATTTTTTGAGGTATACATGAGCAAAGAATTTTAAGACCCTTGGCTAGTGGCTTAGAATATGGGCTTTGAATTTAGGCCACTGGGGTTGGAATCGTGGATCCACTATTCTGGTTGTAGAAATAAAAAGTCAGTTCTGTAAGCCGCAGTGTCTGCATCTATAAAACAGTACCTTCCTGGGGGCGCCTGGGTGGCTCAGTCGGTTGAACATCCAACTCTTGGTTTCGGCTCAGGTCATGATCTCAAGGTCGGGGGATTGAGCCCCACCTCAGTCTCCACGCTCAGCATTGGAGCTGGCTTGTCCCTCTCCCTCTACTCCTCCCCCGTGCTCTCTCTTTCTCTCTCTCTCTCAAATAAATAACAAATAGATAAAATCTTTAAAACCAAAAACCAAAAACAAAACAGTACGTTCCTTGCATAGAGGAAAATTTGAAGTTTAAGTGAATCATGCATGTAAAGTGCTTAGCTTAGAACAAGGACTCAATATATTATCAATATTATAGCTTTACTATCAACTAGGTAGGGCTGGTCCAACTCTCATATGGTTGCCCAGCAAGCTGAAAGGCATACCATCGCACCTAGTTCTCTGCTGATCCGGGGTAGCAGCACCTGGAGGCAAACCCTACCATTCATGCAGTTCTTTCCTAATTGCTTCATGTGTCACGATCCAATGCAAGTTATTATTTTTCCTGTTTTACTGATATGGAGGCTGATGCTCAAAGGGTTGAATAACATATTGAAAATCACTCAGCTGGAAAAGGTAGGGCTTGTAATGATGGAGCTGCGATTATAACCAAGTCTTCATAATTCTAAAACATATTCTTTTATTGATATACGATACTGCCTCTGTGATGATATGTGCTTCTCTGCTTTACCCCAAGCTCTGAGCTCAAAGACCATATTGTGTTTCTATTCTAAATGCTAGTGCTGCTGGCCCAGTAGTCGGTATTTATTGTTCGACAGTCCAAGCAGAACATATGTTGAGACACTTGCCAAGAGGGCCTGCACGTCTGCTGGCCTGGCTCTGACTACCTGTGGTCTCTACTCCTTAAAAGTGAGGAGAGAAGTCCAAGGAAATTAGATTTTTTCCTTCTCTCTTCTTCAGTGCACATGGATCCCTCTCTAGGGCATAATGAGATACAATCACCAGGAGAGTAGCCTCTCCCTGGGGAAGAAGCTGATGGCTTTATCTCCTCATGCCCCTGTGTGGCTTTATCTTTTGTTTTTCTTTGTCTCTTTTAAGGCTGGGGAGGGGGGCTTTATGCGACACACCCAGTGTTATTAGAGAAGAAGTAAATGTTTGCAAAGGGAAGGAGACGTTACAAGCCAGCTCACAGGGTCTGGCAGGGTGGAGAGAGGAGAAGCTGAATGAAGATGGTGTTAAAAGAAGAGAAGATTTAGAATAGCCTCGGGGAAGGGGTAAGAAAAGAAACTGGAGGATGAATATAAAGTATGGTAGAAAAATTCGCCTTAAAAAAATAGAGTCTACCAGAAGCAAAAGGAAAGATTCACTAAGATATATAGCAGAAGAGAAAATGTGAAATGAAGGGAAAAATACAGCTGATAAATCACCAGGGAGATACAGCAAGGCCCTTAAAAATCATCAATGGAAAACTTAATACCAAAATATAAGAGTAAAAAGAAAATACTTGCAAGTACAGAGCTTGCCTGTGTGTGGCTCATAAAAAATTTACCCCAGAAAAATCAACTCCTTTACCTCTGGCACCCGCACAAACATGTGTGCCCTGAAATAAAATCTTTCATGCCCCCTGGTACTCCCACTTCAAACACAAGCTTTGTTGCCATTCTTCTGTTTCAATCCCACTGGCCCCAAACCACATATGCCCCTGTAAGAACTGACCCAGAGGTACTGCCAACATGCCAAGATTGCATCCTGGGGTTGCCTTCTTCTGGCAAAGGATCAGTTTGCTTCAGCTGTTCATTTCCCCCATCATACTACTGATGTGTCCGTATTACAAGTATTTAATTGGCAATCTCCCTTCCTTCATTTGAAGGCCCTTCAAGTCAGGGACTGTGACTGTTTTGCTTATGTAATATTCCCAGGACCTAGTGTGTGGAGAACGGATTGGATAGGGAGGAAATAGGAGTTTATGTAGTGATTCTAAGGAAGAAACAGTCTTGGTAAGAGTGAAAGGTGCCTTGCTTTGGGAATAGGAAGGTGCAGCATAGGAAAGTGTTTGAGACTTTCAAGACATATGTTGCAATGACAGAGCCGGACTCAGTGATTGATTGGATGTGGGTACCAAGCAAGGCAGAGGTGTCAAGGATGGTCTGGACAGAGCTCTGAATGGGTGGCAGCGTAACTGTCTACAACAGAGGACACAAGAGGAGGAGGAAGTTTAGGAAGGAAATTAAAAAGCTGAGATGTCCAAGTGAAGAGGTTGAGTTGGCAGTTGAGTTGGACATCAAATCGGTGTCCCCTTACCCCAGTTCTCTAGACCTGACTTTTTTCCTGATGCCACATCTTTATTTCCAGCTGGAGTAGCTACAGGCTGCTCATACTCAGCATGTCCGAATTCAGTTCATCATCTTCCCCTGAAGCCTGGTTCTTGTCCTGTAATCCCAGTCATTCAGCAGGAATTACAGTTTCCTGCTTCCTCTGTCTCTTTCTGACCTGCAAATCCAAAACACCCATGCTGTGTCAATCTCTTTGGTTTGTATAGTTCTTGGTTCTCTTCTCTCATTTCCATTTCTACTGCTTTACAAATGCTCATTTTACCCCTGCCCATTTTAATAGCTTCAAATTTGTCTCCCTGACACTAAATAAGCATAAATTTCAAACTCCATCATATGTCAGCAAACATATGATGTTTGCTTTCCCTTCCAGCCTCTGCATATCTGCATATACCAATCTTACCTTCTTCCCTCTACCACTCAGCAACCCAACCTTTGGACAGCATACCGTTATCCAAATGTGTGATACTCTCTAATTTGTGCACCTTACACATGTTGTTACCTCTCTTCAGAATGAACTTTCTCCACCCAGCTACCTTGCCTGCAATTTTCTCAGCTTTCTCAGCTTGTCCCTCCCACCCCATTCTTTGGTCCATTTAATGTTACCTTTAATGAAAAGACAACATACTGAATGGGAGATGATATTTGCAAATCATATATCTGATAAAAGATTAATATCAAAATATATAAAGAACTCATACAACTCAATAGCACAAAAAAATCTGATTTAAAAATGGACAGAGGATCTAAATAGACATTTTTGCAAAGAAGACATACAGGTGGTGAACAAGCACATGAAAAGATGCTCAACATCACTAATGATCAGGGAAATGCAAATCGAAACCATAATGAGATATCACTCCATACCTGTTAGAATAGTTATTATCAAAAAGACAAGAAATAACAACTGTTGGTGAGGATGTGGAGAAAGGGGAACCCTCTTGTACTGTCAGTGGGAATGTAAATTGGTACAGCCAATTTGTTTGAGGTTCCTCTAACAATTAAAAATAGAACCTCTGGGCATTTATCTGAAGAAAATGAAAATACTAACTTAAAAAGATATATGCACCCCATATTCTTTTTTTTAAAGATTTTATTTATTTATTTGAGAGAGTGAGACTGAGAGAGAGAGGGAGAGAGAGCACATGAGAGGGGGGAGGGTCAGAGGGAGAAGCAGACTCCCTGCTGAGCAGGGAGCCCGATGCGGGGACTCGATCCCGGGACTCCAGGATCATGACCTGAGCCGAAGGCAGTCGCTCAACCTACTGAGCCACCCAGGCGTCCGCACCCCATATTCTTTGTAGCATTATTTACAATAGCCAACATATGGAAACAACATAAGTGTCCATCATTAATGGATGAATAAATAAAGAATGTTTATATATGTGCGTGTGTGAAAGAGAGAGAGAGAGATAGAGTGGAATATTATTTAGTCATAAAAAGCAGGAAATCTTGCCATTTGTAACAACATGGATAGACCCTGAGGACATTATGTTAATAAGTGAAATAAGTCAAACAGAGAAGAACAAATACCATATGATTCCACTTATATGTGGGATCTAAATACATAGATACAGATGACAGATTGGTGGTTGTGAGAGGCAGGGGCCTGGGGGTGGGTGAAATGGGTGAAGAAGGTCAAAAGTTACAAACTTCCAGTTATAAAATAAATAAGTCATGGGGATGTAGTGTACAGCATGGTGACTGTAGTTAATAATACTGTATTTTATATCTGAGGGTTGCTAGGAGAGTTGATCTTAAAAGTTCTCATCACACACACACAAACTATGCATGGTGACATGTTAATTAGACTTATTTGATGATCATTTTGCAATATATACAAATATTGTACACCTGAAACTAATATAATGTTATATGTCAATTATACCTCAACTAAATAAAAGAAGAAAAATGATGATACTATGAAACCAGAATGAATTTTAAATGGCAGGATTAGTTTTATTCCTGGTTTACCCGGTCTTTCACCCGTTCTTTTTTGAGAGTTTATAATTTAACTTGAAAGGATCATGGATGTTGGAAAGTTCTACCTGTGAAAAGCCCAATTTGGACTTAGTGAACTAACCCTGTAATTAAGAACATGTTTGGCTGTTAGATGAACCTAGGCTTGAATTTTCGCTCTATCACTACAACCTTTTATGTGACCTCGGGTACTGTACTTAATCTTTCTAAAGTTTACTTTCCATAATGAAAAGTGTGAGTACAAATACCTGCTTTGCAGGTTTGTGGAGATTGTATGAGGCAACACATGTTCAATACTCAATAATGAGATTTTTGAATTAGAAGCATGATGAGGGTTTCCTCCCCATGATGATACCCGATTACTCTGGCAGGGGATTTCTTTCAAGCTTCTGAGACAGCAGTGCAATAAATAAGCTCTGCATCCTCAGGGCAATCAGATGCTAAGCACCAAGAAGCCTATAGCACTGCATGAAGTTCATTGAGTATGGCAGGGATGTTGAGTCGAATCAGTGGAAAATCTGGCTTGTGCTTTTGCCCTTCAGCCAACTGGTGGAACAACTGGCTAGCAATTTGCTGAGATGCCACTTTTTTGGAGATGCCACCAAATCCAGGACTACCATGGTTTTCATGCTTATGAGGCAGGTCCTCAATATTTGTGGGAAACAGAGGACAGGTGGAATGGAATCCACAGCAATTAAGGTGGCTGAGAACATGCTTAGCTCTTTTCTCTTTAAAAAGATTTCTCCCTGAATTGGTATGGATGCTGCACAGAATCTCTAACATATAACAAAGCATCTCAAAAAGTCTCTAACATGTCTAGAAAATGCATTTCACATTCTAATCAACCAGTGTTATAAAAAAAGTTTGTATATTAACCTATGTGCAGGCTGGGACTAGCTGTATAGTAGTGGCAGTGATGGTCTTGTTGAAGGAGTGTGGGGCATGGAGGATTAGAAGAAGAATCTCCATCTCCAATAAAAATAAAGACAGTGTAGAATATTTTTTCTTGATTATTATGAGTCTTGAAGGAGAAGTCTGTTTTCTAGCAAGACATCTAGTGTCATAGGAGATCTTCTATTTAGGACCCTAGTATGAAAACTATCTTTACATTTCAGAGAAGTGGAAACAGCCAAAAAGAGAAGAGGCAGGGTACATGGAGAGAAGACCAGCAATGATGATGAAATATCAGAGAAATTGGGACTGATGGTCAGAAAAATTTCCCAAGAGCAAAAAACACCAGGTAGTTGAATACTATCAGATGAAGTGTTGACAAAAACTACCAAACAGAACCCTGCATTTTGCAGAATTGAGAAGACAGAGATTAGATTTCGGGTGGGTTGAGATAGCCAGACTTTATGAGACAGAATACTAGAAGGGAGGGAGCTATGCTAAGAAAGAGCATCAGAAATCTGCACATGGGTCCCCTTGAGTCTTTGACTAAATACAAATTTGTACAAATGTAGGGTGAAACTTCTGGCAAAGAAAAAATTTTTAGGTGTATGTAAGCTGAACAATTCTAAAGGTCAAACAAGACCAAGAATAATTTAAGTTTTTACCAACATGAAAGAGAGAGAGAGAGAGATCTCATTCCACATGTAGAATATTTAATAGAGACCTTGTAAAGCTTGAACATTAGTGGGGGACTAAAATAGCCCTAGAGTAAAGAATAACCTAGATCCACACTAAAAATCTTAAAAATAAGCATGAGGAGAATCAAACTAACCCACAAGAGACTTAATTTCCTGTCAGAGCAATGTCCAACATTTTTTAAAGGAGTTAAACAAAACCTAGCACTTAATGGTGCAAAATTTACAATGTTTAGCATCTAAGAAAAAATTGTAAGACATGCAAAAAAAGTAGGAAAATGTGACCCAAAGCCAGGAGAGAAAATCAGTCAATATCAACAAGCTTAGAGATGACAGGGATAATAAAACTAGCAGACAAAAACATGAAAATAGGTATTATAAATACACTCATTAGGATCAATTATTAAATTGAAAATATGGACAGGATGAGATGAGAAAAGGAAAACATACAAAGAAACTAAAGGGGACTTTTTATCTGAAATGAAAATATTACTTGATAAAGGGATTAACAATAGAACAGACATGACATTAAAAAAAAGATAAATGAAAGTTGATGATAAAACAATAGAACCTTTTGACAGCATAACAATAGGATATATCCAAAATGAAGCTAACACAAAGAGACAAAAGAATTAAGAAAAATAGACCTGTGGGGAGATATCAAATTGACTAACATGTAGCTAGAATCTTTAGAAGTAGGAGAGAGAGAAAAAGAGAACAGAAATAATATCTAAAGAAATAATGACCAAAGATTTTCCAAATTTTTTGAAAAATATAAACTCAGATTGAAGGAACTCAGCAAACATACATAAGCTAAATACATACGACAAAAACCACACACCAAGAACCTCATAATCAAACCACAGAAAGCTAGTGTTTCTGAGAAAAATCTTAAAGGTAGATAGAGGGGAAAAAAGGGATGGACATATGCAGAGGAACAAAAGGTCAAAATTACAATAGACTTTTCTTCAGAAACTATGCAAGTCAGAAGATAGTAGTATATCCTTAAAGTGCTAGATAAAAGTTTGTCAACCTAGAATTCTAGACTCAGTGAAAATACCTTTAAAACATGAAGAAAAATAAAAGCTTTTTTCAGACAAAAAAAGCTATGGGAGTTTGTGGCCAGCAGACCTGCACTACAAAATCTATAGTTCTTCAGGTAGAAGGAAAATGATACCTGCAGAAAATGTGGATCTACATAAAGGAATAAAGAGCTCTGAAAACATGAGGAAGAACTTTTCTCATTATTTTAAAATTTCTTAAAAGATAATTGGCTGCTTAAACCAATAATAATAATATATTGAGGGATTTACAACATAGGAAAAAACAAAATGAATGACAACAATAGCATAAAGGACAAGATAGGGAAATGGAGGTATATTATCCCAGTATTCTCACATTGTATGTGAAGCAGCATAATATTATTTTAAGATAGACAGATATAAGATAAAGATGCATATTGTAAATCCTAGATGAACCTTTAGAAATTAAGAGATATAGTTAAACAAACCAATAGTTGTGATAAAATGGAATTTAAAAAGTACTCAATCAAAAAGAAAGCAGGAAAATAGGGAGAAAAACAAAGAATAGATGAGATAAATAGCTAAACAATGGCAAGATGGTAGGTTTAAACACAACCCTGTCAATAATTTCATTAAATTTAAATGGTTTAAACTCTGCACCAAAAAGCTAGAGGTTGTTAGATTAGATTGTAAAAACCCCGATTGTATGTGGTCTGTAAAAATTTATGTCTATACGAACTGTGAGAGACTGTGGACTCTGAGAAACAAACTGAGGGTTCTAGACGGGAGGGGGGTGGGGGGATGGGCTAGCCTGGTGATGGGTATTAAGGAGGGCACGTACCGCATGGAGCACTGGGTGTTATACGCAAACAGTGAATCATGGAACACTACATCAAAAACTAATGATGTAATGTATGGTGACTAACGTAACATAATAAAATCAGAAAAATTTTTCTGTCTGTATATAAAGATACAAATTAAAAGGGAGAGGTTGGGAAAAGATAAATGTGTTTTAACTAAATTAATAGAAAAGGTAGAATTCAGAATAGGAATATTACCAGGAATAAACACGGATATTACACAATGATATAGGGGTCAGTAAATCAAGAAAGCATAGCAATTCTAAATATGTATGCACCTATTAACTGACTTCAAAATGTTTGAAGCACCAACAGATCTGTAAAGAGGAAAAGAGAAATCTACAATTATAGTTGCAGTTTTCAGCACTCTTTTCAGTAATTGGTAGAACAAGCAGACAGAAAATAAATAGGGATATGGAAGATTTAAATGACATTTCAATCAGCGTGGACTAATCGACATTTATAGAACATTCCACGCAGCAAGTGCA
This sequence comes from Zalophus californianus, assembly GCF_009762305.2. Lineage (NCBI taxonomy): Eukaryota > Metazoa > Chordata > Mammalia > Carnivora > Otariidae > Zalophus > Zalophus californianus. The sequence continues at coordinate 44,505,639 of NC_045604.1, forward strand.
AAATACAGATTCTTTTCTAATATCTAGGGAACATCTACCAAGATAGACCACATGCTTAGTCATTAAAAAGTCTCCAGGAATTGTATTTATTTATTTATTTATTTATCTTGAACGATTTTATTTATTTATTTGACAGAGAGAGAGAGCACACAAGCAGAGGGAGCAGCAGGCAGAGGGAAAGGGAAAAGCAGACTCCCCGCTGAGCAGGGAGCCTGACATGGGCGGGGGCTTGATCCCAGGACCCTGGGATCATGACCTGAACCAAAGGCAAATGCTTAACTGACTGAGCCACCCAGGTGTCCCTCTCCAGGAATTTTAAATGATTGAAATCATATGTAGTATGTTCCCTGATCACAATAAATTAAATTAGAAATAAGTAATAGAAAGATACCCCCCAAAAATCCCAAAACATTTGGAAATTAAGCAGCATAGTTCTAAATGATGTATAGTTCAAAGAAGAAATTACACAAAAGTTGGAAATATTTTGGGTTGAATGTAAAGAAAACTCACATTACCAAAATTTGTGAAATGCAATTTAAAGGGAAATGTATAGGTTTAAAGCTTATATTACAAAAGGATAAATCTCTACATGCATCAGTCTAAGCTTCAACCTTAAGCTAGAAATACAGGAGAAAATTAAACCCCAAATCAGTAGGGAACAAATAATAAATCAATGAAGTAGAACACAGAAAGATAATAAAGAACATCAATGAAATCAAAAGCTGATTCTTTGAAAAGACCAAAATAATAAATAAACCTCTAATTGTATTAATCAAGAAACAAAAAGGATACATATATTACCAATATCAGTAATGAAAAGGGGGCTATCTCTAAGATTCTACACACATTGAAAGGGTAACCAATGGAGTGTTACAAACAACTTGATGCCAGTGAACTCTGCAACCTGTATGAAATACACAAATTCCTTGAAAGAATTTATATTCTATTCTATTTCAGAAATCAATAAATCTAAATATCAATTAAAGACATTAATTCACAATTAGAAACCTTCCCACAAAGAAATTTGTGGGCCCAGATGCCTTAACTGGTGAATTGCCTCAAACACTCAAGGAATACAGGAGCCTGGGTGGTGCAATCGGTTAAGTATCTGACTCTTGGTTGCTCTCACCCTCTTCCCTGCAGCTTATGCTCTCTTTCTCTCTCTTTCTCTCTCTCTAAAACAAATAAATAAATCTTTAAAAAAAAAAACCACTCAAGGTAGAAAAACCACCAATCCTACATAAACTTGTTTTGAGAATATAGTAGGAGAAACACTTCTCATCTTATTTTATGAGGCCTGCGTTATCCTGATACCAGTGTCAGACAAAAATATTATAAGAAAACTACAGCCCAACATCCCTCATGAAAATGAATCACAAGGGGTGCCTGGGTGGCTCAGCTGGTTAAGCGCCTGCCTTCAGCTCAGGTCATGATCCCAGGGTCCTGGGATTGAGCCCCACATCAGGCTCCCTGCTCAGTGGGAGTCTGTTTCTGTCTCTCCCTTTGCCACTTTCTGGCACACTCTCTCTCTCTCAAATAAAATCTTAAAAAAAAAAAAATGAATGAATGAATCATAAATCTTTAGCAAAATATTAGTAAACCAAAAATGAAATATATAAAAAGCATAATATATCATGATTAAATAGTGCTTGTCCCAGGAATATAAGGTTGATTAACAATAAAAAGTAATTAATGTAGTTCATCTTATTACTACAATAGAGGAGAAAAGCTATATGATCATTTTGATTGAAGCAAGAAAAGCTTTTGGAAAAAATCAACATCCATTCATAATAATAATTTCCCATCAAACCAGGAATAGAAGGGAACCTCCACAATATGATAGAAGGCTGATGACTGCACACCTCTATGAATATACCAAAGCCACTGAATTGTGTACTTTAAATGGTTGAATTTTGTGGCATGTGAATTATATCTCAATAAAGCTGTTTAAAAAAAACTACAAACTGGGCGCCTGGGTGGCTCAGATGGTTAAGCGTCTGCCTTCGGCTCAGGTCATGATCCCAGGGTCCTGGGATTGAGTCCCGCATCGGGCTCCCTGCTCCTTGGGAGCCTGCTTCTCCCTCTGCCTCTCTCTCTCTCTCTCTGTCTCTCATGAATAAATAAATAAAATCTTAAAAAAAAAAGACAAAAAACTACAAACTATTACTGACATATCACTGGTGGACTTGAATGATTTTGCCCTAAGCTCAGGAACAAGACAAGGATGTTCATTCACTCTCTTCACTTCTAATCAAAATTCTACTGGACATTCTCACCAGTACAGTAAGACAAGGAAAAGAAATAAAGGGTATACAAATTAGAAAGCTATGAGTAAAATCATCTCTATTCACAGATGACATGATCAAGCATGCTGCAAATCCTCACTATCTACAAAAAAAACCTGCTAGAACTAATAATAATTTTAGAAAGATCTCAGGATACAAAATCAATATGCAAAAATCAGTTGCATTTCTGTATGTTAGCAATAAACAAATAGAAATTGGAATAAAAAATAAGACAATATCATTTGCAATAGCATCCCCAAAACATGAAATACATGAAAGCTCTACCCTGAGAACTAGAGATATTTCTATGAGAAATTAAAGAAAACCTAGGTGAATTGATTTACTATGTTTACAGCTGAGAAGACTTAGTATTGTTATAATTTCAGTTCTCTCCAAATTGATTTCTAGATTCAATGAAATCCCAATAAAGTCAGTATTGCTATTGAATCAGTATTATTAAAATGTTACTTCTCTCAAGTTGAGTTATAGATTCAATGAGATCTCAATAAAAATTCTAGCAAGCTTTCCTGTAGAAATTTCCAAGCTCGTTCTAGAACTTGTTTGAAAATTTAAATGTCTAGAATAACCAAAACAGTTTTGCAAAAGAATAAAGTTAGAGGATTTACACTTACTGATTTTGACACTTACTACGAAGCTGCAGTTAATCAAGATGGTGTGCTATTGGTATAAATTCAGGTACATAGATCAATGAAACACAACAGAGAGTTCAAAAATAAACCCATGTATGTATGTATGGTCAACTGATTTTCAACAAAGATGCCAAGGTAATTCAATACAGAAAGGATTACTTTTTCAACAAACGGTCTGAAGCCAACTTATTATCAATATAAAAAATATGAACCTCAACTCTTTATCACACACAAAGATTAACTTGAACTGGATCATAATCCTAAATGTAAATGCCAGAACTGTAAAACTTCTAGAAGAAACTTTGTAACCTTTGTGTAGGCAAAGATTTCTTAGGACACAAAAAGTTTAAACATAAAACGTTTGAATTGGGCTACATCAAAATTGAAAATTTCTGCTGCTCATAAGACAGGGTAAGAAAATGTAAAAGCAAACTTCAGACTGGGAGGAAATATTATCAATATATATATCTGACAAAGGACTGCTTTCCAGAATATATAAAGAACTCTTAAAATTTGCGAATAGAATCAATAAAAAGTCTCTAAAAATGGACAAATTTGAATAAACTCTTTACCAAAGGAGATATACAGGCAGCCAGTACATCCATGAAAAGATGCTCAATATCACTTATCATTAGGGAAAGAACATTAAAATCACAAATGTGATATTACTGTATGTCCATTAGGACATTAAAGTGGGATCACCTGGGTGGTGCAATCAGATGAGCGTGTGACTCTTAGTTCCAGCTCAGGTTGTGATCTCAGGATTGTAGGATCGAGCCCCTTGTTAGGCTCTGTGCTCAGTGCGGAGTCTGCTTAAGACTCTCTCTGCCCCTCCCCACTGAGCTCTCTCTCTCTCTCTCTCTCTCTCAAAAAAGAAAAAAAGAACATTAGAGTGAAGAAAATTAAAATGACTGACAATGCCAATTGTTGGTGAGGTTATGATGCAAGTGGAACTCTCATACACTGCTGATGGGAATATAAAATTTTATAACCACTTTGGAAAAGAATTTTAACAATTTCTCATAAAGTTAAACACATACTTACCCCATGATCAAACAATTCCACACTTAGGTATTTAAGAGACATGAAGGCATATGACCACAAAAAGATTGTACACAAATGTTCCTCGACTTTTATCTAAGGTAACCCAAACTGGAAACAAAACAGATGTCCACCGACAGGTAAAGGTATAAATAAAATATTGAACAGTATATTATTCAGCAGTATAAGTGAAGGAACTACTTAGACTGCAACAATGTGGATCAGTCTCAAAATAGGTATGCTAAGGGAAAGAAGTCAGTTAAAAAGGTGTAGATATTGTATGATATTCAATGACATGAAACTCCAAAAGAAAAATGTACCATGTATTTACAGAAGGCAGATCTGTGGTTGCCTGGGTACAGTGATGGGGTGAGATCAGCTTGGGAAAGGCCTAAAGGAATGACCTTTTGTGGTGAGGGAAATGTTCTATATTTTTGATTTTGGAATAATGGGGTATATACATTTGTCAAAAATCATAGAATACATCTTTAACATGAGACATGTAAATTATACCTCATTAAAACTGTTCTTGTGTGTAGTGGTTGCTCTGTTTTTGAGGACAAGGTCTTGTAGGGAAACTTTATAATGGTGTTGACAATTTCATCATTGTATAAAGCCTTTTTCTGCATTGAGTACTGTGTCAGACATTCCTGTGACTTTTGCATTTATATAAGCTGTGATAGGGCATAGTGGATTGAGGGGGGAAAAATAAGGATTGAGGAGGGACCTAAGATTTGTAAGTTGATTTATTCAACAAATATTTATTGAGCCCCTCATATGGGCCAGCATGTACTAGGTACTCAACATATGAAGGGGAGTACAAATAGTCCTTGGCCTCTAAGAGCTCAGTCTCCTAGGGTACAAACTAAAATACAGTATTGTATGCTGTGATAAAACTATGAACAACTTACACAGGGAGAGTCATTAACTCTCCCCAGTGGGTTTGGGGGTGATATTTACATTTGCTTTAAATTTAATGCCTAGTAGTTAAAATCATGTACCTTAGAACAAGAGAGAGATTGGAATCATGGCTCTGCTACTTACTCTCTATATCAAAACAGCGTGCCATGAATAATGTATCACAGTGTCAGGCATGTGTATGCCGAACAATTAAAAACATTATATTAGGAGGATATAGATTCAGCTGCTGTAACGAAGACAAAGAGAAGGGGACGGGGGGTGGGGTAGGGGCGTGGAATATTCTGAGTGGAAGTTACCACATAACAAAGGTATGAAAGGGCCCTATTTGGAGAACAGTGATATGAGAGAGTAGGGAACTGGGGTTGGGCCAAGGTGAAGATAGGACTTGAAGGTCAGGGTACAGCCATATGACAGACTGGAACAGGAGCCTTGAACTCTCTCCTATTGGTGCATTCCTATTGCAAGTTCCTAAGTAGGGCAATTTTCTAAAAAAGAGTTTTAGGAAAACTACTCTGGTGACAGTATGGAGAATGACCAGGAAGAGTCAAGGTGCAGAGAGTCTAGTAACTTGGCTCCTTGACTGGTTCAACCCGGAGATAATGGAAGTATACGTCAAGGAGGGTGGCTGGCATATAGAGGAGGCTGTAGCCTGAGATGCCTCAAAGAAGTAGTCAGTAGGATTTGGTGACCCCTTGGATATGGAGCATTTGAGGATGACTCTGGGATTGCTAGCTCAGGTATTTGGGTGGATGGTATTGTCATTGGTAGAGATAGGCGCTTCATGAGGAAGAGAAAGTTTCGGTAGTGAGTTAAGAGGTATGGAAGTGGATGCTTTATTTGTGGAAGGCAGTAATTTTGAAGGTGTTTTGGTGGAGTAGTCTACTCAGTACAATATTTTTGAGCGTCCTTCAGGAGATAGACCATTACTTATAAATTGCATACATGCAGTATTATTCTAACATTTAGAAATATTATAAAACATATACAAAATGGAAAAAAGAGATGAGATGGGATAAACATATAAATCAAAGTCGTTATTTTTCCCTGCACGTGAGTACATGGTCCTGGGTAATAGGTGGGGTGGGTGTGTTCAGCCCACTTTGGACGCCCTGGGACCTGCCCGCAGCTCTGTGGAGGAGAGACACGCGGAGTTTTCTCCCCTGGGGGGAGTCTCACTGACCCGTCTTTCCTTTCTTTCTGCATCGTTTTTGTTTTTCGTTTTTGTTTTTTGTTTTGTTTTGTTTTGTTTTGTTTTTTGTTTTTTTTGGAACAGGTATACAGGTCATTACCCACTGGGAGCAACACTTGCGAAAGTTTCTTTTTTCTTTTTTTTTTTTTAAGATTTTATTTATTTATTTGACAGAGAGAGACACAGCGAGAGAGGGAACACAAGCGGGGGCGGGGGGGAGAGGGAGAAGCAGGCTTCCCGCGGAGCAGGGAGCCCGATGCAGGGCTCGATCCCAGGACCCTGGGATCATGATCCGAGCCGAAGGCAGACGCTTAACGACTCAGCCACCCAGGCGAAGCTTTCTTAACATCCATGGTGCATAGATAGCCCTCGAAGGTCATTGTAATTCAAATGAAGCAAGATTTTAACCGTTTGGCCTGTGATACAAAGTAACTTCCCCCTTACACACTGGCTAAGACCAAGAGACAGGGGCTCTCCACTGGAAGTCCCAAGCTGGACCCAGAGGAAAGTGTGCCCATGGTCTGGCCCAGCAAAGAGGATCGTGAAGAAGTTTATTGACTTCACTACCACTCCCCAAGATAAAGGTGGAGAAACGGAGAGTGTGTTAGATTGGCTCAGTGGCTCAGACTAAAACATCGGGGACTCTTATATTTAAAATGGATGTCCCTGCGAATGTGCTGCTTGAGTGTATGCAAAGTCCTGCCTTTCTATTTCAATTTCCTTTTTGGTTACGTGAGACCAGCTATGACAGCCCGTTATTCATGGAAGGCTAGCGTTGCCAGCTTCTAACTTGGAGAATACAGCACTTATTCTTGACGAATTGGTCCAGTAGGAACTGGAGTAAAATCTAAACAACTCTGGAGGTCTATGGCAGGGAGACAGAAGGAGAGAGAGAGCTAATCAACCTTCACCCAGGCAGCCTGTTGACAGATTTCTAGGCCGACTTAATCAATGCACTTAGTTCTCAACGAAGACCTGAAAATTATTTGGACTGATTTCACCATACTTCATTCTTCTTGTGATGTTATAGCTATAAAGTAACTAGCTTGAGATTCCTTTTTAGGGCACACAAAAGAATAAAAGAAGAAAACCCCATATTTTCTTGTGGTCCAGACTGCAATGCAGAAATGGACTGAGCATATAGAAATTGAGATTCTGAGCCAGCTTAAGCTTCACTAGCTTGTAAATCACTTTTCAGTCTACAATAAAGTTAACAATTAAAATCTCTCTGGTATCCAGAATCAATGTCAACTGCAATCAAATTGGGGCAATGAACCCAAGAACTGCATTCACTTGAGCTGTAAATCATAAACCCATCACCCTCCGGAGCAGAAGCAAAAGTGAAGAAGTCAGTGAGTACTGTAATAGGTTCCATATGTTGTTTTAAAGAGAGTCTTAAAAAAAAAAAAAAAAAAACCAACAACAACTTGGACTACAGATCACCATACTTTTGTAGCAAAAATTTACATATGTGAATGAGAAGTGAAAGAAATGACAAAGTCAATTTTTTGCTTCTGTTTTCTGCCACTTTTAAAAATAGGGAAATAGTTGTTTAAGTCTGGAAGGGCAGGGCTGGGGAGCATGTTCGGCCCCCGAGAAAGTGGAAGAGGCGGCAGAGGGGACTCGAAAGGAGGGAGGAAGAAGCTGACTCTCAGCTTTGGCAGATAAGGAAGCATAGATAAGGAAACAAATTCTAATAACCCTCTTGGCTTTTCCCCTGCAACCTGAGGGCAAGAGCTAGTGTTTCTCTTTAAGCATTAAAGTTACAAAGCTAAAAGTTAATGTGGCCGCAATTCTGTGAAATTTGGGAAACGCCATGACAGAATGGAAAGGGCAGCTGTGTTCGGAGTCAGACAGATCTGTTTTCAAATTTGCATTCTGCTGTGTGATACTGGGCAGTTCACTTAACTCTGCGGAGCTTCAGTGTCTTCTAATGGGGAATTAATAGTTGGCACACAGAGCTCTCACTGTAATGCACTTGCGCATATCTAACACTTATCCTATCATTTGGAGATATATCTGTGAAATGTATCCTATCCTTTTGAGATCTTTCTTTTTCTCTTCCTGTGATTACGGACCTCCGCAGTGATTTGGATTCAGAACTGCAAGCATGTAGGCCGGTAAAAGGAGTTCCTAGGTTTATTGATCTTTGGTGTCCCTGCCTCATATACACCTGGCCCAATGATTCGGCTCTAGCCAAGTAAAATGCTGCGGACTTCCCTTCCCTCCTGCGCATAGCGCGGTGCTGAGTGGGGTCGAAGCAACCTGACCATCGTATTCCCTGGAAGTTGCCACTTGCTGTGGTAAGTCACATGGGCCCATCAACCCCTCAGCTAGGAAATCGAGGATGCTGAGTGGTATATTTGCACAATTGCTATCATGCTAAGAGGTCTGAATCCAAGACACCATCTCATTCAGTTTCTACTTTGGTTTATTGGAAATAGCAAGGTCAAGCTGTGGTCAATGCAAACACCAGGGGAAGTGGAAAGTCCTATGAAAGTTTAAGAAGGGAAAAATAGAAGAGAAAAGAAACTACAACCCATTTGGAATGGAACAGTGACACAGAAGGAAATGACCCTATTTCTCCTCAGACAGATTCCGTGGTGGATTCAGTGCCTCTGAAACTAGAACCATACCGAACAGAGTTCTCAAGCCCCACATTCCATCCAACCCTCATTTACTGCTCTCAAAATGGAGACATTTCACAAATTTGGCTCTGAAAGACCGTATGTGTCTGTAAAAGGGCAGATAAAATGGGCCAATCAGACCACGACCACATCTGTCAAAGCTCTAACCCTTCCTTGGCCTTAGTGAAAATGTAACCTCGGACCAAACGCAGAAACCCGGCAGAGGTACGCAAGGCATTTAGTGCAGCCTTTGAAAAGTCGGTGACGGATGGCTGGTGCTGTTCTGAAGGCCTGATGAGAAATCCAGGCTTGGCTCTGCTGGGAATGGTTGCAATTTTAAAGAAAAAGTAGGCTCAACTTCAGTAACTATTTAATCTATCCCAGCAAGGCCTTCCCCATAAGCTGAGTTGAAAACACTCCTGACTCTTGCTATGCAAAGCAGTTTTCAGACATGTTTTGGAAATTTGTTTGGGATTTGGGAATAGAATTTGGTTTTAGGTTTGTCTCATTTAGGCTTCAGATCTTTTGGTTCACTCCAAAATAATGTGAGGGTTTTATCCTTAGTGTGACTATGGAGGGTAAATTCTATAGCAGCTTCGAAACCAATACACATACCCACAAATGTAGGACCATTCATCTATGGCACATGGGTACAGAGCTTGACATGAGACAAAACAAACATGGAAGAAACAGAGAAGTTGAGCGTCCTCACTGAGTTCACTAAAAGACTGAAAACAGTTGAACATATTGAATAAAAATTTTTGAAAATAATGATTGTGCATCTTTTCCAGTGTACATGAAACATGACCAACATCACTGCCTTTCCTGATAAAAATGTCATTATGCCACAGCAAGCTCAAGCCTTTGGGAGGGTTTCTTGGAATTCCAGAAGATAATGGCTCAGACCTTTTGTTGCGTTCCCTCAGGACACGCCGATCACCAGGCGACAAGCCCACTAGATCTGTGCAAGAGTCAAGAGTCAGGAAGCAGCATCTCTAGGGGTTTCTCTTCCATTTCATTGTCTCTTTAATGTTTCTGGGTCCATTTGGGTCATTGAGTTTTTGATCCCATATGGGATAAGTTTACCATGTTATATTGTGGGTACAGACCAAAAAAGCTGAGAAGAAAGTGAACAATGTGAGCCAATGGGAGAAGTCTCCCTAACACAATGCACAGAGATCCCTCCCTCCCCCATGCTGGATGAATATTGGACCCGTTCCTTCGGCCTTAGCCTCACTTACAGGCATTTATGCTTTTAGAGGTCAAGATCAGGGAAGAAACAACATAGTTAGATGAAAATGAAGGTGCTGCCCTCATTATAAAGCTTCCTGTATCTAGTTAGCCTAGCAAATTGGTGTCTGGGTATTTAGCAGTACCAACGAGATTTAATCATTACTATATGAAACTAATCAGAGTCATTCATGTGGGGCAAGATGTTATCTGATCTAATGAAAGAAGAGTTGTAATTAAGAATATATGGGGGGGGGGGGCGCCTGGGTGGCTCAGTTGGTTAAGCGACTGCCTTCGGCTCAGGTCATGATCCCGGAGTCCCGGGATCGAGTCCCACGTCGGGCTCCCTGCTCAGCGGGGGGTCTGCTTCTCCCTCTGACCCTCTCCCCTCTCGTGCTCTCTCTCTCTCTCAAATAAATAAATAAAATCTTTAAAAAAAAAGAATATATGGGGGGGAAGAATATATTGTATTTGGAAAAGTCATGGTGTCCTTGCTGCTTAGAGACTAAGAAAGAGAATAAGGATTGGCCTAGTGCCAGGTCACTGTCCATGCTTCTCCCAGAAGTGTTTTCTTAAGAGATCCCCGCCACCCCCCAGGACCTGCTGTTATCCTATAGCCTAGTAAAGTGACTGTAATTAAGTAGATTAGACTTCTGTTTTTAGTCAAGTAAAAGATTGAGAACAGACTGCTCTTTAACCCGAGATGTGGAAAGGCCAGTCTCCTTGGAAGTTAGTTAAAATGATCTTGTGCATTAACTGATAAACTCGACAGACTTCCTTCCCTCAATGTAATATTTTCAGCTTTTGGCATTGCTCTTATGAGAAGCCCACCTCCGAATCCTTTCAAGAGCTCAGATTCCTGTGAATTCAGATTTTTCACCATTGACATGTTGCTATTTTGTAAGTGGAACACAGGCGATTACGGTGCAGCAGCATGTGTCTCAGTAAAGACCCAGCTCTGGGGTCCGGAGGGCTTGACAGAAACTCTAGGCTTGTTCCTTCATCTCTCTTAATCTGAGCTTTTCCTTGGCTGCTGAGAGGATGCACTGATGCTCGTGATGGGCAAGTCCAGCGCCTGGCACTGTGAATGCTACCTTGCCACGGCATTGCTGTGATTATTGTTGGTACCTAAAGAATGACTCGGACCTGAGTCAGCTTGACTTCCTTCAACTTGAAGATAAAGATTAGCCTGTGATTATTGAACTGTGTGATGCTCCCCTGATGGTTTTTGCATTTTGCCCTCATTCAGCCAGTTAAAGCTGGAGTCCACAGAATTGTGAAACATTTGAGCCTGGGATGGTCATGTGATTTACGGTTTCATCTCCTCCTTAGCTTTTCAAGCAACAGAATTGCTGAGCTTTTTATTGTAATAAAAATGCAGACTATAAAAAAAAATTCAGTCCCTTAGAATTCTTTCTGTCTCTCTTAACAACGCTGAAGGATTCTTCCTGATCTCGGGCTCTATTCCGTTTAGGTATCCTCCCTTTCCCTCCCCCACGTCTGCTTTTGCAGATCTGTTTCCAGACTGCCCACTCTGATCGGGGGACCAGGAGGGGAGCCCAGCTGTTTTCCTTGTGTTGGCTTTCTGTGCTGAGCAGGAATTGCTGAGCAAAGAGCAACATTTCTCCAGGGAGGTTCACAAGGGTAGTACAAACTCAGTCTGGGTTTTTCTTTTTTTGAGTTATTATTAAAAACTTCTGCCAAGTACTATCATTGGTGGGGTGGGGTGGGCGGGGGGTTGGTAGCGCATAAAGTCTGCAGTGCAGATGGACCAGCCTTTAAAAACTATCAACTCGAATGAAGCAGGAATGTCTTGTATTCCTTCCATGTTCTACATTTAACTGGAGACAGTTGCTCTCAGAGAAAGTCATTCTGATTCCATAGCCTCTATTGTGCAACCTTGCTTGCTCCGTGGTCAGTAAGATGGGACATAATTAAAATTCCTTTGAAAATGGTTGCCCAATGATTGACATTTGTTCCAAAATACATCATAATAGTAAATGCTTAAACTGTTATTCCAGTGAAGTATTTTTTTTTTTTTTTTTAGTGGAAGGAAAATAAAATCATTTTTTTTAAAGGGTGATTGAGCTTTTTAAAATATTGAAGGAATAGGATACGTTTGGGTTCAGTCTCTCAAAGACCTGGCAGTCCAGCGGGGGAGGCCAGAGTAAATCGAAAGGAGCAAAAGAAACCAATATGCAGACTCTAAGTAAATTGCCTTATAGAGACTAGAATGCTGGTGGGTTTCCAAAGAGGAGGAGAAAATGACGATCTGTTTCCCTCCTAATATGTTGACATCAACTGTCACTTCAAACACAACCGACTTTTTGGTATTGCTCTGAAGCAATCTGACATGCTTGCTTTTCCAGGAGGAAAGCTGCTCAGTGCTAGAAATCTATGCCACGACTCCCTGGAGTTCTTCCTGTCTGGTGTCTGTCCGTGCTCCAGTCTCCATTTCTGCGCAGAAATCTTAGATTCTGGACAGCTGCTTCTGTCTCTGTTTTCAGAAGGAAGAGACCACTATGATGCTCCCCAAAACTGGGAAGGCTGTATCTTCAGACCTCCTTGGATGCCCCAGTTTATGAATACTACAGTAGCAATCATGATTAGAGATGTCTACCCCCGAACCAGGATTTGGATGCTAAGGATCATTGAGCTCATCCAAACACCAGCCTTACAAAGCCTCTGCAGATTTACACATTAGAGAATTTTGAATTGTTCCTGAAGAGTCACAACTCAGGTGTTCAATCCATGAATGCCAAGGGGCTATCATAATTTCCTACTGTTTGACTTTTGAGTCGTGAATGCATGCATCATTTGGGAATAAGTACAATATGTGAGGGACCCATAGAGATCACAGCTTTTTACTGTTGTGTTTGGTAATATAAATCCCTCAGTTCTACTAGAAAAATACTTCAGTGCGCATTAGTTTTGCTTTCTATGTTTGGCGGGGAGAGGTGAGTACTTTATTTTATTATATCTGTAAGGGGCTTAGCGGTGTTATGGTCTATTTATTCATATTAAAGATGAGGAACCTGAGGCTGAGAACAGTGAAATGGTTTGCCCAAGCGTTACATAGAGAACTTACTGCAGTCTTATGATTTGAACCCAGGTCTTCTGACTGGTATTCCAGTGCTCTCTGTACCATGCCATTCTCAACCCTGTGAATAAAACTAAAATGCAAAGACTGTTCTTGATACATAGACATTCGGGTGAAAGAGTTGAAGATAACCAGAGGCAAGGAAGCCTGTCTCATCTGCACAGAAGCTGAGCTCATTAGGAAGCAGAATGAGGATGAGAAAAGGTAAGAGGAAAGAAATGGCAGAAACACTAGTAATCGTGGGAAAAGACCGGAACAGGGCAAATACCAGACATTTTCAAGATGAGAAGAAATCTGAGTTGAGGTAAAAAATAAAAAGTTTTTTTTTTTTTTTTTTTAGGCAGAATCAAGAGTGTATATGTAAGGGAATCAAATAGAAATGCTGTATTATCAGTGCATACGATGGAATCTGTAGGGTCAGAAGAGAAGCATGGCTTTACTAGACAAAGGCTAGAAATACCAAACCATCCCAGTAAGGTTCTGAATATTAAATAGGTTCTGAATATTTCCTTATGAAAAAATGGAAAGGGGAGAGGGAGGGAAAAAAGATAATGATACAGAGGGACGTCTTATATATTATTTACTAAGATAGAAGGGAAAGTCAAATTCAATAAAGTGAAGATTGACTTATCAAACCAAGGCCAACATGGGGATTAATAAAATAAATACAGATTTCAGTGAAATTGTGCCCTAGCACTTATTTTTAAAGCCATGCTTCAAAAAGGTTGCATTCATGAGAATTATAGATAATTTTTATCAAATCACAGGAACAGACACTAGTAATGTCAAATGTTTATGTTCTTAGATTATCACTTAATACTTACGTTTTTAAGATTAGCCCCTGGGTCGCCTTGGTGGCTGAGTCGGTTAAGCTTCCGACTCTTGATTTAGGCTCATGCGGCATCAGGCTCCTCGGCTGGGCGTGGAGCCTGCTTAGGATTCTCTCTCTCCCTCTCCCTCTGTCCCTCCCCCACTGGCCCACTCTTGTGCTCTCTCTCTCTCCCTCTTAAAAAGAAGAAGAAGAAGGAGGAGAAGAAGGAGAAGAAGAGAGAAGAAGAAGAAGAAGAAGAAGAAGAAGAAGAAGAAGAAGAAGAAGAAGAAGAAGAAATAGGAGGAATAAGAAGAAGAAGAAGAAGGAGGAGGAGGAGGAGGAGGAAGAGGAAGAAGAGGAAGAGGAAGAAGAAGAAGAAGAAGAAGAAGAAGAAGAAGAAGAAGAAGAAGAAGAAGGAAGAAGAAGAAGAAGAAGAAAGAAGAAGAAGAAGAAAGAAGAAGAAGAAGAAAGAAGAAGAAGAAGAAAGAAGAAGAAGAAAGAAGAAGAAGAAGAAGAAGAAGAAGAAGAAGAAGAAGAAGAAGAAGAAGAAGAAGAAGAAGAAGAAGAAGAAGAAGAAGAAGAAGAAGAAGAAGAAGAAGAAGAAGAAGAAGAAGAAGAAGAAGAAGAAGAAGAAGAAGAAGAAGAAGAAGAAGAAGAAGAAGAAGAAGAAGAAGAAGAAGAAGAAGAAGAAGAAGAAGAAGAAGAAGAAGAAGAAGAAGAAGAAGAAGAAGAAGAAGAAGAAGAAGAAGAAGAAGAAGAAGAAGAAGAAGAAGAAGAAGAAGAAGAAGAAGAAGAAGAAGAAGAAGAAGAAGAAGAAGAAGAAGAAGAAGAAGAAGAAGAAGAAGAAGAAGAAGAAGAAGAAGAAGAAGAAGAAAGAAGAAAGAAGAAGAAGAAGAAGAAAAGATGGTCTTTGGATTTAACCAAACTGAAAAAAAAAAACATAAACCTTTAAGCTTTCGTGGGAATGTTAGGGCTCTAGGATTTGAAGCAAAGTGATCTTAAGAACCCTCACATGGCTTTTCTCATCTGCAGATTGTTTCTCGTTGTCAAGCGAAAGCATCTGTCTTCCATTCCAACAGACTTGTCTTCCCTGTTCTTATTTTACTTTTCTATTTCATGAAGTAGAGACAGTATACAGTCATGACCCTTTTACAATTGGAAAAGGCATTTCTCCAGCAATTTTCTTTTTACAATTTTGAGCTAAATTTTGCTTCTGTGTTCTCTGATCAGATATTTGCCTTTCTCTACATACAGGTTCTTTTCTCTACCCCACCTCTAACTTAAGGGTGATCTCACCATCTAGGAGATGTTTTGTTTTGTTTTGGGTATTAGGTATTTTAGGATGACAGTTCTTCAAAACTGATTCCCAAAAAAAGCTCATAGGCTTATGATATCTTAGACCAATTATTAAGTGGGATTGAAGATTCTGCCTTAGTGATCTCATCTTATTCATTGAATGGGCTGCTATTAGTGGTATATGCTTGGAAGTTGGCTTGTAAGCCTTGACCACATGTTTTAAGAAAGAAGGCAGGAGTTCAACTCTAAGATATGCAGTGTATCAGAGGTAGAAGAAAGACTACATATGCCTCTTGTTTTAATTCTAACAAAAAATGACCCCACTATATAGACTTCTAGCTCATTTTAGGGAAATGAGAAACCTATAAATAAATGTATGAATTGTTTAAAGAAGGTATGGAGTAGAACTTTAGATTTGAAGAGGAAAAACGTGGGTCAGCAGCAGGATTGGCTATATAATTTGGGGGCCCAGTGCAAAATAAAATGTAGGGTTTTTTGTGCAAAAATTAAGAAGTTCAAGACAATGATAGAGCAGTCAACCAAACCTGGGGCCCTTCTGAGCATGCGATGCTGTGTGGCTGTGCAGGTCACACCTATAAGGGCTGCCCTGGTCAGAAGTTGAGATGTGGGTGGGGCACCTGGCTGGCTCAGTCAGTGGAGCATGGGACTCTTGATCTCGGGGCTGTGAGTTCAAGCCCCACATTGGGGTAGAGAGTACTTTAAAAAAAAAAACACAGAAAAAAAAAAGAAGTTGAGATGGGAATAAAAAGGAAAAGGAATGATCTATTTTCCCAGCATGTTTCCCTCTCTGTATCTATCCCTCTCTTCCCTGTGTACTCATCAGACGTGACCACCTCTCAAGTGGGCACTACTGGGCCAGTTGGCTAAGACACTAACACTTTAACTCTAATCCATGGGGGAGAGAGCAGGAGAGGGTGGTCTCATTCTACCAGTGATGGGGTCGGGGGTGTGGGGTCGAAGTTCTGCTGACCTGACATAGGAGAGAAAGCATAAACTTGGGACCTCTACTACTTTCCAGCAGCGTATTAAAGTTACTTAGCTGCCTTGCATCTAATTTGTCATAGCTGTAAAATGGTGAAGTCTACCTTACAGGGTCATTGTATGGTGTAGAGATAATGTGGAAAATCTTAGCACGGTGGCTGGTATGCAATGAGAGCTCAATATATGTTGCAAATATGGTTTTTGTGTGTGCGAGTGAGGAGAGGTACTGAGGATGGGTGAAAAGACCTCAAGTCTCAGATGGGGTGGAGGATCTCAAAATGCTTGAAGGGTGTCCTAGGAGCTGGCTATCTCTCTGCTTCCATCCTTAGTGCCCAAGGACCTTGTAATGGTTTACAACTCATTCAATTGCATCTTCTTCCCAAACAGGGCAAGGAACAATCTGTGGGAAGTCAGTACACACTAGAGTTCAGTCTCCAATACTGAAAATTTGCCAACTCTCACCCGCACTGTAGCAATGAGAAAGCAGCTGTGGGCAGCAGTGGAGTGAAAGCCATGGGGTCACCGGGATACATTACACTTACAGATGTTCCATTGTTTGCGCTGAGATTTTGTAGTTTGCCTGTTTTGTCCAGTTAGGTTTCCCTGATTGGCAGAGGATAGAACCCAAACCCTTTTCTGTAGTTTTTCCACTTTGTTTTGATTTATTATTTGTTGTTTACAGTATTATCTCCAATAACAATGATGGAATTTCCTTCCCTACTAATCTGGCGGGTTTCCATTGTGCCTGTTTATTTTAATTTCCTTTTTTTGGACTGAAACCTCCACATGACTTTGCTTTGTTTATTTCCTTGCCTGTATGTGTCAGCATCATTTATTAGCATATCCTCTCACATGAACTTTGTTCATTAATTATGAAGGTTTTGTTTCCTGCTTCCTAGTAGGATTGTATTCAGTGCTGCATGTGTGTAGGGACTGCGGGGTGGTTTTGGTTAGCAGTTTCCTCATCATGGCTCTCTGCAAGCAGATGGCTTTCTCTCCACGGTTTCCAGATGGAGCGCGTGAGGCAGAGAAGGAAGTCTGCTGCCGAAGGAGGCTTTTCTCAAATCCTCTGACCAACCAACGCTGCTCGGCTTATCAATACTCATTTCTGTTTACTTTTACTTGGGCAGTAGGTTATGTGAGCATAAGACCTGCTTTTTTGCAGATGTGCTCCATTCCTTGAAGACATTTCCATGAAAACTAGTCTGTTGTTAACTAAGGAGCAATTAGCTGCTTGGGGATGCATGATGAACGTTAGACTTGGCTTTTTCTCATGAAGACCTTACAGCCCACTAAATAAATCAATAAAAAGGCAAAAGAGAAGAGGTAATTTGACTTTTACATCTGTTATTTGAATATATTGGATCTGCTGCCCCATTTTCACCAGATTCTCATGATTTACTGGGTTAACTAATTCATCAAACATTTATTTAGTACTTACTCTGTATATGATGCCATCTCTAGTGTCAAGATTCTTAAAAGACCGGAAGGTGGAAATAGAGTTGAAAGCAAATAAATATAATGAAGTGTTACAGGTGGCACAATAGACATCTTTCCAGAGTATCTAGAGGGAGTAACAAAGGAGGAGGGGGGCTTTATTCCCTTGGAGTAGGGGGTAGGAGAATATGTCACAAACAAAGCCTAAAGGTACTGGATGTATTTGAGATGCATATGTACCTTCAGAAGGCTGAACCGGTGGCTGAGGAGGCAGCAGGGTATGGTGGAGGAAGGGAGGGCCGTGGTTGCCATTTTGAGGAGTTAGGATTTTATTCTCTAGGGAAAGTTTTAGGTAGATGGGACATCATTATCAGATTTACTTTAAAAAAAAAATTACCCTGAGAAGGATAGATTCAGGTGGACTTGAATGGAGGCAAGGAGATTCCTTAGGACAAGATGGTGCGGAGCAGGCACCATGTGATTTCAAACCAGCCAGGGGCGGATGGGAAAGATGTCAAGGAAGTAGACTCTATAGAATTGGTATCAACTCTAAAATATTGTCTTTACAGCAACTGCTGCTGAAACTAAGGCTCAGGAAAGTAACGCAGCTAATAAATGTCTTAGGGACTATTTTTCTGTGTTTCCATTGCAGTTTGAAAAAAATGATGATTGTGGCATTGAGCACACAATGCAGTAATATACCATATTGTGATTACTTGTTTACAACCCTTTCTGCCCGAGACATTATACTTCTTAAGGTTCAGAGCCAAACTACCAAATGATTTGTGTATGCCTAGCATGGAGCCTCGAATAAACAAGTACCCAATAGGTGTTTGAAGAGGAAGACTCCTGACGCCAGTACTTCTTCCACATGCAACACATGGCATGGAAATAGGAAGAAACTTGACTCAGGCTTCTCTTACATGCACCCATTTCCATCTCGCCTCCTGAGGGAGCCAGAGCAAAGTGACAAATAGGCATAATAGGCAGATGATGCTTCTTCCTTTGCTGTAAAATTTCTATCACCTCATCAGAATGCACCCCTGCCTTCAGAAGCCTGCATTAAAATAACAATAATGAATATTTAAAATATAAAAAGGGGCCATGAAAGTTGATGTCTGTTGTGATACCTTCCTCAGTGGTCTCATTATCCACAAATAAAGCATGAGAATTTGCTTTCATATCTTTTTTTTATGGTAATTAATGTTTTAACCTGGATCACACTTTATTCTTCCTCACAGATCCGTAATGCCTCCTGTCTGGCTCTTTCAAGATGGAGGATAAACCTGTGGGAGAGCCGATGCAAGTGGTGTCTAAATTCAAACTTTCCAACAAGGTAGAGAGCACAGGACACTGGTTGGTGGAAGATCATGCTCGGATATGGGAAGTTTTAAAGACAGAGGAGGTAAGACAACTCTAAATGACTCAGTTGGTACAATGATGGATTTTCTTTGACTTGAGACTCTAGTTCTTAGTGTAGTGAGCACCACAGGCCAGCTTGGCAAATTTTTAATTCAGGGGCCAACCATGAATGGAGAACAGTAAGTTAGGAGTGTATTCCTTGGACATTAATAATTCCACAGTGATTTAGCCAAAAGAGGTGGCACTGACAGGTAGGGCTGAAAACATACAGGTAGACATTCTCCTTGTAGAATCCTGCCAATCCTAAGTGGGAAAGAAAATCATGGTGAGAAAGTTAACTCCTAAGGATCAATCATAACAAGTGGAATTATATAGATTCATTGTTTGACAGCATGAGGCTCAGTGTATCATTAGGGCTCTTTGGTTTCCAGGAACAGAAATTGATTCTGACTAATTTGAGCTAAATGGGAAATTACTGGAGGATGTTGGGAGGCTCACAGAATTGATGGGACGCTTTGAAAACTAGGCTTGGAAAGAAGACAGGAGCCAAGTCAGTTAGAACTGCTCAGGGCACTATTCCTGGTATAAATTCTAATCTTTCCCCCACCCTCTCTTTATTCTTACATGTATCTGCTCAAGTTGCAAAGCCATGGGAGAGGGGGGGCTCACTGCCAAGCTCAGTCACATGTCTTTTTCCTGGTTATTCTGTAAAGAGAAAAAGAATCTTCCATGAGCGATCATTATAGCAAGTCCTCACAGCACTTGTGTTTGGAGTCCAAATGCCTAATATCCACATGTTGTGACAATTCCAGTTCAAGAAAGTAACTTAACAAGTGCAGTCTTAAACATGAGAATACTGCCCAAGCAAATGTAAACCCTCTCTGTAGGGATACTTGCCCAACAGCTTTTTTTTTTTTAAAGGAATAAAACTCCACAGAGAGCAGCTGAAGTCTCTACATAACCCATCTAATAGGACCAAGACTCGGGTCAGATAAGTGAGGTTCCGAGGGCACAAAATTTAAGGAAGCACTCACTCTTAGATTTATGTTCTGCATTTGCACGAACTTGAGAGTTAATGCATCCTTATATTTTGAAGTGCCTTGCTTGCCTCACCCTTGTGCTGGTTCTGCCACCCAATTTTATTCTCCCTCTTTCCCCCAGATTATCCCTTTCCTGAATTAGGCATTCACCATTCTTATGCATATTTCAATATGTATGGTACATACCTGTTATCCACATATCCAATATATAGTATTGATTTATATCTTTTCAATTTTGTATAAGTTTTATACTATATATCTGCTTCTATAGCTTCCTTTTTTTTTAACATTTGGTTTCTACCTTATCTGTTTTCTGTGGTTGATACGTGTAGTTCTAGCTTATTCATATTTTACTGTTCTTTATATTCTGTTGATTGAATCAAGTTTGTTTATCTGTTCTCTTATTAACTTTTAGGTTTTTTTCAGTACAAGGTGGTGTAGTACATTTCTTTAGCATAGACACCTGGAAGTGGCCTGCTGGATTATAAAGTATGAAAACCTTCAGTTTTACTAGTTATTATCAGATTGGTTTCCAAGATGAGGACATGAGTTTATATCCCCACTAGCGGCATATGAGAATTCCCCCTGCTCTGTATCTTC
Source organism: Zalophus californianus (assembly GCF_009762305.2). Classification (NCBI taxonomy): domain Eukaryota; kingdom Metazoa; phylum Chordata; class Mammalia; order Carnivora; family Otariidae; genus Zalophus; species Zalophus californianus. The sequence continues at coordinate 44,526,230 of NC_045604.1, forward strand.
ATCAGTTACTGATTTTGTCAGACCTTTAAATATTGGCTGATCTGATTGTTTTGAAGTGGGATCTTATTGTTTTAACATGAATTTTCCCATATGGATAATCAATTATCCCAGCACCATTTTTGAATGTCCATAATTTCTTCTTTAGTTGGTAATGTTCTCATGTATCATATTTCTTTACATACCCTCTCTGTTGATGTAATACTCCCTCAACTGTTTTAGCTTTAAAGGAAACATGGATATCTAATTGGACATGTCTCTCCACTGAATTACTGCTCTTCAAAATTGTTTTGGCTGTTTTTGGAACTTATATTTTTGATATGAATTTAGGATGAGCTTGTTAGGTTCCGTGAATGCAAAGGAAAAGCAAAGTCTGCTGGAAATCTGATTGGGATTGAAATACGTTTGTTGATTAATTTCGGGAGTATCAACATCTTTATGATATTCGGTGAATATCTTGTCTAATTATTGACTTTAACGGGCATGCCTCAATAGTTCACCCTCACTATTTCACCAGTATTTTATCCTATATGTCTTTGCTGTAAGATTTTCGTTAACTAAGATCAAGGAAATTTTTTCTTTTCCTTTTCTTTTTTGTTAAATGTTAATTTCTTTACATTGTATTTGATATCTACAAAATAACATACATGTAAGTTATAGAGTATAATATTAAAACAGATACTTGTGAGTTCACAGAGAACTTAAGAACTACAACTTTGCCAATTTGTTGAATACATATGTGGACTCTTCCACATCCTATCCCCTTGGCTCCTTTCCCTGCAAAGTTAACCATTTTCTTGAAGTCTGTGTTTGATCATTCTTTACCTTTTTAAAAGTTTTTATAGAATATGTATGTATCCCCGAACAATATTGTTTAGTTAAATAAACTAGTTATTTCGTCTTATATGTATGACATAGACCTGATTTCTTTGGTGACTCACTTCTTTCACTCAACATGTTTCTAAGATTTTTAGTAGTAATTCATTAATTTTTACTGTTGAATAATATGCCATTATGTGGTTATGCCATGATTTATTTATTCATATTTATGTTCATGGACATTTTAATTATTTAGTTTTTTGACATTATGAGCAATCTGCTAAGAACATCCTTATACATGTCTGTGCCCTGGTATAAGTGTTCCATGCGTAAGAATCTTTCTAGGTTAATACCTATTAGGTAAATTTTGTAGTTGGGTATGTGCAAGTTATGTTCTGCATGTTATTGCTGTATTGCCTTCCAAAACAGTACCAATTTACACTCCCACCAGCAGTGCATAACATTTATCTTATTCTACATCCTTGTCAACTTTTGTAATTGTCAGATTTCTTAATTTTTTCAATCTAGTTGGCATAAAATAAAATCTCATTCTTTACTAATCAATTCTTAATATATATCACTCCATCTTAGATAATCTCTCTCTCTCTTTTTAGAATTACTTTTCTGAGGGTCTAACTAGAGCAAGATTCTTTCTTTTCTTTTTTCTTTTTGTCTGAAGATGCCTTTATTTTGAGCCTACTCTTAGAATGATAGTGTAGATGGGTTACTTTCTAGGTTACTTTCTTTCAGTACATTAAAAATATTCCATTGTTCTCTGCCTTCCATTGTTTTTGTTGTAAACTAGCTAAAAGTCTAATTTTTTTATTCCTTTGGATATAATGTCTTTTCTAACTAGCTAGATCTTCTCTACAATTTTGCTGTTTTGTAGTTTCATTCTTCTGTGTTGAGGTGTGGTTTTCTTTTTATTTAACCTCTTGGAATTCATAGGGCTTCCTAAATATATGAATGCTGTCTTCCATCAGTCTGGAAACATCTCTGTAATTTTCTTTTCAAATAATTGCTTTTGCTTCATTTTACTTCTATAACTCCAACAAGATTTATGTTTGTTTTTCACACTCTTTGCTTATGTCCCTTAACCTCTCTTTTGGAGTTGCTTTTTCCTCTCTGTGTTGTATTTTGATTAATTTTAGATCTCTTTTACAATTCACCAATTCTTTCTTCGGTTCTATTTAATCTGCTCTTTAACCCAACCATTGAGTTTTAAATTTCAATTATTCTATTTTTTACTTCTAGAAGTTCTGTTTTGTTCTTTATTTTCTAGTCATTTTTTAATGTCTTGCTTTCTATTCCTATTTTTTATTTTTGAAGACAATTTGTCAAGAACTGTGAAGGCTATGAGATCTTATGCTATTTGCAAGTTAGCTTGCCAAAGTTATAGATACTGAAGGAAGACATGAGATTCCTTTGTCTCAGAGACAGGAGAAATAGTAGCCAGAGTGTCAGCATGTTTTTATTGGTTCCTTATGTCACAGTTCCTCCAGGGCCTAGATACCTGCCTGCACAGGAAAGGATCACTGACTTTGGGAAACTTTCCAGTTTATAGTAGACAGTAAAGTAAGTAAGCCTGCACTTTCTCCTAATGGAAGATATTACCTTATCCTTTAAAGTTAACAATAGGCTGCAAACACAGGCCTGAAAAATGATCTGGGTAAAGATCAGCCAGGCCTTGATCTTTTGGCACAGAAATCAAGACATACAGAAACAAGAGAGACTCATGGAGGAGTGTTTCTCAACAATATTAAATATAATAGTCTTATATTCTGAGTTGGCAATTCTAATAACTGTGGATCTTGTTTTGCTATCTGTTCTTTCTGTTGCCTTTTGCACATGATGTTTTGTTTCTTTGTGGTTTTATGATTTTTGACTGTGGGTTCATTTTTCTTGGAATGAAGGGAGCTTTCTCTGTTGAAAATTTGCATTTACTTCTGGGAGCACTACTAACTGGAAGTCACTTTAAAGTAAATTCTTAGCTTGAAGTTTTTCAGACTACTCAATCTGAATACAGGCTGAAAGCCTGTGGATGGGTGTATTTGTGATAATTAGTTCCAAGGAGAATTGACTCCTCCCTTCCCAACTCACCCCTGCTCCTGTTCAGCACCATATTTTAAGATAAGCAGCTTTCCTGGTATTGTTGTGGAGGGCATGTCATTCTTGGTTCATCTTAATGCAGAGGGAATAACATTTTGGGGGGGGGTCCTAGTTTTATGCAGTGGGGATTCCCTGTAGATTCTCTCTCTTGAGCCAGTCCCCTGTTTTGTCTGTTAGTCCCTGTGTCATTTAAAGTAATAATCTATATTAGTTAAAGTAATACTAAAGCTGTCTCAAATATAGTAAAAAATTTGAGTGGCTTAACACAATAAAAGTTGATTTCTTAATCACATAATAGTCTAACACTTGAGTTCATTCTTAAAGGAAAAGCAAACATTAGCCCAGCAAATGGGATTTTGGAAGAAGAATGAGAGAACAAATATTCCTGGAAGAGGGAAAACTGTGTAAAGGTATATTAGAGAGAATGTTCTGCAGTTTGGAGTATTTATAGCAGAAAAGGAATGGCAAGAGATGAAGCTGAGAGGAACCAAATAATGAAAAGTCTTATGTGTTCTACCCAGAATTTCAGAAATTATCCTGTGGGTCTTGAGGAATCAATGTAGGGTTTTAGGTGGGGCTAGTGATATGGTTGGATTTGTTTTTTAGAAATGTTACTCGAGGGGCACCTGGGTGGCTCAGATGGTTAAGCATCTGCCTTCGGCTTGGGTCATGATCCCAGGGTCCTGGGATCGAGCCCCACGTCCAGCTCCTGCCTCAGTGGGGAGCCTGCTTCTCCCTCTGCCTCTCCCCCGGCTCCTGCTCTCCCTCTCTCTCTGTATCTCTGTGTCTGGAATGAATAAATAACATCTTTAAAAAAAAAAAAAGAAATGTTACTTGAACACTTCAAAACCTTCTAGCCCACTTTGGTCTCTTTCTTTTCCATCTACATTGTGGTAGTCAGTGCTCAATGGGGAATTATTCGGGATGGGAATTCTCTCTCTTCAACTAGACCCTCTGTCCTTGAGATCATATTCCTTAGTTTTAGTTCTACTCCACTATAAACCCAAAGCATGGGCATACTGCTGGACACAGGTTGAAATAAAAACCTGATGATTGATTGCCAAACATTTTTATAGTTTTTATGTAATCATATAGTCATTATTTTACACTAATATGTTGTTTCTCTAAGTTGTTACATCCACCAATATTGTACAAAGGTGATTCATTTGATTCATCATAAGATAGCACTTATTGGTGGTGACTTTTTTTTTTTGTCATTGCTGATTGAATTTGCATTGAGTCATCTGCCATGCCACTGGACTTATATGTGTTCAGTGTTTTACATTTGTGAGGAGGCTGCCAAGATAAGCAAACAAGACAATGGAACAGAGATGCTCTCTGTGTGAAATTAAACTAGTGAATGCCTGTATGGAGACTGGACATATGACCTCTTCCTGTCTATTCAGCCCAGGAATGGGGCCCCACATTGTAACATCACATTCTTGGAGGAAGAAATAGTAATGTGTTCATCATGCATGCTTTGGAGATTAAATCACTCTCATCATGAAATGAGTAAAGTAGATGTATCATCAGTAGTGAGAAATGGAATTTTGAGACTAATATTCAACTGGGGTCTGTAAGTGAGGGAAAAAATCATTTATTGAGCACCTTCTCTGGGTCAAGGACTGTATTTAGTTGGCACTTTCATATTCATCAATATATTTGTCACAGCCAAAGGTATAGTTTTCATCAGGATTTTGAAGATTAGAGGCTAAGGCACATACCCAAAGATACATAGCTGGTAAGTGGCAGAGTAACGTTCAAACTCAGGTTTGTCTCTCTTCATTTTTATACTCTTATTTCCTCACAAAGTTGTCTGCCAAAATTATTTAAATCAATCTGATTCTACATTTGGTTTCCTTGCCCAAACTTTAACTAATCCTGGCCAGGGCAGGACCCTTAGCTTGATAAATGGTACCAGTTTTGCTTTCATAGAGCTTGGCTCTGCAGTGTCTGGTATGAGTAAACACCAATGTGCCCACCGAGTCACAACTTTCTTCTATTCCTCAAAGCGTTGTTCCAGCGTGTGTGACTAGACTTCCATCTCAGCTCTCTCATATAGTACCCCAGTATCTCATGGAAACACCCTCCCCTTAACTCTGTCCTATTTAAATGGAGCCCTAAAACTCTGCTAAACTCTCTGTAGCTCTCTTTTCTGCATGGCTGAACTCTGCTCCACATCCCCTAAGCTGTTGATTGGGGTCCAGTTGTGAACAGTCTGATTGTTTGGGACCTGGATATTTTCACCCATTTCCTGAACTCTTGTTGCTTCCTTGGACATTAAAACCTGCCAGAATCACAGTGTTTTCCTATGCCCATGAGACACTGCTCACCAGTCTGCTATTACCACGGGGCACACACTTGTCATCAGGGAGTCTCTCTAGCTCCAGTCGGCCAACTTTATATCTTCTTATTTTTATCCATTGGCTCTTGTCACCAGAATCCCAGTGTAAGACCATTTGAGTTATGGCCTGACATTTTTAATAAGTTTCACTCTCTAAACCAAAGGGGAATTTTCTGGATATCAGATCTTTCATTATGGTTACATTTCAGTGTTGATGTGAAAAGGTGCTTGTATACCACCTCTTCAAAGAAGACATCCTTGACCCCTCTGGTCAGGGTTAGTGACCACATTGTGTGATCTCATAATACCACTGCTTATCTATCTTATAAGACTCATCACATGAGTGGGACTTGTATCTTTATATATTGCTGTCTCCCAAACTAGAATGTAAGCTCCTCAAGGCCTCTGTCCTATTTATCTGTATATGTCCAATAATGTTCACAGTGTTTGGCACATAGTAGGTACTTGATAGATATTTATTGAATATAGAAAATATACAGAGCAACTAAGAACATGGACTCTGGAACCAGAATTGCTCTGTGAACTTGTCAAATTTCTTAACCTCTCTGTACTTCAGTTTTCCTCATCTATAAAAATGATATACTAATAGGGTTGTTGTGAGAATTCATTGAGTTATAATGTGTAAAGTGCTCAGAACGGTGCCTTCTACATAATAAGCAATAGATGTAGACTTTTATTATTGTTGAACAAATCTGTGACAAGGGAAGAGTACAAAATGGTACACCATATTGGCCTATCCATTGTACAGCAGCTGCTTTTAATCCCTGCTATCTGAATTTAGGATTTCCCCTACCTTCTGGAAGGCCCCACACTCTAGGATCCTTTCTATGTTTTAAATAGAATTTGAACTGATGGACACAAATGCCTGACTGTAATGAGACTACCCTCACTAAAGTTCCTACAGAGAATCTCTCAGGCAGGAAGACAGTCAACCCCAACTAAACAACACTGTGTTGAGATACACAAATGATTTTTGTGTGGTGGCCAAATGTGGGTGTTTCAGAACCACTCAACTCTACTCCCCCTTTACCCTGTGTGTGAGGTAGGGTGACACGTTAGCAGTGTGCTTGCTTGCTCCTCAGGGGCGGTGTGCATGCATCAGAGTGGATGGGCTGGGTTCTAAACCTTGTGTTATGCTGGCTGCTGATTCAGGTGGCTCAGGTGATGATTTGAATGGGACGGCAAACCCTTCTAGAGGATAAAATAAGACAGGATTGATATATCTTAGACTTTTGTAATCAATTTAGCCTGCTCTGTTTGGTTCCTAGTTCTAAGAATAAACCCTGCCTTTACCATACCAGACATCAACATTTCTTTATATTTTGATACAGAGAGTAAAGGAGATGCCAGGTAAACTTAGGATAAAAGGAAGGAAGGAAGGGAGGAAGGGAGGGAGGGAGGGAGGAAGGAAGGAAGGAAGGAAGGAAGGAAGGAAGGAAGGAAGGAAGGAAGGAAAGAAGGAAAGAAGGAAGGAAGGAAGGAAGGAAGGAAGGAAGAAAAAAAGAACACAAGTTTCTTGAGGGCCTGGAAGTCATTCATTCATTCATGGGGCTTGCATTCAAGGGGATGTTAAGTCTCCAAGAAAAAGCTTGCAAAGCAGTTCTGTTTCAGCCCATTGTTTTCCACAGTATGTTCACTGTAAACCTCAGGATCTCTTTTTGTTCCCTTGAAACCCCCATTATGTCAGGAAAAGCATGGCATGAGGCAGTAAAGGGGCAGGGGATGGGGGAGAAGAGCTTACAAAGGGAAATCATTCCCATGAAAGGGAAAGGAGGTGTCTTCAGTCCTTTAAGCTTGTCTCCCCTTCAAGGGGGTACATGTGAGGAAGAAATGACATTATTTACATTTGTTCTTGGATTACAAATGCAGGGTATTTGGGAGAGGTTGCATGTCTTCCCACAGCAGTGAGTAGCTATGTTAAAGACCCATCCTTTCTCAGGGGCCCAGGAGAGGAAATAGTTGAAAATCTTCACTACAAACTTTTCCTCTATGACCTGGCATCTGAGAAATTCACCTGATTTACATAATGGGAAACCCTGATCTAGGAATCTCAGGAAATTTGATAGATGAAGAAAATTTCAGTGAGGTAAAGATTGGGGGAGGGGTGGGCATTGCTGTTTGGAAAGGGTTGGCATTCTTTTCCCCCCCTCTTTTAAAAAAGATTTATCCATCTATTTTAGAGAGAGAGAGAGATCGAGAGCGTGAGTGTATGAGTGAGGGAGGGGCAGAGGGAGAGAGTCCTAAGCAGACTCCCCGATGAGTGGAGATCCCTACGCCAGGCTCAATCTCAAGACCCATGAGACCATGACCTGAGCCAAAATCATGATTTGGAGGCTCAACTGACTGAGCCACCCAGGCGCCCCAAGGGTTAGCATTCTTAAAAAATTGCACTCCCGTGTCAGTAGCCCCAGTGTCTGCATACCATGCTGTTCTGTTTAGGATGCCCTTCCTTCACCTTCCTTAGCTAACATTTACTCATCACTCAGACTCTGGAAATTTTCCTTGATCTCTACACGCTATGTTATGTGCCCTTGTCATTTCCCCCTTACTCTTTTTTTTTTTTTGAAAAGCATTTTGTGTCTTCTTTGTGTATATTTATCACATTATATGGTAAATGCTTATTTTATCATCTTTTCGAGTGTACTATGAGCTCCCAAGACGAGGAACTATGTCTGTCTTATTCAAAGTTATATCACTACACTATTGAGGTGTTTGTTGAATGAATGAATGAATGAATGAACGAACAAAGGAACAGACAGATAAACAGACATTTTCATATGTTGATAAGAGCACCTGAGAACACTCAAGTGACAGAATTGGGGGGGCGGTTTAGTGGTGTTTTCTCTGACATCATAAAAGGGCAGACCCAAGGCCCAGAACTGTATGTTTTCTTTGTGGCTTGTATTGCCCCTAAGAGGAACCATTACAATTTTATTGGATTTCTGAGAAATCAACAACATATGTGTATAGTAAACATAGAGTGACGAGAAAAGCAAAAATTGCCTGATGAAAAGAGTCCTCAGTAAGCAGAATAACCTCTCCACCCACTCTTATTTACCCTTATGGTCAAATCGTGCTTACAAACTAACTCATTGTTGCCTCAAAACTTTCATTTTAAGTAGGATGAATGCTGGGTGAAAACAAATCTCAATTGTTTCAAAGTAAAAATGTTGATCAAGGGAGCTAAAAATGGCCGAGAGCTAAACATGGCCGAGACTCGAAACATTGTGATGGAAGAATCCTGCCCTCTCAAGGTAGGAGGAGAAGTTATTTTTAAGGAATAACTGAAGGTGGTAGATCTGTGAAAGCAAGACAGAACTAGGATCTCAAATGGGAGTCCAGAAGTATTATAATTTACTACGAGAAATGCAAACTGCTGACAATACGGTCACAGAAAGTGAATGATTCCCAAATGCGCAGGACTTCTTGGAAGAAATGTAGCAAGCCCCTCGATACAAAGTATACATACAAGGACACGCCACCCCTTTTGGGCGGGGATCAAGGTGTCACCTCTTTTCTGAAAGGAGGCAGGGGCTGCAAGGAAGAAGATGTAGAAACTTAACTAGATCAGACTTGAACTATAGAGCCACACAGGAGTGACCATTAAACAACCATCAGGATTTGAACTGAGAGCTGAGATCTATGGAGAAAAGAGCCAAATTGTTCACCCCTCGGTTTCACTTTTTTTTTTTAACTGTGAAAACAAAAACACAGGATACTGTAGAAATCATAAGTGACAGCCTGTTTTTCAATATGACACTTAAATATCTAGTCACCTTGTAAAATCTTTTCATACCACAACTGCAACATTGTAGTCATTGTAGGACCTGAGAAACCTTCAGGGGCCAATCTAGTCAGAATGTAGCTTGTCCATTTGTCATCCTTAACCAGCTGGGTCTTTTGATGCTATTTTCTCATTGCTTCCATGGTTGCATGTTTCTTTTGCGGTGGACAAACATTCATGGCATTAGCCCACCACTTAATTCTTTTATTTTATTTTATTTAAATTTTTTATTATGTTAATCACCATACATTACATCATTAGTTTTTGATGTAGTGTTCCATGATTCATTGTTTGTGCATAACACCCAGTGCTCCACGTAGAACGTGCCCTCCTTAATACCCACCACCAGGCTAACCCATCCCCCCACCCCCCTCCCCTCTAGAACCCTCAGTTTGTTTTTCAAAGTCCATCATGTCTCTCGTGGTTCATCTCCCCCTCTGATTTACTCCCCTTCATTCTTCCCCTCCTGCCATCTTCTTCTTCTTTTTTTCTCTTAACATATGTTGCATTATTTGTTTCAGAAGTACAGATCTGTGATTCAACAGTCTTGCACAATTCACAGCGCTCACTGTAGCACATACCCTCCCCAATGTCTATCACCCAGCCACCCCATCCCTCCCACACCCCCACCACTCCAGCAACCCTCAGTTTTGTTTCCTGAGATTAAGAATTCCTCGGATCAGTGAGGTCATATGATACATGTCTTTCTCTGATTGACTTATTTCACTCAGCATAACACCCTCCAGTTCCATCCACGTCGTTGCAAATGGCAAGATCTCATTCCTCTTGATGGCTGCGTAATATTCCATTGTGTATATATACCACATCTTCTTTATCCATTCATCTGTTGATGGACATCTTGGCTCTTTCCACAGTTTGGCTATTGTGGACATTGCTGCTATAAACATTGGGGTGCATGTACCCCTTTGAATCCCTACATTCATATCTTTGGGGTAAATACCCAGTAGTGCAATTGCTGGATCGTATGGTAGCTCTATTTTCAACTGTTTGAGGAACCTCCATACTGTTTTCCAGAGTGGTTGCACCAGCTTGCACTCCCACCAACAGTGGAGGAGGGTTCCCCTTTCTCCACATCCCCGCCAACATCTGCCGTTTCCTGACTTGTTAATTTTAGCCATTCTGACGGGTGTGAGGTGGTATCTCATTGAGGTTTTGATTTGGATTCCCCTGATGCCGAGCAATGTTGAGCACTTTCTCATGTGTCTGTTGGCCATTTGGATGTCTTCTTTGGAAAAATGTCTGTTCATGTCGTCTGCCCATTTCTTGATTGGATTATTTGTTCTTTGGGTGTTGAGTTTGATAAGTTCTTTATAGATTTTGGATACTAGCCCTTTATCTGATATGTCATTTGCAAATATTTTCTCCCATTCTGTCGGTTGTCTTTTGGTTTTGTGGACTGTTTCTTTTGCTGTGCAAAAGCTTTTTATCTTGATGAAATCCCAATAGTTCATTTTTGCCCTGGCTTCCCTTTCCTTTGGCGATGTTTCTAGGAAGAAGTTGCTGTGGCTGAGGTCGAAGAGGTTGCTGCCTGTGTTCTCCTTTAGGATTTTGATGAACTCCTGTCTCATGTTTAGGTCTTTCAACCATTTGGAGTCTATTTTTGTGTGTGGTGTAAGGAAGTGGTCCAGTTTCATTCTTCTGCATGTGGCTTTCCAATTTTCCCAACACCATTTGTTGAAGAGACTGTCTTTTTTCCATTGGACATTCTTTCCTGCTTTGTCAAAGATTAGTTGACCATAGAGTTGAGGGTCCATTTCTGGGCTCTCTATTCTGTTCCTTTGATCTATGTGTCTGTTTTTGTGCCAGTACCATACTGTCTTGATGATGACAGCTTTGTAATAGAGCTGGAAGTCTGGAATTGTGATGCTGCCAGCTTTGCTTTTCTTTTTCAACATTCCTCTGGCTATTCAGGATCTCTTCTGGTTCCATACAAATTTTAGGATTATTTGTTCCATTTCTTTGAAAAAACTGGATGATTTTGTCCCCATTTTGATGGGGATTGCATTGAATGTGTAGATTGCTCTAGGTAGCATTGACATCTTCACAATGTTTGTTCTTGCAATCCATGAGCATGGAACGTTTTTCCATTTCTTTGTGTCTTCCTCAATTTCTTTCATGAGTATTTTATAGTTTTCTGAGTACCACTTAATTCTTATTCTTTAGCTAAATTAACCAGAATGCTTGTGAATACAGTGCCCTGGTTAACTTAATTTTCTGCGCATTTATGAGATAACGGACATGACCCATAGTCAGCCCTTAATTGATATTTTTCAATGAGTGGATACATAACATATGTGAAAGTATATTTCTCACTCAAAAAGTGCAAGTTCCTTCCAGACATGATAGGATTTGAGGATGTAGGCCATAAAGGGGAAAGCCTCCATGGATTTTGGATTTAGCTAGAATTTGTTTGAACATGGGAGTGATGTTTACTAGATCTGTTATCCCGGGCAGTAGTTAATCCTCTAAGCTTCCGTTTCTTGGTCTGTAAAGTGTGGATAATAATATTCTTTTGGGGAAGGTTAGGTATGCAGTGTATATGAACCATGTAGGACAATGATTGGCCCATAGCAAGTGCTTAATAATATTATTTCCATTTTTCTCTCTTTAGTTAACAGGATTGATCCCAAAACCACTGGAGTTTTGGCCCTTTGAAAAGTCTTGAATAGAGTGAAAGTAATATGCAAAACTATTAACATCTGTCAATTATAGATAATGGTAATAATGAACATGATTATATATGTTTGTGTTTCTGTGTATGTTTTACAATTCTAAAAATTAAATGTGTCAAAAGTAAATAAATAAAAATAAATCAAATGACAGATATCATTAAATAAATCATCTAAAATAAATCCATTTCTACCGTAGTAAATATAGAAGAGTGAAATTGAGTCATTTCGCAGTCAATATTTGTTGAGTAACTACTAGGAACAGGAGTGATACAACCCCTGCCTCGTGGAGCTTACAGTCCAGCAAGGAATACAGATTAAAACAAACAAACATAAAGGCATCACACATGTGATCAGGGCAGTTAAAGGAAATACAAGGTTGTAAGGCAGCACATATGAGTCACATTTTTACCTGAATTTTGGGAGGTGAGGAAAAGCTGAGGGTGATTAGTGATGTGTGGGAGGACGTGATGTATAGGATAAGACCTGGAGAATGAACAGGGTGAACGACACCAAGAGATGTGGGTAGGGAGGGAAGTCCTTGGCACATGCGGGGGGAAAAGCATGTGCCAAGGCGTAATGCCTAGAGGGATGGGGAATGAAGATAGTTCAATATGGGTGGAAGACAGGCTTCAAAGTGGAAGGTGTAGGGGGAGATGAGTCTTGAAAGGAGGGCAGATCATGAAGGGCCGGAGAAGTTTCATGTTTCTTAGGGAGAGTTCGCCCACCAAAATATCAAGACCTTTGTCTGCCCCTGTTGGTGGACTCTCGTTTTTGTGCTAATACTGTTGGTACTTAGGAACTGATAATTCAGTGCTTCAAGTTGATGGAAGCTGTGTTTTCTGGGGAGCCTGAAATCATGTTGCTTGCTATTTTTAGTGGACAGAAACCTACTCTAACTACTTCCGATGAATAAAATGAGTATGGAAGTTCTGTTTCTTACATATTTTCAACTTAACAACTTTCACTGATGGACTGAGGCTGTCCTGAGCTGCAGTACGTTTCTGCCTGCCATCAACAGATTACTGGCAGTGGCTTATTTAATGCCCTCTTAGACTTAACAGAAAAACAGACTCGAAGGTAGCCTTTGGGAACCTAACGTGTAAGCAGATGAGCTTTATAATAAAAAGTTAACTCTTTCATATTTTTCGTAGCCTGCTGGTATCCTCTTGCATCAGATGGATCAATGTTTGTGTCCCTGATCTTGAGGTTAACTAGAGTTTTTGAAACCAATAAACAACTTTACAATCTGCAAGATTTTTCTTTAACAAAACCAATAGCATTTATCCATTATCCTATGGAGCTCGGACAAATAGCTTTTGGTTTGGAGAGTCTGGAACACAGTTGCACTGGGGCAGAGATGAAGAAGGGTGATTACATTCTAATGACAGTCATTCACAATATCTGATCATGTTCAAACACAGGACCATTACACATGGTTTCATAATGGAAAATAAACGGGCCAGACAATTCAGTATACACAAACCAGCTGGTGACCTTGCCAGTGACTCCTCAGGGAGGGAGTTGATAGGAAAACTGATGATCTGAGATTGTGATTTTCCCAAAGTTGGAAAATAACATCATTATCCTCTAATTCCCAATGGTTGCTCCCTGCACTTGGTTTTCCACAATTGTATGAGATTCTCAAACATCCTAAGCTTTGCAAACTCTAGTTACACGATAAAGCTCCTGGCTACTCTATTTTAATTTGGGAGTATACTTTTTATTGTCACTTGAATTCTTCATGATGACAGTCTTCCCTTCCTTCACTCTCTGCCCTGACCTGCCTCTTTCCCTCATTAATATTGAGAGAAATAACATTAAATTTAGAAGTGGGATGTTTGAAGGAGTAGATCATCTTTATGGTTTGTTATACGTGTCCAAGAAAAGTCTTTCAGCTACAACTCTGGGTAGCATTTTTCTTTCCTCCAGTTGCATTTTTTTTTTTCTTATTTAATGTGATCAGTAGTTCAAAGCAGAATCTGTTTATTCTTGGCTCAGTTTCCACCCCACTAGTTATGACTTTTAGATGTATATGTGGAATCTTGTTCTCAGAGGAAGATCTAAGGAGACCCTGTTATAAGTATGGGGTTAACCACCATAAAGCACAGCTGGTGCAAATCAGCATGATACAGCAATAGCTCAGGGTTATTGGCAGAGCCTGTGTTTAGGATTTAATAGTAAAGAAAAGGGGCTCTGTACTGTAGGACAGAGAAGAAGGGAAAAGCTAGGGAGGGAGGAGTGGGGGATATCGAAGATAAACAGGAGAGGGAAGACATTAAAAGAATGGTGGTTTTCCTAGGGCCCTCATAAACCAGTAGTAAGGGGGAGGAACCACATAGTCTGTAAAGTTTATTAAATAAAATGATGTTCATATCTTCATGGTTTGGAGAGATTTGGGGGCACCTTATTCTATATATAATGTTCCAGTCCTTTAGGAGGGTAAACAGAGGAACTGTGGGGTAACTTGACAGCCTATGAAGAGCTGGGAGAGATTTTTTTTTAAAGATTTTATTTATTTATTTATTTATTTATTTATTTATTTACTTATTTGATAGAGAGAGTGAAAGAGAGGGCACAAGCAGGGGGAGTGGCAGAGGGAAAGGGAGAAGCAGGCTCCCCACTGAGCAAGGAGCTCGATGTGAGACTCGATCACAGGACCCGGGGATCATGACCTGAGCCAAAGGCAGATACCTAACTGACTGAGCCACCCAGGCGTCCCAAACTGGGAGAGATTCTTGAAAGAGATTAGGAAGAATAGAAATTCTAGAATGGGAAGAGGGTACAAATTCGACAGCCCAGGTTCTCTGTCCACAGTCTGATTTGATGTATGTCATCTCTAGTTCAACCATGTCTCAGATTTTGAATAAGGATATACATGGTCAACATAAATCTGAGCAGGGTGACATACTTTCTTAGATCATTAAAAATAGGCTCAACCTCCAGAGAATTATCTGTATCCTTCACCGAGGCCTGGCTTCAGTGCCTCTGAAGACAAATGAGCAGTGATAGGTGGAGGAGTGTTCGAAAAAGAAGGTCCTATTCTAGCCTCCTGGCAGAATTATACACCGGGCCCTGTGGATCCGAGAGCCTCCTGTATGCTCTTTTCTCCGTCTTTCAGGGGACATCTGTAGGTGGCTGTGAGAGGAACAGAGAAGGCAAAACTCCTTCCTCCCCTAGTGGACAGACTCATACTAGTAAGGGAGCAGTGTAGCCGCCCATTTTCTGGAATCAGGGATTCAAAGTGCAGATTCTTATTTGTGGTATTGCAAACTTTGATTATCTTGAGATCAGAGAGCTTCCAGTTGCAGATGTGTTCAGATGTCAAGGTATGTCAAATGGCCCCCAAGGCTAATTCTGGGTCTACGTGAGTGTTCGAGATAGTCCCCAAGGTGAATTCTGGGTCTTCATATGACTTTGGATTTCATTGGAAACTTCAAAAACAAGGAGATAGATAAAAGTGTGAGGAAAGATCATTTGTAAGTTTGTTTCTTTTTATGAATGCTGGAAAGGTATCAGCGTTGGGTTCTGTGACCCAGCTAGAAAAAAAAAAAAAAAAGAAGGTATTTTATGTATAGTATGTGGGTGAAAGAACATATTTGTGAGGGGAGGACTGGGGTAATTTGAAGAACTATCAATTTATAGAAGAAAAGAATCAGTTTCTAATTAGCATGAAAAATGCTCAGACCAAATAGTGACTAAAATGTTCATCTGGTTTAGTTTTTACATAAAATACTTAGTGAGTTATAAAGGGCATAGAGTTTGGTTCCAGTGTCCTCCCTGGGGGAATACCTGTAAAGAAGTAGCATATTCTTAACATACTAAAAGAAGGGGTGCCTGGGTGGCTCAGTTGGTTAAGCGACTGCCTTCGGCTCAGGTCATGATCCTGGAGTCCCGGGATTGAGTCCCACATCGGGCTCCCTGCTCAGCAGGGAGCCTGCTTCTCCCTCTGACCCTCCCCCCTCTCATGTTCTCTCTCTCTATCTCATTCTCTCTCTCAAATAAATAAATAAATCTTTAAAAAAAACATACTAAAAGAAATAATTTTCTTTCTTTTTTTTAAAAGATATTTTGATTTATTTGAGAGAGAGAGAGAGCGAGCATGTGCTGGGGGGGAGGGGCAGAAGGAGAGGGAGAAGCTGACTCCCCACTGAGTGGGGATCCCAGCTATGGGGCTTGATCCCAGAACCCTGAGATCATGACCTGAGCTGAAGTCAGACACTTAATCCACTGAGCCACCCAGGTGCCCCAAGAAATAATTTTCTTTAAAGAATTATCTTAGTGGAAAATGGGCTCATAGTTAGTAGGATAGCCTTCTTAAGAAGAAATGGGATCTCTCTGAATATGTCGCTCTTTTCTATCTGATGACCAGTCTAGCAGTTGTGCAGGTCATTGAAGTCTGCTTGGTGTTATTACTCGTGATCTCTTTGGAACAAATACTAGGTGATGTCATTTTAACATTTTTAATATGTTTTGTGTTGTTTTTCCAGGAGCATGAAAATTTGAACTAACACATCTATTTTACTTTGGACCAGTACTCCTTGCTATCAGGGGCATCCATTTTTGAAACAGCTGTTTGGGTTGAGGGATACAGAAGTGGCCGTGAAACAGATCAAAGCTAGTTGGCCTTCAGGGTAAATAAGCTCATCACCTTGGCCTCATTAGCCCTGTGCTGTAACTAGCTGAAGTAACCTGCCCTGGGGGAAAGATCACTTCCCTGAAGAAATTCCAGCATTTGGAAGTTATCCAAAAAGGCTTGTCATGTTGCTGATCCCCCCTTTTCTGCCCTAACGATGAATTGGCTGGATGGTTGAGGGAGAAAAGGGGAAAATTCTGTGCTTATCCTGGGGTCAGCATCAGGTAGAAAATAATGCTAGAGTTGGGCTATTTTGTAGGATTTGTGTCTAGGCCAGTGCCAGTGGATATTTTACTCAGACAAATGTTGATGAACTTGCTCCAGAATGAAAGCCACTGAGGTGGGTTTTGACCAATAGAAAACCTCCATGTGTGTGACAAACAAACATTGTGTGACAGGTGAGACTTTCTGTGCAGTAGACTCTTTTGAGCCTTCGTCTTGCCTTATCTCTTCACGC
The DNA here is from genome assembly GCF_009762305.2 of Zalophus californianus. Taxonomy (NCBI): domain Eukaryota; kingdom Metazoa; phylum Chordata; class Mammalia; order Carnivora; family Otariidae; genus Zalophus; species Zalophus californianus. The sequence continues at coordinate 44,543,087 of NC_045604.1, forward strand.
AGCTGGGATAGACAATTGTGTGTACCACACCAACAGGGACCATGGAATGGATTGATAAATAGAACCTCCAGACCATATACAGAAGCCAAAGATTTTCCCAGGCCCCGGAAAAGGAGTCATGCTGTTCCGTAGCTACAGCAGCTCTTGAAGGTCTGTTCTCTGAGGCTGGTTTATATTCCTCCTCCTTTAAGGCCTATTGCTAAGTAGCTTCGTCAATATTCTCTCCTAACACCTCCCTTCTAGCCTTCTGATTGGCCAGTGGGGTGGGGAAGGGGGATGAGAGTGCTCCTTCTGACTCTTTCAGTAGAGCTGGGACAACATTTTGGTCCCTCATATTCTCGGGCAAGGGCTAGTTCCTCTTAACCAGAGTCCCTTTTCTAAAGTACAATAAGAAAAAATGAAATTCAATGAAAAATCCAGATGGGGCAATGATTACTCTTCTTCTTTCCACTTCCCCTCCACTCTAACACACAGTGAACACTTTCTGCAGGGGCCAGCTTCCTCCTCTGTGTGGACTAGAGAGCTTCCTCTTCAGGTCAGCTGGCTAGGGTATTATCGATCGCCCTGCCGACAGTCTCTTTTTCCTGCCCTCATTGGCCACACACCCAATTGCTATTGAAGATGTGAATTTAGAAACCCTGTAAAATAATAATAGAATATTTATTATATTTTTAATAGTGGGGGGTACAAATAAGCAACCCAAACTGGTCTCTGATCTCTCTCCCGAATGGTCCCCTACCCCAGGAAGCCATCTCTCCACCCCATCTCAAAGCCTTTTCCTAAGTTAACCGCAGCTAACCATTTCTGCCTGAATGTAACCAACTACGTGCCCATCTCTACATATGTGTGTGTTTACTAACACATAAGGGATCACTTAAATATATATACACACTGTTCTATAGCTGGCTTTTTCTCCTTAATGATGTATCTTAGAAATTTTTCCATATTGGCACACACAGATCCATCCCATTCTTTTAACCAGTCCGTAGTAATCCATTGTATGGATGTGCCTTTTTTATCTAACCAGTCCTCGTATTGATGGACATTTTGATGTATTTTTAAAACCATGACGAATAACACTTCGGTGACCATCCTTGTCCATATGTTTTGTTGAAATATTCCTGAGATATCCACAGGATAAATTCCTAGCAGTGACATTACTTGTTCAAAGGGAATATATATTTTTAATATTGATAAGTATTGCCAAATTATGCTCTAAAGAGGTTAAGCCTGCTCATACTCTCAAGATGATAAATATCTATTTTGGGTAGAAAGAAAAATAATGTTTTCTCAGACTTGTGTAGCTGGTTTCTGTTTCTATTCTTAAAGTGCTCTCTATGTTTTAGCTTCTGGACATCGGATACATAAAGTAATGATGCTCATGTCATCTCTCTTCCCCACCCCTCCCCTAGAGGATCCATCCAGCTCTGAAGCCTATCAGTAGAGTAATTCTTGTCCTACACCTTAAGAATGTGCTGGGCCAGAGAAGGATATGGGTTCTAATTATGAGGACTCTCCATTGATGGCACTACATCTCCAAGTACCTGCCGCAAAGGACACCAGGGCTTCAATTCCAGCAAAGCATCTGGAAAATAAGGCTTGGCCATTTCACGTCAACCCAGGCACATGGCATTTTGAGAGGTTATCACCAACTCTGCTCCCCCTATCAAGGGGCAAGAGAGAATCTTCTTTGATGCTTCTAAAGGAAACTCAGTGCCTATAGCTTCAACGGGGAAATGGAACTCATCACCCAGATGGGGAAGCAGGGAGGAATGATTAAGCACTCGAAAGCACTTTGAAGCATGTTTAATCATAGTTAAATGCTTCTTCATAAAACCTGATATTTTGATGTCTGTCTAGCATCATAGGAATCCTGACCATGGCCTAGGATTTGACACTTTGTATTTTTACAGTGGAACAGGAAAATGAGACATGAAAGCCACTCAGATGTTCAATATTAGAGAATAATGCAGGTAGTACAGACATTGTGGTGGGTAGATTATAATTACCTTATTTTTGTTGGAAATGTGCTCTCATTGCATACAGGGATTTGGTGAGATTGTTGTCATATTTTCTAAAGTATCTGGAGTTCCGAGGAGGAAAACTGGAAAATGAGTACAAATAATGATGTTCAGTCTGCTTAACTCATTCCCATCACACTGTGGCATAGACCCTGGCAAAATAAGAAGACAGTAGGATCTCCATGTATAGATGCACTGCTATACAGGGAACAAGAGGCCAGTTGGCCCACCTTAATCATAAACGGGAACACCCACTTGTCCGTCTGGTTTTCCTACCGTTGAATTTTTAAAATATAGCCCGGGGAGGGTGTAGCTGTGTTCCCTAGGTCCTTGAGTTGCCTTGTTGACACAGTGGGGAAACTGCTGTGCCTCCTTAATCACACTTGTGGACCCAGTCAGTGCCCGAAGGAAGGACTGAAGGAATAGAAACTGGGTGATTGGATTTATTCAATCTGTTTTGGGAAGCCATGGAAACTTGGGGTGGGGGAGAGGGAGAGAGAGAGAGAGAGAGAATGAAAGAGGGAAGGAGGGATAGAGGGGAGATGGAAAGTAATCAGTCCAAGAAGAGAGGCAAAAGGGAAGAAAATAAGGAACATATATAGAGAATAATATTATTAGCTAAGGGACTCTCAGTGAATTTCCTTAAAGTCTGTAGGGACAGGGGCCCTCATCCCCTATGTTTCAGGAATGATTTGATTAAGGATGCTAAGCAGGCACTTGAAAGTATGAGCTTGTTCAGCTCCAACCCTTGATGGACCATTATTCATTTTGCCAAATTAAGCCAAATCTCTCTTTCACTCTTCCCCTCTCTCCTAGCTGTTTTCCTTTGCTAAGTAATCAGACATGGATCTTATTCCCATGATGTTTATTTATAGCCTTAGAGAGATAAGACATTTAAAACAAGTAGGAATGCGATAAAATCTGTAATCGAAGTCCAAATAATGAGCTGCAGCAGTTCAGAGGAGGAAGATGTAATTTCCAGTCAGGGTGGGCAGTAGATTATGATTGTCATATTTTTGGGCTTAATATTTATTAAGAATGCCTCAGTAAATGGGGATGGAATGGGAGAAGGCCCTTTCCAGGCTGGGCGGTTGGCAGGAATATATCAGGGAGGTATTGTAAGGGGGAGGTGCAAGTAACAAACAACAATTAGATTGTTTTGACTGGAAGAAAGGGCACACAAGTGTAGTGAGAAAGATGTTTCCAGCAATGGCACTACTAGGTATTTACCCCAAAGATACAGATGTAGTGAAAAGAAGGGGAACCTGCACCCCAATGTTCATAGCCGCAATGTCCACCATAGCCAAACTGTGGAAGGAGCCAAGATGTCCTTCAACAGATGAATGGATAAAGAAGATGTGGTTCAGATACACAATGGAATATTATTCAGCCGTCAGGAAGGATGAATACCCACCATTTGCATCAACATGGATGGAACTGGAGGGGATTATGCTAAGTGAAGTAAGTCAAGCAGAGAAAGACAATTATCGTATGGTTTCACTCATGTGTGGAACATAAGCAATGGCACAGAGGACCATAGGGGAAGGGAGGGAAATCTGAAGGGGGAGAAAGCAGAGAGGGAAATGAACCATGAGAGACTATGGACCCCAGGAAACAAACTGAGGGTTACATAAGGGAGGGGGGTGGGAGGAGGGGGTAACAGGGTGATGGTATTAAGGAGGGCACGTGTTGTGATGAGCAGTGGGTGTTATACGTAACTGATGAATCATTGAACACTACATGAAAAACTAATGATGTACTATATGCTGGCTAACTGAACATAATTAAAAAAAAAAACATGGAGATTTTCACTCCCACTCTTCCCTTCCCCCCTTTCAACTGGCATTTATCAAAATAAAAGAGGAAATAATATATATATATATATTTGTGGCAGGTACTTGGAGATGTAGTGCCATCAATTCAAGGCCTTGAATGTCAATGGTCACAGCTCACAACCTTGTTGGAAATAGCCTGGTTCACTGCAAAAGATGGCAAACTGGCAGAGACTGGATCTGCCCCCAGGGCTGGGGCAGGAGCCGAGAGGGAGTCTAGGCTGAAAGACGCACCATTGGAAGGGACAGGCAGGGGGATATGGCAACAGATGACATGCAGTCACCTAGGCAGGGAGAGCTAGAATAGCAAGGTAGGTGACAAATCTGCAGGTTGGGAGGTGCTGGTACTGAGAAATGTAGGAACAGGTGGCATGGAGAAATGTAATCGAGGGTGAGGGAATAAGAAAGTGTGTTGGTCTTTGGAAGGCTCCAGTTGCTATGCTCAGGTTTACAGGCAAACTTCCAAGCTCTGGAAGGAGGAAAGAGTGGAATGGAAAGCAAGAAGCAGGGCCCCCACCCTAGAGGGACCAGGCAGATTTCCAAGCCAGGAGTCAGACGTGGAACGGGGGGCCTGCCTAGCAGTAGGAGTGGCTCGTTCCATTCCAGGGTGCTGAGCGGAGGGCTTCTCATTCCTTCTGCATAAGGTTATGACTGCTCTTCGATGTGGGGTCTGCAGGTGGGAGCGAAGAGGCCCAGCAGTGGGGAGGGGACAGTGCAGATGCTGGAGGAAAGGCAGGGTCCACTGCTGGCTAAGGAGTTGGGGCTTTCCTTGGTAGGCGAAAGGTGAAGAATGGAAAAGTGAAAACAAGTGGGTATCTTAATTAGAGCTGTATTTCAGGAAGATTCATTTGAGGCTAGTGTGCAAAATGAATTAAATGAGTCCTTACCGTCACAAATTTCTTCTCTTCCTCTTCTCCAAATACTTCTCCAGTGTGTTCACTTCTCTCCACACCTCTTTCTAAGGCTGCAGGTTAAATAAACCATTGTGTTCAAATTAGTATATTAAGTTAAATAATACAATCCTCATTTTGCCTGTTTCTTTTTACATTTTTAATGTGGCTTCTAGAAAAGTTGAAATTATGTAAGTGACTCACATTATATTTCTATGGGGGCAGTGTCCCTTGAATCCCTTCTCCCTATCACAGTCCAGATCTTTTTAAAATACAAGTCTTCTCGTGTAACTCTGCTGTGTGGAACCTTTCGATGGTCTCCATGGCCCCCAGGATCAAGTCCAGACTCTTCAACGTGGCTCCCAAGCTCTTGTCATCTGATGCTGACCTCATCTCTCAACTACCCCTCCTCACTGCACTCATCCTTTGGGCAGATCAAACCATATTGAGTTCCATCTGTGAAATTACTGTTCTCTTCAGCATTCATGCCACTCCTCTTCCTGAACTGAGCATTTCTCCCCCTTCTCATTGGCTAACTTTTGCTTCCTTCCCATTAAATTCTCAGCTTTAGGCCTCCCCGACTCCTTGACTCTAGAATAGATGCCTCTCCTTGATGCTAGGGGGCCCCACCATGTGCTACATTATAGCCTTCTCACATTCTCGGTAAGGTCTGATTGACCTGCCTCTGTCCTCCCCAGAATTATGTTCTTCGAAAGCAGGGACTCTGGGTTGATCCCCACCGCATGCCCAGCACCTCACACAGTACCTGGGCTACAGCAGCTACCTGCATGATTGTATGAATGAAGAAATGGGGCTGTATGAATGAAGAAATGGGGCCATCATGCCAGGCAGTATGATCCTGAACCAAGACAGTGGTACCAGGAATGAAAAGGATGAGACACTCATGAAAGAGCCAGTAAGGACGTAAATCTTGAGTGCAGGCAACAGGTGTGAATGCACCTCTAATTACTAATGGGTATGAAGAACTGCTGAACTTTATCAGGTGCCAAAAGTCCTAAATAATATAAGCAACAGCAAAGAGGCAAACAAATGTTCTAAGAACAAAAGTGTATTCTTACTTTATTTTATTATTTTTAAAAATTTTAATTCCAGTGTAGTTAACACACGGTGTTATGTTTCAGGTGTACAGTGTGGTGATCTACAATTCTATACAATACTCAGTGCTCATCACAAGAAGTGTAAAAGTGTATTCTTTTGAAAGCAACAGGATTTTTGGAGTCAAAAGACTTGGATTTAAGACACAGCTCTTGCATTTACATTGTCTTTGTGGTCTTGACATTTCATTTTCTTAGGTTATAAAATGGAGCTAGTACCTCTATTTGGGGGGTTGTGAGGATTAAGGAAACAAATATGTGTAAAATCACTTTGTAAACTGCAGTGACAAAAAGCCAATTACCAATGCAAAAATATCTATGCCTTCAAATAGGTGATAGTCATGGTGTGGTGACTAAATTGTACGTAATCTTGACCTACCCCGAGGCATGTAAACCTCAAGTAAACCACCCTAGTACAGAGGAACTTGGATAGTCTACACTACGTGAAGTGACCCATTTCCACAGTATGACTCAGGGAATGCCCTGGTGAGAGAGTGAGCAGGAGGTGCAATGGGGACCTGTGCTCTGGCAGTGTGGCTAGGCCAGGCGGCCTCCTCTTTGTCTGGTCTATGATGACCTTCCATTTGACCTCTAAGCTTGGGCTCATGCCTTTCCCTCTGTTTGCATTGCTCTCTTCTTCCTGTCTACCCTGCTTCCCTAAACCCCTTCCCCACCGCCTGGAAATTCTATTCCTACCTGAAGTCTTTAGGAGGCTCACAGCCTTTAATATCTAAAGTTGCCTTTTTCCCCCTCAAAAGAGAACTTATTGTCTGGTCTTCTCTCCCATTCCCTGGTCGGGTATAGCACTAACACTGAGTCTTTCCAAGGTGGGACTTGGAAGAGGCCCTTCCATCTAGCCTGTATTCTTGCACCCAGACACGTGCCAGACTCTCACCTGCGGTGTCCCGAGATGGTTGTTCTAAGTGGGACAACCTGCAACACTAGCATTCTGACTTGGAATTGAGTCTGGATGGTTCCATAGAAGGCCATAGTCACACCCTTCCCTCTTGCCTGCTTACTTTGTTCATTTGCTTGTTGGCCTCCCTTACTTTAGATGCAGGGCCAGTATGTGTAATTCAGTGCTGTACACCTAGTATGCGCTCTGGTAAAATCATTAAAATAGTTATTTATTTACCTGACCCTTTACAGAGGATTATTTGAGTGATTATTGGATTACATAAAATAAAACAAAAGCATGCCTTGTGTTTCCAAGAGACATACATCCAGTTGGTATATTATACTATTTCGATGAATTAGTGTTCACAGAGTGAAGATATAGCACTACTTCTTTTTTAGGAAAAATGAACAGCTTATTTGGCATGTTTTGTGAACTAGGGCCACGCCTAGGATTCTGCTTGATCTGTGATTCCTCTAAGTCTGGGGCCTTCTCTTATTCTGTTCCCTCTGCCTGGATGGCTCTCTCCTCCACCCCCTCCCCACCCCTTTCCTCTTCTAATTCCATCTCGGCTTTCAGATCTTGCCTTAGAGACCATTTTCTCTGGGAATAATTCCCTGAATCCTATAGGCACAGTCTGTACCTCCCAATAACAATCTTTCTGTTGGCATTTATCATACCGTAATGTACATGCTTTGTCAGTTTCTCCCTTCAATCCATTAGCACCATGAGGCAGATACTGCAACTGTCTTGTTGAAAGCTATTTCTACAATGCCTACCTAGCATAGTGCCTGATATATAGTAGATGCTTTGTAAATATTTGTTTCATGAATGAGTTAATAAATAGGTAAAGGAATCCCTTTCAGAACCCAGAACAATTTTTGAATCAGAGTATATCACAGTAAATCTTAGAATTGCTTAGAATGCTCTAGCCTCTAGCTAAATAACTCTCTTACCTTTACTGATTTCTGTTCTATTTCATAGGTATATTAATTGGGATATAGGTTGGGCTGCTTGTAACAGAGCACCAAATTTATAACACTTGAAACAAGAAGGAATTCTCTTTCTCTCTTGCAAAACAGTCCAGAGATAGGCAGTCCAGGACTGGTCTGGTAACTTTGTTCTATGAGATAATAGAGCCAGGCTTTTTCTGTTTTGTTGCTCCCCCTCCTAGGATGACGCCCCTGTCCACAGGGTTCCCTGTTGTGACAACGTACTGGGAGGTCCACTTTTGTCCTGGAATCCTTGGATTCTACACTAACAGTGAATTTAATCTCTTGTCAGTACCTGGAACTGATTCTAGGGCCTTCTGTACCCTCTTGGGGCAGTTTGAGTCTGGTGTAGATTTATAGAACTAATCCAATTGAGGAATGTCTCACCGCTTGCCCAATCCCCACTTTCCCTGCAAGCCTTTTCAGGTGGGGAAGACCAAAAACTGAGCAGAAGTTGGGCATGTATGCCAAGAACGCCAGCTGGCCTTCATGCTAAGGTCATGCAGCCTTCAACCAAGGGTGGTGTGGTTTCCTGTGGCACTGGATGTGCTAATTTCATAGGATGGCATCCTGGCAAGTTACAGGAGAGAAATTCCTTTGAATAATGTAAAATATATGACTTATTTGGCTATAAAGCAAAAATATATTACTTTGTTATAAGGTTGCCATGTAACTTATAATTGCTCTGTCATTTCTTTACAGTGCCTTTATGTTATTTTGGAGCAGTCATTATCTTCTATGATTAAGGTTCAAGATGAAGGCCAGCCTATCAATTCTGCCTCCTACAGCACACGTGTGCGTGTGCACATACACACACACGCACACACATGCATGCACGTTATCGTTGAAGGAAAAGGAGTGAGGGCTATATGCAGATTTCTAGAGCAGTAGCTATTTGCCTATCTAGAAGATCCTGAATAAACCAAGGTAATGACTCCACCCCATCTCCTGCCCCAAACTAAACACAATTCCATCCTATAAACCTTACCTCATGTCTTAGACAAAACAGGATCAGTATGGGTTAGCATGAGTTGATTCTGCCAGCATTAACAGGCAAATAACAAGAACCAAAGATCTGTCTAAATTTATTCCTGGCAAAGGCAATATATGAGATATTTTCTGTTTTTTTAAAAAGACATTAGATAATTGATGTGCAATCCACAGTCAGCTCTCCAAAGTGGTAAAATTCACTTTTCTTTGTGTTCTTGTGTGTTTCTGTGGGAGTAGTTCCCTGTTTGCAGCATACTGGTTAATTATTGTTAAAGTGATACTTCCGTTATATATGTTTTTCTTTCCTTTCCACCTTCTCAAAAGTTCTCCTTTAAGGCAGAAACTTTCCATTCTTGGTTTCATCCAACAGACAAATATTTCTGGGAAAACACCGCATTTAAGCTATTCAGCAATTCTAGTGTTATGTAACTGACCACACTAAGACTTTCAATTAACTTTGGTTACATTTTATTGAAGAGTGTCACAGAATAGAATGACCGGTGATAATTTAGAAAAAAAATTTATATGTTTTTAAACAGGGAAAATCCTCTTCAAATATGTGTAACGTCTTGTGATAATGACAGGAGATAAATCACGTGTCATTTGAAGCATTCTAAAGTCCATTGACTGTATTCCAAGACTGACTTGAGTGTATTTGAGAATTTTTAATCACAGTGAGCTTTCCTTCAGCATTAGTTTCCATAACCTAAGCTCTCTTTTTTCCTCTTTCCCTCTTGCTTTCCTCTCTGGTTATTTTTGTTTGGTGTCCAGTTGTGGGCACATCTTGAGACTGTGTAGACTCTGCTTCTCTTCCACTCAGGAGGAATCATGGGAATTCATGGTCTTGAACAACTTCCCATATACATAGTAACTTGCAACCACTTGCGGCTAGTGTTTATCTTTCCTTCCTATCACTCTTCAATATCTTTTTCTTTCTCCCCAGAACTGAGCTGATATTTCCTCCCGAAAGCGGAGTCCTTTATTATTTATTTCTCTTTATTTCCATGTCCCCTTGTCAATCCCAGTCTTAAAACTTTGCTTTCCCCTCTCATTTACTTGCAACATGCTGCCTGTCATTAAGTTGTGACATTTATTTTTCCAAAATGTCACCCCAATTCCTTTCTTTAGTTCAAAACCCTTGTCTCAGCCTGGGTGTTAATTGTTTGGCATGCATGTACTTTATTGTATTGTTTTCTGTCAGATCGCTCTGTCTCTATGCTGTCCCCCTCTGACCAACCTATGGACAAGTATTATAATCATCTTGTTCACCTTCTGTTTTATCATTTCGATTTCCTTTTAAGAAAAATTCCAGAATCTCTGCCATCCAGCTACTTTATCCGACTATATGAGCCTCTTCTCCAACCAAATACCATCCTCTGACTTGCCTGCCATCTCTCCTGCTGAAAGTCTGTCTTTTCTTCCTCCGAGTCCATGTTTCTCTTTTTCCTCAAAGGTCATGGTCAACACAATCTCAATAAAGACTGTAATGACCTGCAAGTCCTTTAGGATTGTGTGCCTCCTGATGGAGGTGGTCATGTCCTCTCAGTGACACATTGCTCTGTTGGCCCTGTTGTCTTAATCTGGACTTGCTGACCTGTGGCTTTATGGAGTCGTTTTCCAGTTTCTCCCCTGATGTCCTTTCCTTGCTTTTAGAGTACAAACAACCTTAAGGTAGAGACAACATCTAAGATTTATTTATATCACTCAACAATTACAAAGCACTTACTGAATTTACAGCATGGCTTTATGTGTCTGTACCTATCAATCGATCATAGTTATTTATTGAGCATCTCCCATGTGCTACGCACTGTGGGAGGTGCTAGAGAACCATGAAGAGAAAAAAATAAATTGCCCCTGCCCTCATAGAGTTTGGGGGAAACATATATTTATCAAAGAATCACACAATGAAATGTAAAGTTATGACTGTGGTGGAGTTACAAAGAGAAGATCATGGTGCCAGGAGAGCACATAAATGGGGGATTGAACCCAGTTGGGAGAGGAGAAGAGGGAGGGGTGTCCCAAGAAGGAGAATCACAGGTGGAAAGGCTCTGCAATGGACAGGGGCCAGATGTAGTGAAGACATTGCAAAAAGACCAGGGTTGCTGGAGCTCAGAGAATGTATATAGAATTGAGTGAAAGGAGCCTGGAGAGGTAGGCAGGGGCCAACCTGGGCAAGGCCCTGTGGGATATGAAAAGGATTTAGGTTTTTATCCTTAGCAATGGTGAGCCATTGGAGGGATTTAAGAATAGGAGGGGATGCTATGGTGATTTGAAAATACCACTCTGGTCACTGTATGGAGGTGGAATGAGGTGGGCAAGAATACCAGACACAGTATCTTTCTGTGCTTTGTAGCAACTCAGTAAATGTTGCTCATTGACTGAACAGTTTGTGGGGCTTACAGTTCTTTCTGGGTTCACTGCAACATGAATTTTTGGCTTCAAGCTGCAAAATCTTGAGTTACTTGATATATGTGTCTGAGTTTTAATATAGGCAGTCTCTCTTAGCTTCTGCAAATTGTTGATCCGACCAAAACCAACAACAGACAACATTCACTGAGATTTTACCTTGGTGCTGGATACTGTGCTAAAGGCTTGATGTGTATCATCTCATTTAATTCTCAGTGTGGGCCAGTGAGGAATGTGTTTGTATTCCTATTTTGTGTGGGTTTAGGGATATGAAAGATCTTGCTTCAGAGAGGAGTGAGGGATCTAGGACTCACATCTAGGTATTTCTGACTGGAGCCATCACTCTTAGTCACAATGTTCTAGCAGTTCTGGTTCATTTGAGCTTTCAGTACCACTTCAGTACCATTATAATAGAAAAAGGTTGTTCCTTTAGCCCTAAAACAGGATATGATTTGGCTAATTGCCCTCCTCCCAGCTCCACCCAGAATCTTGGTCAAAGCCCTTCATGGCATCAGGTCACCCATCCTCCACTTTGCAGAAGGTTTTATTATAAATCACACAGACCTGGCATCATGTCTGAGATGACTGTTGGATGTTTTGATCTTTTCAACCATCTGAATAAATCTCTGTCTTTTTTCTTTTACAGAAATCTATAATTAGATGAGGTAATAATGCTCATTAGCCCAAGTTACAAATAGTATTCTAATAACTAACTTCTTCCTCAGGCAAGTATCATCAGCATCAATTAAGAGTAAATGCCAGTAATTGGTAAACTATTAGTTGAAAATATTAGCCATCATGGCCAGAGGAGTCCTTTGCCTTTGGCCTACCATCTGTCCTGCTGTTTGTTTATGTTTCTTCTGTCTTCATTTTCTACCCCCTGTGGCAGGCTCTTCTTTAGCTCTAATAGGTCCATCTAAAATTGGCTTGTAATTTGCTTGCCTAAATAAGAGAACCTAATAACAGAGCACTGAGAATTTTTAATTTGTAGTATCTCTATGATAATTAGTAAAAACATTTTGGGCCCTCAGAAAATGGAAGCAAGTCATCTTTGACCAAGCATGGCTGGTTCTTTACCCTTTGCAAAGCAAGATCGAAAGTTCAAGCAAAGAGGAGGTGAATGGGGGCAATCCCAGTTAGCAGACCTGGGAGCAACCATGGTGGGATGCAAAGCTGATCGTGGGAGGCCGAATATGGAAGGTTCATTGAGGAACCATCCAGCCTGCAAGACTTAAGACTAGGAAGAAGTGTTTCATAGGGAGGTTGAAAGGATTCGGTCATTTGCAGTTTGACAATACATTGATATTGTTGGAGGAAAGGGGTTAAGAATTAACAGATTTATTTCCTTACGTCCTCCACCAAAAAGTTTTAGGGAATTACAAATTGCTGAAGATATAGTTTATAAATAAAATATTGCAAAAGGGCCATTGTTGGTTTCACTCAAAGCGAGAAAAGTTTTCAAACTCATCTGTTTAGGTAAGGGCCATGGGCAAGTAGAGGTGATATGCACTCAGCGCTGCTAACGTGTGGAAGGAGAATCCTCACCTCTTGCTTTTTAGTTTTTTTCACATATTTGTTGTTGCTGTTATTCTTACTGCTCTCCTAGGACTGTTTTCCTCTAAAGTTTTGACTGGGCCTAAGACCTTACAGTCCAGCATTGAGTTTGAGGACAAAACCAAGGCCTTCCCATATCTTACCATCTCACACTAATGTTGCCATTTTCCAGACAAGTTTCTAAGTATTTATTTCCAAGCACAATGTCTGTTATACCTGCACTGTCCTTATTTTTCTGTCATGCAGTACAATTTATTATCCAAGTAAACAACCAAACATGCAAAGAACATGCTGGGAAAGAGTGTGGGGGTTAGGGAGGGAAGGAGATACATTTTTACTCAAGGCCTCTTATATTCCAAGAACTCGATTTGGTGCTTTATATAATAGTTTATTTAACACTCCTGATAAGCTTGAAGGGGAACAGATGAGGACACTCAGGCTGTGAGAAGTGAAGGTCAGTCCCTTGGTTGGAAGGCTTCTAGAACTGAGATTCAAACTCTGGCTTTCAGATGCCAGATGTCCCCTCACTCACCCAGGCACATAAGTATTACTCCATGTCATGCTGCCTACATAAGTACACTCTACTATAGTTTTTGTGTATTTACTTTTTCTTGCAGCCAGAGAGGTAGAATAAAATCTAGGAAGAGAGGCCAGTGAATAGATAAATACATGGAGGGAATATATAAACTACATATTTCCACTTGTAGGTAGATTCTCTTAAATCAGCTGCTTATGTCTGCTCTTAACCAGCTATCTCTTTATTGGCTCTGGTGAAACTGTAAAGTAAGAAAGTTTTTCCCTCCAATTTGGGGTTCTTCCATATATCTGTCCTCTTTCCTGTGAAATCCTAGGATCCTTGTATTGCTACCGACTTATCAGTGACCACCAAATATGGCAATATGAAACAATCTCTAGCAATATCCTATGTTTTGAGGATTGATCTTTGCTTCTCTCCTGACATCAAATTTTTAAGTGCACAGCACATAATGTTAGCTATAAGCACAATGCTGTCTAGTAGTTCTCCAGAACTTTTTCATCTTGAATAACTGAAACTTTATACACATTGAACAGCAGCTCCCTATTTTGCCCTTCCCCCAGCCCCTGACAACCACCACTCTACATTCTTTCTTTCTTTTTTTTTTAGATTTTATTTATTTATTTGTCAGAGAGAGAGAGAGAGAACGTGCACAAGCAGGGGGAGCTGCAAGCAGAAGAAGCAGGCTCCCCACTGAGCAGGACCATGGGATCATGACCTGAGCCGAAGGCAGATGCTTAACCGACTGAGCCACCCAGGCACCCCATGTACTTTCTGCTTCTATGAGTTGGACTACTTTAGATACCTCACATAAGTGAAGCAGTGTTTGTCCTTCTGTGACTGGCTTCTTTCACTTAGCATTATGCTCTCGAGGTCCATCCATATAGTAGGCATATTACAGGATTTCCTTCTTTTTTAAAGATGAATAAAATTCCATAGTAGGTGTGTCCATATCACATTTCCTTTATTTGTTCATCCACTGATGGACAGTTAGGTTGCTTCCACATCTTGGCTATTATGAATAGTGCTGCAATTTGGTCATGGAAATGCAAATACCTCTTCCAGATCCTTAGTTCAGTTGTTTTGGATGAATATGCAGAGGTGGGATTGCTGGATCATGAGGTAGTTCTATTTTTAGTTTATCAGGGAAACTCGGAACTCTTTTCCATAATGGCTGAGCCAATTTATATTCCTACCACCAGTATACAAGGTTTCCCTCCCCTCCATATCTTAGCTAACACTTTTTTCTTTGTTTGTTTGAATAATGGCCATCCTTACAGGTGTGAGGTGATCTCTTATTGTGGTTTTGATTTCCAACTCCCTGATGATTAGGCACAGTGAAGCATCTTTTCATGTACCTGTTGGCCATTTGTATCTCTTCTTTGGAGAAATGTTTATTCATTCTGTGCCCCTTTCTTTTTTTAAAAAATTTTTTAAAAGATTTTATTTATTTATTTGAGAGAGAGAGAATGAGAGATAGAGAGCACGAGAGGGAAGAGGGTCAGAGGGAGAAGCAGACTCCCCGCTGAGCAGGGAGCCCGATGCGGGACTCGATCCCGGGACTCCAGGATCATGACCTGAGCCGAAGGCAGTCGCTTAACCAACTGAGCCACCCAGGCGCCCTCTGTGCCCCTTTTTAAAATTTGGTTATTTTATTTGTTTGTTTTGCATATCTTTTCTTTTCTATTGAGTTGTAGAAATTCCTTATATGTTATGGATATTAACTCCTTATCTGATATGTCGTTTGCAGATATTTTCTCCCATTTGGTATGTTGCCTTTTAACTCTGTTGATTGTTTCCTTTGCTGTGTAGAAGCTTTTTAGCTTGATCTAGTCTTGCTCATCTATTTTCGCTTTTGTTGCCTATGCTTGTGGTGTCATAGCCATAAACTCATTGCCATGACCGGTGTCATGAAGCTTTTCCCCTATGTATTCTAGGAATTTGGTGGATATCCAGTTTTCCCAGTACCATTTGTTGAAGAGACCGTCCCTTTCCCATTGTGTATTCTTGGCACCCTTGTCAAAGAGCAGTTGACTATATATGTTTGGGTTTATTTCTGGGTTATTAGGTTCCATTGTTTTATTATTTCTCTGTCATTATGCCAGTTCCACACTGTTTTAATTACTATAGCTTAGTAATATGTTTTGAAATCAGAAACTGGGACACTTACAACTTTGTTCTTTTTTAAGATTGCTTTGGCTTTTCAGTATCCTTTGTGGTTCCATATGAATTTTAGGATTTTTTTTTCTATTTCTGTAAAAAATGCTATTGTGATTTTGTTAGGAATTGCATTGAATCTGTAGATTGCTTGCGGTAAGCATGGATATTTTAACAATATTAAGCCTTCAAATCCATGAACACCAGGTGTCTTTCCATTTATTTGTGTCCACAAGTAAATTGTTAGAACTAATAAGTGAATTTATTAAAGTTGCAGGATGCAAAATCAACATATAAAACTTGACCTGTCCTCTTAGGACCATGCTAGGTCATGGGCAAGGTAATCTGGTAAATAAATTCACACTTAATTATAAATGGCTTACTGGTTTATCCTTCCCACATACTGGCCAGGAGTATTTTAACCCAAAGGTATGTGTAATAAGGTAATACTGTCTGAGCTGCCTACAGGTGAAATATTTTTAAATGAATATTTTAAAAAATTGTAAAATGCAATGCTTGATTGCACTACCTAGTATAACCAGACTTTTTTTTTTTTTTTTTTTTTGTGCCTCAGCACTGAACAAAATCACATACACACCATCAGGTATAAATACAAAGTTATTCTTGGAAAACCTCTCTGAAATTATAATGTAATTTAGTAAGAAGACATGATTTCAGATTTCCCCACATTGCATACATACACAACTTTTCAGTGAGTCTGGGAAAATACAGTTTGGGAGAAGTGCAATGATACGGGAATGGAACTTTTTTTGATCTCTTACCATGTGATAATTTGCATACAGTTTTCATTTAATCCTTCTTCAAACTTTAATAGATAGATGTTTGTCCCATTTTACAGATGAGGAAACTAAGGCTCAGGGAGGTAGCACCCAAGTTCACTCTTTTTTATTTTATTTTATTTTTTTTTATTTATTTTTTTTTTTTAAAGATTTTATTCATTTATTCATGAGAGAGACAGAGGGAGAGAGAGAGGGAGAGAGAAGCAGAGGGAGAAGCAGGCTCCCAAGGAGCAGGGAGCCCGATGCGGGACTCGATCCCAGGACCCTGGGATCATGACCTGAGCCGAAGGCAGACGCTTAACCATCTGAGCCACCCAGGCACCCAGTTCACTCTTTTTTAAAAAGATTTATTTCTTTGAGAGAGAGAGAGTGTGAGAGAAAGCAAGAGAGAGCGAGAGGGGGTTGGGGAGAGGAGAGAGAGAATCCCAAGCAGACTCTGAGTTGAGCACGAGCCTGATGTGGGGCTCTATCCCAAGACCCTGAGGCCACTACCAGAGTGGAAACCAAGAGTTAGAGGCCCAACCGACTGGGCTGCCCAGGCGCCCCACCCTTAAGTTCACTCTTAATTTAAGTGTGGATTTGAAGCTGGATCCACTTGCCTTGAAACTTGTTTTTCCTTTATATACCAGGTGGCCCGCCAGGGAATTGATGGAGTAGAAAAGAGGGTGATGAGATCTGAAACCTGAGCGGGGCCTTGTGAGTTATAAGCTGCTCTGTCTCCGAAGGCTTCCTGTGTGGGGCGGGGCTGAGAAACTGCTTGATACCCCTGAAGTGAAAAATTTTCAGTCATCTCGAAATGGATAGCCCCAAATTGGGTTAAAGTAGTGGTGAAGTTAATCTTATGGGTTGCTTAACTCTCCTCAGGTGCATCTTGTGATCTTTTGAGATCCCTGAATAGGTAGGTCCTCTAGAATGAGCCAGGGGACCTGGGGATGGCTTAAGGAGGAGGGGGGTAGGGCCTCTGCATGATTTTCCTCTAGACACTAGGCACACTCTGTCCTGGTGATCACAGGAGGATCTAGTCTATGTGCTTTTACTTTTTTTAAGTTATAGAAACAACCACTTGGGTTTTATAAAAAGAGCATGCACTCTTTCCACAGTTACTGAGCTGCGTAGATTCTGGTTATCTGAGAGAAACTTGGCTGAGTGACTTCAAGATGTTCTCAAGTGTCCAAAATCCTTTTGTTTCTCCTTGATGTGTCCTCGCTGTCATTTATTCTGCTCTCCTGGGAACATCAGTACACATGATTCTCCAGCTTTTCAGCTCATGATACATTTATTATGAACCAAATCCTAGCCTTATGCCTTAGCATGGCAATTAGTGAGAGGGCTTTAAAGACAAAGTTAAAGGTGACTGAATCCAGTTAGGGGGAATAGTACTACAGACATGAACTCTAAGGTTTCTCGTAATTGGTGTGGCATTCTGTCATGTGCCAAAGTTTGAATACATTATCATCTGGTATCGTGCTGTTGATTTATTAAAATCGGATCTAAAAGATGTTATAATCTTTTGTCCTGGTAGCAGATCTTTCTGTTATGACAAAACTCCCTCCAGCAATCTCCTCATGAAGGGCTCTTTCCTTGCTGTTGTGATTCCACTGTGTCCCTTCAGTAGGAAAGCTCAACCCATGGCTGTCTCACAAAGACTCACAGAACCTCTGGGGCCACTGATGGCCCACTTTCCACGCTGTCAGTCTCAGCAAAACCCTTTCCTGCTTTGGCCCCTTCCCACCCACAGTGGCCAGTTACTATGGATGAGCCTTATCATAATGGGTGGTAGAAAAAAGTCCAGAGCAATTTCCTCTTGGCAGCATGCTGATGCAGGACCGGGTACAGCCCCTGGGCATGGGTTTTGGAATATCCTCCGACCATTTCTTTTTTGTCCTAATGAAAAACTTCCTGGCTTGGAGTACTGCTCCTGTCTTCGGGGCAGCTCTGATTTAATCTAAATTCAGGAGGTAACAAAAGTTTTCCTGACCCTCTCCTCCCATCCTTTTGGCACTGCCCCCTCCCCCTTTATCTCTTAGCAAAGGAAGAGGACACACACTTGGATTCTCCCCCGCCCCCCTCGCCCCCCAGCCGCCACGCGACCGCACCCGGTCCCTTTTTGGCACTTTGGTGCCCATCCAGGAAACCCGAGCACCTTGAAAGGGTTGTTTCCCGATCGCCTTCGGAGCTGCTGAAACTATTGCATGCTCACTTTATGCATGGGATTCGAGAAAGCGAGTGTGCTCGGAGCACAAACAGGAAAGCCTGACATCACGGAGCGGCGGAGCGGCGCGGGGAGGAGTCTGCGGCGCCCTCGCTCGCCGCGCTCCCTTTGTGGCCCGAGTCGCGCGCACCGGCGGCGGCGGCGGGGGCAGCGCGCGGGTCTGTGCTCGCTCGGGGCGCGGCGGCTGCGCGGGCGGTGGGCTGGGGGCGCGGCGGCCGCGCCGGCGGACACTGCGTGGGCCCCGGAGCAGGGCGCACCATGCCGCGGCCGCGGACCGGAGAGAAACCTGAGAATGAAATTGCTTTGGCAAGCTAAAATGGTAACGAGAGCTCTGCCTTCTCCCGAGGCTTTTCTGGTGGGGACTCTTCTCCCGCTTTCTCTGGGCGTGTTTTGGACTCACTCGGAGCGAACGCAGCCATCCGATCCCCTGCTCGGGAGCTGAGGCTTTCTCGCTCTGCTTTGTATGCCTTCCTCTCGGCGTGTCTTCTCCCTCTCATCGCACCTACTTTCTCGCCAGTAGCCTTTGGTGTGCCTGGGGCAGCTGTTTGTGGGGACGGGAAAACTTTTCAGGACCGAGAACTGTTAGCCGGGGTGGCCCCGGGAGCGCCTCTGCGTCCCAGTGGCTCTTTAACACAACTTCAGGTTTAGCTGGGGACGTGGAAATCCAGGGGGTCGCCGCACGCGTCTTACTTGAAGTTGCATGATGCTGTGTTGCTTTTTTTTGTTTTGGTTTGGTTTGGTTTTTTTGCACTTGCCAGATTATTTTACGGAAATAAAAACTTTCTACCCCCGACCGCGCTCACTCTTTGGGTCCCAACGCAGCAAGAGGAGAAAAAGACACGGGAAGCATTTCACTTCCAAAGGAGAGAGGACTCTTGGCATTTTAAACACTTGTTTGCGCCTGAGTTTAAAATGTAGTATGCTCAAATAACTGAGCCATTATGAAAGTAGTACCAACTTTTTCTACCAACGAATTATTTTTCCTTTCACTTATGGGGGGGGGAATTAAACCAGGACTAAATCACAGTGTCTTAAGGGGAGGGGGGAGAAAAGACTATAAAAGAAAAAAAAAAAAAAGCAAAACAAAACCTAAAATATGTGAGTGAGTCTAGGAAAAAGAACTACATGGAAAAGTCCGGGGATCCTGATACCACAGGAAAGGACTGGGAGCCAAGAAAATTTCAGCATTCCCTCTATCGCAATGTGTCTTGTATTGCTCTGATTGTAATATTTATTTTGAACAGCCCATCTTGTGCCCTGAGTGCTGGTGTAAGCAGTAAAGCAGCTGGGATAGATTGTGGTTAGCAGAGAGGAAAAAAAAATACTCTTTTTCTTTCTCTTTATCCCATCCCCTGGCAGAGCTCGATTCAGGACTGGGGTGAAGAGGTAGAGGAAGGCGCTGTGTACCATGTCACCCTCAAAAGAGTCCAGATTCAACAGGCTGCCAATAAAGGAGCAAGATGGCTAGGGGTGAGTAAAGCCGGAGAGACGCAAACTTTGGAGCTGCAGTGTCTGTTGTTCTGTGAATATCATCATTATTTAGCAGAGGCAGGCTCTTCTTCTTCTTCGTCTTCTCCTTCTCCTTCTCTTTTGGCCTTAAAAAGGAAAATGCCAAGGACCAAGTGTTTGCACTAGCTGTACAGGTCTGTTTTTGTACTTAATGTTTTCCAAAGCATCTTCCCTCGGTTTGTCAATAATTCAGAACCTCTTAGAAACATCTTGAGGTCTTTGGCAAATAGAGTAGGGGTGGCGTGGCAGAAAGTGACACGCAGTAACAGGACCAGAAAGCATCACTCTGTTAGACAAGAGCCATAAGCAGTTTGGCCCAGATGGCACCCTTTTCTCTCCCTGTCCTCCCCCTACTGATGCTGACCAGCCCCTCTCCTCCTGTACCTTCACCAAGTACCCAGAATGCTCAGGGGACAGACCATTCCGGCTCTGCCTATCTTCCTACTGGGGGGAGGTGGTGGCAGATTTCCCACTGTTACCTCCTCTCTGCAGCCCATGAGGAGACAAATGCAGGTGTCGTGCCCACGATTTCATGTGTAGTGGGCACAGAGTGCTAGGTCTTTGGGGAAACACTGCTTCCGTAAGCAAGACTTTTTCCACCAAGGTTCTGAAATCTTGGTTGGGATCATGTGAGTTATCTGTTACCACCTAATGGCTCCTTCAACACATCCCAGGGAGAAATGGAAAGCTTAGTGACAGGATCACTCCTCGGGCAGATACCAGCCTGTGGAAGAACAAAGGAATTCTCAATCTGGAGATAGAAGTAATCCTCAGAGCAGTGAGAGGTGACCCAGAAAGCCTTGAGAAAGAAGATCAGGGTGGGCCGAAGAGAGGGGTTGGAGTGTGGTTTCATCTGGCCTCATTCGAGCCACACTCAGGCTTCACAGGGGACGGACTGGAGGGCAATGAAGATTATGCACTTGCATTCGATCTTCACTGGCTTTGCGTCTCACAGAATTCAGTGCTTGAGCAGCATTCAAAGGGAGGGTGTGAAGGCGGACAGGAAACAAAACTGCCCAGGGCCTCACATGGAGACTAGAGGCAACATGTAACTTGTAAGTCCCCTGAGTTTCAGGCAGGATGGGCCGCAGCAGGGATCTTCTCTGCTGTGGGTTCGCTGGTCTGCTGACACAGGCCTTCACTGCTCTGGGCTTCCCCAGCTGCCTCAACTCAGGCCTTTCCTGCTCTGTACTTTGGGCCGAGGTACCACCCACTAGGGCAGTCACCTGTTAGTGACATCTGCGGTTGTGGCCTGGAAAGGTAGGAATCTTTTTTGAAAACCGGAGGCCTTCACTTATCAAGCAGGTACCTTACTCAGAGTATGACTTTCAGATGCATTAGGTGCATCCTCAGCAGACCTGATAGGGAAGGAAGGAAGGAAGAACTAGAGTTCTGATGAGTCATCTCTTTGTTTTGGGTGGTTGTGTATATGCATTTTATTTACATGTGGTATTGATGTGGTTTGGCCTGTCTTGGTGTTTCACAATGATTCACAAGTTCTAAACCAGCTGCCTTGGAAAGGGTCATCGTATTTCCTGATGCTGGGTTGTTTCTCTCTTTCTGAGGAGACTGATGTTGCTTGGGTGACAGTTTTAGTTTTCAGCCAACACAACAGCCATGAATGAAGAAGTTATGGGGAAATGGAGGGGTTAACTCTGTAGGCCCCAAACCCACAAAGTGTGGTTCATTGAGATGTTCACAGTTATTTCATGATTCTCACTGACCGTTCTGTTCGCTGGACTCTGCTTCTCTTCTCTCCCCCACTCAGCATTCTCAGATTTATACAGTTAAGAGCTGGTTCACCCTGGAGTTAGCAGTAGTACTGAGATACTGAGAGGGAGGACAACGTGAAAAGATTTCTTCTGGTTGGTAGAAGAATCTGCCCCTTCCCCTCCAGGGCAACAAAGTGTGATTTCCAGCTACCACCCCAGCCCTCAACAGCTTGTTCTTAGGAACTTTCCAGCTCTGATCCCACTGTTTTCTTGTCTTAGGTGTCCTGTTGGGAAGCTCTGGTTTTTTTGTCCTTGGAAATTCCAGACTTAATTAAATGTGACTCAACCAATTGAGCCATAGTAATTACAAAACCCTTCTTTTTAGGACCGAGTGGCTTCTCCGTATTTGTTTTCCTACATTCCAGTAGCCCTTTCAAAATTCTCCAGAGCAACCAGTTTTAGAGTGAACTAGAGATTGAGGTGAGGTGAGGGTATTACTGAAATATGTCAGTAATCTTATGAGGAAGGTGGTGTTGTGATGATCTCTCCCCCCCCCCAACACATAAAGAAATTAATGCCTAGAGAGGTTAAATTGCTTGCCAGGGTCACACAGCTAGGAAGTGGTAGAGGTTGGATTCGAACCCACTTGGTAAGTTCCTTGCAGTCAGGAACTGCCTGGAACCTTCTGGCTGTTTCCTATGAGAGTGGAAGAGAACATTGGCTCAGAAGACCAAAGGTGCATATGGCATACTTTTTGCCTAGATGCGACACCTGGTGCAGGACTTGAGTGATGGGACTTTCTCTTCTTGATGCTCTGAATGATAGTTTGAACCACAAGTTGAGACACTTGTTGTGAAGATATGTATCTTTTTTTTTTTTAATTTTTTATTGTTATGTTAATCACCATATATTACATCATTAGTTTTTGGTGCAGTGTTCCATGATTCATTGTTTGTTCATAACACCCAGTGCTCCATGCAGAACGTGCCCTCCTCAATACCCATCACCAGGCTAACCCATCCCCCCACCCCCCTCCCCTCCAGAACCCTCAGTTTGTTTTTCAGAGTCCATCATCTCTCATGGTTCGTCTCCCCCTCTGACATACTCCCCTTTTCTTCCTCTCCTGTTATCTTCTTCTTTTTCTTTTTTCTTAAAATATGTTGCGTTATTTGTTTCAGAAGTACAGATCTGTGATTCAACAGTCTTGCACAATTCACAGCGCTCACCGTAGCACATACCCTCCCCAATGTCTATCACCCAGCCACCCCATCCCTCCCACCCCCAACCACTCCAGTAACACTCAGTTTCTTTCCTGAGATTAAGAATTCCTCATATCAGTGAGGTCATGTGATACATGTCTTTCTCTGATTGACTTATTTCACTCAGCATAACACCCTCCAGTTCCATCCACGTCGTTGCAAATGGCAAGATCTCATTCCTTTTGATGGCTGCATAATATTCCATTGTGTATATATACCACATCTTCTTTATCCATTCATCTGTCGATGGGCATCTTGGCTCTTTCCACAGTTTGGCTATGGTGGACATTGCTGCTATAAACATTGGGGTACACGTACCCCTTCGGGTCCCTACATTTGTATCTTTGTGGTAAATACCCAGTAGTGCAATTGCTGGATCGAATGGTAGCTCTAATTTCAACTGTTTGAGGAACCTCCATACTGTTTTCCAGAGGGGTTGCACCAGCTTGCACTCCCACCAACAGTGTAGGAGGGTTCCCCTTTCTCCACATCCCCGCCAACATCTGTCGTTCCCTGACTTGTTAATTTTAGCCATTCTGACGGGTGTGAGGTGGTAGAAGATATGTATCTTAGTGAGAAACTCTTGGATGTGTGAAGTGTGGAGCACCAAAGAGATGTATGTGGTTCTCTAGTGCATGAGGTTGGGCGTAGCTCTTGCTACATATCTATAAGGCTTTTTCAAAAATGCCTTAAAGACTGAGCACAAGTTTTGAATTTTCTGCTACTCGGATCTCAAAACGTAATTAAGATTCAGTTTGGAAAGGATAGCAAAAATAATTACACATCCTTAGACGGAAAGTATCATACAATCCAAAACATTTAGAACATTCTTTTTTTTTATTATTTGTTTGTTCAATTTTATGTTTCATTGATCTTTTGAAGTAAACCCCCCCCGCCCCCCCGCCTTTGGTTGTAAAATATACAACTGAGTATGGCCCAGGCTGCATTTACTTCTCTGTGCAGCTGCGGCTTTGCCTGTTACCAGTGAGGTTATGTTGGACAACTTCGAAAAGCCAAGTATTATTGAAATGCTGACCCGATTCTCCCTCTACAATAACTTCTTACACTGGGATATTTTTTCCTAGCTATAGCCCTCAAGGAGAAATGGCTGCAATTATGTCGTAGGATCATAAAGTCTCCGGATTGGAAGGGACATTAGCAAGTAATTCCATCCAACCATTCAATCAGCTTGTAGAATGTCCAGTGATTTCTGGAAGAGCAAATGGTCAAAACTTGTTATTTTTCTTTGGTGTCAGTGTTGTGGTTTTATATTGATAGTGATAGGTAGAAATGATTTAAGAAAACATCCGTATTCTCTGGACACAGGAAATGTACCATTTTAGGAAGAATACTCAAATGGACAGAGGATGAGAATCCAGCTGTTAGGGAAGGGGCTCTGGTGTCCAGAGCCCAGTCTGCTGTCTTTAGAATATGACAGATGCTGGGTACCGAGAAATGTGTCCAACCTAAGATAAGTTCAAAGTGGGGATATTTGTTTCGCAAGCAGGATTGGTAGTGCTAGGGCACCTCAGCAAAGTTTGCGGGGAGTGGTACGGTCAGTGGGTGGTCACATGGCTTTTCTCAGTTTTATGCTTCTGTGGTTATGTGGTTCTTGAGGTGGGGCCCCAGTTCCTCCCTTCCCTGTGTCCTTTATCTATCACCCTGTCTCCCACATAGGCCCTTGTTGGGTTGAGTTGGAAATGCTTGATTGTTGAGAGGCTGGTAAAGACAGTGAACTAGGACAGGAGAAAGCAGAATATATTTAGAAATAAAGGGAACTGGAATCCTGTTATAGAACCTAGTGTTTGGGATGAATTGTGGCCAGTCCGTGAGTCGTCTGGGTGCAGCAGCAGGATGACCACTTGTCACATCTGGATCAAGAAGTTGACTCTCACTGGGATAAACTATTTGGACTGACTCTATCTGGTGTTTTGGTGGTGTTGCTATCATATTACCCTCAAATAGCCTACGGTTCCTCAAGTTTTCAGCTAACTTCACTTACGGGAAGGTTCTCTGATCTCCCAAGTCTGGAGGAGATGCCCCTTCGGCAGGTTCCAGAAGTATTCTCTATTTCTCTGTCATGCATTTAGCTCACTCTGTTGTAATTGTCTGGTCATTTGCTTCTATCCCTCACTAGACTGTAAACTTGGTGAAGTGGGAACTGTGGCCATCTAGTTGGCAGAAACTTGGTATTTGTTGAATGAATAGACCGAACTTCTTCCCTTTTTCGGACCCTAATATTGTCTTGATACATATGAATGTGTGGTTGCTCCTCATTTAAAACACAATCAGCATGAAGATGTTAGCTTACAAAGAAGAGAAGGGGTGTGTAGGAGCAAGAAAAATCAATTAGGTAATGATTATAGCCATCCTGCATTCTTTCTAGAACAGAGCGGGGCACAAACAAAGGTAGTGATTATTCATTTTAAGGAACAAAAATCACAGCAGTGAATTAGCTATACACTTCCCCGGTACCTTTTAAAAGCAAGAGACCCCACTGTACTTGTCTTACTGCTGAATATTGAAAGAAAGGCAATGCATGAGTTAAAAAGTGTTGGCAAGCATTACAACTATGTGTGGTTGGAAAGCTCAGGAGCGGGATTCTAGAATTGTAAGGAGCTAAGCCCTAGAGGAGCCCTAAGTTTACAGTTGGTCATCCTTGTTTTCATCTAGGAAAACAGGCCCTTGGGTTGCATTATTCCTGTCTGTCAGAGTGTTGAATTTAGGCTTTAGAAAGTAAATTTCAAAATTTAGCAGCCATCTGTAGCCGAATCAACTGATCTTTTTCCTTTTGACCTTGGGAACATGTTTCTGAAATAATCCACTAATATGGTAGCCTGCCCAATCAAGAAAATGTTGTCAGTTTCAAGTGCCCGAGATATCGTTATGATGTTGGATCCTTTCATTGTTTTTAAAATCTGTTGGGATCTGGGTCAGGGGGATTCAGCCTGCAATTAAGAATATCCAGTTCAGTTCAGCAATTCAGGGGACTACTCAGCTGAGTTCCAAATACACATCTACCCCTGTCAAATACATAATCATACTAATGTAAGAGGTACATTAACTCCTTATACTTAAGGTATACATTCTGTTAGGTTAGTCTTACAAACATATTTTGTTCTTATTTCTGTGAAATTATAAAGAGAAAGTTTCTTGACGTTTTCAATTTAGAAAAAGAAAAGGAGAGCAATATGGTAAATGCTGTGCTTTTCTCCTTGAGTGCCTTGCTGGAATTTGTCATACCCCTGTCCTTATTTCAGTTTCCTTTGTCCCTGGTATATGTTCCTTTTACACATCCCCCTCCTACATAATCAGAATCTTACAGTGACTGTCTTACACATTTTATGTTAAAGTATACAATAGTAAGCTAAAATTAGTAAGACAAAATTTCTGCCATGGTATACCATGGTATCATATCTCATGATATGAAAAAAAAATTTCTGTAAACAGAGTAAGGGAAGTTTTGGTTAAATGGGGGGAAGATACCAAAGGTTGCTTCATTCCACTGGAAAAGTCCAGCTAGCTCATGTCTGGGTTGCTGATGGGTGTGGCTATCTCCAGAGTGATTTGGAGTCTGGAGTTTTTGGCAGTTTCTGGGCCCTTTGCTAGTAAACACGTCCAGTATGAACTTCCTCACTGCTGTTGCTTGTCTGTTTGTATGATTCTGTCATCTGTGTTTGAGTCAGCTAACCTTGCCTTCGATAGCATTCCTTTATTCATCAAAAACCTGCATCAAGTACCATGTTAAGTCTTGGGAATCCAAACTGAAACAAAACACAACTCATTCTGGAGGAACTTCCAGGGAGTAGGGGAGACAGAAACGTAAACTGATTACAGCATATTGAGGTAAGTATGATTAGTGCCATGTGAGACATTTGTGTGCTAGGGGAACCCTGGAGGAGGGCACATAAATCAGATGGGAGGTGGGGAGTGGGCACTCCAGGAAGGCTGCATGGAAGAGAGGGCTCTTTCGTAAAGAGCTGGAGTTAAAGGAAATGTGGGCATTGGAGGCAGGCATTCCAGTCAGTGCAGGGTGAGGGAAAGCATGGAGGCCAGAGGTGAGAGCACTGTGTGGGGCTCAGAGTGGGGAAGAGGGAAGGACGCCTGGTGGGAAGGTGACAGGAAAGGAGGCTAGCGAGAAAGGCTCAGTCATGTCCCTGGGAGTCTTTCATCTGTGTTTGAGTCAGCTAGCTCATGTCTGCGTTGCTGATGGGTGTGGCTATCTGCAGAGTTGAGCTCCATCCTGCGCCAAGCTATGGGGTTCGCCCCATCCTGAATGCTAGGTAGTCACGGGAGGGCTTTAAGCAGAGTGGCATGGCCAGATCTGCATTTTAGCAAGACGACTGACACCTGGGGGGTGGACGTACTCTGAAGGACAGCCAGACTGGGACGTGGGAGGGGGAGGAGGCTAATGTGGAGGCGAAGTGAGGAAAGGGACAAGGGCCTGAATGGCAGCAGAACAGAGGGTGGGAGTGGGGGATGGGAGACCTGACAGGCGAGGATCTTAGCCACCCTGGCTTCAAAGAGCTTGTCAAAAACTGGGCTTTCTGGGATCCACGTCACCCTCTGTTCACTGGGTGAGATGTTCTGGGGACTTCTGGTCAGGCTTCCTCTGTGTATATGCTAGCAGATGCCTTCTTTCCTGTCAGAAGGCCCTGCAGAATAACCAGACCCAGGCGTGCCTGATAGGTCATGTCCAGAGACAAGATCTCGGGCTCACAGTGAGCAAGGCAGCAAGCCGTGCGTGGTTCTCAGAGTCCAGAGAACTTTGAAGAGCTGGTGCTTTCTTCCTTTCTCTCTCTCTCTTTCTTTCT
Source organism: Zalophus californianus (assembly GCF_009762305.2). Lineage (NCBI taxonomy): Eukaryota > Metazoa > Chordata > Mammalia > Carnivora > Otariidae > Zalophus > Zalophus californianus. Next base: position 44,570,780 of record NC_045604.1, read on the forward strand.
AAGTCTTCTGTTTCCCTACAAACTAAACAAATTAAATCTGTAGGCCACAGAGAGAGAGAGAGGAAACATGGGACCCACAGGACTATGATTATAGAGCTGTATTTTAGACAACAGCAGTTAAATTTATAATTGTCATGTTAGAGACACAAGAAATTTTATGGTTGGGTGTCTTGGCCTTTTTCCTCTCCCTCCTCGTTGACTTTAACCCGTCTCTGACAGTTTGTCCTGGTTCCCTGCATTACTGCTCTTGGAGGCTCAGTCTGATTGCGAATTCCACTCACGTACAAGAAAAAAAATCTCTCTTTCTCTCTTACACACACACACACACACACACACACACACACACACACACGGCCTACATTAAGATGTCTTTTCACATTTAACGTTTTAGGATTTCCCACATCTTTGGAATGTCACTCCTTGGCCTCTTCTATATAATTATTCAAAGCCTGCCTTTGTCATGTGTTGCTTGTTTTCTCTTAATTGTGCCGTTTTTGTGATTAACTTGCACTGTCTAGGAACTGCCTTCAGTTTAAAAAAAGAGTAAAGACAGAGAGAAGGAGGAAGGAATAAAGGTAGGGCAAGCTTCCAACATGAGGTTGAAGACTCTGCCTTGGAGGAAGCTCAGTCAGTCTGGTAAGGAGAGAGTCACGTCATCTCTTGCTGATCCTTTCGGCTTGACCATGGTAGAAATACCTGTGCCTTTCCACGGATGTGGCCACGTACGGATCGGGTTCTGGTGGCTGGGGTTCCTGCCTCACTTGGTTCCACCAGGCCATGTTCTCCCTTATGGCCTGCAGTATGTGACTTCTAAGACTAATAACAGTGGTAGTTGGGGGTGAGATCGTGTGTTGTCAGTGGTTCTATATATTTTTCCATCCTCACAGACTCATTACCCTACATTTTCTCCCATTTAATTGCTGGTGCCATCTGTAGGCCATTCATTTGAATTCGTTTCCACACAGTTAATCTTGTCCCATGTAAACTTTCCCAGACGTTTTTCTGTTTGTTTGCTCCTTTCAGCAAAGAATTGAGCAATTCAACTTTTTCCTTTATTTCGTTTCCTGCTGATTTAAATATCCATTCTCCTCTCTTATAAAAGCGAAGCCAAGGCTGAGTCCTTCCAGTTTCATAATTCTAGAGAAAGCTGTGGAAAAGCAAAAGCAAACCCTTTCTGCTAAAAGTAGAATGTCTTTGGTCGGTAGCATCAGCTGAGGCTCCTTGCAACCCTCTTGCTAGCACTTTCCCCTGGTTATGTGCCCTTCTCAGGCCCATAACTTCTGTCGCTGCTGGTGACGAGGCTAGAATAACGGGGACGGTTTTTATCTAACAGAAGAACGTTTAATGGATATAAGTAAAAATAATCAAAACTGGATTAGATGTTGGCTTAAAATACTTTACAGTCATGACTTTTGCAATTAAAATACCAACACTTGAAATTATTTATGGAGATAACGGACACTCCTGAATAGAAAATTCAGGAAATCGGAAGCATTTTGTTAGTTTGTGGAGCACATGGAAAACATTTGCCATCTTCTATCCCCACGTTGCCTCCTCCCCGCAGCACAGCATGATGAGCATATCTATTTTAAAAATGACTTAGCCAAGTATGAACAAGGCCCAGAGCCATCAAGGCCCGGCTGGGGGGTTAGCACCTGGTTCTTTCTCCTCAGTTGGAGCCTTGGCAGGACCTGGCACCTTCTGGTCGCTCTTCCTTCTCACGGGTGTTTTCAGCAGGAGCTCAGGTTGAGGGAGGTCGTAGGGCACTGCTGAAGAGCCACTAGTCAGTCATATTGTAAAAACTTTGTATGGGTAACAGACGGTCACTACGCTTTTTGTGGTGAGCATTTTTGAAATGTACAGAATTGTCGAATCACGGTGTTGTACACCTGAGGCTGACACAATATTGTATGTCAACTGTACTTCAGTTAACAAAGGAAAAGAGAGAGCCCGGGCTCTGGAGCCAGGCTGACCTGAATTCAGAACTCGTCTGTGCCACGTGTGAGCAGTGTGGGCTTGAGCTGTGACGTGACGATCCTTGCACTCGTAGAGAGGACACCAGCAGTGCCTTCTTGACAGAAGGACTGTGAGGAATGAATGAGTCGTGTATATAAGGCGCTTGGCACGGTGCCTAGGTTATGGGATGCCCTCTGAGGGTGGGGCTCTCATTGGGACCTCACTGTCGGGGCCCTCTTTTGAACCCTGCCGTGGAACCTTGTAGAAGCGTGGGTGCCTTTCCTACCCGAGTCCCCCAAAGCCTGGGGTTGTATATAAACCAGATTGTGTAAGAAGCAGCATTAGCAAGGCTTTAAGGCATGTTCCTGACATCACTTTCTCCTTTTGCACATCTGGGAGGAAGGACCACGGCGGTGTTTGGTAATCCTTGTTTATTAGAAGCAATATCTATTGTGTTTTCTTCGTCTGGCTGCCTGTACAGTGAAGGGCAATTATCACTTGGGCTCCAATATTTTGCATTTTAAATTCCTCCAGTTTTCCTATATAGTTAATTGGTTGGTGTGCTTATTTTAATGCCTTAAAAATATTTTACTACTTAAAAATTATATTTGCTATTTCTGACTGAAAGAACAGGAGGGTAGGAAACCACTTTTCTACATTGGTAAACATTATGCTGATCATTCTTTGTTGGGCATAACTTAGGATGTTAGCAAACTGTGCTTGCCCCGTGAATTTCAAGTTCCGATTCAACTTCAGAAGTTCAAATAAAGATAAAAATTTCCCACTGTACCGCACGTCGATTAGCTAATGTAGTACTTGAGCCCCAAACTAGGAATGAGCTGAATTGCTCCTGAGGTTGTGACTTTCAGAGAGTAAATCTTCACTTTCCTTACCTCTGACGTGGGGCAAATACCTGCTTTTCTTTCTGCCTGTAGGTTTTGTCAGGATCATCTGAGTTAATGTATAAAAGTACTTTTTAATATGTAAATAATTATACAAATATAAGGGTAGTCTTCTTGTTGTTATTTAACCTAAAGTCATTTTTTTTTCTCTCTTTCCTCACTGCCTAAGTGTTCGATGGGCATATGGTCTGTTCATTAGTCCTCCTTTTCTTCCCTCATCCCAGAGAGACTCTTTTCTGTGTTTTTTTCTCCCCACTTGCTGTTTACTTAATGATATCTTCATGTTCAGCAAGGAGTAGTGTTTCCTCTGCTACCACCATTGATATTCCTGGATTTGTAGGTGCATTGAAAACGTAGACAGGGCTTCTCTCTATAGTTCGGATGTGGGGAAATAAATACCCCATATTCACAGGAGTCTAAAGACAAATGCAGTGAATATTTTACATATGAAAATGAAAACTTTTCTCTTTCTTTCCTTACTCTCTCCAGTATGATTTTTTTTTTTTTTTTGAGATAATGGCTGTTAGTTTTCTTTGATTCTCCCTTTCTTTCTGGTACTTTTAATTTGGTGGAGAGCAGGGTGGTAAAGTTAATGCACCAAGGAATGGAAAATGCTTCCAGCCTTCCAGAGCTGCTGGAAAATCAAAGCTTGGTTTGAGGCCAAATCCTGATGTGGGACTTGAACTCATGACCTAATGCCAGAGGCAAGAATGTTACCAGCCGACCCACACTGACCCTCATAAGATTAGGCATTTAAAATACTTCCTCTGAGTAGTCCTATTGTTACTTTCTGTTTTTCTCCTCTTTCAGCCTTTTCCTACAGCGTTCCTGGCTTCCCTGTTAGGAATACAATTTTAGTTTTCAGATCTTGTTTTCTCACTTCCTTTCCATTTGCTTGTTACTGTTACTTCCTTCTTGCTTTCCATGTCTCCTGGGTGAGTTCCTTTTTTATTGTTGTTCCTGTTCCTTCCTGTCCTTCTTCGGGATTAAAAATAGTCTCCAGGGTCTCTGGCCGCTTGCACATGAAGCTGACCTTCCTTCTATTCATATAGAGTTCCCCCTGAGCATCTGAAGATCCTTTCCTCCTCTCTCAAGGCACTCGAACCCCTGCACCCATTCCCTGTTATTAGCACCCATTCTCAGCTGACTTATGGACTAACTGACCCTTGTACTCAGAGCTCTAAATGAAAATTAAATCTCTTGTACAAAGATGCTGAGCAAGTGCTTTGTTCACGTTAAGTGTCACTGACAAACTCTGACTTCTCCCCACATCTGCTGACTCTGTGTGTGGTGCTCAAGGAGAAGGAACTCTTGGGCACTGACTTCGAGGTGCAAGTTTAATATTCATCTACGTGCAAAGCAGTGACTGCACGATCAGGGGAACCCCAGGAAGCAGCGTTCTTCCAGCTCGCTGGTGTGGGCATCCCAGAGGGATCGGCGGTCGTTGCGCTCCCACAGAAGCGTTTCTCAGGGAGTTAAAGTTGATGAAAATGTTTCTTTATGAACATTCTTTGGTTAGAGTTGGAGGATTATGATATTCTTTACAAAAATGACTTTCTACCCAATGTTGACCTAGACCGTCCACAGATGAGGGTCTGCTTGAGGGTTTATCCTGTGTGCAACTTTAGATGGCTGGGCCAAAAAGTGCAGGTGAGCAGTAGCTCTGATAGCAGCCCCCAGTCCTAACCTGAGCTCCCTGTTTCGCTGAGAGTTCCAGCAACAGGGTTGATGAAGGGTGAAAAGATTTCCTTCCATTTGTCGCCCCAGCTCCCTATGTGGATATATCTCCAAGAAAAGAACTAGCTGTATCCCTCCTGGAGAATCCAGGCTTGTAGATTTCATTATCCCTAGCGACGTCCGTGTTTCTGAGCAGCTCTGTCACCCTCCTGTCACTGCTTCTGCCACTGAATCAGCCTGTAGTGCTTTCTGTTCCCTGATTGACTGACTGATGAACTCCCACTTACCTTTCAAGTCCCAGCTCAAATGTCATCTTTACTCTTCTACCCTTCCTGATCCCTCTTCTGGGATAATTACCCTTTCATCTGGGTCTCCTTAGCACTTTACCAAAAGCTCTCTTATAGCACTTATCACAACATATCCTTTTATTTATTTTTTTCCTCTCTGCCCTGTTCCTTTGTGTGCTTCGGGGGTGGGGACCCCGTTGAATCAATCTTTGTACTCCCATCCCCTGGGACCATGTCTGAGCCACACTCGGTACCCAGTAAGCACCTTATAAATTGTTTGGCCTTATCTCTATTATAAAACACGTATCTTTATGACTTCTTTTTTATTTTTTTGCCATTTGGTGATATTGTAAATCTTATATTTTGAAACAAAAAGGAAAATATGAAATAAGTAAGCTAGATTTAATTTCTAATTTATATGTCCCCAAATGACACAACGAAAAAGGAAGATGCTGCTTTTGCCTCATTTTTGTTATCATTGTTTGATGGACACATTTCACAATCTTACAAAACTTGACTTAACTGTGATGGTGACCTCTATAGATGGGATGACGTGGTATTTAGAGTTAATCCCTAAGTTTTGTGGTGACATATAGGTTTGAGTCACGGGTCAAATATAGACTTTTGGGAACGTAATTTCTCTTTGGATTTCAAAGTTGTTTTACTTGGGGTTTTCACATATCTTATTATATCTTAATCTGATGGTTCCAATTTGCTTCAAGCTTGCATCGACCCAGTGTCAAGCCGATTTGGCTATGCTCTGTGCAACACATTTTTGTAAAAGGATCTGACACCCTCCACGCACATGACCACTAGGGTTATGCACATCATGATGAAGGCTGTCTGAGATCTTTGTGGCAGGCTTGTTGTGTAGGGCACTCTCTCGGGGTATGTGCTGTTCCTTACCAGGATTCACTGGCAAAAAGGGAAAAATATGTGAAGTAAATTATATGTTATTCTATAAACATATTATCTGTATACTTTTCAGTGTTCACAAGTAAAACTCAGCTCCCTTTGCTCTCTTACCCTCTCCAACTTTCTTCTTCTCTGTGGTCTTACATTCTTAACTCTTGAATTTCTGCTTCATGCAAAATGCAAAGCCTATGCTGGAAGTTTTCAGGGTTCTAGCTGTTGTTAGGTGTTTTCATTCCGACTCTGCTGGTGTCATTGGCTCTGGCAAGAGCAAATTTTCTGACTGCTTCTGATCTTTCTTGCCTTTTTATAGAGCATGCTTTCCTCACCTTTTTCTGTGTATAGGGATTCGATGGCATCTATGTTTGCTTTGGACAGAAGGAAGACCTTTTTAAGCAATATTCTTAAAGTTATTCTTAAAAAAGTGATGCAACAACATTATCCATATATTTTTTTAAAAGGATCATAATCCTACCGTATAACACAGTTGTTTATACGTTGGCTCTTTATCTTCTAGTCTTCATCCACATAGTTGCAGTCTTGCCATTTATTCAGTTTTGTAATCAGCAAGATATATTTTTCAGAACAAATTCTCTAGAAGTTACTTTCAAGTTTGAATCTTTTGTGACATTTGTTGTATTTCTCATGTCACAAAAGACTGCATTTGGACTTTGTGTTTGAGGAGTTTCAAGGTGATAGTGCCTATCTGTTATTGGTTAATGAGCTTCAATTCTGTCCTTTTTCCTGTGAAATCTCCTATCCTTTATCAGGACTGTGGAGCTTTTATGAGGAGCCTGATAGTACAATGAGATGAGGGCATGTGAGGAGTGGAACGCACCCCTTTCTTCGGCTGAACACCATTGTGTGCTCTGCTCTGGGTGTGGGACCAGAACTCTCCAGGGCTACACTATTCAATATGGTAGCTACTAGCCACATGTGCCTCTTGGGCATTTGGACATGTGGCTAGTCCAAATTGAAATGCTCTGTGCATGCAAACCCATCATGTAAAATAGCTCAGTGAGTTTCTGTAGTGATCACATGTTGAAATCGTAATATTTTGATGTAATGAATTAAATAAAATATATTGTTAAAATTCATTTCATCTGTTTCTTTTTACTTTTTTTCAAATGTGGCTACTAGCAAATTTAAAATTACATATTGTGACTGGCATATTTCTATCGGTCAGTTGTTCTAGGGCCTCGCATTTAAAAATGCAGGATGTAGTTTAATAGTGTGTTCTGCAAATAAATTCAGTGGGTCAAAAATTGGTATTTTAAAATTGGAACAGAATGGAATAGAAAATATCAGAATGGTATTATTCTGAAACTTCTTGTTTATTTTATTTTATTTTATTTTTTAAAGATTTTTTATTTATTCATTCATGAGAGACAGAGGGAGAGAGAGAGAGAGAGAGAGAGAAGCAGAGGGAGAAGCAGGCTCCCAAGGAGCAGGGAGCCTGATGCGGGACTCGATCCCAGGACCCTGGGATCACGACCTGAGCCGAAGGCAGACGCTTAACCGTCTGAGCCACCCAGGCACCCTGAAACTTCTTGTTTTAAATACGTGCATGTGTTTACTGAGTCACTTGTAAAACGTATCTTTTCTTTTTGCTATGAATTGTCATTAAAAAGGTTGAAAATCACTGTTCTAGGGTGGTCCAGCTTAATTTAAAGCATTACCAGGAGGCCTGGTCTGCTCTGTAAGAGGACAGGTTGGTACCATGAATACCATATAGATTTCAGGTCTGGTTGGTGGAAGCTCTTCTAGAACTTTTCAACTAAACCAGACCGAGCATCAGAATAAATCTCATCTAAAAGCCGTAGCAGGACCAGCCCAGAGGGAAGGGTCAACCAAGGACGGCTGCCATTCTGCCATCTGACGTCAGGACCTGTGTTGCCCAGCACTAAAGTGTCCCTGGAGTAGGGAGTGGCTTTGTCTGATTCGTTTCTTCTAGAAACTTCCTCAAAATGGTCTCCTTGGTGGGTGGTGATACTTTCTAAGAAGCAGGGTGGTTTCTTAATGACCTTGGAGCCAAGCTGGGTTGGGCAAGTTTCTCTTTGGCCCGTAGATCTTCCACCCACCATGTCCTGTTGAAATCAGAAGAGGCTGTACTGTAATCTAGGACCACACCAGTCCTCTTCCCTCCTGAGAGAAAACATGTCCTTACAGTACACAAGATGGAGGGGGGGCAGTTACCAGGGCGCTGTCTGTGCCTGGGTTCTAAATAAAGGACCCCGAAAGCCACAGAGAGAGGAGTGGGGAAAAGGCTCCAAAAATGAAGTTTATGGGGTTGCATGGGCCTTGTATTTATTCTGAAAGTTGTAAAAATTCTTTGGGGCTGACCCATTTTTCCTTTCTTAATTAAAAAAAAAAAATCTGGCAGGCAAGAGGAAGAAATGTAAGACACGTGACTAATGCTTCAGCGTTTTCTCCTGGAGCCAGATTCTTTAAAATTATACCTTAGCCGTGCTTGATGTTTTAAAAACAGTTGCCCACAAAAGCCACCAAACATTTGTTTCTGAAACTTGTCGACTTAGATGGCATCACTTTCAGGAAAGACCAAAAGCACAATACTTAGGAGTTATTGAACCGAAATCTTTTTTGGAGATTTTTGCCCTGGTGAATTAGATTACCGTAGGAACTGGCGGAGGGCCAGGCAGCCTTTTGCCTTTATTTTGCTTGAGTATTTCCAGTCCTGTTGCTTAGTCACCCAGAAATTTTGAGGGAGTTAGATGAAATGACCTTCAAGACGGAAAGTACTGTGATTCCAACAACCGTCTGAGTTGGCAGTAAGGAACTGTGTTTATGTCGACCTCTTGTTGTTCTGTACTTATCACAGATCAGTCCATTCATTCATTCATTCATTCAGTTGTTCATTTAAATTTGAGCCCATATTAGGTGCCAAATATTTGCGCTTGGCCTTTGTGGGAAAAATCACAGAATTTTAGAGCACTGATCGCGGTGGATTGGAGGGTCTTTAAGGTCTAGTTCTAACCCCCCCTCTAATGTTATTTCCTGGGTCCCACCTTTACGTGCTCCCTGCTTTAACCTAACAAGGCTACTTCCCTGCCCTGGAGTCTTTTTCCCCCCACTGTTGCCTCTGTCTGAAATGCCTTCCTTTCCCCAAATATTCTTCTGTTTAAATCCCAGCTCACATGCCACTGCTCCCGTGAATCCACTCCAGTCGCCCAAATGGTGGTAAATTATCCTTTTCTGAACTCCAGCACACTCTACTTCTCTTGTGACATCACATGTAATCTTGCATTAGGTCAAACCAAATGAGATTGCCGTGTTTATAAAGTTAAAAATGGTTGAATACTGGCAATTTTGTATAATTACCTATGTCATTTGTTAACATGAGTTAATCAACATGGCCAAAGACAAAACCATGTTCTCTTTCTGGAGACATTCTCCACTCCTAGCAATGCTTCAGAGTTCACATTGCTTCCCCAGTTAGCATCTCTTGACTATTTGGTTTGGATACACATCTAGCCAACTCTACATTTGTTCAACTCATAGAGCTCCATCGTATTTATAAAGATCTAAGGGGAAAGCTGGTGGAATGGTGTTTTGAGTCTGTGAATATGTCTGGAGCATTCCATGTTACTTGCCTAGGGTCAGAACAAGATGAAAAGTTAGTTTGATATGATTTTTTCCTCATAATTTATGTTTGCTCCTTGCGATCGTGGCTTATAAACCATCTGGGATATTGGCAACAATGGTTGGCAGGCCAACCAGTCCATTGTTTCCAGTCTACCTTAATTTCTGTCTGAAAATTGGTGTGTTTTCTTGTTGCCAGTCTTCAGACACTTCTATGATTCTGTGCTTCTGTGAAGATTCCACTCATTAATATTATGATCACATCTGCTGGATCTTTCAGTGCCTTTTCAGATTGCTTATCTGGCTCTGGAGACACAAAATTACTTAAAGGGCTAACTAAGTGCTTTCTTATTATCACCTTCTCTATCTTGGGCTCTAGTTTCCTCTTTACCATGTTGGTCCTACCCTTTCCAGTTTGCAGATTATTTTCCTTGATAGTGAAGATAGACGCATAAGAGGAGTGAAGTAGTTCTCTTTTCTCTGTTATCAGTTAGCATTAACTCCCATCAGCAATGAGCCTCCTTCCTCATTCTTGCTCCCAATACAGCTGAAAAAAGCTCTTTTACTTGACCTTACCATTTTCACAAGACTCAGTTCATTATGACTGTTATCTTTTCACGGGGCCATGCTTTTCGATCTGTGCTACCCTAAGTAGATAGCTTTAAGCACGGGGCCTTCTTTCTACCTCCAATCACTTGGAAATCCTTGACCTCTTTAGTTGCTTGCTTTTATTTCATATTTGGAATATTTGTCCTACCTTTCTTGAATCCTCTTCCCTGTTAGAGTAAACGTCTAATGCTGACTTTGAAAAAGTATTCTTCTCCTAACACCTGGGCCAGCTCTCTGACACTTCTAGGAGAACAGAATCCCTTTTTCCCAAGGTTTCTATGCATTCTTCAGCAATCACTTTTCATTAGTGATCACGATCGTTTCTGGAATAATAGCTGTTTTTACTTCCTTCAGTCAGCAGAGCAGATACAAACCTAGCCATGGTACCTGCTTGTACAGTGAGAAAGGGATTCAGAGACGGTTCTGAGAGAATAGTTGTGTCATTAGCAGAAACAGGGATGCTGGGAGGAAGAACTTCTTTGTGGTGCTGGTAGGGCATGCTGATTTCAAGTTCAGACATGGCATGATGGGGCAGTTTTCTGATTGGAAGAGATTCGGGATCAGAGAGATGCGTTTGGGTACCATTCACACGTAGGTGAGTGAAGCAGTAAGAAAGAGTGATATGGAAAATGGAAGGAGGCTGAGGGCCAAGCCTGCATAATGCACACTCAGGAGGCAAGAAGGTGGAGAGCGGTTAGTCCAGGGGGCAGAAAAAGCACAGTTAGAGAGGTAAGGGGGAGAAGCAGGCTAGTTGGTTATCATAGGATACAGGGGAGGCCAACGTTTTCAGATGTTTGGAGGCTTATGTACCCTAAGAAACAAGAGTAACATCCTCTTGCTTTTGGTTATTTCAGCTTTCCAGAGCAGATTTAAAAACTGAAAGTTAATGAAAAAGTTCTTTGAGTAACCCAAATAGCTCACTCTGGGGGAAGGTCCATCATTCTTAATACATACCATGTTAATTCCTTAGCAAAGTTGGCTTATTTATATATAGTCATAATGAAGGTTTTTGTTTACAGTTGAGTAGATGTGGCACATTTGAAGAGAGTGAGGCAGACGTGCTCATAAGACGAAAACTATCCCAGTGGTAGGTTGTTCAGATGTCACCTCTCAGTGAGGCCTTCTCTAATTACTCATTTAAATTGCACCCCCACCCCTGTCGTGGATCCCGTCTTGCCTCTTAACAACTGTCTAGTATACCCTTTTATTTGTTATTGATTGATTGCCTCTCTGCCTCTCTCCTGCATTAGAATGCAGGTTCCATGCATTGGGTGTTGCTTGTTTCTCCCCCTGCTGCCTTCCCAGAGTCTAGAACAGCACCTCGCAGGTAGAAGACACAACATGTATTTGTTGAATAAATGAATGTAAGAAAGTAAAGATGATTATACATGCATGTGAACTAGGAAGGTGTAGGTATTTGGGATCATTTAGTTTGGAATAAGCCCTAATCTCTAGGTCAGTGTCTCCGGGGGCAGATGCTCTAGTCCCTTGCAGCATTGGTGGCCTGCTGAGCTATGAATGAAAGGTTAAATTATGCTTAGGACATTCTACTTCTGAAGGCCGAAAAATAACACATTTCAGAAACATTCCCGGCAAATAAATAAAGCTTTTAAAATACTAGTGTTTAAAAGGCCCCTCATTGGGAAAACAGTTCCTTCTGTGTTGAACATTACATTTCCCCATGTAGGATTGCTATTATGTGATTTAAATGTTCAGCTGACCCTTGAACAGCAACAGGGGTTAAGGGCGTTGACCACCCACAGAGCTGAAAATCTGTGTATAACTTTTGACTCTCCCAAAACTTAACTACTTACAGCCTACTGTTGACTGGAAGCCTTGCCGATAACATAAACAGTGGATAGCGCATATTTTATATGTCATCTGTATTATATATCATATTCTTCTAATAAAGTAAGCTAGAGAAAAGAAAAGCATATTAGGAAAATCATTTATGGTGTTGTATTAATCAAAGAGTTCTGCGCAGAAGTGGACCCGCCACAGCTCAGGCCTGTCTTGTTCGAAGGCCAGCTATACTGCCTTCTTAAAGATTGGATTTTTCCTTTTCCACATTCAAACCCCGAACAACTTCCTTCCAGCTCCGCCCGAAATAAATATGACAGGTTCCTTCCTTCCTAGTCTCAGAGGCCTTTGACCAGAGGTGTGGAATTAGCGAGAGGCTGCGGCTGCGGAGGAGTCTGTGGGGGCTACCTCTCATGCTTTCTTGGCAAAATGAATGAGTGTGGACTTCTCACTACCTGCTAGGTGCCCATCAAATCCCGCGGGTCGGTTTGAAAAATGCTCTATTTCCTCTCCAATTAAGACATAGCTACAAAGCATAGCTCTTCAGTCCAATCCTAGCCTGGCCGCTGCCTGCACTTGTAACCCTCTTCCAAGTTGCCTGTTAGTCCTTGAAGAAGCATTTCTTTCTGATTCCCCTTGTGCGTTATTTACTTTGGACACAATAACCATTTACACACGTTTCCCGGGATCTGTCTAATTTAAAGTTTTTCAACCTTACAAGTTCTGGAAGCGAGCGAGGAGAGTGGTTCGAGGGGAAGGGGAAGCCCCCTGCCCCCACTTTTATTCAAGTGACATGGCAGCATGGCATCATGGCGGGCATCCACATAGCTGGGCGCATTACATAAGGTAATGGTCACCCTCAGCCAGATCCTTAACCCATCTCACATTCAGGACCATGGTGTCCACTTGTGGAGACAGGACTTCCTTTGTTCCCGAGAATAAGCAGCTAGTGATTATTAGCTTAGCTATGAAGTTAAATCACATTCCTGGAAAGGAAAATGTTGTAGCTTTTTTTTTTTTTTAATGGGAGAGGAGAATGCATTTTTGAAAATCCAAACATACGGTTACCACTGACGACATGAGCATTACACCTCGTTGACAAGAAAAGTTTTATATTTTGTTCGATGAAGACAGTTACATATAATCTCCCATCGTGACTGCTCTCCTAATAAAATGAAGTCCAAATATTTGCCTTGAAGTAGCTGTACTGACATGGATCAGCCATGTCCTAGTTTGCCCACACTGGTGTCTTTTCCCTCCCAATAACTCACAGAGGGAATTTGGACTTGCTGTTGAGTGTAGGACCTGAGAGTCTGTGATTCATTCGCAGCACCTGACATCGAGTAGGCTCTCACTATTTGCCGTATGTTAAATGCAGGGTGCGTGGGGGACCTTCAGGGAGCAGATGGGGGTCTCACCTACTGGAGCCATCTGGCGTTGCTCCTTCAGTGTGGCTTTGGAGTACAGGGGTTCTGGGCTTGACTCTGGATTCTGTCAGTTACAAGCAATGTGACTGGGTAAGTTACTTAGACCTTTGAGCCTCAGTGCCCTCATCTTTAAATTGGGGTTGTTGTGGGGGATCAAATGTGTGTGTCTAAAAGAGCCTTGGTATTAGAAAGGGCCACACATCACGTCTGACTCTTGATTTCAGCTCAGGTCATGATCTCAGGGTCGTTGGGGTCTGCACTGAGCAGGGAGTCTGCTGGAGTTTCTCTCCTTCTTCCTCTGCCCCTCCCCCTACTTGCGCTTGTGCTTTCTCTCTCTCTCTCCCCCCTCTCAAATAAATAAACAAATAAAATCTTTAAAAAAAGAAGAAAAAAAGGGTCACACAAACAAAAGATAAGAGTGTTCACAATCTGAATTTTTCTAGTCAGAATTGAACTTGGATAGTTAATGTTAAGTGTTCACTTGCTCTGATCTGCTTCAGTCAGAAACATTTCAAAGTCAGTATATGTATGCCTCTACTTTGAATAAAGCTAATGTCAGCTGATGACAGTGGAAAAAGGATAAAATTGGTCCCTTGCTAGGGTAAGGAAGAAAGGGAGTTGGAGAGGAGAGTAGTAACACCAAAATTTTAAGAAGAGGGAATTCGTGCCTAAGTAAAAGCAGATTATTTTACTCCAATCATGGTTTATTTCATTTAATGGTCATTGGAATTCCTCTGGTGTTGTTACTGTGCTTTTTAATTATTAATGTTTCTTATAATAATCTGGGACTTACTGCAGATTCCCCAGTTACAAGGATTTGGATTTAGTAGCTTGGAGGTTGTGTCCATGAATCTGCTTTTAACATGTTCCCCAGGTGGTTCTGATGCCGGCGGACCATGGTCCACATTTTGAGAAACTTGCCTTCTCTAGTAGTAGTCTTCTAACTGAATCCATTCTTGCTTTGCTACAGTTTGTTCTTCATGTAGACCCATGTCACATTTGATCATGGTGTACTTACTGCCTAAAACCTTTTAGTGGCTTTCCACTGATACTCGGTTAAGGATCAGAATTTTTCTGGCTAAGCTTATCTCTTGCCACTGTGGTTCACTCTCCTTTGACCACATCGCCTTCTCTCTAGCCTTGTGGTATGCCCAGTTTCTTCCTGCTTCATGTCATTTGCACCTGCAGTTCCCTCACCTGAAATTGTTCTCTCTCACCTTTACCAGGTGAACACCTACCAATTGTCCTAGTCTCTGTTTCCTCCGAGAAACTTTCCCCGATCACTGTGACAAAATCTGACCCCATTCTCTTATGTTCTTTTAGCACCTCTTTGGGGAAGCAATGATCTCTACTGTCATTAGATAGCAAACTGCTGAATCATCTGTTTAATATTTGTCTTTGCTTGAATGGTGGCTTCGTGAGGATAGGGACCATGTCTGTGTTCATTTCTGTATCCGTGGTGTCTTTTAATAGTACCATGAACATATGGCAAGCTCAAGTACTTTTGAATAAATGAATGAAAGTGGGATTTGTGGTAAAGAAACTCTGCTCTAGACCTGCACTTAAGTTTAATGACTGGGGTTGCAAATGGACTTTGTTATAAGGTGGAAACCATCCTCGCTTAGCATTCTAGAATGAGATGTTTAGAACACTTACTTGTTTCAGTAATAAAAATTATTATAAATAGAGACCTCAGACAATGGTCTTAGTGTTTAAGGCTTAAAACCTGGCATGGGAGAAAGGGGAAGTTAAAAGACTTCAAATGAAATCCTTACTTACTTTATACCATGTCTTTCAGGCAGGAAGTATTGGAAGCTTCTTGGTTGTCCAACACCCCACATGTAAACTTTTTACAGTGTATTATATCATGTAGCTGGTTGATGAGTTTGTGTATTCATTTTCTGATACTCCCACTTGGAGCTGTAAGAAATGAAAACAAGTGCATATTCCCACTCTCTGTTTTCAAAGCAAGCAATTGGCTCAATGGCTTTTATATCTAATAGAACAATGAAGGCAATGTCAGTCTCAGAGAATGAGAGATCCTTGTTCCATGTAGTTTGATTCAGCATCTCAATCTTGATGGGAAAGGGATTCTGGAGAAAAAAAAAATCCATGATTTTAGTAATTTTTAAAATCATGATAATCAGGTATGGAATTGAGATTCAAAAAAAGCCCAGAATAGTTATTTTGATAAATTCACCAAGGTTCTCACCTGCTATGAAGAGATCTTTGTTTTTACCTAAGATTTTTAGTTCAGAGGACAGAGTTTTGTATGTTTTGGTACATCTTTGGAGTTTACTAAGCCTTTAATTCAGATTTCTAAGTCATCTGCAACTTAATTGCATTAATTAGTTTTTCACTCATTACTACAAACATGCAATCATTGTTGAACATCATTCTGTACGCCAGCGATACATGAGTGAACAAGATAGATAAAGGGCTCTGCTGTTGTGGAGTTGACAGAGAGTAAACAAATAAACAAGTCAGTGCTGTTAAGAAATTAACGTAGATCACATGATCTGGTCTAGCGGAGGAAGATGGGTCGCATGACACTGAGGAGGTACTCCAGCTCAAAAGAAGTAAATGAGAGGAAGGATCCACCATAAGAAAGTCAGGCCGAGTAGCATTTTAGGCAGAGGGGCAAATGCAGAGCCCATTAGTGTGAATGAGCTTGCTGTGTTTTGAGAACTGAAAGACATGTGTCTGGGGCTTAGAGAGGGAAGGAGATGGTTTTGGTGGTGAGGTCAAGGAGGTAGGCAGAGGGGCCTTGTGGGCCATGACGGAAATCTGCATATTATTCCAAGTATTATGGGAAGCCAGTGAGAGATTTTAAGCAGGGGAGTGACATGATCTGATTTGTGTTTTTAAGAGATCACTGTGGTGGGACCCTGGCTGGCTCAGGTGGTAGAGCATATGACTTTTGATCTTGGGGTTGTAAGTTCCAGCCCTGAGTTGGGCGTAGAGATTACTTAAAAATAAAGTCCTTAAAAAAAAAGATCACTGTGGATGCCATAAGAACAATTTTAAAAAGGCATTTGCTTTAGCAGTCCAGCTAAGAGGTGATGATCAAACATTACATACTTTTGCTGTGTATGTACACACTTTTCTTATTTATATGTACAGACTTTTTTATTTGACTGAATTTGGAGTAATCAAAGTTGGTTTAGGGAACATAATGTTAAATTTGTTAGATAAAAAACTCATTCCTATCTTAAAAACATTCATTTAATACTCATGAAGTGCTTGTTGATGTGGTTATAGGCTAATTTCTGGAGATATAAATACAAATATGACTAGTCTTTGCCTTTAAAGATTTCACAGTCTACTGGAGGATGCCTGGAAGTAACGAAATGCTGACAACATACTATGGAAAACGTGTGACTACCACAGATGTTTCTGTCTGTCTCTTGGTGGACATACACAATCATTTCTTTTGGGAATATACCTAGGAATGGAATTGCTGAATCATAGGATAGGCATGTTTGGCTTTAGTGAATACTTGGACTTTATTCTAAGAGTAGAATTTGTGCTTTAGAAAGAACATTTTGGCAAGACTGGAGGCAAGCAAGCGTCGTTCAGTGCTTGTTACACTACCCGATTAAGAAATGAGGTCTAAATTAAGGCAAGACCATGCCTTAATGGTCATGGGGAGCAGTTTAGGGAATGGGACAGGTTGGATTTTGGAGTCGAGGGGAAGATAAGGTGGAGACAAGGATGATTGGCAGTTTTATGACTTGTACCTTGACTAAGTCAAGGCTAAGTCAGAGGCTAGAGAAGGGGTGAAATTTTAGAGGAATTAAATGAGTTTCTCTTTGCACATGTTGAATTAGAGTTCCTAATGGATTATCCAGAAGAAGAAGAAAAGTTCAAAGGAAAGTAAGAACTCGAGATAAAGATCTGGAGGTTAATATAACTTATGTTAGGCAAAACTGTAGGGATATATGTATGAGACGACTGAAAAGATTATGCAGACTAAGAAGAGGCTGGATGTTAGAAATGTTTCCCTCTTGATGGTAAGTGAAGGATGAGGAACCAGTGATCAGCCTGTAGTATGGAAGGAGAGCCTTGAGGGAGATGAGCTAGAATTCTGGTAAAGTGTGACTCTGGGTCCAGACCACCTAGATTTACTCCTGGCTTTGGCCACCTTTTAGCTGTGTGCCCTGGGAGAAGTCACTTAGTCTTTCTCGGCCTCAGTTGTCTGTAAAATATCTGTAAAATGGTGATAATAAATGTATCTGCTTTGTAAGGTTATTATGGGATACATAAAGCGTGCTTAAAATTATTAGTTGTTGTTGTTGAGAAAGGGATGTTCATAAACTAAAGGGGCAGAGAGTTCCAGGAGGGAATGAGTGGTGCCCGTTCTATAGGGAGACTGCAGGAGGGAAGTGTGGGAGCATTTTCATAGGATTGACGACCAGGTGGAAGAATACTGAGGGCAGAAGTAAAATCTATAGGCAAGTCTTAGTACCTTCCCTTCGTGTAGGAAGGTCCATTGAATTTCAGAGCATAAACATGTCAGAAAGATCACATGGTTTGCTTGAGAGCATCTCAGGTCATTGACATGAGTGTTAATAGCTTGGTTTATTATATAGCTCTTTTATCTCAAGCAGTTCAAAGTGCATCCCACATTTTTTTTTTTTTCGGATCATCCGCACAACATCAAGATGAGTTAAGGAAGGTAAAGGTAACATTATTCCCAGTTGACAGATGAGGACCCTGAGACTAAGAGAAATCCCATGGCTTTGTCTAAGCTTATATTAATCAGCTTCTCCTTTATCCCATCAGTAGAACTTACTCATCTCCCTTTTAGCATTGTCAAGCACAGGATTCCTCAAAGGGTAATCAAGGAATCTTATGCATTTAGAATCCCTGGGGATGCTGGCTAAAATGCAGATCCCTTGGCTTTATTCTAGGTCGACTGATCAAAGTCTCTGCAAATACGGGCTCAGGAATCAGTGATTTTGCCAGCACTCCAAGTGATTCTTTTGAAACTGTTTAGTGTGTTCAAGGAAACAGAGAAATAAATCCCCAAGTGTACATTGTTCTTAGTGACATTATTCACACAAAAAAATATTCAAGTATTTTATATTCAGAAACTCAAACTACTGTAACTAAAACTTTAGTACCCTTTCCAAACATATTGTCTGATTTATTAACTTTGTGAAATGGAGTAGTATCTTTGGGCTTGAAAGTAAAACTGATTTGACCTATACAAATGAATAGGACATTTTATTGTTGTGTTACCATAGCACTGCTGGGGGTGTCATGGAGAAGCTATGGCCAAGAACTCTCTCTGTTTACTTCAGTTTGGTCAATGGTTCCATCTGCAATTACTGTATATAGTAAACTTATATGTATATAAGTTTACAAGTATATAAATATATATATTAGTTACTTATACATATTATATATTAGTTACTATATATAGTAAGCATATATATATATATATATATATGGTATTAGAAAGAGTTTCTTTCTCTGTATTCAGAGCTTCTATTTTCATGTGATAATAAAATCAACCATATCTCTCTATGGTATTTCTAGTGGAGCAGCATAAAACTCTCAGGATCAGGTAACTTGAAGACTCTGATGCTAGGGGATGGACTCCATTAGAGCAAGCCCAGGTCCAGTCAGTGATGGCTCATAAATCACTTTCTTCTCCTTTAGTTGTAGGGGAGGTGGATTTTTCTGTGTGAGTTGGCATCCTGTCTGTCTGGTTCTGTTTTTACTTCTGGCTTCCAGCAGCCACATAGTAGGGACTCAACAAATACTTGTTGAATGAATGAATCCACTCAAGTGTATTTAGGAACTATCAAACACAACCAAGTTAAAAAGAGTTATTCTAGCCTACCGCTGAGAGAAATAGAAGGCACTGACAAGTACTCGATGATTAACTGAACTGGAACTAGAAACAGTCTAGTTCTGTGGGATTTCCCCCACCCCCTGCTCTTCTTCCTTACCATTGATTCTCCTTCTTTACCATCGACTCAAGAGGGCTTTATCTGAAATTCTCACTGTAAGGCCCCTGTTATTTACCTGGCATTATTTAATAAAAATATGCCCTAGCCTTAAGTTCTGTACATCCCTTCCCTTACATGCCATCAAATGAGAAGATTCACATTCATATATGATATGATATATAATTGATATATAAATGATTGATATTTATCATGTGAATATGATAAATATCATCATGATATTTGATATGATATCATGATATCATGATATCATGAACATGATAAATCATATTTATCAATGATTGATAAATTGATATATAAATTGATATATAAATGATATAATCTCCACTGTTAGGTTTTTAAAGAATACAGTCCTTTATTTCCTTTGTAGATTCCCTTAGCACCTCATTTGGGTTCTTTGCACAGTGGAAGTTCTTTTAATACTGTTTTTACTGACTTGATATCAAGAATGGGTCATGACCCATGGGAATGATGAGCATATTATTAGGAAGATAAATATTTTCTTTATGATTGACATGCCTGTCTTTTTACATATATTTTTGACACACTAAATCTATTGAACAGAATGGTTGCTTTTTTAGTTTCTGTTCGTTTGAGAAATTGGATCTATGTTTTGCCAGCTATCAGTCCTTTCTATACTCTACCTTCTCCTTTATTTTTATTAAGTGTCAGCATTTACAAACCTGCCACTTGGGCTAAATCCCGTAGTCAATCATATTGTCATTCTACTTTCATTTTCCTTTCTTTCTAAAGATAGAAGGAAATGATCTCTTGGCTAGAGAGATTTATAAACCTAGCAGGTAGGAAAATTAATTAATAATCTGGAAATCAGAGGAGCACATTAGTATCCCCCATGGGTTCTTAGGCTATTATCCAGTAGCTTCTCAAACAGCTTACTAACATTATTTTCCTGGCTTCTTTTGAGCTCTTGGGTGAAGTCATTTGTCTTTCTGAGGCTTAATTTACTCATTTAAGAAACTGTAATAATGAGGGGGATGGGGGATTTTTGTTTTCCTCCAGAGAGGGTGTTTAGCCCAAAAACAATGCTTTCCCCCCTTAGCTGTTAAAGCTTTCGGTCAGTGTCAGGAGGTAGGAGGCATACTACTACAAAGCCTTTGATGCAGTAAGACCTAACTTTTGGTGAAAGTAATTGAGGTAGGGGAAAAATTGGAAAGAGGATTTTAGTATAACATACAATATTTTCTTTTATCTGTAGAATCCTGAGTAGTTCTTGTAACTGTTCAACAGGCCTTCAGATCTGTTCTCATTTTATCTTTCTTACGACAACGTATGAAGTATGGAGATTCTGGGCTCTTGATAGTCCTGATGGTCCTGGGTATACAAATATGGACATGGAATACTGCATACTGTGTTGCTTTGTGTTTTAACACAACACCCTCTATAGAGAGACAGGGCTGGTTTTATATCCTGACTCTGTTCATTGTGCTAATGGGCTGGGTAACTTTGGGCCAGACCTCTCCAAACCTCAGGTTCCTTTAGTAAAATGAGAATAATTCTCGTACCGGAGAATTATTGTAAAGATTGAGCATCTGACCCACGAGTGCCCAATAAATATCTATTAACCCTCTCTTCTCTTCCTTTTCCTTTAGGGCATGAGGATGGTTTCCTTAGAATCGGTTTACAGATTATGAGGAGGCAAATCTCCTGAGAAAAAAAGCCCATTTATTTCAGTATATCTTTCAGAGAGATGTACTCAAGATAAACTAAATGGTTCTTCCCACCTTGCCCTAGATTTGATCACCTGATAGTATGTTGAAAGACACCTGCTTGCTCTGTAGGTGGCCATGTCTACAAATCCATGACCTAGGAATATCACCTGTGTCAAATGCAGCTCTGAGGACTACGGTATTTGCCAGAGGCTCTATGTTCTAGAGCTTTGTGGGAACAGTAAAGTTAAGCTTTACCTTTGAATTTGTAAGTCCACATAGACTTTTTTTTTTTTAAAGATTTTGTTTATTTATTTGACAGAGAGAGACAGCGAGAGAGGGAACACAAGCAGGGCAAGTGGGAGAGGGAGAAGCAGCTCCCTGCCAAGCAGGGAGCCCGACACGGGGCCCGATCCCAGGACCCTGGGATCATGACCCGAGCCGAAGGCAGACACCCAACGACTGAGCCACCCAGGCGCCCCGCATAGACTTTAAAGATTTAGTTTTGGAGGGGAGAAGAACCGAGTTAGACAGTCATTACTTGAATTCGGAAATCCAGGGGGAGTAATGATTTACTGGCATTTTGATAATGGGGCTTTGATTTTTAGGCTTTATCATTATAAAGGGGATAATAACAGTGGGAAAGAAATGTTTACTCTGCTTAAAACGGAACTAATCCCATAGGGGAGGGGCAGGGGTTCCTTAATGTGGTGCATAGAGTAAGAATCAAACTCAGGACTATGTTCGGAAACATCAGGCAGTCGCCAACCCCTGCCATCCACCCCTTCCCCTCACGCCCCAAGGATTGGTGAAGGAGCCCTTTAAGCCTGAGAAGGAGATAAAGCCCCATGGAACTGTCTGTGGGCTTTATGGGGGGCTGGGAAAGCTTCTGAGCTGTGGGGAAGCTTTTCCATTCATAGCCGGCTTCATTCACAGAGAATATTAGGTCACACGGAAGCTCACTACCCCCTACTGACCTTTCCAGACAGAGGTTGGCTGGACTGCACAAAAACAGAACGAGTTTCAGAAAGCCAGGGCACCTGTTAACTTGTGACCTCAGAATATGATGACCTTGGGCATTTGAGGCTCTGAACGAGAGAGAAAGGCGGAAATTATACATTTTGCAAGTTTATTCTGGATACTAAACTGTGATGATTTGTGATATGATTTGGTAAATGCAGCAGACTAGTTTAGTTCAGACCTCCCTCTCCTCATGCAGCTCTAAATCCTTGAACTTCTCAAAGTAACGCGTGATTTCTAAATTTTGTAAGGTAGATGGGCAAGATATTGAGGCCTTAAGTTGTTGTCCTAGACTCCATAGTAACTTGGCCTCAGAAATGGGGATGGAGCCCAGGTTAATTCAAAACATCTTAATCATAGCATTCTGAGTTTTAAGCACAAAAGTAGCATATAAAAGTGAAATGATCTTTTTGGAAAACGTAGCCAATGTAGCAAACTCCCTGACATCCATTTGCTTTTTGAATCTGTCTCTGTAAAGACTTTGGAATCCTCCCAAGAGGACCAGCATGTCAGACCTAGGGACTTGCGTCAGGGAAGATGGAGTCTGTGATGGGTTAACATTGGATTGAGCAGCTTCACAGCCAGGAGGACTACTGTTTTTAGGCGATGGAAAACACAACTTCCTGTTTCCCCCAGGAGAGTTCCTGGACTCTGAAGGGGGGAATCTAAGGAGCCCTGCTGAGACAGGATGGTGGCGGGATCTGGGGATTCTGTGTGATAAAACAACAGCCTTTGTTTGTTGTTACAGCTCTCAGCATTTTCCTGAGGATGGAGGGTACTCATCATAGAAGCCTGACCACATTGTGACATGTGGCTTCAAGTAAAGTCAACTCTTGGGGATCTTGTCATTGTTTTTAGGGCACATTCATGTGTCATGGACATGCTCCTCTACCTCTTCTTCCTTCACATACCTACTTTTTTCTTAGTTCAGAGGCAGAATTTCTACCTTCCCTGAGGTCAGAAATCACAGTGACAACACAGAGAAAAATGTTCAACCAGTGTGAGGGTCTCTACTGCATTTACCATTGACATCATCTGGGAAGGACTCCTGGGCAGTGGCATGCTGATAAATCAGCTCTCCAGAACAAATGCCCCGATTTGTACCCAATCTGCCAATTTCTATGTGTAAATCTTTCCAGGATGACTGAATTCACAATACCAACGCCATGTCATTAACGTAGAACTTAGAAGGGGTGTGCACAGTTGGCTCTTGCAAGCGGGGCACGCCGGTTCCAGCACACCACTGGCTGGACCTTGTGTGTTTGCATAATTAGATGGAAGGTTATGTTGGCATGTGTATAAATATGCCAGTGAAGACTTCTGAGTTCTCTACCCAGAAATGTTACCAGAGATCAGGCGATGTGTACATTTGTCACGTGTGCAGGTACTTCTTCTGGTGCTTGCCATCTCTGCCCTTGGGACCTGCTGAATTTTGGTCTTCTTCCAGATGCCATCCTCAGTCCTCTATTCTTCCTGTTCCACACAGTCTGCTTGGGACAGTGAAGCCATTTTAATTGACGTAATGTCTACATATTTCCGTCTTAGACCCCTGTGCCCAGCTTTGAGACTCTAACTGCCTGTTGGACTGTACTATTGGAAAATCCCAAAGATACTTCAAGTTCTATGTCTCTAAGGTGGAATTCAATACCTCTGCTCCAGAAAAATCTGGCTTCACTTCCTCAATTTTCTTTCATATGGGTGGTGCTGTTATCGTCCCGGTCATCCACACTAAAAATCAGGGAAGTGTTCCTGATTCTTTTCCCTCATCTTCATCCTCTGTGTCCAGCTCTTCAGCAAGTCTTGACAATTCCTGAGTATCCCCTAAATATACCCCCCTGCCCCCACCCCTTTCCCTACCCCTGTCATCGTTACGCAAGTTAAGGCCCTTACAATTGCTCACCTGGAGTATCAACAACTTTCTTACTGATTTTCTCAACTTTAAAACTTCCCATCAGATCTGCCCTCCACACTGTGATTTCTCTGACCACGCTGGAAACTATAGGAAATGGTGTCTAAGCTTTTTACGCTTTGACCAGCATCCTCTATTATCAGGTAGTTCCCTGCTGACTCTTTGGCTGAGCTGTCCATTCCTTTGGTCTTATTGCTCCTGTAAGCACTCTATCATCTTCCTGCTCTCCCCCACCACTGTCACACCTCTTTTCTCAATGCCTTTGTTTGTTCTGGTGTCTCTGCTACATCCTCCCCAACATTGTTAACTCCTACTCATAACTTAAAAGCTGGTGCAAGCATCCCCTACATAGGATGTCTTTTCTGATGCCACATTTAGGCTGGGTCCCTCCTGGTTCTTCCATGAATCTGCCTATCTATCTCTGCTCTGTGTTTTTTGTTTTTGTTTTTTTTTTTTAACTCACTTTGCATCATTATGGTTTCTTTGTGTCTGTTTCCTCCATTAGACCAAGCAACCCTGGTGTCAGAACTGCATGCTCTTTACCTTTTTGTTTCTATTCCCTTGTACAGTGCCTGGCACATAGCACTGTTAGTTTATATGTGGCTAAATAAATAAAAGAGAGATCCATGTTTTCCTCCCTGTATGCACTTAGCTTAGCCTTCCCAAATAAAGTTAAAGATACAGGATGCCAGGTTGAATTTGAAATTCATATACACAACAAATAACGTTTTAGTATGAGTTGGTCCTAAATACTACAAGTATCCTGTTATTCATTAGTTATTTGAAATTAAAATTTAACTGAGCATCCTGGCAACCTTAACCTAGCCAAAAAAAAAAATGAGTTCACGTCTGAAGTAGTTCACACAATGCAGAAGCTCACACTGAGCTTGACATTACTTGCAGACTTTTGTACACTTTTGTGTACAGACTGTGCCTTACATCTCTGAATGTCTTATGTGTGCATAGCTCACAATACTCACGTGCACGGGCCTTGCCGTAACACTGTGCTGTGTACCATTACCTACATGCGTGTTTTCCTTTGCATGGCAAGGACATTTAATCTATATATATCTGGGCAGTCTAGACAGATGGTCAGAGCCTATTTGTGCAGCATTTCGTGTGGCTGGATGGTGCACTGTTTTGAAAAGAGAATATTACATGTACCCCTTGGTGCTCTGGGCTGAATGTAGAATTAGCAGTGTGTACCTTCTTAAAATCTGTAAAACCCGGGATGTGGGTTTTAGATTTTGTTAGAGAGTTATGACTGGAAAAGGACTCGCAGTTGACATTCCTTCTGAGGCCAGGATGCCCCAGAACTGATGTACTGAAGGTTGAGCATGGCTTGGAGAAGTACTGTCTCCAGTTTAATGAGATTGTTTACTTAGCATGTCCCCTATTAAAGTATCAGATGACTGAAGTATTATTTTGATTGAAGGACATTTTTTTTTTTCCAAGTTAGAAACACCCAAGTTGTTAACAGTTTATGTTTTTAGAAGGTGAAAGAGTCTTTCTCCATGTCTTTTCTCCCGTCCTCCTCGTGCCAAATGGATAATTATGGAAATTCCTCAGCTAGGACAGTTGGGCAGAGTTTTAGATATTTACCCCATAGGAGTCAGACATGTTCTCTCAGGAAACACTGAATTCTAATGGCAAAGAGATTGCTGTCCCCCCCCACCACCATAAAAAAAAATCCTGAAACATTTTTGTGGCCTCCGTATCATGATCTTGTCAGTAAAATGATGGTCTCTGATTAGATCCAGATTGAGCTGTTTCCTGTTAGTGTGCTAACCCAGAGGGCAGGCTCAGCCCTCCATGTATTCCTCTCCGAGTCTGGGTTATTAAACACTTGTCTGCCAAATCTCTCCCCTTGCCTCCCCCACTTTCCTTTTAAACTAGAATTCAAAGGTATTGAGATATTATATATAAAAACAGATCCTAAAGTCTCTTGAAAGGGTCCTGTAGCTAGTGGATATTTTGCTGCAAAAATTAAACGAAGATTTTAGCTTCTCCAGTGTGAATCATACAGCAGATTTAGGTTTTCTGTTTCAGTTTTGTATAATTTTATTTCCATGTAATTCCAGGAATAAGCAGATAATTTCAAAATTTCTGTTTCACAAAAATGTACTCTGTTTGAGGGTTGGTAAATTAGAACTTGTCTTCAGAAACCTTCCCTCTGCTCTAGCAAGTTGATATTAGGGTGCTTAGCAAATGTGCAGAACATGACATGAAGCGAGTGCTCTGACACCTTAACACGCATTGTGAATTTTTGTGAGAATGATTGTAGGTACCAGAGCAATTCCCGTAGTTCATTTGATATTGTCATTCATGCTCACTCATCGCACTTAGAGAATAATTCTTAACATCTAAATAATCAAAGTATTTTATGAGCTATTCTGTTAGGTCAAACATGGTTCTTCCTAATGTACAGATGCAAACACTGAGGAACAAAAACCATTAGAGGGAGGTATGGGGATCAGGCATGCGTATAGAGATCCTTTTTTCCAGAGGAAAAGGAGGACCAAAGGAAGTGACTGGGTTAATGAGTAGCAGGACTCCATTCCCGAGGGAGGGACTTGGCTTCCTGCCAAATCTGCTTTCTGGCAGGAAAGGGGACCCCCTTCATCAGGTCCTTTGACAAGTATTTTTTCTCTGTGTTTGAATTTTTGGCTACATCGGTGCTCAGGGAAAAATTAGTTCTTTTAAGTCGTTTTTGCTTTCAATGAAGAAAAGATTTAAAGCGGGATTTACGTGGTGAGTAAAATAAGAACCCTCAAATTACAAGACTGTTTGGTAAGGAAACAGTGTCACAAGGTAAAGAAACTTGATTTAGAATTAGAGCTTGAATATCCCTCAAGAATGAGAAGCCATGCCTTTCAATGTTGATGTTAACATTTGACATCGAAGCATGTTTTTTAACACTTTTTAATATTATCAGGCTGATCATTTTTCTGGAACCAGCTCTTTTGAAGTGACAAAGTAAAACATAGAAAACATCCCTACATTTTGGTATTAAGAAAGAGGTCAAATGGATAGGGATGTTGGAACATAAAAATTAACATTATTGTATGTCATCATGTCTTTTTTTTAAGCGAAAAGTGGCAGAAGTGAAATATGGCTTAAATGCACTACAGTGACTTACTAAGCTAACATTTTCCAAAATATGTTCATTCTGATGGTCTGCAAGATGCCGTGAGAATAAAGGGAAGTCCATTTGGAAGGATCATGTATCACATCCGTCTCTTAGAGTTTCATAACACGTTAGCATGTTAAAGACAAATCTGCAGTAAAGAAATGTATTTGACTTTGTTTTACTCTGGAGTTCCCAAACTTGGCCACAGGACCTTTTGTTTTAGAACTCGTGTTTACAGCACCCATGTAGGGCAACACTGTGCTAACTAGTAAAAAAGTAATTAGACTTTGAAGCCGTATATCCTTTCCATTTATTGTTTCTGCTTAAAGTGGATTGACACTCCTGGGAGGACAGACGGATACTATTAGGCCTGTTTTAAAACTACGTATAGAGTGATAAAGGACAGTTGTTAGGCCATGATCTGAGTCAGCAGGCCAAAGAGGCCTACAGAAATGTTTGGTGTTTTGCCTGAACCAGATCCCTCCCCTTAGTAAAGTCAAAGTATCCTTCCAGAAGGAAATAAAGAAATAAAGTCATTCGCTGTGGAAGGTGGAGTCTTACTATTCATTCCCGTTAGCACTTAGACATCATGACGTTGAGCTACCCTCACCCTTTTCTGAAAGTGATAGCCACCACTTTGGTCCTACTGGAAGCAGTCTTGCCAGTTAATTTCCTTCCAGTGGTTGAACATCTGACAGGCCAGGTGAAGAAAAGCAAACGTGAGGCTTCGTGAGTGCAGGGTCATCATTTAAAGATCGGTTCTCTCTTCTTTGCTCCTCTTCCTCGATTTTCACACGTCTGGCTATTTCTGGCTATTTCAGTTTAGGAAAATCTGATATGCAACAATTCAAACTTACTGTTGTGAAAAACCACCTGGTGATTGTTTGCCTCACTGACAGTGATGGTTTGCTTTAGAAAGAGATCCTCTCAGTAGGTCGTCTTCGTGCGTGTGAAGGACAAGATAAGCTGAAAATTGCATCTCTATAGAATTTGTGAGGCAGAGATTTATGGCAGGAGGTAAGGTACATTCCTATTTTTCTTCAGTTTAATTCTCTTCCCTCAGACTCAATTTTAAGCTTTGCGTATCTTATCCATAATCAGTTGGTAAGTTTTATGTCTCCCAAGGTGCGGTTATACCTGCCAATGCCATCCACAGTGTCGTTCTCCTGTGATAGCTACTTCTCAGGAGCCCATGTCTTTTCTTATTCATTGCAAGTCTCCAGGAGGCAGGGGTCATATACCCACCCACCCTTTCCACCACTCCCCAGAGATTAGCCCAGGGCTCCTTGGTCCAGCCACTTCTGGGTCAATTCCCTTGATTGCCGATGATACTGAATCAGGAAGGCTGTTGCTTCTTGTGGGTTGAAGAATATCAGACCATGGTTAGATCTCCAGAGATTTCCATGGGGATCATACTCCTACCAAGGCTGGTCTTTCAGCCTAGTAACAGTGTCAGCTGGCTCACACAAATCCTAAAAGCCTAACAGTCACCTCTTCAAAGCCAATATGTGTCAGCTCCAGCACACCGCCATAGGAGCTGTCTTTAAGAATGAGTTTGACATCAATGAATCATGGAACACTACATCAAAAACTAATGGTGTAATGTATGGTGATTAACATAACATAATAAAATAAAATAAAAAAAAAAAGAATGAGTTTGACAGCTTTCCATGGAACAATACAAAGGAAATGATCGATTAACTTCTGCTGAGCTTGATTCTGGGGTCAACGGGAAACATCCTCTCTAGGCCGGCAACCGGGTTCTTGACAGGGGATCAAGTAGAAGCAAGTGTAAGCACCATGAAGTAAAGTAACACCCCCCTCACCCCCGCCACCACCTCGGTCTGCTACACTCACAGGTGAGAGAATTGCCTTACATGGCTCGTAGGGAAATGAAATAAAAGCAGGGAAAACGTGACAGGTTGTGTTTCAATTGTTTCAGTATTCTCGGTTTTACCTTGGGGAGCCATTTCGCCTGATCCTAATCATGAATTCATTGTACAGGTTGAAGGGGACCAGCTGCCTCCAGGACATACAGTCAGTCAGTATGAAACCTGTAAGATCAGGACCATCAAAGCCGGCACCTTGGAGAAGCTGGTGGAGAACCTGCTGACGGCTTTTGGAGACAATGACTTTACCTATATCAGCATCTTCCTGTCAACGTACAGAGGCTTTGCCTCCACTAAAGAGGTGCTCGAACTGCTGCTGGACAGGTAAGACTCTAACGGAGTTTGTGAGATGAAAGAAACACGAGAAAGGCTTTCTGCAGAGGGAAGGCGTGCGTTTCGGATTCACCTGTGCTCAATATGCCGAGTGGGATGCGTGAGAAAGGATTAACTGGAAGGAATAGCTTTTGGAACAAGTGGCACGAAGGCCATTCAGGACCCACTTTATGGTTTATTTCTGGTAGAAATACCTTATAAAAAATCTATAAAATATTTAGGAGTACATGCTGTAAATCTAGACTCAGTTGCGTGTAGGTTTCAGTTACTATTTGCCACCCTAAAATTTTCTCCATATGTTAATAATTTGATATTATTCTAGTAAATAATCAGTAACCAGGAATCTTATGGGGTTGCTGGGAGAATTAAATATGCTAATATATGTGAAGCATGGAGTTCAGTATTAGACCCGTAGGAAGAAGCTAATGGATGGTAGCTTCAATGATGATGGTGATGATATTATTAACAATTATTGCGCATCGACTGCTTTAGGGACATGCACATAAATATTATCCTCAGATTATGTTGTTAAGTCACATGTTACACATAGCAGAGCAGTGTATATTATAATTCACACCGATAATTGTATTTTCCCCCTCATTTTTGCTTTATTTATAATTAAGTTTGGCCTTTTAATAAGTTATTATTAAATTGACGATACTGGGAGGAAGAAAGTCATGATTCAGACAATTGTTCTAGAGACATGAGAGTTCTCATCTAAATCCTTATATTCTGGGGTTTCCTGCATAAGAAAGGAAATGAGATAGGATGTTTTTGTTGGAGTAGTTGAATGCTGACTTTTAGCTAGGTTTTAAAAAAATTTTGAAAGTATTATACGCTCATGTGCTCATAGAAGGGTATAAAAAGAAACATTCATGTTTTCTCATATTGCTACATTTTCCCAGATATCTTTTATTAGGTTTTTTAAAAAAATTGTAGAAGTAGAAAGAAAAAATTAAATAGACCATAATCTAGTTAGGCAGATAACACGTATTAACATTTTAAAAATAGAAGTAATAGAGGCCCTTGGGTGGCTCAGTTGGTTAAGCGTCTGCCTTTGGTCAAGTCATGATCCCAGGGTCCTGGGATCAAACCCCGTGTCTTCTCCCTCTCTCTCTGTCCCTTTCCCCCTGCTCGTGCTCTCTCTCGCTATCTCTGTCACTATGTCTGTCTCTCTCTCTCAAATAAATAAATAAAATCTTTAAAAAAAGAAGTAATCCATATATATATATATATATATAGTGAAAATTTCAAACAATTCAGAAAATTATGAAAGTAAACATCTTCTTTTCCCCCACGTCCCACTCCTCCTAGGTAATCACTGTAGACCATTCCTTTTGTATTCTTCCCCAATTTTTCTGGGCATATATACATATATACACACACACATATCCTTATATAAATATGTATAATATTTGTTCCTATTTGATATTTGTCAAAAATATTTTTATATGATATAAATAGAATCATAGTACACAGTCTGTTCTGCAAATTTGTTTTGTTTTGTTTTTTTACTTACCTGTCTTGGAGATTTTTTTTTAAAGATTTATTTATTTTATTAGAGAGCACATGTCAGGGGAGGGGCAGAAGGAGAGGGAGAGAATCTCAAGCAGACTCCCCGATGAGCCCAGAGACCAATGTGGAGCTCAATCTCATGACCCTGAGATCATTCCTGAGCCAAAACCAAGAGTCCGATGCTCAAATGACTGAGCCACCCAGGCACCCCATCTTAGAGACTTTTTATTCATTAAGAGAATTAACATGTGCAAAAAGCTTAGAATAGTGGCTGGCATATTGAAAGCTCAAGAAATGTAAGATACTGTTATTTCAAAATCACATATAGATGGATTACCATATTCTTTTTAGTGGCCTTATAGTATTTATTGAATAGATTATTCTATGGATGGACAGTTAAGCTCTCTCTAGTTTTTTAATTTATTTTTTAAATTTTTAAACAATGCTGCAAAGAGTATCTTTGAATATGTATCTTTGAGAATTCTGTAGGATAATTTCACAGAAGAGTGATCAATGGGACAAAATATATAAACATTTTAAAATGTGAAAGGTGTTGCTAAATCACCCTCCAGAAGGCTGTATCAGCCACATTCCTGTCACAGACAATGAGAGTTGCCTGTTCCTTCGCTTTCCCCACACCCTTGTGAACTATGGATGTTTTCACCTCTGCCATTGAAACCATCTCTATCATGATCTGTCCATTGAAAAATAGCTCATTGCTTTTAAGTTTATGTTTCTTATATTTGTGAATGAGGTTTAGCATCTTTAAAACATATACTGGGCATTTGTGTTTTCTGTTTATGTCTGTTCATATCCTTTTCTTATTTTTGTTTTGAAATATTGTCATCTGATTATTGATCATCTGATTATAATTCTTTAATATTATGAAATTTGTTTTTTGCCTATCATATGTTAGAAATATTTTTCCTAATTTGTCCCTTGGTTTTATTTATTATATTTATTAATTCATTTATTTTATTTATTAATTCATTTATTCATTTATTTATTTAAGAGAAAGAGAGAGATAGAGCATAAGCAGAGGAGGGGTTGGGGAGCAGGGAGGCGAGTTAGAGGGAAAAGCAAGCAGATTTCCTGCTGAGCAGGGAGCCCGACGCAGAGCTAGATCACAGGACCTCGGGATCGTGACCTGAGCCGAAGGCAGATGCTTAACTGATTGAGCTACCCAGGCGACCCTGTCCCTTGGTTTTAAGAGTTGCTTATTAATGGGTCACCTGGGTTGGGTGTTGGACTCTTGGTTCTCAGAGTCTGTTTAAGTTTCTTTCTCCCTCTGCCCTTCCCTCCCACGCTCACTCATGTACTCTCTCTCTCTCAAATAAATAAATATTAAAAAAATAAAAGTTGTTTATTAATATTTTTCATGGAGACATTTAAAGCAATTTTTTATGCAGTCATATCTATCAGTCTTAAGTAAGGCCTTTAATAATAAAGCTCTATTCCAGTGTGATTAAGGTTATTGATAACAGTGAGTTCTTCTCAAGATATTTTCCTCAGTAGATGCAAGGCAGAGTAACATCATTTGGACTGATGGTTATTCATATGTTCATATTCAGGAACATTGACAAAATGTCTGTCTATCCTTTATCGTGCATTGATCTGGAAAGGATAACTCTGGACTTCAGCATAGATAGAAAGTTCTGTAGTTTTTTGCATGGCAGCACTTAAAATGTTAAGCTTGGAGTATGAACCTGTGGGATTAGTGAGTCATTTCTTTCATGGTTTGTTTGCTTGTATAGTATCTCACACCTATAAGTAGAACTTGGATAATTATATGACTTTTCTTTTTGCTATTTCATGTGTATATAAAGGATACCGTATATGCAGTATACGGTTGGCCAACAGTATATGGGGAAATAGGTCAGCCCATCAAAAACTCCTACAAGTTTTCCTTTGGAATTGGCAACCTCTTCTACTTATGGGGCAACTCTACTGATAATAGGCCACAGATGTCCACAGTCAGTAAAGGAGTGCACATGAATCCAGCTGTTCATCCTAAGTAGTGGACATACACACAGGAACTAGAGTGTTTAGTCTGTGACTCATGTACATCCAGCTTTTATCTGATGATTTTTAAAATCTTCTCTTTGTTCTATTATAGGAGATACACATTTTTGGATTTTTAAAAGATTAACTGGATGACAGTTAATAAATAACACAATCAGCATGAATTCAAATTCATAATTTGAATTCAGAATTCAAATTTAATTTAGTTCAAACTATCATTTAAGGTATAACTGAACAAAAGAGTTAAGATTTATCTTGACCTGTTTGGATGGGCCATGCTTGGCCTTAAATTTCATCTCCTAGTCCTATCCTTTGCTTGCCTCTGGAATGAGTGGAATCAACAAGCACTGAATGCCTATAAAATACCCAGTACTCTGCAAGACAGCATTTGTAAGAAACAGAAATACAAGACTTGGTTGGTTCTCACCCTTGTGGTGAATTTACTGTGAAGCTGTTGGTACTTAACCTCCAGGGTCATTCACTTACTTGCAATACTCTCTTACATAATTTGTATTCACAATTTTGTATTCTTTTTCTTAGAGAGGGCCCTTCAAATTCCATATGCTCTGCAAAAACCTGAATCTACCCCGAGAACTTAATATTTTACTGCAAAAGATAAGGCTTACACTCATAAAACAAGTAGGCAACCACTTCAGATGGTGTAAAAATGAAACTCTAACATGTTCTGTAGAAATTTGGAGAAGTAAATCTCATTTATTTTGCTTCCTCTGTGGAAATTTGATTTGT
This sequence comes from Zalophus californianus, assembly GCF_009762305.2. NCBI lineage: Eukaryota > Metazoa > Chordata > Mammalia > Carnivora > Otariidae > Zalophus > Zalophus californianus. The sequence goes on from NC_045604.1 coordinate 44,604,160, forward strand.
CCATGTATGTACAAACTCCAACATGAATATTTCTTTCTCCCATTTCCTACTCACTTAGGTCTTGTGGCCAGATGTTAATCTTTGTTTAATTTTAACCAAAATGCAGATACTGTGGAACACTGGGTTCTTAAATTGCTTGTTGGGAGTTTTAATGTCTGTAATTGGGAGGTAAGTAATTAAATTGCACAAACTTACCTTCTCTGAAGATAAATTTTATATACTCTTTTCTTGTTAGTAAATCGTGGTAGGGTTGTTTGTGAGTCTCTGATGTAACTTTTTTATGATTTCTCTTGGTTTCTTGATAGTAGATTGCTTATCTTTTGTGAAATCAACACTGAGGAGTTATTATAGGATGTGCTAATCCTAACCAGTCAAGAATGGATTGAAGGCAGATGCTGCGGTCTTTATTTACCCCCAGAGGAAAGCTTATTTGTTTTTTGTTGTTGAGGAAAGCTTATTTGAAGTCAAGCTTTGATTTTCCTTAAAACTTCCAATCCTGTGACTTTTCTTATATGGAACTTTATGTGGTTTAAAAAAAAATCTTTTTATAAAGTTTTTTCATTCTGCTAATATGAGTCTTTGTGTCTCACCAATAGACAGTGGTTTGAAGTCATATATAGCTAATTCCATGTGTTTGCTTTTTCTCTTGCTTGGGGTTATCAGAGGTTCACCAGGAATCCTGTTTTCTGTGCTTGTCACCATGCCTCAGTTAATTCTAGGGCTCGCTGACATCCTTTTAACCTAAGAGAAAGTTTTGAATTGTGGCTCAGCTGTTTGTGTTAATGCTTTGAGAATTTATTTTCTCTTAACTTCAAACATACATTCCACTTAAACATATATTCTTCCCACCATACCATTAAAAAAAAGTAAGGGAGTTAGGTCCCATTGAAAATACCCAACCTCAAATGTAGGGCGAAACCTACTTCAACTAGTGATCTTCCCTGAGGACCATGAAATGTTTATACACATACCTAGATTTTTCTTCAGACACCTGTCATATTAGCTACTTTTGGGCCATTTCTTGATCATTCTGTCTTTCTCTGATCCATATCCTTCATATCAAAAGTAATCAGAATGCCAGGGACAAGCAGAATAGGGGTGAATGTGTCTCCAGAAACTTTTGCTAAGGCACTGTTGACACTCAGTTCACAGTTTGGAAAGAACCGAGCACATCTGTTTTTTTTTATCTTTTGTGAAATCAACAAAAGATACCCCTTCATTTCAAGTGAATTCTCCCAGTGGAGGACTTTTGGAGAGGATAAAGGTTAAAGGCATCCATATACATTTTACTTCAAGACCAATCTGACTTAAATTTGCTTGCTTAGGTCACAGAGAGGAGACTAATTCAGGGGGTCTCTGAACTTATCTCTTCTTTCTATGTTTTCTTGCCATGCATTTTCACAGACTTCATCTCAGTTTATTTATCATTACATTACTTCCCTGTTTACAGATAAGAAAATTGAGGCTCAGAAACATTGAATCATTAAGTGTCAGAGCTGGAATTAAAACTTACCTCTTTCTGAGTTGGAATCTTTTTCCAAGCATACCATATTACTTTCCATGATCTGTTATTGCCATTTTAAAAGAAAGGGTGATTTGGGGATCCCCCTCAGCTATACTCAATGGACTTTCCTTGGAAACTACATTACTCTCTTCATGTAGTTGTGAGCAATTCACTTGGACATCAATATTCCTATTTGTTCATCTGTTCAAATGATAGTTACCAGATGTTTCATATGTACCATGTACTTTACTGCACAAGGTGCTGTGTATATAATGGTGGACAAACTGTTCATGACTCCTGTACTCTTCATATTTAATAGCTAATGGGGGAAAAGTAACATTAAATCACCATACAAATAAATGTATATAATCAAAATTTGTACAATCCTTGGGACATAAGAACTAGATTCTATGACAGAGACAGACAGAGTTCTTTCTCAGTTCTTTTACTTCTTAGTTAAGTTTAATCCTTAAGAGAGGATTTGGGAGATGGATATTACCCAAACAAAACTGGATGTTGGCCAGCAAAGTAGGGTGGTTAAATAGGTCATGGACCATCAAAGTCACTCTTGGGTCTGAGTGTCTTGAGTGTCTAGAGTATTTCTGTTTATTTGATGTGCTCAGGCCAAATCCACTGACCTGAATCTGCTACTTCCCAACGAGGACCCTTCTTGGAGGACAGGGGTATAGTAAATGAGAAAGCTTGGGAGGATTTATGCAAATATATTACCACTATGGAGATAGTAATCTTAAACCCATACATTATGACACCTGGAGTAGTAACACCTTCCTATGTAAAAGATGCTGTACCAATAACCAGCAAGAATGGAGCTGACCTTGCTGAGTGAAACCAGTTCCTCCACAGCACAGGCAAGAGTCGATCAACTATAAAGCTTGACAAGATAAGTCAGTCAGAGAAAGACACATACCATATGATTTCACTCATATGTAAAATTTGAGAAACAAAACAAAGGGAGAAAATGAGAGAGAGAGACAAATCCAGATACAGACTTAATTGTAGAGAACAAATTGATGGTTACCAGAGGGGCGGGGGTGGGGTGATGGGTGAAATAGGTGGTGGGAATGAAGGCGTGCACTTGGGACGAGCACAGGGTGTTGTATGGAAGTGATGAGTCACTATATCGTACACCTTAAACTACTATAACACTGTATGTTAACTAACTGGAATTAAAAACTTAATATAAAGCTTGAAAATGTTTTATTTATTTCCATAGACTTTGTCATAAGTGCCAAATATGCTTCTGTTTCCTTTCAGAGTTTTACGATATTTATGGGAAAAGCAGTTTTCCTGTCTTTCTTTTAGTCATGAGATTCATGTAATGAATAGAATGTAATGGTTTAGAGCATGAGCTCAGGAGTGAGAAAATGAATTTGATTCCAGTTTTGCACTTCTTACTTGCTCTGCAACATTGGGCAAGTTACTTTATCTTACTAGCTTCAGTTTCCGTATCTATAATGTTAGAATGAAAAATAACCCTAACATTTACAGAGTTATTATGAGGTTTAAGCTTGATAATATAAAGTTCTTAGTATAGTGGCTGGCAAATATTAAGTGCTTAGGAAATTACTGTTAGTTTTTCTTTCTTCATGGAACTTTCTACTATTGGAAATTCCCTTTTTTATTTATCTTGCTTATTTCTTGACTGTCTCCCCTATTCCCCCACTTAGTGACCATGCCTATCCTGTTCATGGCTGTATCCTTAGGAATGGTATCTGGCAGTAGGTGCTTAGGAACTATCTGTCCGATGGATAAATAATGGTTTATATATTATTCATGCCTATTATGAGCACTCACATTGGAAGGTACAACCGTAAATATTACCCAGCGTCTGCCTCCATTTAGTGGGACAGACAAATAAATCTAAAGACTTGTACCATTACTGTCAAGGCAGTGAAGGCTCAATATGTACTTTAAAAAGAAAGACTTTTTTTTATAGAATTTAAGATTCATAGCAAAATTGTGGGAAGTACCGCGAGTTCCCACATACCTCCTTCCCCCACACATGCCCCCACTATCAACATCCCGCACTAGAGTGGTACATTTGTTACAGTCATTGACAGACATGTCATTATCAACCAAGGTCCGTAGTTAAATTAGGGTTCACACTTGGTATTGTACATTCTGTGGGTTCAGACGAATGTATAATGACATGTATCCATCATTATAGTATCATACAGAATAGTAACACTGCCCTAAAAATCCTCTGTGCTCTGCCTATTCATCTCTCCCTCTCCCCACCCCAATCCCTGGCAATCACTGATTTTTTTACTGCCCCCATAGTTTTGCCTTTTCCAGAATGTCACATGGTTGGAATCATTCAGTATGTAGCCATTTCAGATTGGCTTCTTTCACTTAGTAGCATGAAATTAAGGCTCCTCCACTGTCTTTTCATGGCTTAATAGCTCATTTCTTTTTAGTGCCAAATAAATTCCATTGTCTGAATGTACCACAGTCTATTTATTCAGCTACTAAAGGGCAGGTATCTTGGTTGTTTCTAAGTTTTGGCAATTAAATAATAAAATAAAATAAAAGTGCTATAAACACCCATCTATAGGTTTTTGTGTGGATCTAAGTTTTTGGCTCCTTTGGGTAAATATCGAGGAGCAAAGATGCTGGATCATGGGGGAAGAGTGTGTTTAGTTTTATAAGAAATTGCTAAACTGTCTTTCAAAGTGGATGCATTCCCACCCCAGTCAACAAGAGTTCCTGTTGCTCCACATCCTTGTCAGTATTTGGTATCGTCAGTGTTGTAGATTTTGACCATTCTGATAGGTGTGTAATGGTATCTCATTGTATTTTAGATTTGCAGTTCCATAATGACATATGATATCTTTTCATGTGCTTATTTCTCATCTGTGTATCTTCTTTGGCAACGTGTCTATTTAGGTCTTTTGCCCATTTTTTAATTGTGTTGTTTGTTTTCTTATTGTTGAGTTTTTAGAGTTCTTTGTACATTTTGGATAACAGTCCTTTATCAGATATGAGTTTTGCAAATGTTTTCTCCAAGTCTCTGGCTTGTCTTCTCATTTCTTAACATTGTCTTTTGCAGTGCAGAAGTTTTTAATTTTAATGACATCCAGCTTATCAATATTTTCTATCATGATTTGTGCCTTTGCTGTTGAATTTAAAAGGACATTGTTGCGGCACCTAGCTGTCTCAGTCAGTGGAGCATGCAACTCTTGATCTCTAGGGATTGTGGGTTTGAGCCCCACATTAGGTACAGAGATTACTTACAAATAGAATCTTAAAAAAAAAAAAAAAGAAAAGGACATACCCAAGATCATCTAAGTCTTCTCCTATGTTATCGTCTAGAAGTTTTATAGTTTCATGTTTTACATTTAGGTCTGTTGAGTTGAATTTTGTGAAAGGTATAAGGTCTGTATCTAGATTTCATTTTTTTGCATGTGAATATTCAGTTGTTCTATCACTCATCATTTGTTGAAAAGACTACAGCTCCATTGTATTGCTTTTGCTCCTTTGTCGAAGATCAGTTGACTGTATTCATGTGGGTCTATTTTTGGATTCTCTCTTCTGCTCCATTGATCTGTTTATCTGTTTTCACCATTACCATACAGTCTTGATTACTGTAGCCTTATACAGCAAGTCTTGAAATCAGGTAGCATCAATCCTATGACTTTGTTCTCTTTCAAAATTGAGTTGGTTATTCTGGGTCTTTTGCCTCTCCAAATAAACTTTAAAATCCATTTGTCAATGTCCACAAAATAACTTGCTGGGATTTTGGTTGAGCGTGCATTGAATTTATAGATCAAGTTGAGAACTGACATTTTGACAATATTGAGTCTTCCTATCCATGAACATGGAACATTTCTCTATTTAGTTCTTCTTTGATATCTTTCATAAGGGTTTCATAGTTTAGCTCATATAAATCTTTTACATTTTTTTTAGATTTATACATAATATTTCATTTTGGGGCCGGTGCTAATGTGAAGGGTTTATGTGTTTTTTATTTCAAATTCCACTTGCTCATTGCTAGTATATAGGAAAGCAATTAACTTTTGTATGTTAACCTTGTATTCTGCAATCTTACTGTAATCACTTATTAGTTCCCAGAGTTTTTGGTTGATGTTTTTTTTCAGATTTTCCACATAGATAATCATGTTATCTGCAAACCAAGATGGTTTTATTTCCTTCTTCTCAATCTGTTTTCCCTTTATTTCCTTTTCTTGTTTTTTGTTTTTGCTTTTTGTATTAGCTAGGATTTCCAAAACAATGTTTAAATGCAGTGGTGAGAGGGGACATCTTGCCTTGTTCCTGATGTGAGTGGGAAAGCTTTGAGTTTCTCATTGTTAAGTATGATATTACCTGTAGATTTTTGTAGATGTTATTTATCAAGTTGAGGAAATTTTTCCCTATTCCTGGTCTGTTGAGAGTTTTATCATGAATGAGTGTTTGATTTTGTCATATACCTTTTCTGTATCTATTGATATGATCATGTGATTTTTCTTCATTAACTATTGATGTTATGGATTACATGAACTGATTTTCAAATGTTGAACCCGTTTTGTATACTTGGAATAAATCCAACTTGTTTATGGTGTATAATTCTTTGTTTACATTGTTGGATTCAATTTGTTTTTTTCTTTTGAGAGTTTTTGCATCTATATTCATGAGAGATATTGGTCTGTAGTTTTCTTATAATGTCTTTCTCTGGTTTTGGTATTAGGTTAATACTTGCCTTATAGAATGAGTTAGGAAGTAGTCCCTCTGATCCTACCTTTGAAAGACGTTGTAGAGAATCAGTATAATTTCTTCCTTAAATGTTTGGTAGAACTTACCAGGGATCCCATCTGGACCTAGTATTTCTGTTTTGGAAGGTTATTGATTATTGATCAATAACCTTCTTTAACAAATATAGGCCTATTCAGATTGTCTGTTTATTCTTGTGTGAATTTTATGTAGATACGATTTCTGACCTATCTCATATTCCTTCTCTCTGAGGAACTTTTTTAAACCTTTCTTCCAAGGCAGTTCTACTGGCTAAAAATTCCCTTGATTTTTGTTTTTGTTCATTTGAGAAAGTCTTTATTTCTCCTTCACTTTTGAAGGATAGTTTTGAAGAGTACAGAATTCCAGGTTGGTGGGTTTTTCTCTCAACATTTTAGGTATTGCATTTCACTCTCTTCTCGCCTGCATAGCTTCTGAGAACTTGGATATAATTCTGATTTTTGCTCTTTATAGGTAAGGTGTTCTTGTTTTGTTTTGTTCGCTGTGACTTTTTTCAAGTTTTTTTTTCTGTTTTTGACTTTCTGAAGTTTGAACATGATATGCCACGGTGTAGTGCTTTGGGCATTTATCTTTCTTGGTGTTTTTTGAGCTTCTTGAATTTGTGGTTTTGTGTCTGACATTAATTTGGGGAAATTCTCATTCATTTTTTCTTTTTTATTCCTTAGATATTGTTTCTGTTTTCTCTCCTTCTGGTATTCCCATTTACACATATGTTATACCTTTTGTAATTGTCCCATAATGCTTAATATTCTGTTCTTTTGGGGAGGATTTTTAATTTGTTTTTGTGTATTTGTGTTTGTTTGTTTGTGTCTCAGTTTTAGAAGTATCTATTTTCATATTCTCAAGTGTAGAGATTCTTTCTCTACAGAATCTACTAATGGGTCCCTAAAAGGCATTCTTCATTTCTGTTACAATATTTTTGATTTCTAGCATTTCTTTCTTATCCTTTATTTCCATTTCTCTGCTTATATTATCTATCCTTGTATATGGTCTACTTTTTCCTTAACAAGTTAATCATAGTTTTAAAAAATTCCCAATCTGCTATTTCTGCCATTCCTGCTATATCTGACTCTGGTTCTGATGCTTGTCCAGTTTCTTCACAATGTGTTTGGTTGTTTTGTTTTGTTTTGTTTTGCTTTTTAGCTTGTCTTGTAACATTTTGATGAAAGATGGATATTATGTACCCAGTAAAAGGAAATTGGTCTTTCCTGATGTACTTGAAATGTAGGGGGAAGGGAAGCTTTCTGTAATCCTATGATTAGGTTTCAATCTAATGGTGAACCTGTGCCCCTGGACTGTGAACTTCACCAGTGTTTCTTAGTTGTTTTTTCTCCCCCCTCTCCCTTAGTGAAAGGATGGCCAGGATGGGCCTCAAGATGGGTATTTCCCTTCCCCCACATGGAAGGCTAGAAAAGGCTAGAGCAGCATTTTCCTTTCCCTGGGTAGATTAAGCTCTGGTAAAATAGCTTGTCTTGAGAGCAGGTGTTCTTAAGAAGAACAGAATACTCTGGTGTATTTCAAGATGGTTCCTTTTCACCTTCCCTTGCTCGAAGTACCAGGAGACATTTTTTTTTAAGATTTTATTTATTTATTTGACAGAGAGAGAGAGAGAGCATGATCGTGGGGGAGGGGGTAGAGGGAGAGGGAGAAGCAGACTCCCCACTGAGCAGGGAGCCTGATATGGGGCTTGATGCCAGGACCCCAAGATCATGACCTGAACTGAAGCCAGATGCTTAACTGACTGATCCACCCAGGTGCCCCTGTACCAGGAGATTTTTCTCTGATATTTACTGTGGGAACCTGGTCAGTCTCCTACAGGTAAAACTCACAAAAGTGTGGCAGTACATCTGTGACTGGGTCCCCCTGTAGTTTTTCTCAGTCTTGTCCTCACTGAGCCTCCAGCAATTCAATAATTACAGTTCAGGTTTTCCTACCCTGGCACTGGTTTCCATGGAATTTCTGCTCTGACAAGTTGTGATTCTTTTATCTGCCTGTCTGCTCTTCAGTTATGAGGAGCAGTGGTTTGCCCTGTGAACTCACTTTTCTGATGGATCTAAGAATAGTTGTTCATTTTCCAGTTTAGTCAGCTTTTCACTTGTGAGGATGGAGTGGTTACTTGTAAGCTCCTGCTGGACTGAAAACTGGAAGTTCTTTTCTGCCCATTTTTTAATCATGTTGTTCAATTTCTTACTGTTGAATTTTAGGAGAGTTTGTATATTTTGGATAAAAATCTTTATAATATATGTCTTTTGAAAATATTTTCTACCTCTTTGTGGCTTTCTTCTCATTTTTTGAGTGAATGTACACTTTTCAAAAAAATCTTTGTTGCCCCTGGGAACTGTGAGGTGGTCATAGTAAACATCCTTTCAAAAGCTCATAACACAAATACATTCAGCTCTCAAATGCTTTCTTAGCATGAGGAGCTGGGTAAGCATTTTGAGATTTTTTGAGATATTAAACCTCATTTTAAAATAATTCTGAAATTTAGTTCTGAAATGGAACTATGCACTTGCCCAGTTTTCCTAGATTTGTGCTTGTATGCATTGCTCATAAGATTTCATTACTTCCTTTTCTTTTAGTGGGAGGCAGAGTTTCTAATATCTTCCCTCTGTTCTTTCAGGTCCAAGGACAGAGGGTTATGAACAAAGAACTCTGAGCAGATACTGGAATCTAACCTCTTTAGACTAGGGCCTCATAGCATCTTACAGTGGTAACCATAAGTCAACTCCAGTTGCTGGTCTCTCACAGTAGTAACATGTGTATTAAATGTTATTATTAAACTCATAATGTGATTTTTCCTACACTTTTGCTTCTGAAATTTACTTATATCTAACTTCTGTCACTTACATAGAAAAGTTTGTCAAAATAATGATGTACCATTCTCTTCATTTATTTTAGTAATTCCCCTCTCCAACTCACTACAAAATCAAGTGGAAACAAATAGAGTGGTTCACTTATTGAGTCTTTTATCCGAGAATCCATGAAAAAGTTGAGATTTATTGGTCATTTGGCTCCAGGATGCTCATCACGTTCATATAGTGGGAAAGCTTTCAGGAAATCATAACATTCCTTTGTTTCCTTTTCCAGCTTAAAATACAGACATACTGGATATCCCGCTAGAGTGAGAATTTCTTAAAAAATGAAAGCTATTTCTTAGAATTGTTTTATATCAGATGAGTTTAAATAGATTTTCTCTAGGTTTGAGTGTTGATGACCCCACAGGCAAGAAAACCCTTGGATGGTGTAGATGTTATGGGTTTAGGAAAAAAAAAGGCAGTTTGTTGAAAGATAAATTGGACTCATATCTTATTTACTGTGACTATTAGGAAGATAAAAATATTTGCTGATAGAAAAGAGGATTATGACAAGGGCTGTGAGAATCTTTTGGTATCAGTGTTTCTAACATTGAAAAGAGCATTGAAAACTTTTATAAAAGTTTTGAAAAAGCATTGAAAAACTTTTATAAGGCATGTCCTCATGAAAGGCCCCATGCTCTTGCTGGTTCATGCTTTATCAGGTGGAGAAAAACAGTTTAGCTCATAAAATGATAAAAGATATAACATCTATAATAACTTACATAACCATCCATGGCAGGCAGAATAATGCCCCCCCCAAGATGTCCAGTATTAATCCCTGGAATATGAATATGCTGGGTTCCAGGCAAAGCAGAATTAAGGTTGCTAATTAGCTGACCTTAAAATAAGGAGATTATCGTGGATTATCTGAGTGGGTTCAATGTAATCACAAGGGTCCTTAAAAGTGAAAGGTGGAAGGGCATCTGGGTGGCTCAGTTGGTTAAGCATCTGTCTTCAGCTCAAGTCATGATCCCAGGGTCCTGGGATTGAGCCCCGTGTCAGGCTCCTGGCTCAGCAAGGAGCCTGCTTCTCTCTCTCCCTCTGCCTGCCACTCCCCCTGCCTGTGCTCTCTCTCTCTCTCTCTCTCTCTCTCTCTCTCTCTCTCTCTCTTGCTGTCTCTCAGCAAGAGACAGTGAAAGGTGGAGGTGAAAGAGAATCAGAGAAAAAGAGGTGAGGATGGAAACAGGATCAGAGAGATGCTGTGTGGCTGACTTTGAAGATGTAAGAAGGGGACAATAGGTCAAGTATGGGCAGCCTCTAGAAGCTAGGAAAAGCAATTAAATGGATTCTCTCCTAGAACCTCTAGAAAGGAACACAGTCATGCTGATACCATGTGTTGGACTTCTGACCTATGCAACTATAAAAGAATAAATTTGTGTTGTTTAAGCCACTGAGTCTGTAATTGTTATGGCAGCAATAGAAAACGAATACAACATCAATAAAATTTTTGGTCTGTTGGAGAAGTTCACAATTTGATAAAAACAGAGAATTCTCGTCAGGGAGATTGACTCCAAAATCTGATGCTCCTAGGCAGCTCAAGGAAGCTGAAGGTCAGGTGTTGATTCACCTTCACCTTTGTTCTGTCCAGAACATCATGCCCTGAGCACCCATGGCTCACTCAGCCCTGGGAAGCATGGCAGGAGACAGGACAGGGCTTAGCCTCAACAAGACAAACACTGTTACTCTTCTGTCTGTGTGATGACACCACTGCTTTAGGTTAACGAGAAAAATTTCATTTGGTACAGTTTAAGAATTATGCCCAACCATAATAACTTGAGGGGAAATGAAAGTAAGTTCTCTTCCTTGCTGGGTTGGCAGTCTTTGGTAAATCCTTGTTCATGTTTGCCAAATGGACCTAACTTTCACCCAGAAGCACTGTGGGAATTCTCTGTGGGAACTGTGGTGACTGTAGAACCCTAGCTTTCTGGGCTGGTAGTGATGGTTCTGAGAAGTAGACCCTGAAGGGATGCTGTTGAAGACTTCACCTCAGGTTATAACTGGGCTAGCTGTATTCTCTTGAGATGAGATAAAAATGTTTCTGTGAAGTAGCTTTTCTTCCTTCCTTCTTTTCTTTTTTTCTTTCTTTCTCATTTCACTTGACAAAGGGAGAGAGGACATGCAATTATCCTTCTTTTGTAGAAAAGAATACCAAATTGCTCAGCAGGGGTTGTTTTTTTAATGTGCATTTGTTTGGAAACCACAAAACAAAACTGACAGAAAAACTGAAAGGCAAGGTACATATATCCTGAAGAGTAACTGGAATGTATTCCAGTTTCAGTTCAGCTTTGATAATCTAAAGAAGTGGTCTTGGCCATTTTCCAGCAGGTGGTGGGAGGGCTTGATCACAAGCCCCTTTAGGAATTTGCTAGAAACTATGGATCAGCCATATAGAAAAAAAGCACATCATCAAATTTTGCATACTGCTTGGGATTCCTAGACTCCCATTGGTTCATCCAAGGACCCTCCAGGCATAGGCTCTCTAGCATGGACGATGGGACACAACACATAGGTGGCCATTATGAGTCAGAGGAAGGCCCTGCTCCTACCTTATATCATGATGGGGCAGATAAGTATGGTTCTGGAAATTAAATTCATTAATTTCATTAAAGTAAATTAAATGGTTTAAAAAAGGTGTGTCTGAATCAAAGTTAAAGGACTGTTTTTTAGTTAGTTTTAGTTTATCACTTTTCTCTTACTTGACATTTGCCTTTTTTTACGTGTGTGTGTGTGTGTGTGTGTGTGTGTGTGTGTGTGTGTGTGTGTGTCTCTGTGTGCAGGAGAGAACTTAGCCCTTGAGAATGACATATAAATTGATGCTCTATTGAGTTTTTGTAGGCATAGGGGAGAAAAGGAATCCTAAAAATGAATGATAGGAAACCACAGTCCTACCCTCATATTCATTGTGGGTAGGAATGAATATCCCCCCTGTTAGGGGGGATAACAGACTCTGTGGTTGTCCGAGTGTTGCCTGCTCGCCACCCCAGATGTAACCACATTTCTTCTGTTGTCTTTCACTGTGGCCGCGGCCACTGTAGGATACTACCCAGATGTATTTGCAGTTGATTGTTTGCAGTTGCTACACACTAGAAGTGGAAGGAGGAAATACTGATGAGCCACTGAGCTGTGATGGGGGAAAAATGGACCAAAGAAGAGAAATGGATGACCAGGACTTGGAGAGGAAAATAGAAGAAACCTTACAGCAAGGGTGTGAAACCCATCATACTTAGGGAATAATTCTAAAGTTGGATGGAAGCAAGTTATAGCAAGAGAGACCTTTTGGTTTTCTTTCTCTGGAAGAACAGGGGTTGTAAGACCTTTGTCCTTTTGGTCTCCTCTTCAGACAGTTGTGGGTTGGGGCAAGGGGTGAAGGTATTCTTCTCAAGGAAAATTTTATAACTGTGAAACATTTTGAAACTGTGAAGTGCAACAGAAAGACTAGGTACTCTTTGCTTTAATGGTGCCTTAACTGTCAGGGATACCATGGTGGTAATGTGGAGAATGGAAGAGCATCAAAGATGGAGGGCCCTTCCCAGCAAAGGCCTAGAGGGGAGGACGGTAGCTCTTTCTGGGTCTTCTAGGTTTTTCTCATCATGGTAAAAGTGCCTGGAGAACCAGCTCTTATGACTGGAAAGCACATTCCATGCTTAGCATCACTGGCCCCTTGCAAGAGAACAGAGAGTCTTTGACCTTTGTTTTCTCCTTGAATAACCAGCTCCATGGTGGTAACAAGACCTTTCCAAGGTAGACTTGGTGGCAGTGACCCAGTTCTGAGGTCAGACTTGGGTGGAGAGTGCCTGCTCTGAAGGATATTATTTAGAGTGATTAAAAACATCCCTCTTACTGATCTGTGGGATACGATCCCCAGTCGTAATCAAAGCTTCCTTGGTGTTCCAGACATCTGCCGGCTCTTTCACCCGTATCCTCCTGAGTCAAGGTCAGCTTCTGAACATTTTCCTCATACCTGATCTGTGTTCCCATGGGTCAGTTAAAGAAAACCGCCTTGTGTGTTCACGGGCTGGGGTTTATTAGAGGAACAGAGACTCCCAGAGGTCCTGGAGTCAGCAGCTTCATGTGAGGTCTCGCTTCCCTTTGCTTCTTCCTCTGTGTTCTTTCATCTATCCCCAGTCAGTGACTTCCTCCCTTCTCCTTCCTCCCCAGCCTTTCCTTTCTTTCCACAGGAGATGGTATTAGTTCATTCATTTAGCAAATGTTTATTGAGTGTCCCCTAAGAGCGGGCTCCATTGCTGCCTCAGGGGATATAGCAGTGAGCAAGATAAGAGAATGAAACCAAAGTCCTCACCATGGCCTATCAAGCCTCCTGAATGGTCCCTGTCACCTCTGCACCCCATCTCCTGCCTTCCCTTTACTTCCGTCGTGGCGTTCTTGATGCTTCTCAAGCACACTATTCTGCCACTGGGCTACGGCCTCTGCCATGGCTCCCCCCTCTGCGTGGAAGACTCTTTAGAGATCTGTAGAGCCCACTCCCTCACCTTCTGGAGGATGTTACATCATGGGCACGTTCACCTCGGGCCTTGTCTGAATAACCTTGTGTGAGGGAGCCATGTCTGATCATCCCTACCTGCTTTATTTTTCTCCATTGCACTTTTCACTCTCTGACTTGGTATATATTAACTAATTATTATTTTATCGTCTACCTCCCCCCACTACAGTGTCCGCTCCCTGAAAACAGGGCCTTTGGTTTGTTCACAGCCCGTATCCCCAATGCCAAGAACAGTACCTGAACATAGGCCTTAACAAATATTCCTTGAATGGGGACTAAATGCGTAAAAGGATGAAGGATTGGGTAAATGAATGCAAAGAATAAGGTTTCTGACCTCAAAGAAGTTATAATCTAGTGCATCGGAGGACATAAAATTAATAAAATAACTCAAGCTCATGTGATCTGGTAGTGACTTGGAGACTGGGCTCTAGAGTCCGACTGTCATGATTCCAATCTCTGTTCCACGTATTAGCTGTGTCTTCGAAGGCAAATTACCTCAGCTCTCTGGGCCTCATTTTCTCATTTGTAAAATATGAATAATAATATCACATAGGATTAATTTGAGAATTCAATGAAACCATCCATATAAAGTGCTTAGCGCAGGACCTGGCATGTGGTCTGCACTCAGTAATTATTATATGCTATTGTTATTGGATCACTTGCTGGAATCAAGTGGAGCCTGAAAAGTTCCTCAGGATTACCCCCATCCTGGTCTGGTATTACTCCCTTTTCCATTAGGGAGCAAAAGTTCGAAAGTGTCCCTGAACCAGAAAGACTGTCCCTGAGGACAGCTTTATCTTAGGATTTCTTTGAACCGCAAATACTCCTGTCCTCCCTTCAAACACATATTAAACATTTCATTTGCCCAGATAGGCTCCCAACAATAATATCTGTCCCCTCTGGAAAAAACTGTTTCCTGTTAAAATATCAGCAACCATTTAAACATGGTTTTGTTTTTCTTTTTCTAGTAATTTTTAGGCCGCAGCAAATAATTGCTTAAGACTGTACTTTAAGAGGCATCTGTAAATCTTTCCTTTGCCTTGTGATACATGGGAAACCATGTCCAAAGTCATTCTGACAATTTGTATTTTAAGTTTTATGAGTTACCATTTAAAGAAGGCCAGTTTCTCATTGGCAAGCCTTCTTAAGAGATTGACGCTTTGATCTTAAATCCTGGGGAGACTTTGCAGAAATAGGGGGTGACATTGTTGACAGGTTCGTCTGTAGCTATTCTACTGCCATTAATTAAACACACACCCCCTTTTTATTTACTCCCCTGGAGTAAATGAATTGAACTTGACTTTGGTTTTTGATGGGAAGCTATGAGAGGGTCCAGGAAACATCAAAGAAATGCTCTTAATCTAGTAAAACTAACTCTCAACTGACCTAGCTTGAACATTAAAGAGTTCTTAATTCCAGTGCTCGTCTAGTTTCTTTTCTGTAAGGCATTAATTCTCTCTAATGATTAGAAAAGTGCAGGGGTAAATAATCATCCCCTCCCCATGAAATTCCAGAGGGTTACAGGCTCTTTAATTTTATCTTGCTTCTGAAGGTCTCCTTTGTAAAACCGTATATACATTTTGGGTTTTTGCCATTCCATATTGCTTATACCTCCAAGATCTCAGCTTTAAGATCTTAAAACTTTATTTCTTTTGCATTTTGGTTTTAGATTTTTGGATCACAGCTATCCTAAAGCTTTTTTATGATCCTAGACTTTAGGAATGAAGGCACAGACAGGTTAAGACACTTGTATAAGCAAAAAGCCAGATGGTGCCCTTGCAACAACAGATCCGAGCCTCGTAGTTGAGAAGTCTCTTCATGTCTGCTTAGGGAACCCCACCAGGCCATTCATTTGCCCCCAAACAAGAAGCCATCAGCATGCCTACTGGGTGCGCAAAAGAGACAGGAATCTTGTTCTCATGGAGTTTATGTTCCAATGGACAATGAACACAGTAACTAAATAAGACCGTATATGAGAAGGTGCTAAAGGCTGTGGAGGAAAATAAAACAGTGTCGTGAGTGTTGGTCTTACATAGGTTGGACAAGGGAGGCCTCGCTGAGAAAGTGCCATTTGAGCAGAGCCCCACAGGAGCCAAGGGAGGTGCTGCTCGCAGGGGCAGAGAGAGGAGCGCAGAGATTCTGAGCCAGGAGGATGCCCAGGTGTGGGTGGAGCAGCAAGGGGGGCCAGTGAGGCTGAGGGAGACTGAGTGGGCGTGGGAGACTTGGTCAGAGGTATCAGAGCAAGTCCTTTAGGGCCTCATGAGGCAGGTATGACTTTGGCCTTTCTTCAGAGTGGAACGGGAGCCATGGGAGGGTTCTGCGCCCAGCAGTGACGTGGTGGGATTTACATCGCCCAGGATCGCGCTGAGCTGAAGCCAGGAGACTAGTTAGGTGGCTATTGCATTGATCTAGACTAAAGGTGGTGGTAGTTTGAGCGAGGGTAGAAGTGATGAGAAGGGTTTGGATTCAGGGTATGTCATAAAGGCAGAGCCAAAAGGATTTCTTGGTGGGTTGGGTGGAGACCAGCCTGAGCACCCGGAGCGTAGCGCACGCTACCAGACATCCCTTGCCTTCTTCTTGATGGTCCTCACTGGTCTCCAGAGTATCGTCAACCAGTCATTCTGGTCCTGATTAGGACTCTGTAGACAACTCTGGCGGCTGAGAGAAGTATGCATGGGGTCTTCTGAGCACATGTTCTGAGCAGATGGTACCAGATTAATTAATGAGAGCGAACATCATTCACCAGTATAAGTTGCTTAGTCCGTCTTGACAGCACCTGACTCCTTCTGTGGCATCCCATTCTTGGAGGGGACCTGGGATAGGTGCTCGTGTCATCCCAACCAGCAGCTCAGCTCCGGAGTCTGAAAAATGTAGAGAAAGAGCAGTAGAGTCTGAGAAGCTGAAGTGAAGACAAGGAAGAGGAAGACCAGGAGATTTTTAGTAGAAACACGTCTAAAAAAGAAAAATATCAGGCGCATATCTTTCCCAGCTTCCAGTTGGGCGATAAAAGGTGCCGTATTTCCTGGATAACCAGAGAGAATTAATGAACTAACACGGAATATGACAAAAACAAAGATTAGGTCCCACATTTAGTTGCTGAGGGCTGGCAGGAGAAGAGTTTATGGCTCTGTCTCGTCAGATAGGTGGAAGGTACCGCGGCTCTCCCAGAGCCCCACTCTCCACTGCACCTGCCCTAATCTTTCCTGCTTACATAAACCACAAAGCCTGTTGTGAGAGAAGAGGGAGACATGGTTGACTATGATGGTGGCCAGGGAGAGAGCCAAAAACTCTTGTTTGTTTAGGAGAAATCTCATTTTGCATCCCTGCCTTGCTCACATGGGGCTGAATAAATCTTAATCTGACTAAGTTCTTATCTCAGGAAAAGCAAAGGGTGGCCCTGGAAGCCCTCTAAATAACAGGTGCAGACAGAATGGAGAGGAATAGGGAGGGTGGAGGCCAGTGGAAAATAGGTTTGAGAGGCCAAGAAGTCCATAAGGCTGATGAGCTCGAGAGAGGAGCAGGTGGAGGGGAGGGGGGCTAATGCCGCAGGGTGCAGACTGGAAACTACGGGGATAGGGTGGTAGGGAGACCAGACGGGCTGGCATTCAGTCAAACCAGATGGTGGGCTTTTATTTCTAAAAGGATTTGTAAATCCTAGGAACAAGGAACATAAGGGTACTGGGGCCTTTAATCCCATTAGTAGAAGACAAAAGTGTTCTCTTTAAAAATGTAAACCCACCAATTATAGAATTTCTATTATCAACACTTTGGGACAGAGTACCAGCTTGTGAAACACCAA
Organism: Zalophus californianus; assembly: GCF_009762305.2. Lineage (NCBI taxonomy): Eukaryota > Metazoa > Chordata > Mammalia > Carnivora > Otariidae > Zalophus > Zalophus californianus. The sequence continues at coordinate 44,621,586 of NC_045604.1, forward strand.
GGAATCTCGGGATTCTTCACTGAGGGGAGGAGAAACTGCAGAAATCGTCAGGGCATTCATTATAAGTTAATAAAAAGCCATCTTCTCAAGAATTTAAAGTGTACTGTTGGGACCAAACAAAATGTGATATATTTGTATGCAATAAGCTTGCTTACATATGGAGTTGGAAAAACAGCTAACTGCAATTAGGGACTGATTGTTTAGTAAATTTTGAGTTTACAATGAGACACATTTAAAAATTTAAGCACCTATCGCTTTCTAAAAAGTCGTCCCCCTGTGTCCCCTTGCCCAGTTGTCGGCCTCCATGTCCCCACAGCCTCTCTCCTCGTAGCATACAAATCCTGTTCTTCAGTCCTTGTCTCAGTCATTCCTTGAGGGTCCAAAATGGCTTCCATAACCCTTCTCCTAATGGACTTATCCCCGCGGAGACCAGCCTCATCACAGAGCATGGAGCTGTCCTTGTGTGCTTACGTTGGTGCAAGTGTGAAAGCTACCCACACACGGCCATGCTTCCTTCAGGAGACAGAGCAGAGGGGCAGTGGTATAGCTTTGGGCGCTCCAGTCCGTGAGGGATCTGCCATCTTTGCATCATGTAATACCCCATCCTCCTGCTAAGAGGAAAAGCCTAATTTCATCTAAAGGATTCCAAAAAAATGCTAACTCTTAAGAGAAAGTTTAAGAGTTAGTTTAAGTAGTGTGATTCATTGTGAAATCCCTTTTTTGTTTAAGACTATCCATATATCCATTAAGTTAATATCACACAATATCACTTTTTGATGCTACTTCATAAATATTTCTTTCCTTAATTACTGCTGAGAAGTAGAAACTGTTATCTCATGTTTGAAATGGAATAGAGTTGCTTTCCCACACCACTGACTGGGGTTGTTGTTTTTTTTTTGTTTGTTTGTTTGTTTGTTTTTATTTGTAAAGGTATGGAAACCTGACAAGCCCAAACTGTGAAGAAGATGGAAGCCCAAGTTCATCAGAGTCTAAGACGGTGATCAGGAAGTAAGTGTGCCTTTCCTATGCATTACAATCTCTCAGTCAAGACTTATTATCCTAAAGGGATGTAATTTAGTAGAGTTTTTAAAAATTCCTTTTTATGTTGTTATTTTCCCCCATAATGTGTAAAATCATAGAATTATTTTTTGACTATCCAGTGATAGTCATTTATTCATCCAGTAAAAATGTATCAGGCACCTACCATGTGCCAGGCCCTGTGCTAAGGGAAACAACTATGAACAAAATAAATAAGTCTCAGCTCTTAAGAAGTTTGGATTTTAGCAGAGACACAAAGAATCCACACAAAGGAAGAATGAAGTAGGGCAAGGGGGCTAGATCCTGATGGAGAGTTTGATTCACATAGGGTGCCAGGAACGGGCTTTCTGATCTGGTGACATTGCAGCAGAGTGCTGAATGGGGTACAGGCCGGGCTTGGTGAATATCCAAGCAGGAAAAATGTGGACAAAGCTGTGAGGCAGATGAGTGAATGAGACTGGAGCAGAGCACATGAAGTGACAAGTGCTAGAGGATGAGATCTGTAAGGTCATATAGGTCCCAGATCACATGAGGACTTGAAGGCCTTGGGCAGGGTGTTAAATTTTATTCTAAGGAAGATAAGAAGCATTTAGAAGATTTTGAGGAGAGCAGTGCTATGGCCTGATTTATATTTCAAAAGGCTTGCTCTAGCTCTATGTGGAAAATAGACTCTGGCAGTGGGATGGGGGGCAAGAGTGGCAGCAAGGAGCCTGGTCAGGACCCTTACAAAGACCCAGGCAAGGGATTCTGGGAGCATGAACTGGAGGAGGAGGAGGAGGAGATGATGGTAATAATGGTGATGGTGGTGGTGTTGGTTTTGGTGGTAGTGATAGTAGTAAAAGTAGGAGTAACTTGTAGTAGGAAGAGCTGCGGAGATCTTGAAGGTATTGCTGGCAGGTTGTACTGATGAAGTGCTTGGGGCATATGAGAGGAAAAGAGGAGGCACGGGCACCTCCAAGGGTTGTGGTGTGAGCAACTGATAGAACAGAACCTTGGTTTTGTGAGATAAGAAAGACTGGTGAGGAGGAGCAGGTATGGTAGGGAGCATGTGTCAGTTATTTCATCGTAGACATACTCACTTTGAGACAATTGGCTGAGTCTAGAGTTCAGGGAGCAGTCTGGTTGGGAGGCATAAATCTGGGCATCCTTAGTTTAGACATGGTATTTAAAGCTATGGGGCTGGGTGTGCCCCCCGTGGGAACAAGGCTATAGAGAAGAGGAAGGTCCAAAGACTGAGCCTTGGTTCCTTCCAGTGTTCAGATTAGGAAAGTAGAGGGTCCAGCAAGAGGAGGTTGGAACAGAGGAGCTAGCGGGGAACAAGAAGAAAGAAGAAGTTGTGTCCAGAAGTCAAGTGAAGGAGTTTTGGGGGGACGTGACCAACCATGTCTAACACTGCTCTTACATCAAGTGAGAGGAGCCTGGGAAGAGACTACTGCTTTTGCAACACGGTGGTCTTTGGTCCCCTTGACAGATGTAGTTTTGGTGGATGGAGGTCTGGGTCAGGAGAAGACAGAAGTTTGGAGGAGTTTTGCTGTAAGAGAAGAGAAATGGGCTAGAGGATGATCTGGGACAAAGGAGGGTTTTTTTCATTTTGTATGTGTTTGTTAAACCTGGGTGATGGTTTAATCTGATGAGAATAATCTAGGAGACACTGAAGAATAATCCATGATGTAGGGGTGCAGGCCACTCTAGGAGTGATGTTCTTGAGTCAATGGGATATATGCCAGGGTCCTTGAAAGTTCTCTTACTAAATATTCATCTTGGGGCCAAAAGTCCAGGCAGTTAATCCTGTGGAATATTTTAACTCCTCAGAGGATTGACTGATGGAATCCTTTCTTCAGAAGCCAGGGATATGAAGGTTAGAAAATTGAGTATCTTTTTAAGTCCTGAGTGAGGCAGTTTTATTATTTTATTGGATGGACCATAACCTTCCAGAAAACCAGACACACCAATATAGATATTTGAATGTCAAATGCAAGGCGTGTGGTGAGCGAACAAATACCTTTATTCTTAGAGGGCTTGGGGGGGCTTCTTGGAGGAGTTGACATTTCAGGTAGGTCCTGAAGGAGGGTGAAGATTTTGGTGGTAGAGCCACCCAAGCAGGGGGAACGGTGGGACCATATTGGGGAAATATATTTGGGAACAACACGGACTGGGTGTGGCCGCTTCATGATGGCATATGTACCAGGTCGAGGGGAGCTGTAGAGCCGAAGCTATTTCGAAGGGGGTTCATTTTCCCAAGAGAATAAGGACCTTCCCTGGTAAGCAGTAGACAGTCAGCCCTGAAAAGTTTTTGTAGGACGGAAACAGTATCATCAAATAGGTGGTGTGGGGGGATGGAATAGACTTACAGACTTCCTACTTAGACTGTGGTACACAGACCAGGAGCATCAGCACCACCAGGGAGCGTATTAGAAATGCAGAATATCAGGCCTCACCACAGACCTAGATTAAAACCTGCATTTCAGTAAGATCCGTGAGTGATTCTTATGCACCTTAAGGGTTTGAGAATCATAGGACTAGAGAGGTTTTGTTGTTAATTGTGTTTATCCCCGAAAACTTACTGAAATAATAATTTTTTGAAAAGAACCTTTTTAGAATTAGTCCTTTAAAGCATATACGAAAGGAGACCTGAGTGGCCACCTTGTCACATGTAACCTCCCCCTGTGACCAGATTCAGAAATAAGTGTGTTGTTCTCCACAAATTTTGGAATTGAGTCAGATTTGGAGCTGCCATTCAACTAGCCACCTGAACACTCCAGGGAGAGTAACAGTCTGAAAAATATCCAGAGCTTTTCTGTTTCCCAGGGGGTGTTTTGAGATTAAGTAGGTTTCTGGGAAGTCGCACGTTAAAGAAAATTAGTTTGTACCCTGGATGTGAAGAATCATGCTCATTATTTTAAAGTCCTATTATAAAACTTTATTCAACTTCATTGTACACCGGGAACAGTGTAATGTGGGTGAAACTCCAGGATAAGCTGTTTTAAAGGGCTTTCCAGTTTTAAGCGTATGAGTCCTTAACAAAGAGCTTCACATAGAACTCCCCTGAGGGGGTCCATCATCTGGGGACAATGGTCCTTTCCTAAAGCCTCACAATGAATTGGTAGAAAGTACTTGACCCTTTTCCTCAGACTGACTTGCCTTTTAAAAAATTTATGCCTGATGAAAATACGCCACTTTATCTTATAATGGGCCACTCTGTCCTACAAATACTGGAATGCTAAAATCCCTTCTCTCAGCTGACCTCTTTCTTCCTTGCATTTTCCTTCTTTCGTACTGCTTCCTCCCCACCCTCCCCCCATTTCTCCTTTTATTATTTTTCATCTCATTTCACCATTATCTTTTTGCTCTCTCTTTTGGAAGTTACCCTTCTCCTAATCATTTCTGTGGCTGGTTAGGGTCACTGCTCTGTCTTTCTGAGAGGAAATCAGGGTAGCACCTTCTTCATTCCATCTGTAACATATGGAGAATTCCTCCACCATCCCAGAGCTCTGGCCTCTGACATGAAGCCATGACCGAAGGCTTCCTGATGGCTGGTGCATGTGTAGGAGATATGGCTCTATGGCCGTTCTCAGTGGGCTGGTTTTGTCCGCAGAGGATTTTGGCAACATCTGGAGAAATTTTTGTCTTAACTTGGTGGGGGGATGCTATTGATATCTGGTAGGTAGAGGCCAGGATCGTTGTGAAACAGTCTACAGTGCGCAAAACACCGCCCTCCAACAAAGAATGCGCTGCCTCTAAATATCAATAGTGCGCAGGTAAGAAGCTCTGCTACATGGTGAGGACTGCAGTCCTCAAGTGCAAGCTCTTTACTTATGAATATCTAGAAGTCTATAAAAATAGGACCATGCGTATTTGGGGATTTATTTATTTATTCATATCCCATCTTCGAATGAGGTGAATCCAATGCAGAGGTCGCCCAGGAGCCGGCCTCAGAGAAGGTGAAGGGCCCTGGATAAGGAGCCTGGAGAACTCAGATTCGAGTCCCTCACCAGTCACTGTCACTTCCCAGCCATATGACCTGGTCACTTCATCTCTCTCTCACTTTCAGTTTCTTGACCTGAAAAATGAGTGCTCAGAATGTAGGATCCCTGGCGTCCTTTCAAGTTTAATGACCGCTGGGATAAAACTTGTTTAGTTTTCATCTCTCCAAAAGTGAGAATGAAAATCAGAAATGGAGATACTGGGGCACCTGGATGGCTCAGTTGGTTAAGGTCTGCCCTCGGCTCAGGTCCTGATCCCAGAGTCCTGGGATGGAGCCCTGCGTTGAGAGCTCCCTGCCCAGAGGGGAGTCTCCTTCTCCCTCTGCCCCTCCCCCCCCACTCATGCTCTCTCGTTCTCGCCCTCTCTGTGAAATAAATCAAATGCTAAAAAAAAGAAAGAAAGAAACAGAGTATGGCCCAAATACTATATTGAATTTTTGAGAGGTGCCCTTGACTGCTTTTTTCAGTCGGAGGGGCTGTGCCACCAGTTTTGATAAAATAGGAAAACAAAACAGACAGCTTCTTTGACTTGCTCGTTATTAATCGTGACATCACAGCTGCTCACTGTGCTTCTCAGTACAGAGATGAGCTAAAGCTTTGTATTGTGGGGTCGAAATGGGGGGTTGGGGTGCAAAATGCCTATTGTTTTCTTTTGCTGTGAATCTGTGTTCTTGTGATTTCAGGTGGGAAACCGACGGCAGGAATGTAACTTTCTAAGAAGTAAACATCCTGTTTTAGGGCAGATGCCTGCAGTTTTGCAGATGGGGAGTGGTGTGGGTTGGGGGGGGGCAGAATTACTGCGAGGTTTAACCCCGAACGGAAAAATCCTCAACTCTCTTTTGGCTTTTCAGTTTTTAACGTAAAGCGTTAGAGCAGGGCTTACGTTTCATACAGGGTCCCAAATCCCAAGATAACAGTCTTCCCTGTATTTCTAAATATGGATCTAATCAACCTTTCAGAGGATAAAAGAACTTAGAAGAAAGAGAAATGGGGAAGTACAGATGGAACCGTCGAGATGAAAGATTGGCTTCTGGTGTCTTGGACTGCAACTGACTAGTGTTCTTCATGAATTTCAAAAAGTGTCAGATTGTGCTGTGACTCCCACTTGTAATTCCAGGCCCGAGTGTGCCCAGTTCGGGCTTTGTGCAATATTGGGGGCCTTTAAAGTCATCTAGCCAAAACACGAATTCCTTCCGTTGCGAGGAAGGCAACTTCCAAGGCTTCTAGGTGTTGGAATCTGCCGCACAGTGATTTCTGATGTTAGCGCTGGACTGTTGTATATAATAAGGCATCCAATGTTTATTTCTACAATCCCTAAACTTGCCACTATTTGGAAATCAGGACACTCACTTCCTGTGACAGGAAACAACATTTCTGCCCACATCTGTCCTACCTGTGCCCTTTTCCTCCTTGTTGCTGACACTTTTATATGATAAAACGCTGTCTATTTAGAATAAAAAAATCAGAACCAGATGGGAAAGGAAGCTTTCCCTTGTGCAGATTTATTACAATCATTGAATTCAGAAGTGAAGAGAACGTAAAGAAGGGATATTAACCATATGGAAACTTGACACGGTGAATCTTCATTCTCTGGGATGGATCTGAAATTAGAATATCTATCTATCTATCTATCTATCTATCTATGTAATATGCTTTATTTAAAGAGGTTTAAGACTCCTCAGGAAATGACACTTTTTTCTTTCCTTTAATGACTATTATTATAATACTGAAATAGTTCTGTTTCCTTTTCTTTTTTTGACTCTCTGCACTTCCCTTCTGGAGCGCTGTGTTTTGTCTTCTCAAACTCTTTGCCACCGCAGTGCTTTAAACTGTTGAAATCATTCTGCTTTCATCTCTGCATATTCAGACGATATGAATGCCATTCTTGTACTCTTTTCCCAGAAGTTGTAAATAGTGACACCAGATTTTAGTCCAGTAAAGAATCACATGAATAGTAGTAATCCAAGACATTGGAACCACTTTAAAGAAAAGGGAGATGAGTTAAAGAAGCCTGGCTGTGATTCCTTGATGCCCGAGAAACTTTACAGTGGAAAGTACTAAAAAAATCTTCCGAGAGAGTTTGCAATCAATATTCCTTCCAGCAAACTCAAATACCCTAAGAAGGCAGTGGAAATTAATTTGGCTATTTTAACAAAAATGGGGCAAAGAAAGGGGTAAAGAACAGAGCAAAAATAAGATTTAAAACTTGAAATTTAAAAGAATGAAAGGCTATACAGTGAAAGGAGTATTTTTAAAAAGTTAAAGTAGCGTGAGAATAAAGAAGAAATGGAGAAATAATACACTACATTAAAGATCCTGGTATTGTCTTTAAAATATCCATACTGGACAAAGAAAAGTAGAAATTGACGTTTTAAAAGTCAATGAAATCTTGAAGCAAAATTGAAATCTTGAATCAAAATTTGGGAAGAGAGTAGGTCCCCAAAGCAGAAATTAGTTTTCTGAAAATTCAGGAGGAGTAAAACAATGTCGATGATCAGTGGTTCAGAAAGAAGAAAAATCAGTCACTTAAGAATCTCTTGGAGTTCTCGAAGTGTTAGAGAAAGGCAAACAGGCATCTCGATCAGACCCCGTCATTGACTGACCCTGCAGCCTGGCAGGGGATGACAGTGATGATACCGCCATCACCAGCCTGGCCACTACCCCTGGCCGCAGTGTATGGTGTGCTTACTAGCACGACCCCTTCTGCGAGGGGCCTTGTATCTTCCTTTACCATCGCAGATTTGCTGTGAGCTATTGTCCTCATTTTATCGGTGTGTAAATGGAAGCTCCAGAAAAGTTACATACTTTGACTAATGTCAACCAGCTGGTTAAGTGAGCTCTGGTATTTGAACTCAGGTCCCAGACCTGGGCTTCTCACCACTTTGCTCTTGGGCCTGCCATTTCAGAAGAGCATCGGGATCTCAGGTGCCTTTCCAGCTCACATATGCCTAGATCACAGTAATCTGGTTGCAGCTAGAAGTCCATGAAGAGCTGAGGCATATTATCACCATTGTGATTAGTGTTTTAGTGTGTTAGCATCCTGACATTTTCTAATTTGGGATTATTTACTTTATCCTATGTTGTTTTGCCTGGCTTTATTACTGAATGAACAGCCTGAGCCAGGTCCCCAGACAGCTGTTAGAAATGGGGAAGTTAGGCTTGTTTCCTGGGGAAGGAGATGGGTTGCAGGATATGAGGAAAGAAGAAGGAAGATTAGACGGGTCGGGCCCATGGATCTGAGTGCCTGCTTCCTGCTCTTGGGGCCTTGTTGCGTCTTTCCTTACCAATTTACCAACTTACTCCATTCTAATGGTGAAAAATGGAGAAGGCCTCAGCAGTTTTTTCATTCGAGGCCCATTTATAACAAAAACACCCGCCTCAGACAGTGAGGAATTGGAGAATACGGAGCTGCAGAGGTCCCTGAGAAATAATTGGGGTGGGAGTGGCAGTGTCCCTTTCCAACAGCAAGAGCTAGAATTCATGGATGCTTAGTAGGGATAGTCCCTGTGTATATCCTTTTATTATTCCCATAATAACCCTATGTATTCTTACTCCTCTCTTACACATGAGGGGTCTGAGACAGAGAAAGGTTAAGGAGCATGTCCAAGGTCACACAGGGAATAAGGGAAAGCTGGGATTTCAACCCACGCCTTGCCCTCTACACTCTGTGTCCTCTGCTTCTTCCCCTGTGATAAAAAGGAGACGATTTCTCTTAAGAACTGAAGTCAGACTCTCCTGTTCATGCTTTTTTCTTAAAAGTAAGAGGTTTTTCTTTTCTTTTTTTTTTTTTTAAGGTTTTATTTATTTATTTGAAAGAGAGATAGCATGAGCAGGGAGAGGGACAGAGGGAGAGGGAGAAGCAGCTCCCCACTAAGCTGGGAGCTGGATGTACGGCTCTATCCCAGGACCCCGAGATCATGACCTGAGCCGAAGGCAGACGCTTAACCGACTGAGCCACCCAGGCGCCCCGCTTAAGAGGCCCCCGGAGGGCGCCTGGGTGGCTCAGTCATTAAGCGTCTGCCTTCAGCTCAGGTCATGATCCGGGGGTCCTGGGATCGAGTCCCACATCGGGCTCCCTACTCGGTAGGAAGCCTGCTCTCCCTCTCCCACTCCCGCTGCTTGTGTTCCTGCTCTCGCTATCTCTGTCTCTGTCAAATAAATAAATGAAATCTTTAAAAAAAAAGAAAGATGTTTTTCAGAACAGTTTTAGATTTATGTAAAAACTGAACAGATAATACAGCAGAGTTCCCATATGCCTTCCTCATAGATTCCCTTACTGTTCTTATGTGACTATAGTACATTTCTTACAATTAATGAACCAGTATGACACATTATTAACTGAAATCCGGAGTTTATTCACATTTCCCTACTTTTTACCTCATGTCCTTTTTCTGTTCCAGGATTCCACTCAGGATACCATATTACATTGAACTGTCTTATCAACCTACGCTCCTCTTGGCTGTGACAGTTTCTCAGACTCTTCTGGGTTTCCATGACCTTTATGGTTTTGAAGTCAGATGTATTATAGGATACCCCTTTGTTGGAATTTTTCTCATAACTAGACTATTTTTCTCATAATTAGACTGAATTTACGAGTTTTTGAGAGGACTATTACAGAGGTAGAATGTCATTCTCATCACATGCTATCAAGGGTCCATACTATCAATATGATTTATGACTGTCATTGGTCTTGATCACCTGGCTGGAGTAGTAGTTTTCAGATTTCTCCATGGAAAACATCTTCCCATACTATATTGTTTGGAAGGAAGTCACAGTGCATAACCCCCAATTAAAGAGTAGGGATTATTCTCCCCCTCTGTGAGGGTAAGGTATCTAATCAATGTATTTGGAAAACTTCTGCATGGGAGATTTGTTTCCCCCATTTATTTATTTAAACATTTTTATCAGTTTAGACTCCGTGAGTAAATTTTTTTTATGCTGTGGGTCATAATACAATGCTAGTTTATTTGTTGCTCAGATTGTTCCAGTTTGGGCCATTGGGAGCTCTTTTGATTGACTCGTATGTCACTTTGATAGGCATCTCTATAATTGTGGGTGTGTGCAGTTGTTCAAGCCCTTCTTACCTTCTGGCACGAAAAGGTGCTCCAGGCTCAGCTTGTATGTTTCTTGCCCCAGTCCTAGAATCAGCCATTTCTTCAAGGAGACCTGGTTCTTTTCATTGCAGAATAGTATCGGAAACCAGGATCTGGGTGCTAGGATGTCATTTCTTTTTAGCCCTCTCAGCTGATAGGGCTAGGAGATTTATGTTTACACTAATTATGTAAATACACACATCTAGGAATATTTATGTATAACCATCTGTATCAATATTATGTTAAACACGAGTTCCTACTGATGTCTCCAACCCTAATCCATGACCGCATAGACGGTTTTAGCCTGTTCCCTTTGCTTATTTGTAAATTCCCTCTGCAACAGCGAGAAAAGTGGCATCCACCATCTGCCATGCATTTGCTTAGTTGTTCAGTTTCAGGATACTTGGATGGCAGTATCAGAGTTGTTGACTTGTACCCGGTAGGAAACAACTTTATCAACTAGAATATGGTGCTTATCTAGTCCTTAGTCTAATAGACTGCCATTCTTCTGTTTTAAAACAATAAAAATAGCTAATATTTTTTGAGGACTCACTATGTCCTAGGAACTCTTCTAAATACTTCGCATAATTAGCTCTTGGCCTCACGATCCTATGAGGAGGCATCCATTATTGTACCCATTTTATAGGTGAGGAAGCTGAGGCATACAGAGGCTAGCTCGCAGCTAATGAGCCACCGAACCGGGGCCCCCGTTAGGCCCTCCAGAGACTGTTTAGCCACATTGGCTGAGCTGCTCATGAAAAAGCAGGCATTTCAGAGCCCTCTTAGTTTTTTTTTTTCCCTTTTCTAATGGAGCGCAGACACTGACACACTGAGTAAGGTTTGGTGATACGGGGTTAGGTCTGTACACAGTAATTCTCTTCAGTTTCTGTAAATCTGCCTTCAGATGCCAGGGCCTGCACATCTAGTTTGGGAATAAAAGACAGGTGTGTAAACACTCCTGACTTTGGATAATTGGTTTCGGGCTCCTCTCCTCCTCCTCTGGGGCCTTCCCCACCCATATTTACTGGGTATTTCTGGGTGTCCTCCCTATCACAGTCTTCCTTCTCCTCCTCCTCACCTTGGAGCTTTTTCTCTTGCACTGCCTCCTGGCCTCTCGCTGGCTTCTGTGCCCTGTACTTGCCCGCTGCTTAGCTCTGAATCTGGCCCTGTTTGCCTTGATTTCCCTGAGCCTCTCAGCATTCCTCTTTCACTTTCCCTCCCAGCCTTCTAATCCCTGCTCAGCCTCTGCACCAAAAATGCACAATGGAAAATACAAGAAAGCATTGCAAGATGACCTTGACAAGTCCAGGTAGTCACGTTTCCGTCTCTTCCAGGCTTTTTCAGAAAAACAAAGGGAAACAAATTCTCTGTACCTTCCTTTGTTCTTTCTTGTCAGGGAAACCATCTTGCTAGGGGTCTCCGAGGCAGCCTCTATCTGGCAGCCTTCTCTGAAAAGGAAAATCCCCTCAGTGACTAGGAGAACAAGGCGGGAGGGGGGGTGTCTAGCTTAGAGTCAGTGTCAAGGTCACTTTCCTTTCTTTCCCTGAAGAGCAAGGCGCCATTGGCTCCCACCCTCAGGGCTTGGCGCTGTCACCTGCCACGTTGATTCAGAGGCCCACCCTCCACATGGATTTTCTTATCTTTTATCTATAGTAGGAAAAGATCCAGTTTTTGGAGAATATCCAAACATAGAAAAAAACATTTTGCTGCCTTTGAAAAAAATGGTTCCATGTCTTATTAAGTAACAATAAATTATCTCGGATTTCTGGGGAGAGAAAAGAGCTCTAAATGGACAGAGTTATTATTTTTGTCCTAATAATCCTATTTCTTGGCTTGGAGGTTACACATCATGGGAGAGATGACTTCATATTTTGAAAATTTATTAAGCCTTTGACCAATTAGAGAATATTTTACTACCAATGAGATTTTAATATGATTTAGTACCTGTGCATTCAAATCCCTGTATGTATTTAAAAATCTGTGGTTTGAGCATCCTGGCAGCCTAGACGCTCACCTCAGGCAGCCCAGTTACTCTGCACTGAAGGTCCCCATGGTGGCTCTCAGTACTGGTTCCTTGTCCCTCTCAGCAAAGGCATCTGTCTCATATTTTCCAGGAAGCCAGGTATTACTAAGTGTGATTTCTCTTTGGCTGAGAAATGAGTATAGCAAATCTCACTGTGCTGCATTCCTCCCCTCCCTTCCTGTTCTTTAAACAGGTCTTCTGTACATCCCCTGAAACTGTTTTGCCCTCTCTCACCTCAGGATCTTTGCTCACGCTGTTGCCACAGTCTTCACCCCAGTAACTCTTCCTTGTACCTGAGATCTCACCTGACCATTGTTTCCTAAATCCTTCTGTGGGATTCCCTATTGTGATGTTGTTCACATACGTGGTTTTTGTGAATATGGAAAACAAAGTGCACTCAAATACTGTGAGTGTAATTAGTGAATTAAATCTCCCCACGGGTCTGTTTCCTTAGAAGTAAAAGCCTTAGACGCTGTGTCCTTCAGTTTCATGCATGGATGTCTGAGCATGTCTTCCTGTCCCTTACAGACCATCGTGGTAGGTTGGAGAGGGTGGCCAGGACTGCCTGAGGTAGAAAAAGCAATCCTGGTCACCCCCTCGACTATCAGTTTGGGCTCCTGCCCCTGGCCACCCACCCAGCATGCTTACTTGGGACCGAGGGGGTGTTGCTCTGTAACGCATTAAAGATGACTTCAGAAAAGGAGCTCATGGCCTTTCCTCCTTACTGGGTTTAGATTATGTCACAATCGCGATCTTTCCACTCGGTATCACAAAGTACTTCTTCAGTCTTCACAAGTCATTCAAGAAGCACGTCTTGTGGTTTGTATTAGAGTTTGGGGTCCCTGAGTTGATCTGTCCCGACAAGGTTGTCTTACGTGGGGCGGGGGGGGGGGGTGCGCACATGTGCATAGTCTGTTTCCAATGACTCTTCCTGCAGCAGGACTGGGGCCACACGTGGTGTACCACGGTGTGGATTCCATGTCATCTTTTCTGTGTTAGAGGATTCTCTGAGTGATGTCCATGAGTGCTGATTGATTTTCACTGAGCCCTTTTACCTTTTTCAGTCCCTTCCTTTTGTGATTTATGGCAAGTAGTTTTAAGACCGCCAACAGTTAGGGCGCCTGGGTGGCTCCGATGGTTGAGCGTCTGCCTTCGGCTCAGGTCATGATCCCAGGGTCCTGGGATCGAGTCCCGCATTGGGCTCCCTGCTCCTTGGGAGCCTGCTTCTCCCTCTGCCTCTCTCTCTCTCTCTCTCTGTCTCTCATGAATAAATAAATAAAATCTTAAAAAAAAAAAAAAGACTGCCAACAGTTAGGTTTCTCTGTAGGAACCTGGAAATGCCCGTATTGCCATGCTGTGGGGTGAAAGCACTGAACGGTGTCAGGGAGCTGCAGGCAGGTATTACTGCGTGTCTCCTCCAGGTGGGGGTCAGTAGAGGTTGAGGGACCTGGCCAACTCCCTTTGTTCACAGGTGGCACAACTGGGACCCATCCCAGCTGGTTTTCCTCCTTCATCCTCCTTCCTTGTTCTGGTGCAGAGCCAAGTAGCTTCTCTAGCTTAATAGTCGCACCTTTCCTGTAAGTTTGTGATTTTAAACCAGATTTCCCTTCAGTATGGAGGTTCTTTACATTCTCCCAAACAACCAGTTCTGGTTGGGACATAAGTTCCATCTTTGGGGTGGAGCCATGAAGGGTGAGATGGAAAGGCGTTGGCCAGCAATCCTGTTGGCTGCCATGATTTGTGATGTTGCTTTCCTTTTTGAAATATTAAATGTTTCACATTTTATCTGCTTTATAGCCTATCAGGAACGGGAAGTTTCCTCCCAGGACTGGTAAACATAAAGCTACCGTGAGCTTTGGGCACATGTCCAGGTCTTCCCAGAAAACCTCCCTTCCTGGCATGCTGATAACCACCCTGCTGATACGAGGGCAGGTGTCTGCCTTGTGTTGTGCTGTTTGTGTGTTTCCTTCCCTTCTTCTCTTCCTTCTTCCTCCCCCGCTTCATTCCTCTTTTCTGTGAAATTGCTTTTTCTAACCAAGTCAGTGTCTGGGTCTATAGTGAACTTTCGAAGTCCTCTTAGGCTAAGCTGTGGGGAGGGCACTGTCACAAAGGGTAGAAGGAATAGATTACCAGCGCTAGTTAAAAACATCAGACTGAGGAGGACGAAATGTGTACCTAAAGGCAAGTCGAATCTGGACTCAAGTCCCTCTTCAGAACTCCCCTAGCCCTTCCAGGCTGCAACTTCCATGAGAATAAGCTCTAAATAATGTGTCCCATAGAAATGCATAAGTATTCAGAGATGTAAACAAGGATGCATATTTTGTGATTGTTTGTGATTGTGAGAACATGAAAATAACTTGAATATTTGCACACTAGTAGAAGAATGCTTACATTAATGATGGTGTGTCCATGCAGTGGAATAGTATATGTAACTCTGGGAAACAGTAAGTTAGATCTCCAATGGAGAGGTGTCGGTTTCATACTATTCAGTGGGGAAAAAAAATCCATGTTGGCTTATACATACATAGCATACTTATTTAAGTATATATACATATCTGTTGAAAAGTCTAGAAGGATATACTCCAAACTGCTGATAGGTAGTCATGGAAATGGGATTAGAATGAAGAGGACATAGGTATTTTGCTGTTTTAGTTTGTATACATTTGTAATATTTACTTTTTTGCAATAAAGAATCAGCTTTGTAATTTTAAAATTAACAATTATGGGAGGCCAAGAAGGCAATGATATATTAATATCTTTTCCTATCTGTCTTTTACCTGTGATTCTGGATTTCTGCCTCGGTTTTCTTTCAAGTCATGAAACCGAGGAGTCACTAGGGTCATTGCGTTGCTGTTCTTGTTGTTAGGTGGAAGCTCTTTTTACTTTTATTGATTGATGTGCATTATCATCCCTCCATGACTGTTCTTCCATCAGTATCGTTGGAAGAGTATCCTCTCACTGAAGTATTAAATATTAAATGAGTAGTTCTACTCATGAAATCAATTCACCCTTCTTTTGAGAAGGACAAAAGTGTATGTAAGAATCAATGTGACAGAGGCAAATGTCAGGTTTTCCTGCCTTCCAGGTTATGAACCCACCTGTGTGCCTAACCCGGTTCTGGGCTCGGTGCTTGTCAGCCAAGAAGAGAAAGAATTCGTAGGAAAATAGTCCCATTCCTTAGAAAAATGACATATCAGAATGCCACTTCATTTTCTTCTTTAATTCATGATACTTGTTTTTTGTGAAGAAAGGAGAAATAATGAATGCTTTGTGTGGGCTGTCAGAAAGTAGAAGTCCATCAATTTTGGCGGGGGGGAGGGTTTCACCATATGAATGGCGGGGGGACACAGGCATATCCATGGAACAGATGAAGCAACGGCAAACCAAGAATCGCAGGTCCACTGACTAGAAGCCTGTTCATTTCACTTAGGTTTTCATTTAATCCCAGAGCTCATATTAATTTCTTCGAACTTTTTAGAAGGAAGGGAAACTTTTGCTTGGCTTTTTATTTAATTTATTTAATCTGTACTAAAGATTTAGAGCATATTTTAATCATTTCTGTGGCTTTAAATTCCAGCATTTATTTGATGGCTTTATGTCACCTACTTCCGACGTACGCATGTAAATATTAAAGTTCCAGACACCTTCATGTCCTCATTGGTAAAGCAACAATATCCATAGCGGTGAAAACAGTAAATTTATTTTTCTTTTGTTTGCACTCTACTTCCAGAAGTTAAGCCTTGAATTGGCTTTAGTTGTATGTATGGCTGGATTGTAGTCTTGCTCCGTGGTAGGAAATTGGGACGTGTAGAATTTAGACATGCCTGCGAAAGCCCAGCCTGCAGGTCCACATCGACGGATAATATTACCTTGTGGTCTCTTTATAGTTTGTTAACTAAGTAAACAATTTGTTTGAAGTATACTTAAATGATCATTTCTAAAGGTGCTAACATATTTTTTTGTCAGCTGAAAAATTTTGGTCAGTGGGGTCTTCAGCTAATACGAAGTGTCCCGTCACTGTCACTAACATGTGGATTAATTTATAGCCCCCACCACCTGCAGCCAGCATCAGTGCATTTGCCTTAGCCATGGGGGTGGCTGGTCAGTAAAGAGGCAAAGTACTGTCCTTCCTGGCAGACACAGCCCAGCACGTCCTCTTTGAAGGTGAAGCGTAGAATCACAGCACTCAAGACTTTTTATCCTTTTTGCCAGTCAGCTGTTGCTTCCCCTGGATGAGGGGCTGCCCCTCACCTAAAGACAGCACAGTCGTGTTATTAGTAGCGTGGGGGCGGGGGGGTGGTGGCCATGGCTCCTCGTGCCCCGGCCCCTGTCTCACCTGACACAGACCCTGCTGAGCCATCGGAGGGAATCCCCTCCACGGGGGCTTTGCATCTCCATGTTTTCTCCCTTACCTTTCAAAGACCTACTTCTCTAAGAGGTGCTGTTTCTCCCACAGATTCTCCTCTTGTAATTCGAGAAGCAGAAGGATAATTGGGGGAGGACGTTTTTTGGCACTTAGGCTGAACCCCTGGGAATCTTTGTAAAATTAAATCAGTGCTTTTATCTTTTCCCAACATAGGTACTTCCTGTCAGTAGACCGATTTCGGGCCCACTGTCAGTGATTTTCTAAAATGTCGGTCCAGTTGATTTTGTGGTCTCTGATTTGAGTGAAGCCAGAATTGGAAACCCATAATCTCACTGTCACAGATTGCTTTGAAGTTGCTTCGGGACTCACTAAATCTTCTTCCACGTGCCCTTTTTTCCCCCCCTGTGCGGGTTTTTCCAAAGTTGATAAGTTGATGGTCCTTTGTCTTTTTGGAACTTATCAGTCTCTCCCGTGCTATACAGCCACCACTTAAAACAATAAAAATGTAACCAGCTTGTTTTCTAGCACTTTAACTTCACTGACATTGCCAGGAATTTGGAATGAATTCTCTGTTGACCCCAAGTCCTGTGGAGTGTTCTGGGTGAGGCCATGGTGTCCAGGCCCTGTTTTGAGTCCCCACAGCCAGTTGGGTGCAGTGACTCTCCCTTTCTATTTCTCAGTGCCATCGCCTCCATCCTGAGGGCCTGGCTTGACCAGTGTGCAGAGGACTTCCGGGAGCCCCCTCACTTCCCTTGCTTACAGAAACTGCTGGATTATCTCAAACGGATGATGCCAGGCTCTGATCCAGAGAGAAGGGCACAAAATCTTCTTGAGCAGTTTCACAAGCAAGAAGTGGAAACTGACAGTGAGTACTTGCTTGGTTCCAGAGAACAAGCTAGATTCTGATTCTGCAGGCTCCATGTTGAAGATAGGTTCTCCCTATACTTTTTCTTTTTTTAAAATTTATTTAGTTGTTGGAGAGAGAGGGAGAGAGAGAGAGTGCAGGAGGGAAGGGGAGAGGGAGAGAGAATCTCAAGCAGACTCCTCACTGAGCGCACAGCCTGACGTGGGGCTCGATTTCACGACCCTGAGATCATGACCTGAGCCAAAACCAAGAGTTGGAGGTTTAACCAACAGAGCTACCCAGCCGCCCCAGACTGTTCTCCCTATACTTGATGAATGACCTCGGTTTGTCTCAGAGAGACAAGCTGCTAGGGGATTGGTGGTGGATAAAAATTCTAAAGTTTATCAAAGTGCTAATTACAGAGCCTCAGCCTTCTAGAGCCAAGGAGATTTTTAAGACCACCTAGTCTGGTGCTCTCACTTTATAGAAGAGGAAACTGACTCTGAGAAGCGAAGTGATTTCCTTCAGTTTCTTCTAATACCATAAAGAGGATCTTTTACCTTCTCTTGTCAACATGTCCCACGCTGAACTTGATTTAGCTTTTTATTATCTGTCTCCTGGCTCCTCTGTCTAATGAATGGAAACCCCTCACCACCACCCCCATTGAGCAGGCAAAGAATTAAATCCAGTTGTGCTCCTGCCCTCAGAAAAGTTCAAAAAGCCCCAAAAAGGTGTTTCTCTGTCAAGCTGGAAGACATTACTGTCACTGAGCTCGCCAGTGGCCTTGTCTTGTCAGAGGAAGTTTCTGTGGCTGTTTTTTCCTATTGGAGGAACTGACTGCCTGTTTTCAAGGACAGAGGAAGGGCCACCAACTGCAGGTCGTGGGCCGCTTGAAATCTTTGAAGAAAGTCAGAGTGAGGTTAGGACAGGCTTTCAGCCTGACGATTTATCCCCTCGCTGGCTTGCTGGCTGATGGTTGCCATGGCGGCTGACCCACTTGGAGCTTTTGACAGGCATTTCCCTGAAGTGACGCCCGATTTCCTCAGTGAGGGAAAGGAAGCGGTTCCTCACGACCGATAAGGGAAGCTGTATCAGTGCCAAAGAAAATAACCTTACATTCCAAACAGTACCTGTGGAATTGTTTTACGTTTGGGGGATCAGAGCCGGGGGAACATGCAATCGCATCCTGAGAAGCCGACTGCCAAGTACTCTGTATCTCAGATGACTTCATCTGCCGGGAATGTTGGAATACCAAGGGCACTCCTCCAGCTGCCGGACCTCCACTCCCTTCAGGGCCTCCCCGCCTGTCTCTGAGCCGGAGTGGAAAATGCTGTGTGAGAGCCCAGCTCTCCCCACTGGGGCTGCCCCTGGCTCCGGGCCTAATTGGGGAACCGGTGGGACCAGTCGTTCATTGTTTCCGACCCAGCGACTGGAAGGCAGAGCTCATTTGGCAGGCTGAGGCAGGGGAGAGGGAGATTGCCTGACTTTGGAAAGGCTTTTAGGCAGTGCTCGAAAATGGATTTTTCCTGAGTTTGGAAAATTTTAATCAAGAAAGCTCTAAACTCTCTGTTTATGAAGTCCAGGGGTCGTTATTGAAAAAGGACTTTTAGGAGCTTGGTTCTCATGGGCGTGTTTTGCCCAATTTCATGCTGGCAAAAGCAAAAGTTCACCTACATTGTTTTCCAATAGTAAAATTTTGCTTCGAGTTTTTACTTCCCTTACCTCTGGGAAGGAGCCAAAAGCAGAAACAGTGAAGGCATGGCTTAGGCCCCGGAGAGACAGGACCACGTAATCTTCACCCACAGCAACATCCTGGGCACATATGGGTCACTGTGAGTGTTTGTTGGCTGAGTGAGAGGATCTGACCTTACCACACATCCTCTTTGGCTGAAGTGGGTCAGCCTCTGCATTCCAGAGCTACTGGGATAGATTGACATAGTAGCTAACAAGAGGGATGGGAGGCCCATTCTGGAGCTTTGTTTGGGATTTCAAATTTCTTCATCCTCCACTGAATTGAAGAGTACCCCCAGAGTTGCTTGGAGGCAGGATGGTGAAGTCATAGGGTTTTAGCTCTCCTGAGCTCGTGCCTGTTTGTGTTTCAGACTCTGGAGACAGGCAGTGATTCCTCCTACCTCCTCCAGTCATAACCCAAGCCCGCTAGCATCAGCATCTTCAGCTTGCCTGTGGTAGGGAGGGGATTGTTGCGGGGGGGCACCCTTAAATCCCATGCCTAACCCCGGAGTTGGCAAGTCCCCACGTGGTGCTCTGATAGGGGGAGTGATGTAATGTCCACTCTCAGCACCCCTTTCCCCTGGGAAACCAAGAAAAAGAAAAGGCCACCCCCAACTTGACCCAGGATGTGTAAAAGTCTTCTTCTACAAAGAAAAAGAGAAAAAGCTTAAAATGTAAATATCCTGCAGGAGTAGTAACACACTGATTTACATTTCTGCCAAGATAAGATATAACTGAATGCAGCTAGATTTTTTTTAAATTTTATTTTATTATGTTATGTTAGTCACCATACAATACATCATTAGTTTTTGATGTGGTGATCCATGATTCATTGTTTTCGTATAACACCCAGTGCTCCATGCAGAACGTGCCCTCCTTAATACCCATCACCAGGCTAACTCATCCCCCTACCCACCTCCCCTCTAGAACCCTCAGTTTGTCTCTCAGAGTCCACAGTCTCTCATGGTTCGTCTCCCCCTCCGATTCCCCCCCCTTCATTTTCCCCTCCCTTCTCCTAGTGTCCTCCATGCTATTCTTTATGTGCCACAAATAAGTGAAACCATATGATAATTGAGAGCCCAGATATGGACCCTCAACTCTATGGTCAAATAATCTTCGACAAAGCAGGAAAAAATATGCAGTGGAAAAAAGACAGTCTCTTCAATAAATGGTGCTGGGAGAATTGGACAGCTATATACAGAAGAATGAAACTTGGCCATTCTCTAAAACCATACACAAAGATAAACTCAAAATGGATGAAAGACCTCAATGTGAGACAGGAATCCATCAAAATCCTAGAGGAGAACATAGGCAGTAACCTCTTTGACATTGGCCACAGCAACTTCTTTCAAGATACATCTCCAAAGGCTAGTGAAACAAAAGCAAAAATGAACTTTTGTGACTTCATGAAGATAAAAAGCTTCTGCACAGCAAAGGAAACAGTTAATAAAACAAAGAGGCAACCCATAGAATGGGAGAAGATATTTGCAAATAACACTACAAGCAAAGCGCTGATTTCCAAGATCTATAAAGAACTTCTCAAACTCAACACCCAAAACATAATCAAGTCAAAAAATGGGCAGAAGACACATGAAGAGACACTTCTCAAAAGAAAACATACAAATGGCTGACAGACACATGAAAAAATGTTCATCATCATTAGCCATCAGGGAAATTCAAATCAAAATCACATTGAGATACCTTGCACCAGTTAGAATAGCAAAAATTGACAAGGCAAGAAACAACAAATTTTGGAGAGGTTGTGGAGAAAGGGGAACCCTCTTACACTGTTAGTGGGAATGCAAGTTGGTACAGCCACTTTGGAAAACAGTGTGGAGGTTCCTCAAAAAATTAAAAATAGAGCTACCCTATGACCCAGCAACTGCACTACTGGGTATTTACCCCAAAGACACAGATGTAGTGAAAAGAAGGGTCATATGCACCCCAATGTTCATAGCAGCAATGTCTGCAATAGCCAAACTATGGAAAGAGCCGAGATGCCCTTCAACAGATGAATGGATAAAGAAGATGTGGTCCATATATACAATGGAAGAGTACTCAGCCATCAGAAAGGATAAATACCCAACTTTTATATCAACATGGATGGGACTGGAGGAGATTATGCTAAGTGAAATAAGTCATGCAGCTGGGTTTTTTGTTTTTGTTTTTTTGAGAACAGATTTGACAGGAGAGCAAGGAGTGTGAAGGGGATGAGGTGGGGGATGAGGTTGGAAAACCACCCAGGAATCAGGAAAGGTTCCAGGGAAGGGAGGCTGGGGTTCAAGTTCGACTTCATCCAGTTAAATAGTCTTTCAGAATGGAGTCTGGAGTTCCTAATCCATGGGCTGAGTCCTTCAGCTTTTGATTTGGAATCCAAATAGTTATTATAGTGATTTTTTTCCTCACTTCTTCAGTCTGTGTCCTGTGTAATTGCCGAATTGAGGACCTTATCTATAATAAGGCTCAGGTGAATTTAGTTTCAGGCTGTTCTGCTTCACACATAACTTTAGGTGGGAAACTGAAAGCTACTCCAAACATCTTGAGAATTCTAAGAACTGTCTTAGAATTCTGAGGACTTCATCAGCATTTCTGACACCAACATGGCCCATTCTACGCCCCAAAGCCTGGCCTGCTTTTATGCCCGGTCTTTCCAGGCTTCTGGTTATAATTGGCCAGTAATTACGAATTGCATAGTTGGGGCTTAGGAAGTGGCTTGATGAGTCCTTAAGCTGAGCAGAGAGTATGAGAGAGCCCAAGATGAGGGAAACCCCCAGAATGTAGCCCAACTTTGCTTCTCTAGACTTTGCCTCATCTGGCTGTGTCCCTGGCCTAAGAATCTGGCTTATCAAAGGGATAACATGAGGCCTCTGAACTTAATAAAGAACGTACAGAGATTAAGCAGACCTCCATTTCACTCAGATTCATTGTGCTTAGCATTTCCCCCTGTGGGTTTTCTGAAGGGTTAGCCCTCTTCTTTCTAAATGAAGGAAGTGCAGTTTAACTCTACTAACAAGATCATAAACAGTGGCACCAAAATGCTATTTTTTTTTCCATCTGTGAACAGATGGGTTTCCTAGCACCATCTTCTTCAGCCTGGAAGAGGAAGAGGAACTGGAAGGTGGAGGGCCTGCAGAATTCACGTGCTTCCCAGAGGATCTCGTGGCAGAGCAGCTGACCTATATGGATGCAGTAGGTCTTCTCTCTGTGCCCTAGATGGGCTTCCACTTAAAATGTGGGGACTGACAGTACTGGTGGCCTGGGGAGGCCAGTGGGGGTGTGTGATTTAAGTCTTTTGTGATCCTTGAGAGAGGCCGTGCCTGTAAATGCAGAATGAAGATGTGACTTGAATCAATCATCTGAATAATTCAGGCCCAAGCTCTTCTTGCAATTCTGGGTGAAGGTGCTTTTTCCTTGGCACTCCATACGCAGAGGGAAATAAGAATTCTAATTCTCATGAAACAAAATCCACCCTGTTCCATGGGTATTTCTCTCCCTGCAGACTCATAAATATTTCAAGATCTGAACTGTTTATTTGGAAGGTTGTAAAGCGGTCAAAGTATAAATTAGGATAAAATAAGTTCACTGAATCCACATGTGACTCTGGCAGTTCATGTCTATGTGTGTTTCCTGTACTTTTGAATATGTTTGTTAGCCATGCATAGTTGACGACATTGGTCACGTGTCTTAGCGCAATGTTAGCTGGTAAATACCAGTTAAAGAAAAGAGGGCTATTATAAATTATCATGATGGTTTTAGCTCTTCTGTACTTACCACTTTGAAGAAAGCAGCATAGAAAGTGACAGAGTTTCCATCTAGGGAGCATGCAAATAAATTATCAGAAGCAAATCAGAGAGTCTATGTAAAGTAAATCCTGATGTTCTCTTTCATACAAACCCTTGTATTGAATTGTCATACAGATGAGAATCAGATTTGGTCAGCGAATTTGCTTTGATTTTGTTCCACAATTGACAGCATCAAAGAAAGATAGGAAACCTCATTGGTGATGACTTTTAGGCAAAGACCTGGAAACCAGGCTGTAACTTCCTTTCTTCCTTTTACTCTGTGACGTTGAATGGTATTGGCTTTTATATGCTTACTTTCTTCATTTTAGAAATCCTGTAGAACACATTGATGGTAACGCCACATGCCCTGTCCTTCTTTGGATCACCCGTCAGGTGGTCACTGGGCATCCATATGCATTGTACTCAATTCATGATCGTGAGTGCCCAGAACATACCCTCGATATGATTCTGAGGTCAAAACCCTCTCGACCACTGTATAGATTTGTACCTGTCATTCGAGATAGAAAAGTCAAAATGTGGTCGGTCATTTAAAATTTTCTTTTGGTCATTGTGTTCCGTTTGTGCAGTCGAGCAGATTTAGAAGGAAAATGTGGGCTTTTCTGACCAGTTAACATATTAATTATTTACTTTTGTCCATTGAAATAGACACGATGAGGCAAGTCAAGTAGAAAAGGGTTGTTTGTCCATTTACAAAATACTAATTCACAGATGACCCAGATGATGTGCTTTGCCATATGAAATGTCTGTGTCCTGAAAGTCCGTTTCTCTTTTGTTCTAGCAACTATTCAAGAAAGTAGTGCCTCACCACTGCCTGGGCTGCATTTGGTCTCGAAGGGATAAGAAGGAAAACAAACATTTGGCTCCTACGATCCGTGCTACCATCTCTCAGTTTAACACGCTCACCAAATGCGTTGTCAGTACCATCCTGGGGGGCAAAGAACTCAAAACTCAGCAGAGAGCCAAAGTCATTGAGAAGTGGATTAACATTGCTCATGTAATTGTCTTTTTAAAAATATTCTTTGTATTTAGTAGATATTGGAGACCACTCCATCTCTCTGTTTAAAGGGGTCTATGCGTTTTGCAAGGCAATCAAATGACCATATGTGAGGGACCACTGGGTTTTTGTTGCTGTTATTGTTGTTCCTCCAAAGTAAGAAGAAAAATTGCCTTTTTAACTTAGCTTATTTTTGCTCTTTAAAGAAAGTTGGTCCCTTGCACACTTCTTTCTGCTCATGGGCCTGCACACTGCTGTGTCTCCAGGGTAGGACATCCATCTGCTTTTCCCCTTATTTTCACAAACTGAGTCAGTTGTGCCCATGTTCAGTAAATAGAACTTGATGATAGTCTGAGTGTTAGACTACTCTTCAATGCAGAATGATTACCTACCTAAGTACCCTTCCAGCACCCGGAAGCATTATATCTTCTACCGATAGAAAGAGCTGGTACGTTCTCAGAATCCTGAATCTCTTTTCCAAAGGACTGAGATGCACAGATTTCACATTGATCTGGGGCTTATCAGGAGGGCCTTCTATCCGAAGTTGGAGGGACAGAGTTTATTTCTAGGCCTGGTTACATTCTGCTGAGTGTCAGTCTGGTCTCTTGGGTCAGCCGCTTACATACTGTATGACCTTCACTAATCAGCATCTTCATGATTCAGAAAAGGTGAACAGTATTCAGTCACTTGGTCACCAGGTAATTCATGAGCTCTTAAATGCACGTGAGCTACAGTTTTATGTACTTTGGGGACATCATTAGGATAAGCACAATCAATGTGGTCTTACAGGAGCCTATAGTCAAATAAGAAAGTTAAGATAGACTGGAATGATCTCAGCTGAAGCAAAAGAGGAGTGGGGCCCCATGAGATAAGCTACAGCTGTGGAGGAGGGAGAACTCACTTCTGACTGGGGGGGTCAAGGAAGGCTTCACAGATAGGATGACATTTGGATTTAGCTTTGAATACTAGATATAATTTTTGGTATTTGAAGATTGGGTAAGATTTTTTTTTTTTGTAGGCAGAAGAAATTACATCAGCAAGAGCTATGTAATTAACGACTTTGAAACATAAGTATTATGTAAATCTCTTATTAGTCAGTGTTCTGGTTTATATGGGTCAGCCCTCAACCAAAACCCATTTTGCTTTCTATGCTAATGTGTATTTCTTTCATTAAGCCCTCATGTTCAGGGCATAGTGCTTAAATTTTCACACACACACTCTTCTCTCTCTCTCCCTCTCTCCCTCTCTTTAACATTCTCTTTTGTTGTCTTTAATTAAAGAGCAGGGCCATAATTGTGCTAGGAAATTTGCCTTATTTTGAATTGTTAGGTGGTCTGTTACCACAGATGTTTTAGTATATAAAAAAGTAGGAAAATACTATCTTACAACTTAGATTTCTCCTATTCTGAATTGAGCTTATTTCTCAAGAGCTACAAAAGAAGTTCTGATAGAGTGGAACAGAGCATGGAATTTCTGTCTTCTTAAAATGATAAGAAAAAAATATATATTTTTTGCCATAAATGCTATATCCTTTAATCCATTCATCTGCTTAGAAAATCTATAGCGAGAATACAGCATTTGTGTGTTTGACGATGTGGCTCAAACCATGACTTTTGGTCCGAATTAAATATAAATTGTGCATTTATGTGATAATAAGAAATACAAGTTGAACAATTTGAGGTCTATTCCAAATCCCATAGCACATGCTTAAAAGCCAGGGGTCCTTGTTCTTGGCAATGTAGTTTCCTAATATTGAGCATGTCGTGTCCCTTGAAATTGTGTGGAGTAATTTAATAAAATAATGAAACTCATAGGTGGTTTCCTGCCAAGATTTATTTTACTTTTCCTGCATTAATCACAGTTAATTTCTATCGAGAGGATATTTGAAAAACGATAAAAATTTTGCACAGAAAATGTTTGTGACCTAATGTGATCATATTATCTTGGACTGGCCTGGCTGCTATGTTTTTATTTTACTTTTGCATCTCCTGGAAGATACCTCCCTTTCTGGAAATGGGGCCAAATGTCTCTTGTACTCCTTTAAACCCTTAACTGAAGCCTCTTTCTGGATAATGTGTTCCATATGTCTATTACAATTTGTATGAAGTATCTGTGCCTGAGTTCCTTTATTTATTGCAAGTTTCTTGATTTTTGGAACATGACTTTTGGATTCTGAACCTTTGTTGAACCATGCTCTCGTGGGCTTGGGTTTCCAGACTGACCTTATTTCAGAGTGCTCTCTCTCTCTTTCTCGCTTGCTCGCTCTTCTCAAGTAAGGGGAGAGCATTGAGAAATTTAAAAAGAGTGGGCATGACTTTTGTAAAATACTTTGGCACTGACTCTAAGAAAAAAATGTTTGGAGGTTTGTTTGTTTGTTTGGCATAGTTTTAAGTAGCCAGATTTTGGCAAGCTAAGTTAGAGAGGGCTGTTTTTCCTTCCTATTCAGGATTAGCATGACTTCATGAAGTGACCTTAGAAGCAATGTGCATTTATGCCCAACCACCCTGGCATCTCTTGCTTCAGATGTTCTGCACAAAGCCAAACCCGTGCTCACACAGTGTACTCAGTGGATATATTACACTCCCAAATGCCTGTATATTGAAACATCTCCTTTGACATAAGGCATAGCCCACTCTCCCCATGTTGCCAAGACTGGGGCTCTCTCCCTTACTGTTCCACTGTCCCCGCCATTCATCAGCAGGATGTTGACTCCAGGGTCACTGGCTGCTGAGGCTGTAGACTCCGTGCGGTAGCTTCAATTTCAGGATCAGAGAGCTTTTCTCCTTACCCAGAAAATGCCATCCAGAATATTTCCTGTTCTCTTTCTATTTTGTTTTCTCAAATGCTGCCAAAGCAAATTTTATTTTAAAAGCCCAAGTTATTTTGGAAACACCGAGGGAACCAAGGTGTTTCTGAATGTTTATGATCGTGGCCCAAGCCAATTTGAAACCAAACGAATGTGTATAAAAATATTCCCTCTTGGCAAAGAGCATAAAAGCCAAAGTTCAACTCGTGGTGAGTTTTTATTGCCAAGTTATATACACCTCTCTGGGCAAAGGTTGGCCATGAGACGTTCGATACCACCTGACCTCACAGAGGCTGTCTGAAGGATACAGTGATGGTTCACGTGTGTTTTTAGGGCATCTGTGTGCTTTCTGCAGAAGCAAACTTGCTCTTCCGAGCACAGCACTGCAGACTCACCTCCATTCATGTTTTACTGGGAAAGCTGGAAACCATAAAACTGTAACAACAACGCAAAAAATATATTAAAGGGAGAAAAACAAGCATATGGTGCCAAAACCTATAAAGTGTTTCAGTGACTGGGGTGGGAGTAAGGAGCCACTTTTTGATGTTCAGTATTTATACAGCTGCCTATTTAGTGGTAAGAATTCATAGCAGCTGTGGTACCTCTAAAACAGGAAACCACCAGCTCACTGTATTATTGAGATTTAAATGCCTTTTATGTTTTAATCACTCTCCGCACAGGAATGTAGGATCCTGAAGAATTTTTCCTCCTTGAGGGCCATCATTTCTGCACTGCAGTCCAATTCCATCTATAGGTTAAAAAAGACCTGGGCCGCCGTCCCCAAGTAAGTTCCCAAGTGTCCTGCCCTGCTTTCTTTGGCTGGGGCGACTGGTCGCTGTATCAAGGGTGCGGGTCCTTGCCTTCAAAGCTCATATTACATAACTAGAGAAACGTGTTTGAAAGCCTCTGTGTGTCCCAGGCAGGGTGCTCTTTACATGGAATCATTAATGAGTTTTGAGAGGGGCTGCCACAGACAAAGTGTGTCGAAGCCAAGTTATTGGCTTTGGGGATGATTTTAAGGATGTGCTTATGATCTAGATTCCGAGGGGTAAGTTTGTGGAGTGATGAAGTTATAGCAGTTTGCTATTCCTTCTGGTTATTTCTCAGCCACATTCCAAAGCCCTAAGCTGTGCCAAGATGTGAGGGATCGTGTGCGTAGATAGGACATTAGTTCTTGCTGTTCAGCAAGAATCTATTCAGTTCGCTTCTGTTTCAGCGTGTTAAAAGCCATCTGAGTGATATTCAAAACCGCCAAGTGTTCCTTCCTAGGCACCTGACTAAAGTTATCAACTGGCCACATTTCATATAGTTTTTCATTTTGTATTTTTTTATACTGTTTTCATTTTATATTGTTTTTCATACTTCTTGGTGGAAGCTTTGGAACAGTTAACAATTTATTGTCCTTATTATTTTACTCTCTTTCTTCCCCTAGTTCCAGAGCTTCCCTTGTAGACCAGAGAACTTTTTGCAGAGGAGGGAAAGGTGAATGAGGAGGCAGCTCTGGTTCCCTATCAGTACAGATTTAGAAGCTGGGGAATGTGTCATGGCTACACACTAGGCCAATTACATTCAACAGGTCTACCTGGGTTTGAGCTTTAATCAAAAAGTCAGGCTGTATCGGGGAAGAATGTGTAAACTGTTTACAGTCTATACTGTATGCGGTATAGTCAGTTTCAGCCAGGAGGGGAGCCAGCTGGCTCCCCAGGCAGGCCTGCCTTTGTGGGATTGGTGGCTTTAGTCCTTAGGAGTGGAAGGTCTAGGCATTCGGTTTCATCAGTTTACTTAGAGCTGATTAAGCCCTAAGGGACCGACACTATCCAAACTTGCAAGAGACCCAGATCGGTATACCAGAATTTCGTAAGTTTATGCTGAAAAATAAGTGCCAGAGTACTCACACATACCAGTGGGCTCCTATTCCCAATCAGAAGAAAGGCTACTTGGGGGAAGTCAAATTATTTATTACATAAGGCTTTGATGAGTCAGTAGAAAAAAATCGAAGTGGCTGATCGTAATGCCTGGTGTTACAGAGCCGGAGAAGCCATAGGCACTTGGAGACGCCAAAGCTCATGCTCTGTTTACAACACTGTTATCTACCAGGAGAAAACCTGGTAGATGGGCTTTCCAAAGTCCAGTGAAATTTTTTTGATCACCACTTACTCCTTAGGTTCTTTCTTCTCTTCATAAGTTTGAATAATCCAACTGACTCTGTATGTGAAAGAAAGATTAGTTGATTGGTTTTCCTTTGCATATAAATCTTATGAAAGAGATGGGTCATATAAAATCATGAGATGATAGGCCTCGGGAAAATCAGATGCATACAGAGTCCTCATCCTCAATAGCACGGGCCCCTCTCCTTCCCCTCATCAGTACTCCCTGGTCATGGTATCAAAATAAAATCAAAGGGGGCTCAGGTGCTGAAATAGCTCCTGTGCTTGATTGCAACCTTCTCTGATTGCAATGAAAGGTAATCCTATCTTTCTTTGGTGGTTGATAAATAGCATACCGTGGAAAGTCAGTTAGCCAGACAAAGATTTCTTCCACAGCAAATTTGAGGTTAAAACACAAATAAAAAAAAATGAGTGGAGTTGTATCTTAATCTCTTGGTTACCATATGAGACCCATTCTTCCAGCTGGCTTTTTAAATGATTTCACCTCAAAACAAACCTCAAAGCCTCATTCTGTACAGTGTGGGTGTCTGGTTTGTTTCTTAGTTGGTCGGTTCATGTTTTAGCAGGGATGCTGCAGAAATGTCATGAGAAGATGCTTTCATATCAGCTTTCCATAGTTTTCATTGCTAAATTCAAGGGACAGAGTTAGGATACCTTATTTGGTTATCACTTTCCCTGTAATCCTTAATGCTAATCACTTTTCAGTGGACAGAGAAGACGTCTATTTATTTCTCTTTATTTAGGCCCACGTGTAATTAAGTTCTTAATTATTTTTTCCAAAATACAAATAGCTTTAGTGGTTTTCTTTATGACAAGAATAATATTACCCTCATTATAAAACAAATAAGTTAATAATGGCTTTCCCGTGATCATGACATGCTGACTGGGGAATGATATGGCCCCGTCAATTCTCTGCCTCTGGAGTCCTCCACTCAGTAACCCTAGAGGGCTGGGGAGAAAAGCCTGAGGCCCGTGGAGAGGGACAGGGCCTCTGGAAGAGAGAGGGCAGAGTAGCCACTTTATATATATGATCCTGCTGACCTTCACTGCGGTCCCTCAAGGGGACTCCTAGGATGTTCCTTGTATAGGTAAGAAAATGGAAGCTCAGGATGGTTAAGCAAAGGGCCCAAGAGCCCTTGGGGAGGGAGGGGCAGAGTGGGGATTTGAACCCCCCGCCCCTGACCAGAGCCCGTTCAGCTGCCATCTAATCTGACTCTGATTTGAGAGCACTGGCCTGTGACTCAGGAAATTTGGCTTCTACACCTGCCATGCTCAAAACTTAGCGATGGAAATGTCAGCAAATCCCTGACCCTGGCATCTTCATCTCTAAATGAGGGAACTGGCCAGCATGATTTCTCGGTCCCCACGGGGCTGTGTGTGTATTGCTAAGACAGATTTTTTTTAAAGAACATGTCCCATTTGAACAACTTGATGCCCCAATTTAGCAATCTTATTTATGATTATAACATAGGTGGTTAGGAAAACCCCCCTCTTCACATAGGTGACTGTGTGTACCTTTAAAAAAAAAAAAGAGGAACGCCTGGGTGGCTCAGTCGTTAAGCATCTGCCTTCAGCTCAGGTTGTGATCCCAGGGTCCTGGGATCAAGCCCCGCATCGGGCTCCCTGCTCAGCGGGGAGCCTGTTTCTCCTTCTCCCCCTCTCTCTGCTTGTGTTCCCTCTCTCGCTGTGTCTCTCTCTGTCAACTAAATAAATAAAATCTTAAAAAAAAAAAAAAGCTGCATGAACAAAGTCATTGGCTTCCTCTCTGCTCCTGAGATCAGTCCAATCCCTCTGTAGCCACAGGTAACGGAGGGCAGCAGGGCTGAAGGTGTGGGCCTTTCACTGACTCTTTATTTGTGAATGTTTTCTTCATCCCTCTCCCAGGGACCGGATGCTGATGTTTGAAGAACTTTCAGATATCTTCTCCGACCATAACAACCATTTGACCAGCCGGGAACTTCTGATGAAGGTGAGGCTCTTGGTGGGGGCACCGGGCCGCATTGCGGATAGCTCTGGAATCCCTTCAAGGGGAGAGTGGCTTGAGGGCTCCCCACATTCCTGCAGTCCCAGGAGAAAGCCTGCAGCGACTAGAAGGCAGCATTTTTGTTTTTGCTGGCAAATCAAAGAAGCTCGAGGCTGAGAAAACTGAATGTCCAGCTCCGGAGCTTCACAGTTACACAACCAGATTGTGAAACTTGTGCTCACGAGTGTATCTCTTTAACGAGCCGCTCTGCGGACACCAAGTGCTGGTGGCAAGGTGGGTGAGAGGCCCTGGAATATTCCTTCTCAGCAGAACATCTTCTAGAGTGACAGAGGCCAAGCCCACAATTCCATATCCTGTATTTGGACCAAGTTGCACGGGCTCATCAGCAATATTTAGTGAATGCCAAGTGAGTGCTGACTTTAGAACTGTAGAAGGTAGAAGTATAGCTCGGTTGATTTCATTTCCCCAGACATTTGTTGAATGTCCAATATCCGTAAAGCACTGGAGCGGCCTCTAGGAATATGAAGGCGACTAACCCAGAACCTGTTTTCAAGAATTCACCCTCTGGCTGGTGGATGGAGGCACTAACTGAGAATAAGTAGTCAAATAAAGGTACAAATAACAGGTTGTGAATGGTCATCAGAGGGGCACATAGGCCAGATGTGATCATCACAACCTTTCTATAAAGTAGATTTTATCATCCTTGTTTTGCAGATAGCCAAGACTCAGAGAGGTAAGCCCTGTGTCGTAAGTCACGCGCCTGGTAGGTCATTAGTATGTGAACCTTACCTGGTGAGACTCTAAAGCCTGTGCTTTCATCACAGAGGCATGAAACTGTTTCTTCTGGCCACTTGGTAGTAGGGGGCAGGATAGAGCAGAGAAAACTTCACAGAGAAGGTAAATCAGTAACTGAACAACAGTTGATTGAGCGTTCGCGATGTGCTGGGTGTCCGAGGTGCAACCACACTGAAGGCAGTCTCAGATCTGAAAGAGATCGCATCTCATGGGGGCCAGGTAGAGAAGTAGACAATTATAAAATCATAGGGTATGCACTACCATAGCCCTGAACTGGGCAGTTAGAGGGTATGATCCTTGTCGTTAGTCTCTTTCTCTGCATAAGAGACTGTATTATCTGTAGAGATAATAGTATTTAGTCCACTGACTTCACAGAATTAATTTGAAGATTGACTAAGATAAAATATTTGAAAGCCCTATGCAAATGTGTTTTTAGTATTTGGCATGCTGTGTGCACACGAAGCCAAAGTATGCATAACAAATCAAAGTGAGTAAAGTATGGGCTACATACACAAGCTCAGAGCACACACTTGGAGGAGGGATGAAAGTCCAGTGGAGGTGGCGTCCCTACGAAAGGGCATCCACCTAACACCTGTTAGATTAGTCATTCCTGTAAGGGCATCTGTTATGGTCTTCCTGACGGTTGTCCTCCTAAGTCCTGCTCTTCCTGCATGTCTCTCTCATCATGGGCTCTGCCGGGGACCCAGCCTGTCTCCCTGCTGGCCTGCAAGCCTCTTGCAGGCAGGAACTGGGTCCTTTTTGTCACTGTTCTATCCTTAATGCCTGACACAGTGCCTGGGATGCAGCAAATGTTCAGAAACTCTGTACAACTGCATGAATTGGTGGGCCTTCGGACTCATGTGACTTTGAGAAGCTGCCTACTCTTGGTCCTTCTTGGAGTCAGTGATAGGAACAAGGCAGTTTGTGCTGATGTCCAGCTCCGGATTTGGCCTACCTGATTAGCTGCACACTAACCAGTGCTTGCTGAGATCGTGTTACTCCCTGCTTCATGTCCCCCTGGATTTGCAGACTTTAAATGGAAACTCATCTGGCTGGAAGGAGATGGCTTAGTCGTCTCCCTGTCAGGAATACAAAGCTAGACTAACTGGAGCCACACATTCAAATCCCAATAGCTCTGAGTCATCCTTCCAACATAGATAAATTCAGTGCCGTGCAGCCCATTGCCTGGTGGCGGTGTTCTGGCCAAAACCTTAGAAGCAAAGCCATATCTAGACATTAAAGGTCCCGTAAACCTTTCTTAAATGTAGAAGTTGGCCCTTGTGCTCTAAGTTAAATTTCTTCTACATGGCTCCAATCCCAAAGAAATGAAAAACTTGGCTATGAATTCCTGTGGTCTGTGCATTATCATTACAATGGTGTGATGTGTTTTGGGCAGGCCGTATGTATATGTAGGTCCCTTTCCAGTCACCTTTGTTGATCATTCTTCATATGAAGTATATAAGTCTGAGTGTTAATTCTCAGCATGGTTGTAAAAAAAAAAAAAGGAATCAAGGTAGTTATGTTCTCAAAAGAACCACAGAGAAAAATTGCAGGCCTCTGTTTCTAATATGGCATTCCTGGACTCACACTGATTTACAGTTGGGTAATCTTAGTCTTAAAGACTGGTCTTCTCCTTCATTTCCGGGTAGATGTAATGTTCCACCTCTATGATATTCTGGCTGAGGCAACATAATAATTAACAAAAATCTAAAAAAAAAAAAGAATCTAAGGTTTTCATTGTAACTGTTGGGGAAAAAATTGTTTTTATTTTTCTCAAAGATTATCTGAAACCTGTGATGATGAACTTAGATCACTCCGAGCGGTTGAATTGTAGAGTCCATAAATTTTAAAGCAGCAGAAAAGCAGACTGCCACCAGATTGTCCTGGTTCTTGCGACTCTTGGATGAGAACTCTCCCTGGTGGAATTACATAAAAACTGTGAGAAAGGCCCAGGAATTTGGCTCTGGTGAAAACGTACGTGTAGTGAAGCTCTGAAACATACTCAAGTCGCGGTTGGAGCAGGACTGTTAGGACTCTGAAGGCCCATTCGGATCGCTACCACTAACTTCTGAGCAATAAAGTACCCAACACTGACTGAGAAGAATCCAGTGGCTGCATACACCCAAGGCCCAGGAGCAGGATGGATGAGGCGGCTGAACTCATGGAGGTGGAGAATAGATGGGCCTCAAGTGAGGAATTTTCACTAGAGAGAGAGAGGAAGGAGAGAGAGAGAGAGGAAGGAGAGAGAGAGAGAGAGGAAGGAGAGAGAGAGAGAGAGGAAGGAGAGAGAGAGAGGAAGGAGAGAGAGAGAGGAAGGAGAGAGAGAGAGAGGAAGGAGAGAGAGAGAGAGGAAGGAGAGAGAGAGGAAGGAGAGAGAGAGGAAGGAGAGAGAGAGAGAGAGGAAGGAGAGAGAGAGAGAGGAAGGAGAGAGAGAGAGAGGAAGGAGAGAGAGAGAGGAAGGAGAGAGAGAGAGAGGAAGGAGAGAGAGAGAGAGGAAGGAGAGAGAGAGAGGAAGGAGAGAGAGAGGAAGGAGAGAGAGAGAGAGGAAGGAGAGAGAGAGGAAGGAGAGAGAGAGGAAGGAGAGAGAGAGAGGAAGGAGAGAGAGAGAGAGGAAGGAGAGAGAGAGAGAGGAAGGAGGGAGAGAGAGGAAGGAGAGAGAGAGAGAGAGGAAGGAGAGAGAGAGGGAGGAAGGAGAGAGAGAGAGAGGAAGGAGAGAGAGAGAGAGGAAGGAGAGAGAGAGGAAGGAGAGAGAGGAAGGAGAGAGAGAGAGGGAGGAGGGAGGGAGAGAGAGAGGAAGGAGGGAGAGGAAGGAGAGAGAGAGAGGGAGGAGGGAGAGAGAGGGAGGAGGGAGAGAGAGAGAGAGGAAGGAGGGAGAGAGAGAGAGAGGAAGGAGAGAGAGAGAGAGAGGAAGGAGAGAGAGAGGGAGGAAGGAGAGAGAGAGGGAGGAAGGAGAGAGAGAGGGAGGAAGGAGAGAGAGAGAGAGGAAGGAGAGAGAGAGGAAGGAGAGAGAGGAAGGAGAGAGAGAGAGGGAGGAGGGAGGGAGAGAGAGAGGAAGGAGGGAGAGGAAGGAGAGAGAGAGAGGGAGGAGGGAGAGAGAGAGGGAGGAGGGAGAGAGAGAGGAAGGAGGGGGAGAGAGAGAGAGGAAGGAGGGAGAGAGAGAGAGGAATGAGGGAGAGAGAGAGAGAGGAAGGAGAGAGAGAGAGAGAGGAAGGAGAGAGAGAGGAAGGAGAGAGAGAGAGAGGAAGGAGAGAGAGAGAGAGGGAGGAGAGAGAGAGAGAGAAGGGGAAAGATATAGGAGGGGAGCAGGAGGTTGATGGAGGGAGAGGGAGCCATTTGGAATTCATCCAAACATAGGCAATCATTAAGGATGACGTTTCCAAAGACCCAGTTATAGCAAAAAACAAGAAGGTGACTTTGGCAGAATGAAGAGACACTAGGAGCATGAGTGTGGCCAGCAAAGGAGTCAGAAGGAAGGAACCAGTGTGATACCATCAGCAAACCTGTGAAAAGTTCCAAGGGGTTTCAAGGGATCGGTGGTGTGAGAACAGAGCAGAAGATTTAGGGCCAAGAAGGGAAAATGGGTACCACTGGATGTGGCAAATAGTAGGTTTTCGGTTGACACCTTATCTGGAAGAAGTTGCACTAGCCATCTCTTCCGTGACCCAGCGAGGAGCAGAGTCTAACTCTCTTGAAATCATGAAGTCATGAAATCCGCAAGTCTGCGAGCTCTCACCTCAGGTCTTCACCCTCCCTGCCAGCAGGGAGGCTGTCCCAAGTGCTCTTCCTTTCTGCCTCTGCTATTCTGTGGCTCTCGGGAGCCTTTTAACTTGTCAGAAATCCTTCTTAAGAATTTGAGGGCTGCCTTCCACAACTTCCACACATGATACCTCTTCCAGTGATTGAGAAGCTGGAAGGGGACCAGAGGGACCCACACAGGGAAGGGATGGACACTTGCCTTCAAGTCAGACAGAAGTGATTGCTCACTCCAAGCAAATTCTCAAGAATTTGGGAGGACTCACCACCCCCTTGCTTGGGAAATGGAACATTTTAGGCAGCTTTCATTCATGCCCAGGAAAAGCTGTATGCAGGAGGTGGCTAAACAGTACTGCTCCTTATCATCATTTGTGATAGGGAGAATTAAAATAGATCATGAGTCACTGTGGGCTCTGGACCCAGGTGAGGGCTGGTGAATGCTAGGAGATCTTGGTGCCTCGCTGACATCGGGAAGGCCAAGTCTGCAGAAGACGCCGCTGCTCTGTGTGATCAGGGAAGGTCACAGGCCGTGGTAACATAAACCCCAGGAAGACTGACCAAGGAAAAGCTACCGGAGCACTTGTCCCCGACCAAATTGTGAAATTTGCCTCCCATTCATACAGTTCCTGGAAAATGAGAACTCAAAAGACCCTGAAACCACAAAACCCCAAAGCACTGTGTTCAGTCAGCAGACTGGAGTTTAGTCACCATCGTGGAAGAGTTTGTTGTGACAACAGACAGGAGCCGAGGAAGGGTAGCCATCCGTCCCCAGGCCCCAGGAGGAAGGATTGACTTGTAAGAGTTCCAGACCTGAGAAAAGCAACTCAGGAGGATAGGTTGGGGGGAGGAAAATGGGGGAGAAAAAATAGGCGAAGGTCTGGCTTTCATAGGTTAGTGCTGCTCCACGATACGGGGCTTCCTCAGAAAACTTCCGGTACAAAAGTTTCATTTAGCTAAGAAATAACCACAGAAAGAATCCCGTTTCTTTCACAGAATGCTGGCACATGTGTTTCAGGCAAAGAGCAAGAAATCACAAAATGTACTGAGGAAGAGATCTTCATTTCCGGGGCATGTGATTAGTCCCAGTGAAATGTAGGATATGCAAAAAATTGCCTCGGTTCTGGGAACTTCGGGCCTGGTATTGACCATTGATTTGAACCACAAATCAGGGGTTCTTCTTACAAAGCAGGGGGGATATTGGGATCACCCGAGGCCACCAGACCTTATTGCACATAGACCGCTCGCGACAAGCCGGCTGAACATTGACATAATTCAGCCCAGAGCCTGCTGGAGGCCTCTTGCTTTTGCACGGCATGCAGGCCATTGTGCAGAGGTTCCGGACCAGAAGCTTTGTGCCCCTTCTCTTCCTTCTGCTGCCACTCTCCATTGCCCTCCTCTGTGTGTGCTTCTGTTTCTTAGGAAGGAACCTCAAAGTTTGCAAACCTGGACAGCAGTGTGAAAGAAAACCAGAAGCGGACCCAGAGGAGGCTTCAGCTCCAGAAGGATATGGTATGTACCGGCCCTCAGTCTTCCCTCAGGACCCATCAGAAAGCAGCCCTGTGTGGGTGGTGGGGCTCCTGCATGGCCCCAGCACCTTTGATCTGCAGGGCACCCCTGCTTCCAGGAATGCTCTCCATCCTTTATTTATTCTCCACAGCCCTGGGAGGTCTGTAGGAGACATATTATCACTCCCATTTGACCCAGTGGGAAATAAACCCTTACACTTGCAAAGCATAGCGTTCTCTGGAACATTTTTTCCTCTAGAGGTAAGGAGAAAAGTCTGCAGGAGGTAGACTTCCTCCCTCTTGCTGTCTTCCTCCATCCACTCCTGCACTTAGAAGCTGCTGCTACCTTGGCCTTGAGACCTCCTGGGCTTCGGTTCCCCAACAGGAATGCCTACTGTAGTCAACTTTGGACACCTGGTGCCCTAGCACATGGGTGCCGAGGAAAGAGCGTCTGCTCCCAGGAGGACTTAGTCTGTGTACTGGCAGATCTTTTCATTTGTTCCAAGCCCTCTCTCCATTTTCCAGCTTTCCATACTAATCCCAAGGACTAGCCAAACCTTTTTCTAGTTTTTCAATACTCAAAGGAATACCGTACCTCCTTCCTTAAGACTGAAAGATAGTTACCATCTTTAGCTTTATCTTAAAGCTTTATTTTAAAAACTCTCCTTTTAGCATGGAAGAGGGAAAACCAGAGAGAGAGGAGATTAAGAAACTGACAACCTCTAGGTCGTCTCATCCCTGCTTTGGGAGGATTTTCTCCTTCTTTGGAAGGCTGGACATAAATCAGAAATGTTGTGTTTGAATGATAGGACTCGTCTGTACCATAAAGCCTATGAAACATTTCACAGCATTTCAGACTTTTTTTTAGTTGTTCAAAGATAAGTTAAAAATAGCTGCTAAAAAAAGATTATTTTAGTTCAGGATGAGACCTTGTGCACATAACAGGGAAGGACGAACTGTGCCTGAGAGAGAGTCCTCGGCGTGAACCTCTCCAGTTAGTTCTGGCCAAGGAGACAGCTGGCCTCCCATGGAGCAACCTGGTCCTGCCTTGGCTGGGGCTGTGTTTTCTTCCAGAATATCCTAAGTGCCTGAATGGAAGTGAGGAGAAGGTATCCATGGAAGTTAGTGCCTCAGCGGCCTTACGGAGAATTGAGATGATCTCAAAGGAAATTTCATGAGATTAATACTGCGTATACCTGCAGTTGAAGTGATTCTGTCTTCATTTCCAAGGGACAATTAAAAAAAAAAATAGACTTTTTACTCTGAGTTTACGGATAAGTTCCAGATAGTACACGGAGTTTCCCTGAAGCCCTCAGCCTGTGTCCCCCATTGTCAACACCCTCTCTGGCCATGGCCCATCTGTCAAGCCCGAGGCACCAACACCTCAGTGCTGGTGTGAACTGTGAACTGAAATCCAGACTTGATTGGGATTTCACCACTTTTGCATGAGGACGCTCTTTCTGCTCCAGGAGCCAGGTCAGGGGACCATGCTGTAAGATGCTGTCCTGTCTCCCCAGGCCTCTCTGCTCTGTGAGAGCTCAGCCTTCCTTGTTGCTCCTTACCTTGACAGTCTTCTGGAATACCGTCCTGGGTATCTTTAGAATGTCCCACAATCACAGTGCGTCTGTTGTTTTCTAGTGAATAGGCTGAGATTATGGATTTGGGGGAAGGATATCACAGAAATGAAGTGCCATTCTCGTCACATCCCATCAAAGAGTCACTGGTGATATTAACCTTCATCACTTAGTTAAAGTAGTATTTTGCCAGACTTTCCACTTTAAAGTTACCATTTTTCCCTTTCCCGCTTCTATCCTTTGGAAGTGAGCCACAAAGTCTAGCCCATTTTTTAAAAGGATTTTATTTATTTATTTGAGAGAGAGAGAGAGAACAAGCAGGGGGAGAGGGAGAAGCAGGCTCCCCACTGAGCAGGGAGCCCAGTGCGGGACTCGATCCCAGGACCCTGGGATCATGACCTGAGCTGAAGGCAGATGCTTAACTGACTGAGCCGCCCAGGTGCCCCCCAAGAGACCATTTTCATAGTAACACCCCATGCTCTTGTGGTATACACTCTTCCTCAATGTACAGTTGCCCTCCTTTACCAATGGTGAAGCCATTCCAGACCCCCAGGAGTATCCACACACTCTGAAAGAGAAAAGCCATCCCTTGAAACAGCCTAAGCAAAATACGAATCCTCTGTGAACACTCTTGAGCATACTTGTATGATCTCCTGGCCTTTGAGGCTTGTTTTCCTAACTTTGGAAAGTTAGAGGGGTGCCTGGGTGGCTCAGTTGTTAAGCATCTGCCTTCGGCTCAGGTCACGATCCCGGGGTCCTGGGATCGAGCCCCGCATTGGGCTCCCTGCTCCGCAGGAAGTCTGCTTCTCCCTCTCCCACTCCCCCTGCTTGTGTTCCCTCTCTCGCTGTGTCTCTCTCTGTCAAATAAATAAATAAAATCTTAAAAAAAAAAAAGATTAGGTGATAATAATTCCCATCCTTTTTAAAAATCTTTAAAAATTTCATTCATGGAGGTTAACAATAATGGTCTTCAATGGTCCTTCATTTTCTCTGAATGCTGTCAGGGCTTATCTGGCCAACGATTGCTGCCTTCATCTATGAACGGTCACTTTGCCAAATTTAGCCAACAATAGGCGCATTTGCTCCAGCGTGGAGGCTCCTGAAACCCTTCCACTTTTTAGTAACAACAAAGACCGTTTTGCTGTGCTTGCTCTTCAGGGTGTGATGCAGGGGACTGTGCCCTACTTGGGCACCTTCCTGACTGACCTCACCATGCTCGACACTGCTCTTCAGGACTATATTGAGGTGAGTTGTTTGGATGTGGTGACTTGGATACCCAAGAGAGAATTTCACTTTATTAGTGTCTGTTGAGGGCCCATTATGAACGCGGCACTGTGTTAGGTGCTGTGAGGAATACAAAGCAGAGTAACACCGGAAGTGACTCACAAGCCAGTGGAAGCTATGTATCGAGGCCGGCAGTGACTGTGGAAATACTAGGAATTCAGACAGAAATGCAGTGAGAGATGAGGGGAGGTCACCATCCGTCCCATATGCGGGGGGGGGGTGATGGCAGGGCCTTACAGAAGGAGTGGGTTTGAGAACGACCTTGATTTTGAGTAGCATTTGGGCAGGTAGGGCTGAGGGGTTGATATGCCCTAATATTCTACTTGGTGGGGTAGGGAGGTGGTCAAATTTGTGGATTTTTAATTGTTCTTTTCTTTTTTCATATAATTACCTGCCCTGAGGTGCTCTTGTGTTTTCTCTCGTGTGTGCATTCTTTCTCTCTCAGGGGGAAGAGAAGTGAAAGTTAAGCTACTTGTTAGTAGCTGTAATAAAATATTAAGTGGAGAAGAAATTTGACATTTGAAGTGAGATTTAAGGATTGCTTGTAAATCTAAGTTTCTGTCCCCTCCCTTGTTCTCACATGTGATG
Source organism: Zalophus californianus (assembly GCF_009762305.2). Taxonomy (NCBI): domain Eukaryota; kingdom Metazoa; phylum Chordata; class Mammalia; order Carnivora; family Otariidae; genus Zalophus; species Zalophus californianus. The sequence goes on from NC_045604.1 coordinate 44,661,918, forward strand.
AGTCTGCTTCTACTCTATCAGAGTTAGCAGGCCTGGTGGTGGTTCTGTGTGTACCTACCTCCAAGCTCGTCATGATGTTGTGGGCATGTGCATTTATTTTGCATTTCCTGAGCTCTGTCTCTTCATGTCCTCTGCCTCAGCTTATCTCAGGAAACACTCATTAGCACTGGGGAATTTTTTGGGGAGTGACTGATGATTTAGAAGTTATATTCAGCCTACTGAGAACAGGAGCTGGGGGATGAAGAATTGAAACGTAACTTTTCACGAAGCTATATGTAGAAGTGACTTCCCTTTTAATAAACCATTAACAATTTGGATTCCAGTATGAGTCAATGACCATCTAGTTTTTGTTGCTTTGGGTCAAGAAATAAAGTGTAATGGACTATTTACTCAAGCTTTTGCCCGTATTGGCTCTACAAATGTATTTGGATTCTGAATTGTAACTTCCTTATCATTACTATTTTAGTTGGTTTTGGACATTTTATAAGAAGGCTGTATGCCTGTCCTGTCCCTATTAGAATTCAAAGAATGTTTTTCTTGAAGCAAATGGTGCGTCTCTTCCTACACAGTAGCCATAATTGTAGTGTCATTGATCATTGTGACTTTATCATCCCTGTGATCTATTTTAATGATTCATAGAACAATACAGGGCCGTATTTCAAAGTAGCTTGGTTTCTCACTATTTTTTTAATTGAATTTCTTTCAGGGTGGACTGATAAACTTTGAGAAAAGGAGAAGGGTGAGTAGAGGCCTTGGCTGCAGTGTTCCATTTTACTTCATTTGGGCATGAAAAAAGAGAAGCAGGGACTTAAGCCTTTTTTTGTAGAGGCAAAAAAACAAAGAATTTGCATTTATCAAACACTTACCATATACGACTGTACCTTGTCCAGTCCTGTGTATTACTCCCCCAGAGTGCTGTGAAGTAGGTTTTATCTTCCTCAATTCCCAGGTGCAGAAGCTGGCCCCCAGACCCAGTCATGCTGCTGCAAGGCCCACATTTCTTTCCTCACCCTTCCTCATCTCTTCTTTATAATCAGCCTGGGCAACAGCCGGTTCATCCTATGAAAGAGAAGGGGTTTCGAAAGAGTAAATGACATATGGAAGAGTTAAAGATGGTGAAGAAAGGAAAGGTGTTCACTGTGACATGTCGATAACTCTCTTCCTTTCCTGTCAGCATGGGAAGGGGTGAATTTTTCTGTGGAGAGAATAGTGGATGGCTTTGCGTAGCACTAAAAAAAAAAAGAGAAAACAGAGCTTTGAAAATTTGCTATGGTTTTAGTGTAAAAATGGTGTGTTTAAATAGATAAATGATGCAAAGGAAAATGAGTGAACAAAGGAATGCCTTCACCTCATAACACTTATGACTAAGGAAGCTTACTCAGTCCGTCGTTCTTTCATTCTTTTACTCCCCAAAAATTGATGGCGTTACCTCACATGGGCCAAGCACTCTGATAGGTTTGGGGGTTGCTGCAGAGAAAACCCAGCACTCCCTGCCCTCATAAACTTCACAGTCCAGGAGGAAGGTAGACAAATAAGTCAGCAGTTCTAACACAACTGATAAGGTCTTGTGAGCAGAAGTCGTGGATAGCATAGGAAGACGTAGGAAGGGCATCAGTCCCCAACTTGTGGGGTCAGAGAAACTTCCAGGAGGAAATGAAATTGGGTTAAAACCAAACCTTCAGGAGCCAACCAGGCTGAGCTCATGTTAACATAGAGAAATAGACAAATGTAAACCTTCTGTCCCTGGTAGAGTACACTTTAGCATGATGATAAATATTCCTTGAGGTTATTGAGACCAAGAGCTGAGGTTGTTGGATGGGAAGTTGATACCCACAGAACCTGCCTGTTGTTGAGTTTCTTCTTTCACGTCCTGTAACAATAAAACAAATTCACTTACTGGCCTCCAGAGTTACCCATCTTTGTCCTTTAACTTCAGAATCACCCTGGATGCCTCTCTCTTTCCTTTTAAGCCTAGCATGTTAAACTTCTGGAAAATTTGAGTATAAAACCTAAAGCTAAGGCTTATACCCTTTGCTGACTTAAAAAAAAAACTTTATTGAAACATCTAAAGAAGTATAAATAATTTTGGACATAATTATATACTTGCTTCTCTTGTGAGCTTTAAAAGATTTAGTTAAAGGATTTACTGGAGTAGTAAAAACCCAAGGATTTGGGAAATCCAAACATTCAAGTTTATGAGGCCCTGGATTGTTTAGATATTCAACCCTACCAAAACTTAATTTACTGAAGGGTAAGGGTTGAAGAAGATGGCAATGGGGAACTTAGGAGCCTCCTGACTTAATTTTTTTCTCTCTCTTTTAAGAAATAGAAATGGAAATTGAAAATATACTTTAAAAGTACACAACTTTAAAAAATAAGTTTTCTATCCCTAGAATGAAAACCTAAAAGAGAAAAATGGAGCCACTATGGCTTTAGGTAATAACGAGTTTGGGTTGCTCTGCTAGCCTGTTTTAGTTATATCAATTTGCTTTTTCAAGGGGGGGTGGGAATTGACAATTAAGCATACAAAGACAGGGATTCAGAGTTAGAATTTATAAGAGTTATTCAGTTCTTTTATTCCTAAGAAAGGCAGGACTTCAGAGTCATCCTAGATGGTTTTCTCCATTGTATTTCCTAATGTGGTGTGAATTCATGTTGAAAAGAGATATATTGGGTCGGCCTTATTATTTACTTTCTTTTTGGTGTTCTGTCTGCTGTAGGAATTTGAAGTGATTGCTCAAATAAAGCTCTTGCAATCTGCCTGCAACAGCTATTGTATGACACCAGACCCAAAGTTCATCCAGTGGTTCCAGAGGCAGCAGCTCCTAACAGAGGAGGAGAGGTAGGTGCTCATATTGTCCATCAGGGTGGAGCTTCGATGTTGGTGAGAAGAATACTACCTCCATTTTCCTCATTGGGCCATTTTTTCAGCAACTATTTAGTGAGCAGCTAGTAGATTCTATAACCTCAGTTTTCAGAGGATAATGGTATAGCAGGAGAGGTGGATGGATGGCATCAGAACATGTGCTTTCAGATTCTTGCTCTACCATTTTTTTTTTTTTTATCTTTGTAACCTTGAACAAGTCACTGATTCTTCCTGATCTTCAGGATGCTTATCCATAAAGTGTTTGTGAGGATTAAATGAAATTGTATTTGGAAAAGCACTGTTCAAGTGCCGATCATCATTGTCCTCCTCATCACCACCGCTACTGCCTCCATCGTCACCGTGTTTGTCATTTTTGCTCATTGGGACCAGCTTTCCAGGGAGCTTTCAGTTGGGAAGGAGAGACAGATTCATGAAGAACTGAAATCTGGCGGGTAGCTGAAGTGCTGCAGGATCTACGGGCGGGAGCAATTTGGTCAAGGATGGGGGGAGGTAGGGAAGATCATCGGAAAGGTGTGAACGTTTGGACTAGGCTGTGAAGGAGAGCTAAGATCTCACCAGGAGAACTGGAAGAGAACATTCTAGACAGAGGGAAGAACGTGAACAAAGGCTTAGTGGCCTGACATGGCTGGCATTTGGAAGAACAGTGAGAACTCTGTTGTGGCTAGGACACAAGGGACAGGTTTCAAAATCATAGTTGACGAGCACGGAAAAGCACGTTAACTCCAGTGCCTTGAATGTCCACCCAGCGGGGGTGTAGTCTTTACCCTGTAGTCCAGCAGATTAGAGTCTGCAGGCCCTATCCAGCCCACCACATATTTTTATATTTTTAAATGGTTGGGGGGCAAAAAAGAAAGGGAGATTATAACATGGAATAGTTATTTGACATTCAAGTTTTAGTATCCATAAATAAAGTTTTATTGGAATACAGCCCATTCATTTACGTCTTATTTATGGTTGCTTTCATGCTTTAAAGGCAGTTAAGTAGTTGGAAGAGAGACCATATAGTCTGCAAAGCCTAAAATATTTGCCATCTGGTCCTTTACAGAAAATATTTGCTAACCCCTGCCATGGACCAGGGGATTTCCTTGAAAGTTTATCAGCAGGGAGAGCAAAATCGACAGCAAAATAAGTATTTTGCCAATGAGGAAATTGAGATTCAGAGAATAACTGACTCTAGTCAGTGATAGAGCTTGGATTTAAATTCTGATCTTCTTGACCCTACAACCTAAGCTCTCAAGGTGGTCGTATGATGTTGAGCAAATCGTATAACCTCTGTAAGCCTCGGTACCCTCATTTGGAAGATAGATGATTTCTGAGGTCCTTTTTTTTTTTATCCCAGAGTAGATTGGTCCTGTTACATTAAACAAAACATGTGATTCAGTACTCCTTTGTTGGTGAAGATTTTTTTCTTTGCCATGTAGAAAATAAAGCAGTTACTGCCTCACCTTACATTTCTGGTCTGATGATCAGTGTATATGAGTTAATTTCTCTCTATGTGTTCATCCTTCTCACATATGGAACATACATACCATGGCTGGTGATATGGATCAGAAAGTCTAAGCTCACAATATCAGCTGTAATAATGAACTTTTTGTCAATTGTATTAATTGACTTTTTAATGATTAGAGGAATCTTGCTAAATATATCCCATTTTTCCTTCCTATTTACAACCACCTCTAGAGCTTAAGTTGATATTTGAAAAATTCCTTTATCAGTGAATGCCCACACATGAGCAAATATCTAGATACATCTTTAGGTTTAAAAAAAAGTACATGTAATTAACAAATTACTAAGCTACTATTTACTGCACTCACCCTTCTGCACCTATCCAGAGCCAAATACATCTACAAGTTAGAGCTACAAGCTTTCATAAAAGACATTTCAAGTCAGATATAAATCCCGTTTGTGCTTATGGAAGTTCTGTCTGCCTGGCATATAGATGTCTGAATTTGGAGCCTTTTAAATTTAGGGTGTTTTGACAATTAAAAATCATATTCAAATATCTTTACCAATAATATAACTGCCAATGTCTATTCACTAGAGATTAGATAGTTTGCAAAAGTCTCTTCTTTCATTTCTCTTAGATAAAAAGTTGGGCACGTGTGCACACACACAGAGTAATGGGGGGAAGTAGCAGACAAGAAATAATTCTCCCCCTGGCTCAGTAGTGGGGTGAGAATGATCAGGAAACAGAGTGGAGTCGGCCTTCGATGCTGCCAAAGCGCACAAGTCCCTCTTTGAGGCACACAGCACTAAAGGGCCTCAGTCCTCAGGCCAGGACGGGGATTAGAGCAGGAGGTGCACATGTAAATTTGTAAAATCTGGTCATTGAGTCCATCCCCTCTGATACTGGTGATGGAACAACATGGTACATGCATCTTTACTTTGAACCATCGGAGACTTCCTCTAAAACAAAATTGGCAAGTCATGTGAATTTCAACCCGTTCTTCAGTTCTCCAGCTCTGGCCTCACCACACCCCCCTCCTCTTCCCCAGCTACGCCCTGTCCTGTGAGATCGAAGCAGCTGCTGAAGCCGGCGCCACGTCGCCCAAGCCTCGGAAGAGCATGGTGAAGAGGCTCAGCCTGTGAGTGTTGCCTCCTTGATCCTTTCTCCACCAAATAGCCTGGTAGTCTCTTAAAACGTACACCGGATTATAGGATTATACCTCCTTGCTTAAAGGCCTCCGATGGTTTATTTGAATATAGCACCCTGATTCCTTGTCCTAGCTTAGGAGGACTTTCATGATCTTCCCCAACCTTCTTGACCACCTTCCGCCCATCCAGCCTTGCCCCTTGTTCACCAGGATCCAGCCACGCCCACCTGGTAGCCATCCACCAACCACACCAGGCTTGTTTCTGCCTCAGGGCCTTTGCACGGGATATTTCTTTGGCCTGACATGCTCTTTCTCTGTGGCTGGCTCCTTCAGGTGTGGGCACCGGTGTCACCTCCTGAGAGAGCACCCTCTCTGATGCTGCTGCCTGCCCCCATCCCTCTCAGTCACGCTGGCTCTTTCCCATGGTAGAACATTCGCCACCAGAGAGCAGGAACCTTGTCCATGATACTCGTGGCTGTATGCCCCACTCGGTGCTAGGCGTGCAAGATACACTCCACAGCTAACTTCATAATACCTGCCTCCCTTTGAGTAAAATCAGGAGTCCTTACCGGGGCCCTCAAGACTCTTCGGGAACTGCAGTGTCATCCCAGGCCTGCCTGCCCGTCCCATGCCTGTCTGTCCTTATTTTTCCTGGCTCGCTGTAGTCTGCATTCCAGCCACCCAGACCTTGCTGAACGTGCTCGGTGTGCCATTCCTTCTGCTTAGAACACTGGTCCCCAGGTGGCCCGAGGACTTACTCCTCACTCCCTTCAGATGTTTGTTGAAATGTCACCTTCTCAGTGAGCCTTCCCCCAACCACCTTATTTGCTACTATAACGTATCCGCCTTACCTGCCCATAGCATCCTCTCTCACCTGTACCTGGTTTGCATTTCTCCATTGCCTTTACCTCCACATGACATACTATATGTTGTGTGTGTCTCTTTATTATCTAGAATGCAAACTCCATGAAGGCAGGCATGTATGTCTGGTTTTTGCTCATTGCTATATCCCCAGGACCTAGAATGGTGCCTGGCACATGGTAGATAATTAATAAATATTTATTGAATGAATACATTGAGCCATGTGCCAACACTGTTTTAAGAACAATACATGTATTTCTCATCCAATCCACAAAATAACCTAAGTGGTAGTTCCTACTCTTATACTGACTTTATAAATCAGCAAAGTAAGGCACAGACAGGGGAAGTAGTGTGTTAGTTACTGGAAGATCTGGATTCAAACCCAAGATTTGGCTGTAGAGCCCAGGTTGTAACTTTTTTGCCATATTGCCTGTGGGGAAAAATGCTTTCTGAAGGGAGAGAGGAAGGAAAGATGGAGCAGTAGGTAAAAAGTGGAGGAGGGAGAAGAGGGAGGGAAGGAAGACAAGGGAGAGGGACTTAGATATTGCCATATTCCCACTAACAGAAACTGCTCAGGCTTCCACCTGACATCAGGTGACATTTGAAGATGAGGTTGGGACATGTGATTTTGTAGAAAGCATTTTAAAGGTAATCTTGACCTCTTGCCACACCTCTCTCTGTTCAGATGCCTAATTTGGCCCTCCTGCACAGTAGATTTATGAGCTTGTAGATTGACCTCTATAGAATTTTCCATAGTATCTTGCTATCTTTTCATCATGGCAATTATGGAGGAGAATGAACTCTCTTTTGAGATGACCCAAGGGCCTGACCAAGCCTTGTCAGCTGGTAAGATTGACAGCTATACAGGGAATCAGGCTCCCTGCAAGGTGAGTCAAGGAATGCCAGGCATCCTGATGGTCATCTGCATCAGAAATAATTGGAAATTTCTGGACCTGCTATGGCAGTCAGAATTCTGCACAGGTAGATACAATCCTAAGTGCTACTACTTTGCCCTCTTGCTTTTTCTTCCCTGTTCTTAGGCAGTAGCCACTGCAGATGAGTTTTTATATAACTGCTTCCCACTACCCCTCTCCAACCCAGCCATCCATCTGTATTGTGCTGGGTGCTCTCTCTGCGCCAACTCTGGCTCATGCACAAACTCTGCAGGGACAGTCCCATGAAATCCAGGAGAAGCGGGATCATCAGGGCTCAGTGCCCTGCATAAAGTGTGGTCGAAATTGAGGACATGTCTCTCCTTGGTGAAATCTTGCCGAGATGCTTGAATTTAACCTTTGGTATCTGCAGTTGAGTTTGAACGTTTATCATGAATAAAACAGGCTCCAATGTCACCCATCGTATTTCTTGTACATATAAGGGTGTTTGTATACCTGTTGATTTCCAAAATATTTTATCGTCTTAGCATTTTTAAAAATGTGGCAAATGTACTTTTTGCTCTCCCCACATTTAATGACCCATTTTCCAAAGAATTGGAAAGAATTTGGGGGCCTTTGGGAAAGACCATGCTTGGTCTGAAGGTCAGAGATGCCTAGTATTGAGCTAGAATTAACCTTTACAAAGCAGAACTGACCTCATAGAGTTATACAATTGGAAGAACCTTATTTAGTCTTTGAACAATTTCATTCTAAGCTAGATTCTCAGATGATGGGCTGAGGACCATGAGTCCACAGCCTTCAGCAGTCTACTCCTCAGAATTTATGGAGCAGTACAACAGTGGCATTATTTTTTCTCCTGTGAATTGTGATCAGAGTTTAGCTCTTTCCCTCTATCCTCATTAGTGCCTGGAGGTCCCAGAAAGGAGACGACATGGAAAACGGGCAAGAGGTGGGGAGGGGCGGGGGGTGGAGATGAGGCAGAACAAAGATATGCTTCAGGTCTTGGAACTTGAGGGATAATGCCTGAAATATTTAATGAAAAATCAAGCTCATTGTTGCTACTATTGTTATTTTATACAGTCAGTGCTTGTTTGGGGTTGGCTGCATTTGCTAGTTTCTTTACATGCCTTTCCTTCTTGCATCTTACCCTTCCCTCCTTTTACTCCTCTCCCTGTCGTCTGTTAATGTAAACCCTCTCCATCTGTGTCTGAGAATGTCTTTATTTTGTGCTCACTCTCAGAGTTCTTTTAGCTGGGTATAGAATTCAAGGAGGACCGTTCTTTACACTCAGCACTTTGAAGACATTATTCCCTGTCTTCTGATTTCTGTTGTTGCTTTTGAGATGTCTGGTATCTGTTTATTTACTGTTCCTTTGTTTTATGCCCCCCACCTTGTTGCTTTTAAGAACTACTTTTGTCTTTGATATCCTGTTAGACAGTTGAAGTGAGGATTGAGTCTTATTTATCCTATTCAAGACGTGGTTCCTGGGTCTGAGGATTCATGCAGTTCATTAGTTCTGGAATCTTCTCAGCCACCATCTCCTTAGATAAGGTCACTCTTCCATTCTCTCAATTGTCTTCTCTTGGAACTCTTCTTACACACATGTCAGCGTTTCTTATTCCAATCTCCATGTCTTTTAACCTTTCTTATTTTCATGTCTTTATATTTTGATGCTGATTTCTGAAGTTTTTCTTCAGATCTATCATCTTGTTCACAGTTTTTCTCTTCAACAGTTATTTAATCCTTCCACTGAGTTTTTCATTTAAATCACTACATTTTTCACTCCAGAAGTGATTTTTTTTTTTCAAACTGTCTTCCTGTTATTTTGTCAGGATATCTTGTTCTTAACTTCTGTTTTCAATTTCCTTTCTTATGTCTTTAATATCTTAAGCATATTTATTTTATAGCCTGGCCCATGGTAGACCCTCAAATATTTGTCAAATTAATGACTAAATTATTAGTTTCTCTCTGATAAGTCTTATTGTAGGTCAGAAGTTCTGAAATTCTCAGGAGTCTAAACCTGCTATTTGTTATGCTTGTTTAACTCCCTTTGGGTGGGATATTTCCTTGTGTATATTTTGTAATTTTATATTATGAGCTCATCTTTATCAGAAAATCTTCTACATCCTGGTTTGAAGGTAGATTCCTCCAGAAAGTTTTTGGGTTTTGTTTTGTTTTGTTTTTAATTCTAGTTTGCACAGGAGTATTACTGGTCTGAGAGTTCCTAGTTCCTAGGTCACATTGGTAGCGAATCTGAGTGAGATGCTGGCCAAGATCACACATGATTTCAGGGGAGACATTTTCCTTTCACCCAAGTGCCGGCCAAGGCAGATAAGCTTCCTTGTTGTCTTCCTGTGCCAGTAGGAAGATATTTTTCTAGCCCATCTTCTTATACATGTATAGCCCTTTGAGGGTCTTGGCTCTGTATAAGGGGTTTCGGTTTCAGCATCGCACCATAAACAGAAGCCCTCATCTTTGGGTCTGTATCTGTGTTAAAACCCTTGTCCCTCGTTTACCAAGATCTGTACTTCCCAATCCGCATCCAGAGCAGCTGCAGAATTAGCTCATGTTGCTTCTGGTTTTCAGTTCCCTGTTCATTTATGGCCTGTAGGGATTTTCCTTACTGTCTTGCAAGCTCAACTTTAAAGAAGAGTTTTAAATGTTTCTTTTCTAGTTGTTTTATAGTGAAGTGGTTTAGCTTCCTGTAGTTCACCAGATGTTTGGAAACAGAAGTTGTCCTCTTTGGTTTCTTTTTTTTTTTTTTTTTAAGATTATTTATTTATTTATTTGACAGAGAGAGAGACAGCGAGAGAGGAACACAAGCAGGGGGAGTGGGAGAGGGAGAAGCAGGCTTCTCACTGAGCAGGGAGCCCGATGTGGGGCTTGATCCCAGGACCCTGAGATCATGACCTGAGCCGAAGGCAGACGCTTAACGACTGAGCCACCCAGGCGCCCCTTCTCTTTGGTTTCTTGACCAGAGCAGAGCCAGCCTTCTTCCTTAGCCTCATTCATAGTTCATTTTATGGTGGGAAGTGATAGGGGATGCAGCGATGGTATTTTGATCCTGCCAAAGTGGTCTATAGCATGTTAAAAAATAAAGAACTGTTGATCTAGAAGGACCTCAGATTACTATGGCCTCTCATTCAGCTAAGCAATCTTGTGTGTTCTTTGAGGTTGGAAATTGCCTGTTTGGATAAGATGTTTACTATGATCTGTGAGATACTTTATAGGAAACACTGTCCAATGATGACAGGGCATGCAAGATTGACAAAGCAGCTAAGGGGCTAATTAACACAAAACATTCGCTTAATCATGGATTCCAGATTTGTAAGAGCCCAAATGCCTGGCATTATGTTTCTTGCAGACTGTTTCTGGGGTCGGACATCATTACCAGTAGCACTCCCACCAAAGAGCAGCCCAAGTCCACTGCCAGTGGGAGCTCTGGCGAAAGCATGGACTCTGTCAGTGTGTCATCCTGCGAGTCAAACCACTCAGAGGCTGAGGAGGGCTCTATCACGCCCATGGACACACCTGATGAGCCTCAAAAAAAGGTATATGCTTATTCCCTTCCCATAATTCCTAATATAGACACCTGACATAATTTAGTGTTTGCCACACGAGAATGTCTGTTTTCAAGTTTATCACTCTACGGTGTTTTGAAAGTCATGTTTATAAGAGCTGTCAAAGCAGAGTCCAGTCTGGGGACCTGTTATTTATAGAGACAGGTCTAAAAATAATGAGCATGTTGGTTTATTCATCTGGCCTTGAAAATATTGTTCTGGACCCACATCCAATGGTGACTGAAGGGTTGTGGCCTGTAACATGAGGTATGCTTTATTTAGGAGGCGTTGGATTTTCTTAGAAGGAGTGAAAAGTCAAGAGGCAGAGATGTGTCAACCTCTTGGTGTCATACCTTGTCTTTGCCACGCTTTTATCCAGTAATCTTACATAGCAAACCACTCCTAAACTCAGTGACTTAAAACAACAACCACTTATTCTCTCTCATGCATCTATAGGTTGGTTGATGTGGGTTGGGCTTGGCCCTAGGCCATGGATTTGGTCCAAGTGTGCTCTCCCTGCCTCTCATTCTTCTCGGAGTAATGAGGCTCCCCAGGCCATGCTGTTAGTATGCTAAGACAAATGAGCAGGAGAGCAAGCCCAACCCCACAAGTATGTATCAAGCCTCTACTTCAGTCATACCCACCAACATTCCATTGCCCAAAGCAAATCATGTGGCCAAATCTCATCTAAATAAATGAGACAGGGAACTCCTTACAATGGGAGGAACTGTGGAGTCACAGGGCAAAGGGCATGGATGCTGAGGAGAATCAAGAATTGGTAGCAATTATACAATCTGCCATGTCCCCAAAAAGAGAAAGTGATGAGGGATGATAAAAGAATTCCCATTCCTATAGAAAGTTTCCATGTTCCATGGTTTCATAAAGAAATAACAAGGAAACAAGATTTGTCTTAATCTTCTGTATACATCTGCTTCAGTCTGTTGGTCCAGAAGCTTGGGTCAGAGATGTCAACTGTGACGTGACTAGAATTTGCACCATTTGGGGGAGATTTTTGGCCAGCCAGACTTTCTGTGTGAGTGACTGTTGGCCCCTTAGCTTATGCGTAGGCCAATGAGGTGGAGTGTTGGGAAGAATTCCTCCATTTTGTTTGTATCTGCCATTCTGTCAGGGGATCGGTGTACCGTTTCACATTGTGTTACAAACAACAGCAGTATGGAAACCCTCAAGTGACCTTGTCATAGTGTAGCCGACCCAGGACGGACAACATCTTACTCAGGAGTCACCAGGCTGAGATGTCTCAGGTGCTGCCCCTGCTGGATTTCTTACCTTTCTACTTGGAAATCCAGAGACACATCCTCCAAACATTGAAGGAAAAGCTCTGCAAACACCTATGAGTCTGTTCGCTGTTTTCTCAGGCATATTTCCTAAACCAGCGATAGAGTCATTCTCTGTGACTCGACATGCAGCATTGAATTTGTTTAAAATCTGGAGTGAAGTCTCATTATTCACCTGTTGACAGGTTCTTATGCTTTGTAGCCCCCTTTTCTGATTGTAGACATCGTACACAAGTGACAATAGAGGTCATGCACACACCTTGGGGGATTCCTCCCTGTCCAGGGAGGGATGAACTCACCCTCACAGCTGTCGGTGCATTGGATGTGTGCGCAGGTCCCGATCGAGCCTTTGAAAACTACCCAGAAGCCCAGTGCGTGTCATTTGCACACCCCTTGCTGTATCCTTTTTGTCTCCTCCCTTATCACACGGGTGCTTCAATTTCTTACACAAGTCATGAATTTTTATTCTTCTGATGAACCTTTCAGAGTCAGGAATTTCTCTAGGTTTAAAGCTGAATCTCATTGACTTGGATGCAAGTAGTTGCTGGGCTACAGTCTTCCTGAATGTCAACTGGAGAGGCTTCAGTTCCCCTTGCTCACTGCATAGTGGGACCTGGATGACCTCCCTAGTCTCCCTCTACCCTGGATCCTCCCGTGCCTTCCCCAGGGGTTGCTCTTTTCAGTGAAGTAGACTTTGCATTCCTTTTTCTTCAACCCCCTGATCATGATTTCTAAATATTTATTTTCTTTCTGTTTTTAAAAGGTTTTATTTATTTATTAGAGAGAGAGAGAGAGAGAGAGCACAATCAGGGGGTGGGGCAGAGGGAGAGGGAGAAGCACACTCCCCGCTGAGCAGGGAGCCTGATGTAGGACTTGATCCCAGGACCCCGGGATCATGACCTGAGCCAAAGGCAGACGCTTAAGGACTGAGCCGTCCAGGTGCCCTCTAAACATTTATTTTTACACTTGCTTCTCATAGTAAATTCTCAGTAAGAACTGGGCTTCATCAGGTGATCCATTTAAAGCTGCTATAACCCATATCTACAACAGTTTATCTTAATCATAAAAGTCATTAAAATTAGGGAAAATGTAACAGAGGGAGAAAGATTTATATAGAGAAAAAGGAGGTGAAAGAATTGAACCAATAATTGGAAAATGGACCATCTTTGCTACTGTGTGGCACACCTTCAAGCAAAGTGATGCTATTAAAACTGCACCATCGGCCCCCAAATTGAGCCACAAAGTTGATTCACTTGTAAAAATAGACCAAAAATGTTACTAAACCGTACTGTGATAGAGCCACAGTTAGGGAGGTCAAATCAGCTTGCTGGTTCTAATTAAACTAATCATACAGTGGAATTTCCTGTACAGTTATGCCATAGGAAGAGGTCTATAGGACATAAAATAGAGTAAACTCCATTTTACTTGGAAGCTAGAGAATCAGAATGCTAAATTTCTGTTCTGTTTCCATGGAAAGGCAGACAGGTATGAGAGACATTTGTAAGTTATTTATTTTTTAAATGACTTCCAAAATATTTGATAGGATTAATGTGGTATAATTTAGCTTCACACACTCTGAGAAATTATTTGTAATTTTCAACAGCAAGAATTGATATTTCAAATGATTCCATTTAATGACTTTTTTTTTTTTTTAACACAACCTGCTGAGTTTTGGGCCTCCTATTTCTTTGGTAATGAATTTTATATTGTTTATGGTAACTATGTAGTTAATCGGAAAACACATTAACTATAGCACCTCATTCCTTAATTGTCCTTGATATAGGACGTGAAAATGCATATAGTTGGTTCTAGAAGCAAATGTAGAAAGTAATGGAACCTGCTTAAAGGCTGTGTTCCCTTTGGGCAAGTCACTCTATTTCTCTGAAGAGTCTTTTTTCCCTTTTTATCATGCTCTGTATTTTGTTCACAAGACAGTTGTGAGAGCAACATGAGATGAGATATATGAAAGCTCATCACAAACATCACAGTGCTAACTGCCACCAAGGTAGTGATGTACTGTGTTCATTTACCACTTCCCATCAACTTTCGACTGAGCCTTGGCTAGGTGCTCACCCTGTGAACCTGGCCGTGGGAGTCAGGGAACTTGGGAGCGTGTCATGGTGATGCTGCCGACAGTTTTTTCTTTGGCCTCAGGTTCCTCAGCTGTAGAGTGCCACTGGGGCTGGGTGATACGCAGGAGCCTTTCTAGGACTAATAGTCCATGCAGAGCTGTATAATCTGTGGTCCTTATCTTAGAAGCTTCTAAAAGTACAGACATTTCTCTCCTGCTACATAATCTGATTGTGAAGTGGAGTCAGGATGGGAATGATCTTGGTTGGGCTTGTTAAGCAGCGTTCCCACTCAGGGCAGTAGGACTGGATAAACTGTTGGTAAGTAAGGCTTTCCTCCAGCCCTGAAGCCTCCGACTTCCTCACGGAGTCCATATTGCCTCTAGTTTCTGGTATTTGCTGCCATCTGCTGGCCACTTCCTTAAAAGCAGCTAAAAACCGGGGAATTGTGAGACCTGGATGCGAGGGACCAGGGCAAGTGCAGAGTCGCTAATAAGCATCTGCCAAAAGGGTGCTTGCACCAGGGACAAGATCCGTGTGTGCTGTGGGCTGTTAGGGAGGAAGTAATGGACGTTTATTCACCTCAGTTAGCATGTACCTCTGCTTTGACAGTCATGAGGCACCCCATTGGCCAAGGTTCTAACACTAATGTTTTCTTCTGGGGTATGTTTACTGTTTCAGCTCTCTGAGTCTTCCTCATCATGTTCCTCTATCCATTCCATGGACACAACTTCCTCAGGGATGTCGTCCTTAATGAACCCCCTCTCCTCCCCTCCATCCTGCAACAACAACCCTAAAATCCACAAGCGCTCCGTCTCTGTGACATCCATTACCTCGACAGTGCTGCCTCCTGTTTACAACCAACAGAATGAAGACACCTGCATAATCCGCATCAGTGTCGAGGACAACAACGGGAACATGTACAAGAGCATCATGGTAAGGCACTCGGACCCACACCCGAATGCTTATGCATTCGCCCAGAATGAATACACACCCAAGCTCCCTGGGTAGACGCCAGTAATGGATTTATATATATTAAAAAAAAAAATCTTCATACCAGCAGTGCCCATAAGATACAATTTTCACATCTTAAAATTTACTAAAACTTACTCATCCTGGTCAGTGTTGCTTTTTTCAAAACGATCAATTTGAATGAGTGTAGAAATGTATTCCAGGGAAGATGCCACTCCTGCATCGGCAGTCTCCCTGGGGTATCCCATGTCTGCGTTTATCGTGAATTCCCATGCATTCTCAGCAGTCACCTCCGTACTCCCACATTTTTCTCCTTTCGTCATTTGGAATCAAACTTAGTAAGGTGAATGATCGAACTGGAAGTGCGGTTTGAGTTCACAAGACTGACCTTTTTGCGCTTCTTGTAAAAACCGTGTTTGTGACACAATCTCAAAAATGTTTGGATTAATGGCAAGCTTTTTGGAGTGCATTCAGAGCCTCTCCTGGTAGTAACCTTGGGGGTGTCGTCACAGGAAGAGACTCCTTTGTTTATAGGACATGTCACGTATTAAAGAACAGGTTCTCATTGACAGCTAATTCTCTGTCTTCCCTCATTTTCATCACTCGCCTTCTTGGGGGATGCACTGAGAGCTTATAAGCTCAGCTCTGAATATGACATAAGTAATATGGAGGCACTCACTGTCTTCTCACATTCCAAAGGAAAGCTTTCCTATGTCATTCATCAAATCAAAATATTTCTTGAACATTAGTTGTGTGCGAGTCACTGGGCCAGGCTCTGTGGTGGGGAGATGAGTGGGGCATTTCTGTCTTTGAGGAGCTTAACAATCAAAAGGGAGATCATAAAGCATTATTGAAAATGTACTGAATTCTCTACTAGAAGTCGGACCAGATTGTAAAGGGCCTGCAGCCCTCATGAAGGAGTTTATGTCCTACAGGCAATAGCGTCTCGTTGAAGGCTTTTAAGTTGTCATCAGATTTGTTCACTGGAAAAAGTAGCTGACATTGTGGAGATGGTGCTGGGGTGTGGGGGTAGATTGGAAGTGAGGAAGCGAGATAAGAAGCTGTTATCATAGTCCTTGTGGAGGATGATAAGGGCTTGAATGACGGTCATGTGGCTGGAGACAAGATGGATTTTTGAAAGATTTTTGTGAGGTATAACTGTAGAATCCATTAGTTTAGTCATCAACTTCATGTTACTGTGATGGGGGATGAGGAAGAGGGAAAGCTGAAGGCTGTCCAGGCAGCTTGGTGGTTGGTGGTCCTATTAAGTGAGGTATGAACTACTGGAAAAGGGGGGTTTGAGGGTGCTGAAATTGGAGGGACCGGTGGGACATTGTCTGATAGATGGGCAGAAGCCCTGTTGGTGCCAGGCTGGTTCTGGGGTTAAATACTGGGAGGGAGTCATCTGGCCCATTGGGTGGACAGGGCCACACAGGGAGCGAGAGAGAGGTGGGAGAACCACCAGGAACCCGTGTCATCGATGTTATTATTGCGTTCTCCGTGGGGCTTCCTCACATGGCTTCTCTTACATGTGCCGACCAGAGAAGCAAGTCCCACGTCTGACACGTGCGGCTATGGGGATGGATCTCTAAAACACCATATTGAGCTAAAGAACCCAGACAAAGTATTACATGCCGCAGGAGTCTTTCCTTTCAAAAACAGGCGAAACTAACCTGTGGGATTAGAAGTGAAGCTCAGGGAAGAGGCACAGGGAATTCCTTGCCTTCTGTATTTAAGGTCCATGAAGGTGATACCCCAGCGTCACTTGATACTGCGCCATCCGTACAGTAGCCACTAGCCACTTGTGGCAGTTGAGCATTTAAAGTGGGAGTAGTCCAAATTGAGATGTGCCCTGAGTGTAAAATATACACCAGATTTTGAAGACTTAGTACAAAAGAAAGAATTTCTCATTGGCAATTTTTGTCTGGATTATATGCTGAAATAATAGTTTGGATGTATGGGATTAAATAAAATATTAAAATTGATTTCCCTTCTAAAAATACTTTTTTAATATGGCTCAGGACACACTCATCTATAGTGTTAGAAAACTAACAACAAACCTTAATATAGACACTTAGAATTAGAAACGAGGCTTTCATTATGTCTCTCTACTGGACGGTGCTGGTTCCGTATGTGAGCTGTTGATGCTAATTGTGATCCTCCACTGCACTGTCCCTTTGATGGGACAGAGGAATAAACACCCCAGGAAAGCCCTTGGCCATATCCCACCTCGATTGGACACACCTGGGGAAGCTTAAGGTCAAGAAAATAAGGGTTGCCTGGCTTTCTCCTTAGGTAAGTTTAAAGTTGACAACTTCGCCTAACATGAGTCACCTCAGCCCAACAGACATCCCCGGAGTGGGATCCTTTCTCTTTAGCTTCATGCTTCCGGTCCGCTTTGATCCGGCTGTGGGAGTATTTTCTTTAGACTCTCAAAACACATATTTCCTCTTTCCGAATTTTGTGTGCATCTGTTTCTCCCTTGGAAATGAATACGCCAGATGTTTAGGTAATAGACAAATGAACAAGGTCTTGGTTGCTTACAAGGACCCCTGCTTGCAACATGCTTACAAGGACCCCATTGTAATGCATGTTGTTTACTGAATCACAAACGCCAACTGCTGCTCCAGACCAAAGGGAGACATCTAGGCCCTGTCACCTTCGGGCCCTCGAGGACAGTTTCTTGGAGGTCGTTCTTCCTTTTCCTCCTTCCTCTGTCTTCTTATCCCCTGATGAGAACAATAATCTGTGTTTTCTTTTGCATTCTTTCTAATGTAAAGAAATCAGAGATGGCATAAAAGTCAGCCTTCTTTTCCCCTTGCCCTGAGCATCCTCCAAATAGTTGGCTGATGTGCAGGGATCAAGAGGAGAAAGTCAGAATTGGAGGTGAGGAGGGCCTTTACTTGCACTAACAAAATGTTAGATTTATTCTTCTTAAACATTTAGAAGCTGATTTTTATTGAAGCCTAATTTACATACATTACATACACAGATCTTAAGTGGTTAGTTCTATTATATCTGTGTAACTCTCACCCCAAATCTAATAAAGAACATTTTTCATCCCCCCCTCAAAATTCCCTGTGCCCCTTCCAATCAGTTCCCCCCTTAACCTTAATGAAGGTTAAGGTTTGCTGTTAGTTTGCTAACACTATAGATGAGTGTGGCCTGTTTTTCAAATAGACTCCTGCAGCATGTAATCTTTTGGGTCTTTTTTTTTTTTTTTTTTGCTCAACATGATGCTTTTGCGATCCATCCACGTTGTTGCATATGTCAGTTCTTAGTTTATAATGGCTAAGTTGTATTCTGTCAGGGATGTATTATAGTCTGTTGTCCATTCCCCTCTTCTCCCCTGTTGAGGGAGATTTGGATTGATTCCAGTTTGGGGCTGTTACGAACGAATCTGCTGTGAACATTTCTGTAGTAGAAGTCCTTTTGTGGACACGGGTTTTCATTTCTCTTGGTAAATACCTATGAGCGAGATTGTTGGGTCTTGGAGACCCTTGTGCTTTTTGAAATGGTCAGTCTGCAGAACTGTGAGCATTTCTAACCCACAGGTTGTGACCAGTGCTCAACAGGTAAGGCTAATTTTGGCCCAGGACCAAAATCCTATGCATTTCTCACCATACCCTCCTCTTTTTCCCCCCACACTGGAACCTCAACCCATGTGGAGGACATAGGCAAGGCACACGTTCTATTTTACTAAGAGAAGACACTTGATCTGAGAGAGTAGGTAGCCCATCATCATTTGCCTACTAAGGGTGGAACCAGAACTAGAACCCAGGAGTTCTGGCTCCTGGTCCTGTTCTCATTCCACTGGCCCATTACTCCCAAGAAGGCACAAGGCAGCAAAAATGGGAGGGTTGAGAGAACTCTTTCAGGAAACATGAGGTGAACTACTTAGAGACCCATCCGTTGTCTTTCCAGTTGACAAGCCAGGACAAAACCCCTGCCGTGATCCAGAGGGCAATGCTGAAGCACAATCTGGACTCAGACCCAGCCGAGGAGTATGAGCTGGTGCAGGTCATCTCGGAGGGCAAAGGTGGGTACGTGCTGCTGCTTGTGGCAGGTTACCCTGGTTTTAGAAGTTAGAAAATGAACGCAATGTCTTTGTGGGTTTTTTTTTTTTAAGATTCTATTTATTTATTTGAGAGAGAGAGCACAAGGGAGGGGCAGAGGGAGAGGGAGCAGGCTCCCCGCTGAGCAGGGAGCCTGATGTGGGGCTCAATCCCAGGACCCTGGGACCATGACCTGAGCCGAAGGCAGACGCTTAACCAACTGAGCCACCCAGGCGTCCCTTTCTGTGTTTTTTGGCTTTTTTATGGAACCAAGTAGGGGTTTTTAATTGTGCAAGAGTGGTGTTGTGTGGGGGATCCATGCCATCACCTCACTCGTAGAGTGAAGCATCTCAAGCTACCCCCGCCACAACCCTCGTTTTTCTACAGTTTTGCTGAGCACCCTCCTGCCCATTCTCTGTAAACTGTGTATCACGCATTCTTCTAGGAAGAGATCTCTCCCTGTGTCAGAAGGTCGGGGGGAGGTGGTTCTATTGGGTCTTTGCAGATGGCCTTGCACCTTCTTTACCCAATAATAATGTCTAAGTTGTATGTGCATCTGAAACATAGCGGTCCTTGTAATAATTTCTCATTTTTTTCAGTGAATCATGTGCGAGAGGCTTCTAGGTTCATCTTTCAGTTTATCTTTATTCGTGATTGATCTTCAAGTAGCAAAAGCTTCTAACTCCAGAATCTGAAGACTCTTTTTTTTTTTAAAGATTTTATTTATTTATTTGAGCGAGAGAGAGGGAGAGGGAGAGGGAGAAGCAGGCTCCCCGCTGATCAGGGAGAGCCACCCAGGTGCTCCTAGAATCTGAAGACTCTTTACCTCACAATTACTGAGGCAAAGAACTGGCGATCGTACTTCAGGATGCCTAGGAACCCACTCTTTGCAGAAATTCCTTTTATGGAAACACTGGGAAAATACCCAAAATGTATCTATATTTTGCTGGTTTGAATTGGGATTGTATTTGTTGAGAGGAGGAGACAGGCTGGTAGGTGACTTCTCTGGACCCTGTCACATCACAGAAACTCAGTCACACTAAGTCTCTTTCCCAGGACAATTGTTGACTGAGGCCAACCCTATCTGCCGACAGACCCAACACTAACCAATTCAAGCATCTTAATAAGGCTATTCACCAACAAGCAGCCACCCTATCATGAAAAGAAGGATTATATAAGTTGGGGATACGGGAAGGGAGCAGCTCTTCACACTCCATTTGGCCAACAGATCAGCCAGGGCTGTAACTTGGGCCCAGAGAAGAGTGGCTGTATCTTTTCCTAGAGACGAAAAGCTGTAGCCCCTGAGGAAATTATTTTTCAATTACCTCTTGGGAGTTTGCTCATTCGTTCAGCTGAGCCCTCGGTTGAGGGGCAAACCCCTGTCAGTTATATCTTTTATTGTCGTTATAGTTAAAATTCTAGGCCTAAAGTGTAGTCTCTTGAGTTTGACCATGTTGCCCACAAAACAACGCTAAGGGGAGGCCGGTGATTCTGAAGAACCAGGAGCCCCGAGGTGTAGTCTGGGCCCAGCTTTCTTCACCACTTGGGTGGTCTTAGGTGGGCTGCTTGACCTCCTCGGGCCTTGGGCCTCAGTGAAAAGGAGGCAGTACCCTACTAGAGCTTCATACATCACAGGGTGGTTGTGAGGATAACAAGAAATAAGGTGCCCACAAGTACTTTGGAGGTGTGCTAAGTGACATTTAGCTGTGAGGTGAATTATTACTTACCCAGAAATATGTGGGCAGGAGATTGGGCACACTTTAAGGGAGTTATTCTTTGTGGAACATTTGTGCAAAATGTACTAGAGTCACTGAGAACCTGATTGCATCAGTCCTGCCATAGAATGTCCGTGTTTGAAGTTAACATCAGCCTCACTGAACCTGCAAGCAGATGCCTCTGCTGCTGGCCCCCCCCACTCTCCACTGCCACCGATGTAGACTTGCCCATCTCCCCTCTTTTATCCCCTGTTTGGTTTCCTTAGATACCCATTACCCCTGAGTGCTAAGTAGTATATACCTTCTTTTAAAAATGTAAAAATGAATTAAAATAACTTTGCCTGATGATTTCATCTTATACTTGCATTGTCCTTGTTCAGAAATTGTGGCTATCTGGTTGGGAATCACTGAAGTAGATACACTTTAAATGTTAACAGATATACACATTCTTATTTGGATGGTGTTCAGTATTAAACTGGTTTGATTTGGGATTACTTCAAAAAATATTTCAATATTCCAAGTAGAAAGTTCTGGAAAAACCTGTAGATTTTTCTTTTCTCCTCCATGTCACTGGAGTCTCTCAGTATCTGAGAAAGGCTGCATGCTGGAGTAGCAAGTGGACCGTGGGAGGAAGGACACCTGGGTTGGAGTCCCGGTTCTGCCATTGCCTGGCTGCGATGCTGGGAGTATCATTTCATGTCGCTTGGCCTTTGTTTTCCGCTGCACTTTCTTCTAGCTAGAATAGTCTGCAATTGGACATTTAGTTCATGGGTCAAATTTCTAAGGTCGTATTTGCCCTTCATTTTTTAAAATTGGGATTGAGGAGTCGAGCGAGCCAGCTTTGGGGGTGGTAGTCATTGCCTGGTTCCGTTCACATCCCAGGGACACGGGACCAGAGTCCCTGCCTTGTGGCTGGGCAAAATCTCCACCTGCCACGGTCAGTGCTGGGCTGACCTACACCAGCTGACTGCCTTCTCTCTCCTGATCTCTTTTAGAACTCGTGATCCCGGACTCGGCCAACGTCTTTTATGCCATGAACAGCCAAGTGAACTTTGACTTCATTTTGCGCAAAAAGAACTCCATGGAAGAACAAGTGAAATTGCGTAGCCGGACCAGCTTGACACTGCCCAGGACAGCTAAACGGGGCTGCTGGAACAACAGGCACAGCAAAATCACCCTCTGAACGGAGGGACCGGTGGCCCCTCACTAGCCCAACGCAGCGTGGGGCTGAGAGCAGGCCGTGGTGATTGCAACGACCATCCAGTGTTAGAGGATCATTGGTGAAGTCAACAGATACTTACTGAGTACCTATGGTGTGCAAGGCACCAAGATAGGCATTGTGGGAAAATCGGGGGTGAGTTTGACAAGGAATGGTTGAATGTTTCACTGATTCTCTTTGACCTATTTGAGACTGAAATGCAAAACTATCCACTTTTATAAATATATATATATATATGTATACACATATTAGGGATGTATGTGTATATATGTATAAATATATGAGGGACTTATGGGATATTCTGGACTATGGAAAAAGGAATTTGCACAATGGCCTGGGATGTTGAGGTCACTTTTTACAGGGAAATAGAAAGAACTGAAAACCGAGTCTCCTACCTTCCAAATAAATGGAATCAATCCTAGGAATACAGAGTGTCCTTTGTGCCAGTATTATAAGAAGTCCAACCACGTTTATAAAGGGGAAGAATTCCCTTCTCCATCAAGTGCCACCAGAACACCTGCGCTGCAGAGGCCGGAACAGCCACGGCTGAATGAAAGGCCGCTTCCGAAAGGGTTTGGATGAGCCAGTGGGCTTTCGACCTCTGCCCGCATCTGCCACTTTCTGCGACCCCAGGGAGGGAGGGCGACGAGGAGCTTCGGAGGCCCATCTGACCCGCCGGTCCAGCCATCATGACACCTCTGGAGTCAACACAAGCCCATTTTGATTTCTGGCATTGTGTTTCTGTTCCCCCGGCCCCCCCCAACGAACAGACCACAATCATTACGGCGCAAGTAGCCATGCTCTTTGGTAGCTTCTCAGCCGGAAAAGAAAGCACAAAAGAATGGTGACTCGTTTGGACTCTTAGCTGTCTCGGAATGCCACTACTTCGTTGCCATTTCTGATCGCCGCCTTTTGCATGTAAAACTGTATGTCTGGAGTCTGTTGCCATCTGGATCCTAGTACCTCTCTGTTACGTGCAATTTGTTCCTCAGGTGTAGAAATTCCTACTGCAATGGACTCTGTTGGATCATTTTGAGCCTGTGAAAGCTTTCTGAACAGCGAGCGCTCTGTCAGTAGCCCCTTGGAAGATGTTCCCTGCTCATAGCAGCGTCCTGTTTAACTTACTAACTTCTATAGCATTACTGTGCCTAGTCACGGGGAAAGAAATGGGGCTACGTATATCATCTAAATCCTTTCTAATGAGGTACATTTCTTCCAGATGGAATCAATAACATTTTTTTTTTTCAGGTCCCCATTGCTGTCACAGTGTTACTGTTAAATGACGTTTTTGTCTCTAGGAACACCATCACCCTCTCTCTTCCAAATCTGAGCTGTGCTGGGGGTTTGAACTAAAAAGCCATAATGTGGGATATCGACATGTGTAAGAAGCACTTTCAGAATGTCCTTTTTAAGAAAAAAAAAATTCTCAAAATACCAGTTTTTATTCCAAAAATAAAAAGAACCAACCCAGATACGAAGTATAGATTGTAACATGAAGCTTTTTTTCTTCCTTTTTCCTAATCCTGTTAAGACAGCTCCCCAAGGTTACGTGAGATTTATGTCATGTAAATAGCCATATGAAATCTGCAAGAAACACCAGGGAAAGTTTAGAGATGTGTGGCAGTGGACCAAAGAATGAGCCAGGAAGGCCTCGCATTTCCTTTAGGTCTTTCTAGGAGATCTAGGAGACTGTGCATTAGAAGATGGACTAGGTTTCAGCTGGTCAAAAAGCACTTTCTTCAGTTTGCAAGCCTCGTCCGATTTGTACTTCTGTGCTTGGAGGAGAGATGGCCAGAGTGCTAGACATCATGGAGATTGAAGTAAATGTATCCTCAGCCTGAATTTCTTGGTTTGCGGGTCACAAAATATAGGACCCTTGGCCTGGTTTAGGGTGTGGCTGCAAAGACCTAGGTGTTGCGCCTATGTGCTCGCCCTGTGTATTGTACTGTATATGTAGAGTCTAGATTTATATACTGCAATGTAAAAATATATATATATATATATTTTCCTTTTTTAAAGACAGTGGAAATTCCACGTAGATAAAACATAGCCTCATTTATTTAATGCCACTTTCAATGTCTTAAATTTGTTTCCTGGTGGACAGCTGGGTAATGCTTTTAGCTGCTCGCATGCTTGTCTTTCTGCATCTCCATCGTCTGTTTACCTTTTGGTTAAACTAATAAACTGGTTTGGGACTTGGTTGGCATGTGCTGCCGGACCCAAAGGGATTGTATCTGGAGTATTCATCAGGTGCATTCTGAGTTCGTATTCGGAGTATTCATGGGGTGGTTCTGGAATCCAGATGTGTCCGTAAGCTTGTCGCAAGCCCACTATGGCTCGGGGGGAGCAGAGGGACAGCCAGTGGAGTTAGGAGGGGATCCTCTCCACTGGTGATGTCACGAGCATTTGGGGGAGAGAGTGACATCCTTAGGAAACTGCAATCCGGTATGATGCCTTGCCAGATTGCCGTGCTTAGGAGTCATGTGGTGGGAGACACTTAAAGAAAAACCTGAACTTAGGATCCAAGGTAGTACTTTGCCTCCTTTCCGACAGCCTTTTCCCTGGTCTGCAATTGCTACCATCTGTGTAATTCTTGAAACCATTCGTGGTGCTCTAGAAGCCAGGAGAGCCTCTATGAAGGGAGGAAAGAAGTTTTCCCAGAAGACAATCAGAACCAGTCCAACTCCCCTCGACAGAGGCGCATTATTGTCATTTCATCATATTTCCAAAGAGTTTACAGAATTATTGTCCACTGGATTCTTAAATGGATCCAAATCCTCAAATTTTCTGGACCCTTGTGGGATTTTGGAGAGAGCCAACGAGGTGTTTCAATCATTGATAATATGGGGTGGGACCAGAAAAAGAAATGGGATTTCTGTCTCTGGCACTAGGTGACTATTTTTTTAAGATCATTTTTTTTAAGATCATTTTAAGATCATATTTTTTAAGATCATTCTAGAAAACTGGTCTCCTTGTTTTGCCTCTAGAAGCTGGGCTTAGTTACTTTCTGCCCAAAGACATAGTGTCTTAAAACTTCCTTCTTTGGAGCCTTTTCAAATACATCACGCAGCACAAGACCATGAGGAGGCAGACAGTGTTGCTCCATCCCTGATACCTGTGGCATCAAGAAGGTTCCCTGATGCCAATCCTCTTGTTCTACAGATGCTCCTGCAGTGGCACTGGTTGCAGCAGGTACCCCAGGTTCCACGATGAGAAGTTACTTCCATCGTCCTTTGCACTGCTGTTTCCGCTAGAATCTGAGAACAAAATACTTCTGGAAGAGGGGATGGGTTAGGCTAGGTTTGGTTGAGCTGAAGTAAAAAACCATGAAACCTCAGTAACTTAACGACAGTTTTATGCTTTGTCCCGTCATGGTGTAATGCAAATCGGGCAGCTCTCCGTAGGGACTGTGCCCTCACAGTGGCTCCAGGAGCCGGGCAGCATCCATCTTGCCACTCTTCCATCTCTTTCATCTGAGATGAAATAGAAGCCAGGCAAATTTAATTCTTATAGGCTCAGATTTTGAAATCCAGGATTTGGTGTGGTTTCTCAGCATCCCTACCCAGAAAACTGAGGAAGCAATTCACTTATCTAACAGTTTGAGGAATCCAGTGAATTTGACATTTCCTTAAGAGTTGGAAGCCATCTTATAAATTGTAGTCAATCCCCTCAGACTACAGATATGGGGGCTGAGGCCCAGAGCAGTCAAGTCAGTCGCCCAAGGTTAGGGGGCAAAGCTCTGAATTATCAGAACCCCGCTGTGTGCATGTCACACTGGGCTGGGCACCGAATCCAGGAGGCTCTCTTGACAGATATTCCTTCACAGTCTCATAGAACGGAAGAGAATGCGTGGAGTGTGAGTCTGTTGGCTCCATTCCCAGCCTTCTGAGGATGAGAATTCACACAAGCTGCCTTGGTTCGATGGACACCTGGTTGTTTCTTTAAAGTCTCCAAGGAACGTCCTGCGGCTGCTCAGAGCACTGCTACCTGTTTTCCTGGGCGTTATTCCATCTCACAGCTGAGGAAGCAAAGCCGTAAGGATCAGGATGACATTGAAAGTTTGATCCCCAGCTATGACTGGGATCCATTGCTGATCCATGAACTTGCGCTGCACCCCCCCCCCCCACAACTGGGGGATGGGGTGGGTGCAGGGGAAGAGCCTCCTGCAAAAAGCGCCAACTGGATGAGGAGTTAGAGGAGGAGTGGATGTGACCAGGGCTTGGGTGCCATCCAGGAGCACTGGAACCGGGCTCAGCCTCTCTGTAAGCCAGTTATCAGTACCCAAGTCCTTTATCTTAGGCTTCTCAGAAACAATCATTTTTATTCCCACCATTGTTTAATCCCAAAGCAACAGTTTGTGGTACAGTTCCAATTTCTTACACAAAGGGTACCAGTAAATCAAATTTTTTAAAAAAGTGAATAAACTTCTGGATTGCTGCAGCCATTTAAAAAAAATCAAGACACCATTTTCAAAATGGGAGAAGCATTCTAAATGAGACTGTTAGCTCACCCCCAGACATATATTTGTGATCCTTGTTTATACAATATCTGACACGCAAGCCTCCAGCAAAATGTCATCAAGGAATCAAGTTTGATCAGCTAATAATCAATATGTGAGATTTTGTGGATCTGGGGTTGGTCCTGCCGAGCCATTGTGGATTGGGCTCTGTGTGAGAGAGAGAGACAGAGATGAAAAACGTTAGATGTTAGAAAAGAAACAGGTCGCTTGGGTGACACCGGCTGAGCTGCACCCACCCAAAGCCATTTTCCCATCTGCCCACAAAAAGGGTGGAAAGAACGAAGAATTGCCTCTGAGCATTGGTTTTGTCTTTATTTTTAATTTGCTGGGTTTATTTTTATGTCCCTCCCTGTAGTTTCTTCAGCTTGGCTCCCTCTGGAATGGGCGTTTTCATAAAATCTCACGTTGGAGCAATTCTGGGGCCAGCTTCCACCCCCGCTGGTCCAGAGGGGGGGCTCCCCTGCTGTTTCCCATCCTAGGGGAGACTGGACAGACATCTGGGTTCTTGCTTGGGGTGGGGGGGGGACTTGATTTTCAGAGTGTAATGGATAGCACCCTCTCTCTGGTCTTCAGAGAAGCTTAGAAAATAATCGACGACAACGTGTCCTCTTCCCAAAGTACAACTGGCAGTTTAGAGAAGCCCCCACCGTGCCCCCTGGCAGGAGTTGAGATGTCTGAATGTTGATGGTGTGATCTGCAGGGTCTTAGTTGCCTTGGAAACCACCAGCCCTGACTGTGAAGACTTGAAGGGGCTATTACTGTTCAGACTGGCCCCAGGGAGGAAGCCCTGTGCAGAGGGGAGTGTGTTGGGAGGGGGGGGTGGCCGGGAATTTGAGGGCAGCGGGCAGAGGTGGCTTCCAGGCCCTGGCACACAGAGCCCAGGAGAGAGGTGCGAGGACAGGGGAGCAAAAGACAAGTTCAGGCCCTGCAGCAGAGGGAGTGAGGCCGGGGCACCTGCCAGGAGAAGTAGGGAGGGACCCGGAGGGGAAAATCATACAGGAGAGGGTTCGAGTGGAGCGCCCGGTGCTCACAGCGACAGAGGATTTGCTGAGCTGAAGGGCCTGCCGAGGAACCAGAGGAAAAGGCCGGAGGCCCGTTGCCCCCCACCTCGCCCCCCGTGCCTGTGGAACAGCAGCACCTCCTTGTGCGTGGAAATCGTCCCTGACCAGGGCCATGGGCACAGAGGGCCCCTTCCCCAGGGGAGCGCAGAGGAGGGCGGACGGAGGAGCAGGGAGCGGGCCTCCTGGTGAGAAAAGTGTCCCCCAACCGCAGAAGGAATCCGGTGGAGGCCCTCACGGGAGCCCCCGCCCGCTCTGTGTGGCAGCCCAGCTCTTTCCCGGGAGGGACCCTCAGCTCAGACAGGGCGGCTTTACACCAGCGGGTCGCTCCCCCCGGGAGCGCGCAGCAGCCAGGGGGCCACCATCATGGCCGCCGGCCCCCGCGCGCTGCGCGCAGTCAGCCTCTCCCCAGACCAGCCGCGGGCGAGGCTTTTCCACGGTGCCTTCACACTCTGGGGGTGTGACAAAGTGTGCTTTCTCTCTTTTCCAACCAGCCAGAAAGGACTTCCGGGCCACCACGCGTCAGACTCTTCAGCTTGGTCTCACTGCCCGGCGCGGACCCGAGGCCGCCCTCAGCCTGCGCACGGACAGACCCCCTCACAGGCGACGGCCCTCTCCTGGCCCTCCTCCCTCTGCCACATTTAATCCGAACGCCCTGGAGGGAAGGTTCTCTGTAAAATAATAAACCTCACCCCAAAACATACAACATGGGCATAATGATTCTCTCCAAAGCTGCCTATTCTTTTTTTCCCGTCACCCATGACTACTTTCTTATGGAATGACCAGCCTCATTTTGATTTGCACCTTGTCGTCAGTTAACTCCTCAATGAATTGATCTCTTGTCAATCGTGGATATCATTTTTTTTTTTGAAGTTGGCTCCGTGCCCAGCACAGGGCCCAACGTGGGGCTCGAACTCACAACCCTGAGATCAAGAACGGAGCGAGATCAAGAGTCGGGTGCTCGACCACCGACCGAGCCACCCAGGCGCTCCGTTCATGGATATAACTTCTGGATCATTTCTCTACTACTCCGTTTACTTGGGGAGAATGTCTCAAAAGCACATTGTAGGAACCTCTTGGGAAAACTCACCTTTATTTTACACTTATTTCACTGTAAGGGAAAAGATCCCCGAGTCTGTAGCTGAAAGGGAACTTCTCTTGTTTTAGGCACCAGCGTTTTCCTGGAAACCGCGGCACTGTTTGTCAGGAAAGTAACCAAATCTAGAATTCCCCCAGAAACAATGGCCTCTGTATTCATAACAGATGATAACCCCGGAAGGGAGGGTAGCTGACGTACCTTGCCATTGTGACCGGGTCTCAACTTGTTTCCTGTCGCCTACCCCAACACATCCCCGACTTCTCAGAACCTCCAGTCTCCCATCGCTCCCCAGCAGGCCCCTTCCTAGCCCCACACCTTCGCAGTGCCTAGAAAGCAGACCCAACCCTCCTCTCTAAATGCCCATTCACACCCCCACAGCCAACACAACTGTCACCTTCCCGGCCACCTTCCCAGCAAAGCTGCCCCAACAGTGTTCCTGGGCAGAAGCGGGTTTCCTGATTCCTGCTTGCATGGCTGCTCCACCGGCGTGTGGACGCCCCCAGCAGTGGGGATCTTTCCTCGTCCTCTGAGATTCTTGGTGCCCAGCACAGGGCCTGAAACAAGGCAGTGCTCACACTTGGTTTGGGGGAAGCTTGATCTGAAATTTGAGGGGTCACAGAGGCCAACATGGATTTTCTCTCTCTCTCTCTCTTTTTTTTTTTTTTTTTTTTTGCCCCAGGATCAGGTTCTTTGGCCTTGGACAAGCTGGTATCTTTCGATGAATGGTTAGACTGACCTATAGCACAAAACTACAAGATGGGCCCTCCCTTACCACCCTCCCACTGGGGACTCCTATGTTTCTCCAGCCTAGAAAGTTTTTCCGCTTACCCACCTCTCCCCCAGCAGTCTAAAACAACTCCCACCGAACAGGAAGGTCGGTGACCATCTTTTCTTGTCTGCCATGGGGCTGAGCAGCACTGATGGTCATCTCTGGCCTCTGACGTCCTTGGTCCAGTGCCAAGGTCCGGGAAGGTCCAGCAGCGTTGGCCATTGGTTAGTGTTGGCAGAACCAGTAAATAATCACAGTGTTGAGCTATTTTTTTTTTTTAATTTTTCACAAAGATCTCTAGAAGGCAAGTAGTTTATCATTTCCCCTCCCTGAAATGACACGGCATGATAGGCAATGTAGGATGCTGGGATGCCGGCTCTTTCTCATCCTCCAGAGTTCCTGCAGAAGGGCCCAGGGAACCC
This sequence comes from Zalophus californianus, assembly GCF_009762305.2. Lineage (NCBI taxonomy): Eukaryota > Metazoa > Chordata > Mammalia > Carnivora > Otariidae > Zalophus > Zalophus californianus. Next base: position 44,691,905 of record NC_045604.1, read on the forward strand.
AAAGCAGGGCCGGGGAGTGTATCCTCTGCAAATCGTAGGTGCTCAGTCCACACTCAGCAGCACCAGCACTGCTGAAGTCAGGCTCATCGTCCAGAAGATCCCACCTTGGATCCCGAGATCCAGAGAGGGATCCAGATCGGGATTCCAGACCATGTTTAACTTCCAGAGGCAAAGAGCAGGTGCCATGGCGGAGGCAAAGGCCTCTGATGCTGCAAAGGTCAAATGTCTTGACTTAAGACTGGAGGGGACGCAGGAAGAATAATGAGGTCAAGGAACCCTAGGATTGTTGAAGAGACGATTTTTTAAAAACAAATGCAGGTGTGTGCAGAGCACAATGTTCACAACGAAAGAGCACTGCTTGGGATCCCAGACCCGAGCAGGCGGAAGCAAAGGCTGGGCTAACAGAGCCAGAACTTTATTCACAGTAGAACAGTCCTAATCTAAAATTCTAGAATTTAAGACCAATATCTTTTAAGAATGAGAATTCATAAACCCATCAGACCAGCTGACAGCAAAAGGAAAACAAAAAGTTCTCTATTAAACAAAACCACACAAAAGTCAACTCAATCTTTCTCCACTCCCAATCTCCCGACCACCTCCCACCCTATTAAAAAAATATATCGTGAAAGTCAGGCACACTGGCACGCACTCAAATATGCAAACAAAATACAAAATACCCAAGGAAACCTTAGGGACCACCCAAGGGTTTTTCACTAGCTCCCCAGATGCTCTTTCTGTTTTTCTAGAAAAAAAAAATGAGTCAGGCTCTGACAGGTATGTCTAAGCAGTGAAGACTGAGGTCGGCTGAGATCCCCCTCCTCAGCCTCGTTGCTTACTAGTCGGTGTGGAAGAGTATCAACGATAAGTCAAGCAGGAAGGCTGAGGCTGGTGTTCTGTGGAAGGCGAGCTGCCTTGTTGTCCCGCAGCCTGGGGGCCCTCACCAGGGAGCACTGAGCTGCGTTCACGCAGCAACCCTGCCCATGGGCTCTGCCCCAAAGTGTGAAGCTCAGGGAGGAATGTGTGGGGAGGGTATTTCTGGAGGCAAAGTCTGACTGCGTGCAGGCGGGCGAACACAAACCTGAGGCAAACCATCATGAGATATCTGAGGAACACAGATTGTGGAACTGGCAGAGAATATGTAGCCCAACACTGCACTTTCCAGAAAATCACTCTGTGAGGAAAGCGGGGAGGTCATCTGCCCAGGGCGCTGACTCTGAGAGCTTCCCTGGATGTTGGCCTAAATCAGTGGATCAGTCCATTGTTTCTGATCAAGTCTGTCATCTGAAACGGAAAAGCATTGTGCTCGCTTCGGCAGCACGTATACTGAAATGGAAAAGCATTTGTTTCCAGATGGTGAGAATCTCCCACTCCATAGGCCTCCCTGCAAGAGCCAGGCTGGGAAATGCAGGAGAACCAGATTGCACACTCACTACTCCCCAGGGTGCTATGAAAGCTTGAAAAATCTGTTTCTCTGCCTTATCTTACATTTTCCCCACATTTTGTAGAATAAATAATTCAAAATAGAACGAAAAACCCAGGCAAGGCCAGTTGCTGGCCTGAAAATGTGCTCTGCCTCCTAACAGTGACTCATAAAACTCACACTCCCAGTTCGTTCCCAGGCTCAGGCGTGGAGGGGAGAGCGTGACATGTCGCAGCAGCACAGAGCCCCCTGGGACACAATTTAGACACCAGCCCGAACCCCTTTATATATTAAATTTATCTTCATAAATAGAGCATCCTAACTCAAGTGACCACAATACAAGGCCAAAGTCTGAGTTCTTTTTTTCCTCAAATATCTACACAAACCTTCAAATATCTACTAAACTCTACCCGCATGGCAAACTTGACGCCTCTTTAGGAGCCCTTCAGTTGCCATGATCGTCAAAGGCCAAGTCTCAGACAGACCCAAATACTGGATCCCTATTGGATGACAAAGACTAAGGTGAACAGGTCACTCTGGCTCCTGAGAGAGTTCCTTTAAACCAAAGCCCAATTAATTTGCTTTTAAATGATTTAACCCCCCCCCCCCCCGCAAACTTGTTACATACACAAGTTTTCAAGGTCACACGAGACCAACGGATGTGGTCCAGTTGGTTCGACTGCCCTGCCTGCCCATTTATTGATGTGACTGCCTTTCTCAGGGATGAGTCTCTGGGCCATACTGTTCATCCTTAATGTAGGAAGCAGTATCACACGAATAAAGACTGAAGGGCTAGGTGTCTGGATTGAAGTTTATCTCGATGGTTGCCATAAAGCCTATCTTCTAGCCATCTTAGGAAATTTAGGTTAAGTTTCCTTCTTATCCTCCCCTGTCAAGAATATATTAATTTTGCTCAATCACAGTAGACCACTTTGGTTAGAGGACTGTGACCACTAGAAGAAGCTGGAGCAAACAGACAAATAGCCCGTTAGAAAATTCAAGGGTGGTGAATCCCCCACGGAGCCTTCATAGCTCATCCCTCGAAGGCACAGCGTCCAGGGAGGTTGGTGACGGCAGGGCCTCTGTGTTCTTGGCGTTGCGGTGGATGTGACCTTGCTTCCGGGACTTCCAGGAATGGGTCCTGTCCCAGTCGGTGGCCACTGTCTCATTGTCCCAGATGGTCGAGGTCTCCGTGTCACTCAGATACCCCGGCTGGCCTGTGTAGTGTGTGGGGTAGATGAGCAAGGGTTCGGCGGAGAAGGCCTTCAGGTCCCTGGATTCATAATACTCCTTGTACTCAGCTCTGCAAACAAGAGGAGTGCAGGTGTGTGAGGAGGTAGGGCGTTTAGCGAACGGGGACCGGGGGTGGCGGGGGGGGGAGCAGAGGGGCCCTGCTGGTCCTCTCTTACATTGCCATGGGGGCCTTTGATGATTTTTAAAGTTGTGTCCTTTGGGGAAAAGTTTAGTCTACAAACACAGTAACAGTTTCATTACAAGCTTTCAGATGATCTAAACAAACATACGAAGAGAAAGGTCAGGATATTTCTGTTGTATTTGGTTGGACTTGTTTAAAACATGAATTTCAGGTCTTACTCTAAAAGCTGACACTTAAGCTCTGTTGGACCATCACGAGAGGGCAATGTGATCACTTTGTGGAAGATGCCCTGTTCTTGGATGAATAAATTAGTTGAGATCTGAACAGCAGTCTACACAGTCACACTGTGCAGGCTTGGAGGCAGGCCGGCTTGGCCCTGCACCCCAGCTCCCCATGAGTGTAAAGGGGAGGACAACTCGCCCCCCCCCCCCCCCGGGGCTCCTGTGCAGATCACACGAGGTGACATCTGCTTGGCTCTGAGCTCACTCAGTGCACCGTGCCTGTTAGTTTCCTTTCTGTTACAGGGATGATGGTTGACCTCCATGTTCCTACTAGGACACGGATATACAGTCAGCTCTATCAAAGAGGGTGAGGAGATCCGTCTTTGCTGAGGCCGGGAGACCAAATGAGCCAGATGCAGGATAGGAATTCTCAACCACTAAAATGAGGCCCAGCTAGTAAGGAGATCACCCAGCAACTGAGAGAAGGAGCCGAGGTTAGAATCTGGTCTCCTCCTCCATTAATGAATTTAGGACCCATTGACTGAGCAGCTATTATGGGTAGAGTTGGGACTAGGTTCTCAGGACACAGGGATGTGAGACTGTTCCTGCCTCAGTGGGCTCACAGGTTAGTGGGGAGACTGACTCGTAAACCACCCATCTCCACACCCTTCAAACAACGCTAGGTCAGAGTAAGCTCCTGCGTAAGGGGAGCCCTGAGCATCACACTGCCTTCTTCCATAGATACCCTGCTCAGGGGCCACCTCCACCCTCCCCGAGCTTCTAACGCACCTCTGTGGCTGCAGTCTCACAGTAAGTACATCACGAGGACCGTTCGTGAGTCTGAATTCCCGACCAGACCGTAAGCTCTGCAGGGAGGGGGACCCCTGCCTGCCCAACAAGTACACACAGCGGACTAAGAAATGAACTGAACACTTGAAGGTGCTCAGGAAGATGACCTTCACCTTCAGGTGTATGAGTTTTTGGAAATAAGAAGATCAAAACAAGGAGAGGACCGAGCATATTATGTCCAGGTAAACTACACACGGGGTATTACAGAGGGCTGCCACGCAAGACTCGCCCTTTCAGCCTCGGCTTCCCCATCTGTACAAGGGGATAGTCACTCCAGTCAGCCTCTCTGAGTTGTGATTATGGAAAGATCATTTAGGAAAGCAGGGCATGCTTTAGAAAATACCACGCACTACCGAGAATCTGAGGAGCACGATATATGAGTGGGGTGAGCCCTCAAAGGGCAGGCAGTGTGGGGAGACTCACACAGGATGCTTGTTGTACATGATGGGCAGGAACTCATCCACTGGCAGCATCTTCCCAAAGGGATCGGCTCCAACCAGCTTCTGTGCTCCTTCCAGAGAGATGACATAGCCCAGCGTCCAATAGGAGTAGTCAGCTTCGACCAGATTTCCCACATTGGGTACCGCTTTCTCGGGCTCTTTCACCTGCATCCTCTTCCTGCCAATATAACTAGAAGGAAGCGGATGGAGGAGCAAAATTCCAATTTGAATATTAGACATCCGGAAGAACAGAGCAGAGCACAGGTTTGTGGATACTTTTGAACGCTGGGACCAACTGTGTCTTACATCAAAAGTATCACCACAACATGCGTCCCATCCCCAGCAATGACTGGCACCTGCCATGAGGGGGGCCATTTTCCTGGCTCCATCTACCAACATCCCAACTGCTCTTGCCTAGCACTGTGCTCCAGCCTGGAAGTTAAACTCTAGAGAGACTAAAAGATCCTTCCGATCATTTCCCAAAGACAGTATGTGTTTACAGAGGTTGGAAGTGGACAAAAAGGGCTCAGAGGTGAGATCCCTAGAGTTTCAGCCTTCGATGGTCTCCGGATAGCTCTCCAGATGCTGACGGTAAACACAGGACAGAAAACACTGTGGGGAAGACACAGTCTACAGTCAAAGACCCGGGAACCCCAGGGGCCCCAAGTGGGTCCTTCCTGGGAAGAGTGAGTGACAAAGCCTGCCTGGCTTTCTCTTCCTCACATGCACCTAGCTCCGCCCTCATTTTGCTCTGAGAAAAGCACCTGGCCTTCTCGAAGAGCTTCTGCAACAGCCATTCCAGCTTCCCCACAGTCTACTCACAGACCTGTGATCCGTCACTTTTGTCTGGACCCCACTTGCTTTCCACCTGCCTGGAGCAAGCTGAGGAGGTGAGGGCTTCCTGCCTGGGGGTAAAGCCCTGCCTTCCTCTGTTTTGCCTTAAGACTCTCTCTTTCAACATTTAAAGGACTGCTCTTGTCAAGACATCTCAGGATTGGTGGCATGAGTCGTTGTTCACCTTCTCAGGACACCAAACACAGATCCTCTCAGCCACCGTCCCTTCAGACTAAAGCGTCTGAATTTCTCTCAGGTACCATCAAGTGGAAGAGAAACTCCCACTGAGCCTTTGACAAGTGGCTAGAGTGACAGGACCGGAGTTTGTACTCAACGGGTTCATTTTACATAGTTCAAATTGAAATTTTAAAATAAAATTGAAGATGTGTAAAATATTTTTTCCATTAAACACCGTTGTTTCGGTAGGACTGCAGTCTATTGCAGCGGCTGAAAACAGCATCTAGACTTAGACGTGTTGTGAGCATAAAATACACACTGGATGTTAAAGATGGTAGAAAAGGGGCACCGAGAGGCTCAGTCGGTTAAGTGTCGGACTCTTGGTTCTGGCTCAGGTCATGATCTCAGGGTCCTGAGACCCAGCCCCATGCTGGGCTCCGCACTGGGCGTGGAGCCTGCTTGAGATTCTCTTTTGCCCTCTCCCTCTGCCTCTCTCTCTCTCTCTCTCTCCCTCTAAACAAACAAACAAAAAATGAAAAAGTTTTCAAACAAAAATAAAAACAAAAAACAATGTAGACTATCTCATTAACAGTTTTTAAATATTGATTACATATTAAAGTAATAAGATTCAGAGACATTGGGGTAAATAAAATGTATTATTAAATTCTCCTAATGTATTTTTTACCATTTGAATGGGATCACTACAAAATTTCAAATGATGTATGTGGCTCATGTTATGTTACTGTTGGACAGCACTCCAATGGTTTGTTCTACTCTTCCCATTTACTATTTCCTTTTCTGGAGAAATGTAACATAGCAGCCATGGACAGCTTATCAGCTTTCATGTTTGAGTTTCAGTAACATTTGTTTTTGTTCGTTTTAGAAAGAGATAGGGAAGGGGCGCCTGAGTGGCTTAGTCAGATAGGTGTCCGACTCTTGATTTCAGCTCAGGTCAGGATCTCAGTGTTGTGAGATCGAGCCCCGTGTTGGGCTTCGTGCTCAGTGCAGAGTCTGCTTAAGATTCTCTCTCTCCCTCTCTCTCTACCACCCCAAATGGCTTGCATGCTCTTTCTGTCTCAAGAAAGAAAGAAAGAAAGAAAGACAAAAATTTGAGACCACTGTCATTCTTGAATAGTATATAATTGATATTAATGGCATATTTTCCCTTGATCAGTCTGTGAAATTTAGAAAAGATTTTTGTTTTGTATCCCTATCATTCCTTGTACCCATATCCTTATCCAATCATTCTGCTTTCTTGGCTCTGTCATTTTTTTTTTTTTTTGAGATTATTTATTTATTTATTTGTCAGAGAGAGAGAGAGAGAGAGCACAAGCGGGGGCAGGGGCAGAGGGAGAGGGAGAAGCAGGCTCCCTGCCGAGCAAGGAGCCCGATGCGGGGCTCGATCCCAGGACCCTGGGACCATGACCTGAGCGGAAGGCAGACGCTTAACGACTGAGCCACCCAGGCGCCCCAAATCTGTTGGTTCCTTGTCCCAAGAAATGCACCAGCTGAGCCACAAGTGGACAAGGACATGCGTCAATCATAAGTCTTAGACTTCCCAAGCCCAGTCCTCTGATTCCGAGGCTTAAGTGAAAGTTGTCTTTGCAGGTCATGTGAGCACAAAATGGCTTCCAGGCTCCATGCCCGTGAGGCGTAGCCACAGGCTGCAGAGCTACAGACTCAGACTGAGGTGTGGGGACTTCTGGAGGCTTATAGGAACAGGCAAGGATCCTAAGGGACAGTGCAGAATCTAATCACAGGGCTGACATCTGACAGGGAGCCAGTCTCTTTTTATTACACCATACTGATTTCTGGGTCTCTTCCCCATGGATTAGTTGAGTCACTACTAGGTTTCTTTTGGGCTCAGAATGGTATGTTTTCTGAGAGAACAAGTATTCCACTTGGGCCCATAGTTAAGTTTCCCTCCGAGGATGGGAGGAGTAGGGACAGCTTGTCTGCTGCAGCCACTCCAAAGGAACAGGCTCTGATTTGATGAAATTGCCTTCGACACGCAGCTGGGCAGTGTACATAATGCTTGGGAACTTTCTGCCTCACTGGAGAGAAGTAAAAAGTGTCATTTGGTTTAAAAAGAAAATGAGAGAGGGGGGTGAGAGACAGAGGGAGGGAGGGGGAGACAGCACGAGGCGGAGGGAGGGAGGGGGAAGGAGAGGAAGAAGGGGAGAGAGAGAGAGAGAAACAGAGAGAGAGAGACAGAGAGACATTTAATTCCCAGAGACAGCTACCAGACCATTAACTAAATGTCAATTCAGAACCAGCATTACCCTGGTAAGCCTTTGCACACTTCCCTTCCCAAGAGAGGCACTCTCATGCTGACCTTCAGCCCCCATACTCTCAGAGGCTACAGAGGAAACCTGCTCTCAAGTGTAACACAGGACTCTTGCCCTTGAATGAATGCCTCCCCCTCTCTCTTCACACCTCTCCATGCACCTGTTGCTTCACTCGTGGGATTTCTGCTGTGCTCCCACGTGAGCGCTCAGGCTGAAGACCCCTGACCAGCAGGCAGGCTCCAGGTCTCACCAAGAATCTCCCACCGTTTCTTTCTCAGCCCACAGAGTATATAGATGCAGAAACCAGGGCCTGTCCTCCACTCACTTCTTGTTTGTGGGAACATTTATGGAGAGAAAGTTGGCAAAGTGGAAGCACGAGCTCTATCTCCTATCAGCTGGGGAGGTGGAGCTTGTTGCCCCTTGAACAGGACTGAGTCCTCTCAGTGCTCTGGGATAAACTTGTCTTGCCACTCACATCAGTTCCCAATCCAGCTGAGCCTGGTCAATGTCATCCATCAGCTTCATCAGCTTCTTCTTAAACTGATGTTCAAAGCGCACATCATCCTCAATAACCAGAGTCTTCTCCAGCTCTCGGTCAATCACCTGTAAAGATCATCAGTGGGAAGAGACCTTATGAGAAGTCCAATACCTACTTTTTATTAGGTGAATAGACATTAAAAAGTCAAGAGTATAGTAGCACAGTATGTAATAGCTCATAACTGGAGTCCAAGCAAACGTCATCAGTGGTAGAGTGGATAAATAAACTGGGATATATTTTCAGCAGTGAGGATGTACGATCTACAATTAAATGCAATGTTATGGGTGAATCTCCCGAATGTAATCCTGAGAGGCTATATACCTCAATACCCTATGGTTCCATTCATACGAACAAAAGTACAAAAGCAGAAAAAACTATTCTGTGCTGTTAGAAGTCAAGATGGTGATTACCCTTGGGGACTGTCCCCTAGAAGGAAATATGGAGCACGTGCTTCTGGGGTGCTGGTAACCTGTTTCTTGAGCTGGGTGCTGGTTGACACGGCTGTATTTTTATTTCATTTGTGAAATTTCATTGGCCTGTATTTTACGATTTATTTAATTTTGTATGTCTCTATTACATTTCACCTAAAGTTTAAAGAAAAAACATAGGCATAGACTGGGTCGTTCAAAGAGGGAAGGCAATCAAGGGGTCCTTCTTTAGGGACTTTCTCTTTTCTTGTGGGAACTGACCCTTAATCAAGAGCCCCACACTCCAATGCCTCCCTCCATCTAAGCCATGGGTTCAAGTCCTGGCTTTGCCCCTTCTTACCTAGACAAGATATTTACTCATTTTCTCTTGGATAAAATGAACCCATGCATCCTGACCCACTTCATACGATCTGTGTGACTTCTTGTATGAAATCGTTTAATAAATGATGACATGCTAGATACATACAATACAAGGCATTCCTACTAAGGATAAGGATACATCAAAAGGAGTGTGGCCTCCTGAACATGGGTATCTTCCCGTTATCATCTCAAGCGGCAACAAGGCTCCCTCTCCCTGTTTGTTGCTGGCCTTGTGTCAGAGGGAGACACGAGGCAACAGAAACTTCCAAGCATACTTCCAGAACAGTTACGGCTTCACTATCTGGCTGTAATTCACCTACAAAGTCCCACTTTCCTTCCTCCTTATTATAAAACCGCATATCTAAAACAAGCATTATTTACCTCTTTCCAGACAGAGTAGTGGCTGAGAAAGCAGCCGATTTCACCCCTGGTGAGAGGCCTAGAGGAGTAGGGATCTCGATATCCAGGCAGCATTTCAATATTCAGGGCCTTCAGCTGACTTGTGTTGAGTGCTCTGCAAGACAGAGAACATGTCTGAAAATTAACAAGTTGAGATGTTCCCCCTACAGAAGCCAGAAAGAGAGAGTCCTGGATGTTCCTCAAAGCCCTTCTGCGCATTGAGGAAGACTTCTCAGGTTTCCCATCAGCTCTTAGGAGCCCCTCAGGGTTAACGTGTCATGGCAGCATTACAAGCTTGCCAAAGACAAGAGGATGTCTTATACTTGGTTATATCCCTCACAATTGCCAACGTATTTCTAAGTATTACCAGTTTTTTGACAGCTTTGAAAAAGTATTTTCCTAACGAAGGACAAGTGGCTAATAGCATTAAATACTGGAGGGGATGGGGATAGGAAGAACTGTGTACGTGGGCATGTCTTTCCTTTGGACCTAATTTTTTTTTTTTTGAAGGTAAGAACAAAACTAGCAGAGACGATCTTGTGAGCAGAAAGAGAGAAGTGACTCCCTACATACAAAGTATTCTCAACAAGATTAACAGCTGATTCTCAGAAACCATGGAGGCCAGAAGGCAGTGGGTTGACATATTCAAAGTGCTACCCTGAAAAACACTGTCAACCAAAAATTCTATATCTCGTCAAACTATCCTTCAAAAATAAAGGAGAAATTAAAATATTTCCACATAAACAAACAGCATTTGTCACTAGCAGATCCACTCTACAAGAAACACCAAAGGGAGTTCTAAGGCCGATATGAAAGAAATTAGAGAGTGACATAAATCCATATAAAGAAATAAAGAGCATGGGGACATGTGACTGCATAGGTAGATATAAATGACAGTATAAATGTTTTTCATTGATAACTCTTTTTTTCTCTTTAAATTTTCTGATTTAAATTATAGCTGTGTAAAGCACTAATTGTAAGTCTCTGTTAAAGGGCATGTAATATAGAAAGAAGTAAATTGTTTGACAACAATAGAACAAAGGATGGTGAAAGGAATGAAGCAGTATAGAAGCTAAGCTTTTGTAGACCACTGACACTCAATTGGTTCTTTTAATCAAGATATAATTGACATATAACATTATATTAGTTTCAGATATATATTGACTTGATATTTGTATATATTATGGAATGATCACCGCACTAGGTCTAGTTAACATCCGTCACCCCACATAGTTAAAAAATTTTTTTCCCGTGATGAGAACTTTTAAGACCTACTCTCTTAGCAACATTCAAATAAGCAACGCAGTGTTGTTAACTGCAGTCACCATGCTGTGCACAACAGCCCCACGACTTATTTATTTTATAACTGGAAGTTTGTATCGACTCACCTCCCTTCATCCATGTTACCCACCTTCCAACACTGCCCCTGGCAATCACCTCTGTTTTCTGTATCTATGAATTTGGGGTTTTTTTCTCTTTAGATTCCACTTATAAATGAGACCATCTGGTATTTGTCTTTTTCTGTCTGACCTATTTCACTTAGCATAATGCCCTCAAAAGCCATCTATGTTCTTACAAATGGCAGGACTTCCTTTTTTAATGGATGAATATTTCATTGTATATATTTATATACACCACATCTTTTTCAAAATTTTTTTATTGTTATGTTAATCACCATACATTACATCATTAGTTTTTGATGTAGTGTTCCATGATTCATTGTTTGTGCATAACACCCAGTGCTCCACGCAGAACGTGCCCTCTTTAATACCCATCACCAGGCTAACCCATCCCCCCACCCCCCTCCCCTCTAGAACCCTCAGTTTGTTTTTCAGAGTCCATCGTCTCTCATGGTTCATCTCCCCCTCCGATTTACTCCCCTTCATTCTTCCCCTCCTGCTATCTTCTTCTTCTTCTTTTTTTTCTTAACATATATTGCATTATTTGTTTCAGAGGTACAGATCTGTGATTCAACAGTCTTGCACAATTCACAGCACTCACCATAGCACATACCCTCCCCAATGTCTATCACCCAGCCACCCCATCCCTCCCACCCCACCCCTAGTCCAGCAACCCTCAGTTTGTTTCCTGAGATTAAGAATTCCTCATATCAGTGAGGTCATTTGATACATGTCTTTCTCTGATTGACTTATTTCACTCAGCATAACACCCTCTGGTTCCATCCACGTCGTTGCAAATGGCAAGATCTCCTTCCTTTTGATGGCTGCAACACCACATCTTTTTTATCCATTCATCCACTGATAGGACTCTTAGGTTGGCTATTGTAAATACTGCTGCAAGAAACATGGGGGTACATATGTTTTTTTCTTTTTTGAGGTTGTTTTTTCATTTTCTTTGGATAAATCCCCAAAAGTGGAGCTGCTGGGTCATAGGGTAGTTCTATTTTTAATTTTTTGAGGAACCTCCATACTGTTTTCCATAGTGCCTGCACCAATTCACATTCCTATCAACAGTATATCAGTGTTCCCCTTTCGTTACATCTTTGTCACCACTTGTTATTTCTCGTCTTTTTGATAATTGCCACTCTGAAAATATGAGGTGATATCTCACTGTGGTTTGGCTTTGCCTTCCCCTGGTAATTAGTGAGGTTTAGTACCTTTTAATGTGCCTGTCGTCTACCCTTTAATGTACCTGTTGTCCAAAGAATGTCTTCTTTAGAAAAATGTCTACTTAGATCCTTTGCCCATTTTTTAAATCAAGTCATTTGGGTTTTGTTGTTGTATGAGTCTTCATTGAGTTGTATGAGTCTTTATATATTGTGGAAATTAGCCCCTTATCAGGTATATGATTTGCAAATATTTTCTCCCATTAGGTAGGTTGCCTTTTCATTTTGTCGATAATTTCTTTTACTATGTAGTCCCACTTGTTTATTTTTGCTTTTGGTGTCAAATCCAAAAAAAAAAAAACAAACATTGGCACAAATAACGTTGAGGACCTTAACCCATATGTTTTCTTATAGGAGGTTTGTATTAATATAAACCAGATTGCTATACATTGAAATGGTAATTGTAATCTCCATGACAGTCACTGAGAAAATAACTAAAAATATATAGTAAAAGAAACAAGAGAATTAAAATGATAGAGTAGAAGGTATCTTTTTAATACAAGAAGGCAATAATGAAGAACAGAGTGACAAAAAAGACGTAAGACATATAGAAAACAAATGGAGACTGGCAGACCTAAATCCTACCCTATCAGTAATTACACTAAATATGAATGAATTAAACCCTACAATCAAAGGCAGAGCTTAGCAGAATGAGTTTTTAGGAACATGATTCAACTATGTGCTGTCTACAAGAGACAGACTAGATTCAAAGACACAAATAGGTTTAAAGTGAAAGGATGAAAAAGGATATAACCAGTAGCCACAAGAGAGTTGAAGGAGCTATATTAATATTTGACAAAGTAAACTTTTAAACAAAAGCAATTATTAGAGATAAAGATTAATAAAAAATCAACCCATCAGAAAGACAAAAATTGTAATTATACATGCACCTTACACCAGAGCAAAAACATGAAGCAAAAACTGAGAAACTGAAAAGAAAGAGACTATTTAACACTAATACTGGGAGACTGGGGCGCCTGGGTGGCTCAGTTGGTTGAGCGACTGCCTTCGGCTCAGGTCATGATCCTAGAGTCCCAGGATCGAGTCCCACATCAGGCTCCTTGCTCAGCGGGGGGTCTGCTTCTCCCTCTGACCCTCTTCCCTCTCGTGCTCTCTGTCTCTCATTCTCTCTCTCAAATAAATAAATAAAATCTTTAATAATAATAATAATAATACTGGGAGACTTTAATAAGGCACTATAAATAATGGGTAGAACAACAAGGCAGAAGAACAACAAAGAAACAGAAGACTTGAACAACACCACAAACCAACTAGACCTGACAGATACTATAGAACATTACACCCAATAGCAGCAAAATACACATTCTTCTCAAGTTCACATGCAACATTCTCTAAGAAAAACCTTGTGTTAAACCATAAAAACTGTATAGATCATAAATTAAGCCTCAGTAATCATATAAGGCATGTTCTCTGACCACAATGGAATTAATTAAAAATCAATAACAATCGGAAATTTGGAAAATTCACAAATATGTGAAATTAAACAACACACTCCCAAATAGCTAATGGGTCAAAGAAGAAATCACAAAAGAAACGAGACAATAGTTAGAGATGAATGAAAATGAAAACAAGGCATACCAAAACTTACAGGATGCACTTAGTGTAGTACTTGGGAAGGTTAGCTATGGTCATAAATGCCTATATTAAAAAAGAATACCTCAAATGAATAATCTGATCTTCCATTTTAAGAAATGAGAAAAAGGAAGGCAAAGTAAACCCAAAGCAAGCAGAAGGAAAAAATTAGGACTAGAGTGGAAATAAGTGAAATAGAGAATAGACAAACGATAGAAAAAAATCAACAAAACCAAAGAGTTGGTTCTTTGAAAAGATCAACAAAACTGATAAACCTTTAGCTAAGCTGATCAAGAAGAAAAAAAAAAGGTAGACTCAAATTATTTAAAAAAAGGAATGAAAGAGTGGGCAGACTCTTATTGACCTTAGGGAAATATAAAGGATTATAAGATAATACTATGAACAATTGTATGCCAACAACTTAGATAACCTAGAAAAAAACTGATGAATTGTTAGAAAATTACAAATCGATGACTCAAAAAGGAATAGACATTCTGAATACACCTATAACAAGTAAAGCAGTTGAGTTAGTAATAAAATTTCCCACAAAGAAAGACCCATAATCAGTTAGCTTCTTTGGGGAATTTTGCCAAGCATCTAAAGAATTAACACAAATCTTTCACAAACTTTTCCAAAAGACAGAAGAGGTAGGAACATTTCCCAACTCATTCAATGAAGCTAGTATTATCCTGATACCAAAACTAGAAAAAGACATCACAAGAAAACTATAGACCAATATCCTTTATTAATATAGACCCAAAATTCTCAAGAAAATACTAGCAAACAGAATTCAGCAACATATCAAAACGATTATACACCATGATCAAATGGGATTTATTCAGGATTGTCAGACTTGTTTCCCATGTGAAAATCAATCAATATAATACAGCGTATCAATAGACAAAAAGATCACATGGCTACACAATCATCTCAATAGGCACAGAAAAAGCATTTGACAAAATCCAACTATATACGGATTGAATGTTTATATTCACCCCAAGTTCATAAGTTGATGGTATTAGGAGGTAGGGCCCCAAGTCATGATGGTGAAACTCTCATAAATGAGATTAGTGCCTTTATAAAAAGAGACATGGGAGAGGGTGCTTCTTCTCTCTCTTCTCTTGGCTGTGTTAAGGGAACAGCAAGAAAATAGCATCTACAAATCATAAAAGGGGCCTCTCGCCAGAATCCAACCACACTGGCACCCTGCTCCTGGACTTCTCAGCCTCCAGAACTATGAGAAATAAATGTTTGTTTTTAAGCCCCTAGCCTATGGTAATTTGTTAAAGCAACCCAAACTGACAAAGACACCAACACCCTTTCACGATAAAAGCACTCCATTAAATAGGAATAAAAGAGAACTTCTTCTATTCAGGAAAGGCCAACTATGAAAACCCACCACACACTAATATCATACTTAATGGTGAAAGATTGAGTGCTTCCCCTAATATCAGGAGCAAGACAAGGATGTCCACACTATTTCTGTTCAACATTTACTTGAGGATCTAACCAGAGAAATTAGGCAAACAAAATAAGTAAATGATATTCAGATTAGAAAAGAGGAAGTAACACTATCTACATTTGCAGATGACATAGTCTTGTATATAAAAATCCTGAGGAGGAATACACACACACACACACACACACACACACACACACACAC
Organism: Zalophus californianus; assembly: GCF_009762305.2. NCBI lineage: Eukaryota > Metazoa > Chordata > Mammalia > Carnivora > Otariidae > Zalophus > Zalophus californianus. Next base: position 44,707,116 of record NC_045604.1, read on the forward strand.
ACAAACACACACTGGGTTGGAACTAGTAAGTGAGTTCAGCAAGGATGCAGAATATAAGATCAATATGTAAAAATCAATTCTATTTCTATATACTTAGCAGTGAGCAATCTAAAAATGAAATTAGAGAAACAACTTCATTTACCATAACACCAAAAAGAGTAAAATACTTAGGAATAAATTTAACAAAAGAAACACAAGACTTCTACATACTAAAAACTATAAAAAATCATTCAAAGAATTAAAGATCTAAATAAATGGAAAGATATCTCATGATCATGAACCAGAAGACTTCAAGTTATTATGATAGAAATGGTCCCCCCAGCTGATCCACAGATTCAATGCAATTCCAATAAAAATCCCAGCTATCTTTTCTTTGTGTAAAATGACAAGCTGATGCTAAAATTCATATGGAAATGCAAGGGATCTAGAATAGCCTAAACCATCTTGAAAAAGAATAAGAAAGTTAAAGGACTCAGACTTTCTTACATATAAAGTTACAGTCAAATGATAGTGTGGTATGACATAAGGATTGACATAATACATCAGTGGAATCCAACTGAGAGTCTAGAAATCAACCCTTATATTTATAGTCAATTGATTTTGAGAAGGGTGATGACAGTTTAACGGGGGCAGTTGGGGCAGAATAGTCTTTTTAACAAATAGTGCTAAGAGACCCAAACTATGTGCAAAAGAAGGAATCTGAATCCCTATCTCACACCATATAAAATATTAACTCAAAATGGAGCAAAAATTGAATGTGAAGAGAGCTCTATGAGGCAGAACTATAAAACTCTTAGAAGAAAAGATAGAAATAAGTTTTTGTGACTTTGGATTTGGCAATGGATTCTTAGATATAACACCAAAAGTGGAAGCAACAACAAAAATGTATATTGGGCTTCATCAAAATAAAAAACTTGTTTTGCAATGGATGCCATTATGAATTGAAAAGACAACACATAGGAGAAAATATTTGCAAATTTTGTATCTGACAAGAGACTTGTATGAGGAACAAATAAAGAACTCTTACAATTCAACTAGTTTCCCCTGGTCCATGTGGCCTATAAATAAAATTTGGGCTCTCAGGTATTTGAAGCAGTGGTTCCCAAACTCTCATGCACCAAAGAAAATGTTGCCAGATTTAGCAAGTAAAACATGGACCATCCAGTCAAATTTAAATTTCATATAAACAATGAATAATTTCTTAGTGTAAGCCCATGCAATGTTTGGGATGAATTTAACTGAGTGTCCTATATTTTATGTGGCAACCTTACCTAAGAATCACCTTGAGGCTTCTCAAGTTCAGATTCCCAGGTCCTGATTCAGCAGCCCTGGGCTGGGACTCAGGAAGCTGCTCTCTCTTAACCCTGGAGACCTGACATGGGTGTCCAGGCCACATTTTGAGAAACTCTGATTAAATGCTCTAAAAGTCATAAGAAGCTTCACAATAGCTTCTAGCCATACTCCTTAGAACCATTCACATTCCAAACTAACAAAAAACATGGAACTGTAGGTTTTGCAAAAATCTATGCCTTGAAATAAAGTGTCAAATAAAAGGGTAAAGGAAAGCAAAATAATAAACAACAGCTATAGCAAAACTCTTGAAGGAATTCAACGAAGTTCCCTGTGGGATTTTCCTGCCATATTCTTGGGAAAGGTGATCAGCCCAGGCAGGCTATGGTAAGATCTCACACAACAGGATATACAGATGGTTATGCATTTTTCCTCACTTATTCTCCTCAGGTGGCCCAAGTTTGGCCACTTTGCTCTAAATCAGGCTCTAAATGCAACTCTAAATGCATTCCTTCCAGTACACGTTGGAAAGCTGGAAACCACCACAACCATTGCAAAAACCCCCAGAGAAAGGGGAAAATCACTTCCACTGTGAGCCTTCAGCATAATGAAGGCCAGAGTTCGCTGGATGGTGAGTGGATTTCCGGCCTACTCTACATGGTGAAATTAATTTAAATGCTGCTATCATTCATAAAGCTTTTCCCAAAGTAGGCTGCATGTGGCCATTGTAACAATGTGTCCATCTTCTAATGACTCTAGATTCCTCCTGCTGAGCACTAACCCTCTGTCAGAGAGGGCATCTCCCCACTCCAGCCATATCTGCAAGGATTCAAGAAAAAACCCAACCCACTTTCCATCCACAGCCTCGACAATCTTGACCTCAATCTCTTGCTCGTACAGGGTGCGTAACATCCGGTCCCGCCTGTCCTTTCTGCGCTTGAGGTTGATCATGAAAATCTAACACAGAAAGAAAAAAGGAAAAGAAACACAGATTATTCAAGTCTTACTTTAGGCTGTTTGAAAAGTTAAGTAAATGTAAGGACCAAAGTTTTAATTAGAATAAGGAGTGGAAGAAAATAGGGAAAACCGTGGTGAAGATCTGTTTATATTTCATATCAAGTCAAATGATATTAATTCAAACAGAATGACTTTCAAAACTGAACCATCTGTGGTGACTTCACCCTCTCTTTGTTTCTCTGACGCTTGTTGGTGGACAGGTTTGCCGTGTTCTTGAGATAGGAAAGTTCAAAAAAATTACCCTTCAGGAGGCCAAGTGTGAATTAAACCCCAAATAGAAGACTCCGAGGTAGGAGGCAATTGGGCAAGTGTGTTAGATTTGTCAGCTGACCTAAGTCTACATCCTGACTGTTATTTACTAAGTGTCTGCCTTGGCCCAATTCCCATGCCTCAGTTTCCTCATCTGTAAAACTGGGTTGATACTGGTCCTATCTCATGGGTTCTAAATATTAGCTATTCTTAAAGTTCATATCCACTCTAATAAAGTAATTCAAGGAATGAGAAAAATCTAGTCTTAACACATTCCTTGCATTTCCAAAGGTTCCAAACAGAATTATCAAGGTCTCAATGTTAAGAGCTTCTTGACCAGAATTGTTCAACTTCCCTAGAGATAAGGGAATTTCTCTGAAAGAAGTAAAGAGAAGGGACCCTACCTTTGGAGTCAGCCCTTTGATGGAAGGGAGAAATGGAAAAGCATCATTTCCACATCATACTAGTCCATGAAGTCCCCAAGAATATGCATCCAGATTCCTGCCCAAGGGGGTTGGGTCCATCTTTAGTCCCTCATCTTAGCCCCTACATTCCTGATGGCTGCCCTAAACACATACATATCATGAAGCCATGGCAGGGAGTTATGGAGAGTGAGACAGTCCTGACTACTCTCAGATTTAAGGAGCCACAGAAATACCTCAAGACTCATGAACACTGTTAACAGGTAAATATGTGTATTCCCAAGGTCCTTTTGCTACAAGCAGTAACAAACTCGCTCTGAACATTAAATTAGTCCTCTAAGGTACGAGACTTCAGCTGCCAGCAAGAAATACTGATGACACGTAGCATGGAAAAGGAGAAACCCATAGGAATAAGCTGAATGACATTGGCTTCATCCTGACTTAACCACCAGATGACTTTGAGGAAGACAGTGAATGCTTCAGGGTCCAGTTCGCTTGTTCATTAAAGGGGGCGTTGAACAATTTCATCTCGCAAGTACAACACAGATTAAAATGCCTATGATATGTGGTTTAGATAAAGCTTGCTTTATGCCATGCCTAGAATAAAGAAGAAACTATGTCTTGTAACCAGCCTGGCGTTCAGACTTTACTGGAGATGAAGCTTTGGTTCACAGTCATCCTGAATGTAATCGTCACTAATGTTCTATGTTTTACTGGATCAAAAGCTACACTAAAATTTCAACCCTTCCTTCCAAAATATTCTCACTTCCATCCATGTGTAAAGCTTTGAGCAAAGAAAATGATGGGAAAACAAGATGTCCTCTTGAAAGAAATTATCCACCTAATTTAGGGCAAAGTGAATTCGGTGCATCATGATTTCATTACTTCTCTTGATTACCTGAGTATTTTTTTTTAAACATAATTTCTGTGGTGACTGTACTTGCCTTGTTACTTGGGACTTCATAACTTAATGGGTTGTGTTCTTTTACATTTCACATTCTTCCTGTTTAGGATCACAGTGTGATGGGCCATGTTTCATCCCACAATTTTAAAAGATATGGAAAGGAAGGGGCATTTCCTCCTGTGTGTACATGGAGCTGCCCGAGGTCATTCCAGGAGAACAAAAACAAACCCAAATCAACCCCCCCCCCCAAATGAACAGAAATACAACAAAAAGTCCCCTCAAACCAGAGACCTCTAGTCTGGGAAGACTTTTGTAAATAATAATTCAGTCCCAGCTTCTGCCAGGACAAGTGCAGTGAAAATTGTAACCATAAGGAAAAACACAGACAGCTTGCTCATACTTAGTGAATAGTAAACAGAGAAAGAGCCACAGAGCCAAATGCAGCCCAGACACTACCAACAAGGTCAGGGAGTTCTGGGAGAATGAGAAAGGCCGGTGAAAATCCCTTTTTCCACCATCTTATCTCTGTTCTAGAGCCCAGGGTAATTATTTCCTGCACCTGTATCACCTCCTAGAGTTGGCATTTTCCAAAAGACTTCTAGGGTGACCCAGTCCTTACACCCCCATCCAAATGGAAGACCAGAGCTAGAAGATCCTGGTTTTGCCCCATTTGATTTCCTTCGGCTTGGTCCCCATAGGAATGTGTTTAACCAGAAAAATGAATCTATGTGAAGATACTTGTGTTCTTTCACCTGGAGAACTGAAGGCTGATGAGGGTTGCAGGGAAGGACAGCGTTAGTAAGATGTGGAAGTTGGGACAGTGCGTGGTGTGGACCAAACTTTTCCGCAGCCCCAGTTGTTTTTAAAAATTATTTGCTCTTTATTCTAATTCCTCTCTTCCACATTAAAATCATCTCTTCTCGGGCGCCTGGGTGGCTCAGTTGGTTAAGCGACTGCCTTCGGCTCGGGTCATGATCCTGGAGTCCCGGGATCGAGTCCCACATCGGGCTCCCTGCTCAGCAGGGAGTCTGCTTCTCCCTCTGACCCTCCCCCCTCTCATGCTCTCTATCTCTCATTCTCTCTCTCTCGAATAAATAAATAAAATCTTTAAAAAAAAAAAAATCATCTCTTCTCATTCTGCCCTCTGTGGAAACAGCATCATAGCTGCTAACTCTTTCTATTTAGTATTCATGAAATACTCTTTCCCATTCCTGAAGCCCAGATTCACATCAATTTTTTAAAAGAAATACCAATGCCCATCCCAGGAGCTTTTAGATGGCTATACCTGGGGACATGCGTGACCCAGCACAGAATGATAAGCAAGGCTTTTTCTTTCACTGGAGCGATGGCAAGAGCACACAGCGCAAAACCTGGCCTGTAACATACCCAGAACCCATGGAAAAGTTCTATCTCAGTGTGTGGATTCCTGAGGCACCATCCTACCCTTTAGATCACCAGAGTCTTGAGTACTGATCAGCAGCTACACGACATAAGGGACCCGCAAAGGATTCAGTGACTTGGAGTCACACTTCGGCCACTCCCAAGTAGCTGTTGTGTATATTACCAAGAGAGGTATTTCTTTATATTCTTGCTTCCTTCTTCACGCAATCAAAACTTTATATTAAATATGGCCCTTGGAGTGCTATTATGAAGTTCTTGTCCACTGAAAGGCAGAATTTTACAACAGGTTTCCTTTTTCCTCTTTTTCTTTTTCCTCTCAACCCTGCCCTCAGCTTTTTTCCATGGAAGAACAGCACAGAGAAAAGAAAGCACAGACTGTTCCAGAATGGTTTCTATCCACTCAGAATAAAGTTAAGGTCCTCTAATGCTTAAAACATTATCTTCTTGGGTGCCTGGGTGGCTCAGTTGGTTGAGCGACTGCCTTCGGCTCAGGTCATGATCCTGGAGTCCCGGGATCGAGTCCCACATCGGGCTCCCTGCTCGGCGGGGAGTCTGCTTCTCCCTCTGACCCTCTTCCCTCTCGTGCTGTCTATCTCTCATTCTCTCTTTCTCTCAAATAAATAAATAAAATCTTAAAACATTATCTTCTTTACCCTTGAATCTTTATAGGAAGGTTTACAAAATATAGCAGCATCTGCTCCTAGAAAACACAAAATTCACTCATGATTAAATACTAACTTCTTTCTAACCCAATGATTAATTTGTTTTTACCTTTTACCTTTTAAAAAAATTATTTATTTGAATATAGTTGACACACAATATCGTGTTAGTTTCAGGTACATGTGATTCTCATTTTTTTATCCTTTATTTTTATTTCTACTTTTTTAAGTAGGCTCCACACCCAACATGAGGCTTGAACTCATGACCCCGAGTCCAAGAGTCGCATGCTCCACTGACTGAGCCGGCCAAGCACCCCAAATGCTCCTTTTTTAAGATAAGAAAGCTGAGACATGACACAAATTGAGTTGTTTTCCCAAGACCTCGGTGCCTTTTCAGCAGCCAACCCAGTTTTGCTGACTGTCCGATGTAAGATCAGGCTCACACTCCAATATAAACACGTAAGCATGCCGCATACGTGCACGTGTGTGCATGTGCACACACAGGCACCTTTCCTACCTCATCAAATCCCATCTTGTCTGGATATTTAGGGACAACTGAAACAAACTGGGAGGGTTCCACTGGAGGACCGTCAACTGGAAGACACAAGAAACACACAGAGTGCTTTGTTAGTGAAAGGCTCAGGGAACAGAATTCCATCCACACACCTGATGTCTAGGAACACAGTCTGGATGTCTGGGGCAGGGGATAACTGCTCAGCAGTTCTCCAGGACTGAGCGGATACACAAGAACCCTGATGGCCAGGGCTTCCAGAATGCTTGTTCATACGCAGACTGCAGTATTCACTCCATTTCCCTTAAGACTTATTTTCAGAGGAGATGAGAGTCAGTCTAGGATGCCGGTTAAGAGTGAAGGCTCTGGAGTCAGATGATCTGGGTCCAAACCTTGGTCTGGGAAGGTCTGGAAGAGTTAAGTGACCTCTCCAAGCCCGTCTCTTCATGTGTAAAATCAGGATAATAAAAGTGTATCTCTTGGGGGTGTTGTGAAATTTAAATGAGACCTGCATGCAAAGCACTCACCACCAGTAAATTGACATAGTAAAAACTCAGTAACTTTTAAGCTATTACTTACTGTGGCTCATAATGAAAGACCTCAGAAGTAGGCCAGACTTCTTCTAAATAATGCTTTCTCTGTATATTTTAAAGGGGACTAGTCTGGGACTATTTTTATCCCATTCAGGCAGGTTTAGCTACAGGTATGCAAAGGTCCTTTATTTTAACAGGAACTTGCTTTTAAGGGCCAGTCCACATCCCAAAACTTGGTACAGGGCTAACAGGTAAATTTCCAGATGGGAGGCACACTGCATCTTAAGTAATAAAAGTTTCATTTATTTCATACTCGAAAAAAAAGTTTTCTTTACAAACTATACATTTGAAAGTTCGGAAGTAATGCTGAGTGGAGAATCTGGAAAGGTCTTGAAGATTTTTGGAATTGCAAATCCAAAGTACTCATTTGGTTTTCCTTAAAGGGGTAACACAAAGAAAACACAGTGAGAGCTGGTAACTTGGGTGGTTTGAGGAACTGTTGGTGGTGGCCATCACCACTATTCAGCATTACCCATCTCCTCCAGTCCAGGCAGATGAGAGGAATCACTTCCTCACCCTTGAAGTTGGTCATGGCCTTGTGAACTGCTACTGCTCAGCTCTCCAAGCCCTCCTTCCATTCCCACCCTTGCCCACCACAACGGTCACAGCAGATGTTGATAATGGAGAAGCCGCATATTTGAAGCAGCCTAGAATGATGTGCCAGTATTGGGAAGACAGCTGCCCAGAAGGATGCCGGGACCACTGTGGACTTTGAATTGCAAGAAATATGCCATTGCTGTAGGAAGCCAGCTAGATTTTTTAAAAAATTTTTTATTGTTATGTTAATCACCATATATTACATCATTTGTTTTGGTGTACTGTTCCATGATTCATTGTTTGTTCATAACACCCAGTGCTCCATGCAGAACGTGCCCTCCTTAATACCCATCACCAGGCTAACCCATCCCCCCACCCCCCTCCCCTCTAGAACCCTCAGTTTGTTTTTCAGAGTCCATCATCTCTCCTGGTTCGTCTCCCCCTCTGACTTACTCCCCTTCATTCTTCCTCTCCTGCTATCTTCTTCTTTTTCTTTTTTCTTAAAATATGTTGCGTTATTTGTTTCAGAAGTACAGATCTGTGATTCAACAGTCTTACACAATTCACAGTGCTCACCGTAGCACATACCCTCCCCAATGTCTATCACCCAGCCACCCCATCCCTCCCACCCCCGACCACTCCAGCAACCCTCAGTTTGTTTCCTGAGATTAAGAATTCCTCATATCAGTGAGGTCATATGATACATGTCTTTCTCTGATTGACTTATTTCACTAAGCATAACACCCTCCAGTTCCATCCATGTCATTGCAAATGGCAAGATCTCATTCCTTTTGATGGCTGCATAATATTCCATTGTGTATATATACCACATCTTCTTTATCCATTCATCTGTCGATGGACATCTTAAGCCAGCTAGATTTTATCACTATTTGACATCCCAGCATAACCTTTTCATCCTTCTGACTGAGATACTGTCCAAAGAGTACTATTTGTTTAACTTACCCTTCCCTGGGATATTAAAGAGAAACCATGACATCCAGTTTCACTTACGATCGAATGATGTGAAGTTCTAGAAGGTAGTGAGACTGGTTTCCTAAGCCGAACACAAGAGTTGGTCTCATTCCTTCAAGCCTGACCCCTATGGTCACATTTCTGTGAATACACAGTGCATGTGTTTCTGTTTCCATTAGAAGCCCAGAATATTTTGCTCCTTTCTGCTCCACCCCACTCCTCATTAATTTTTTTTTTAAATCAACAAATATTGATGGAAGAGCCACCAGGTACAGAGTTAGGCTTTTGAGAGAAAGAAACTTAGCATACAAACTCCTTTTTGTTTATAATGTTGTTTGAGGAGCTGTCTGGCTCTCCCTCCTTGGGTCTTGGAGTTGGGAGGGGGTTATATTTTGAGTTCCCCTTTTCACACTGTTGGTCTCTGTTTGGCACTCACATGGCCTGCGTGGCTTTAACATTTCAGCCAAAGAGACTGCTTTTAGCCATTTTGCTTCCATCAAACATGGGCAGTCATTGCAATCACAGGACAAGTGTCCCCCACAAGCCACAAGTAGCTGGCTTCTGAAAGCCACCATTGAGCAAAAATATGAGAAATATGTCTGGGTTTTGTCCCCAAGGACAGAGCAAAGCCACTGGGAAAGACAGGGAATGATACAAGTTAGACCTAAGAAATTTACTGTGCAAGGAGAAGGGATGTGTCTTTGCCTCATCAGAGTTGAAGGTCAGGTATATCCCAGCTTTGGTTGGGGTCATTTCTGACTCCATCGTTCATAATTTATCAGCCCCTCATTGAATCCCTCCCTAGACATAGCCCCTCACTGTGCCACACCCATTGAGACAATATGTTTTACTGGCTACTGGATAGTTTCAAGACCTAGGAATAATAATCACAACTACTATGATAGAGATCTTATTATTCACTGAACTCTGGGTTACACTCTTGACATACATAATCACAGTTACTTAATTTTCACGACATGTACCATGGGATAAGTATGAGTGTCTCCATTTTTACAGATAAAGAAACAAAGGCTTCAACAACTTGCCCAAGGTCACAGAGCTGACCGAGCTGGTACTTGAACCTAAGTCTGACTCCTGAACCCTTTACCCCCACTCGGCCTGCCCCCAAAGCTGGTCCTTGGTAGCGTAGCCATTGGCATCAAGTTGGTCTTGGCAACTGGGCTGAATTCACAGAAGCTCAGTTAGCTAAGTCGTTGCTCCTGGGTGACCATCACTTGTTGCTTTATCTGTAGTCTACACTGGAGCACACACTATCCAGCAGTGCACAATGCGCCAGCTCAGTCATGCCCCCCAAAATATTTGAGAGATCATGCTTGTACTAAATCCTAACTAAATCATAATCATTTAATCATAATCCTGAGGTTGTCCTGAACTCCTTGGATTTCTGTAGCCACCACCCTAGCTCAGATCCTCACTCACCATGATTGGGCAGGGTTTTTTTTAAATTTTATTAATTAATTAATTAATTTAAGAGAGAGAGGCATGAGCTGGTGGGGAGGGGCAGAGGGAGAGGGAGAGAGAATCTTAAGCAGGCTCCACATTCAGCACAGAGCCCAATGCTCGGCTCAATCTCATGACCCTGAGATCATGACCTGAGCCAAAATCAAGAGTCAGACGCTTAACCGACTGAGCCACCCAGGTGCCCCCATGCTTGGGCTGTTTTAATATTTTTCAAACTCTCATGCACTTGGTCTTGCTTCATTCTAACTCGTTATGCACACTATTGTCAAAATAATCTTCTTCTTCAAGCACAGTGCTGGTCTTGACCACAACAGTCACACTCAACACTTTGCAATTTGTTAAGTGCTTTCATATTCATGACATCATTTGTCTTCATTTATCTTTCGGTTGTTTTTATAGATGAAGAAATTGAGACCTACCCAGATGTAGACTTGCCCAAGGTCAAATAGGGAGTCATTGGTGCCAAGATCCAATAGTGAGTGATTGGTAATATTATTGGACCTTCCGACTTCATGTCCAATAATCTTAATAATCTTTACATGACATTCTATGGCTCCAGAATGTTGTTACCAAGAAGGGCACGTGAGATCTCCCATCACCTCATGCCCTGACCTGCAAGACCAATCCCCTCATGCCTTTTATATAACCCATTGACTTCTTTCACCTTGACAAGATCTAGCCTCCTGTCATCCATCCCCCAATTTTCTGTACAGAAAGCACATTCTCAAATTTTTTGTACAGCTCCTAACATATGAAGTGAGTAAATACATGTAGAATGATGGGCAGAGTGCTGCCTGTGCACCTTAACTGGTGCTACACCCCTTCTCCCACCCCACCCCAGCTCCTCACTCTGCTCTCTGACACTCCAGTCTGTAATTCATCAACTCTTTGACATTTTTAGTCTCTTACTTTCTCTGAATGTCTCTTTACCTTTGTATTTTAACTAAAATTTGGCTTTCCTTGGAGGACACTGCTTCTCTTTCACCTGTCAGGGTAGTAGCTGATTTTTCTTATCTCCTCCAATTCACTCCCAAACTGTTTCCCTTTCAACCCTCAAAACCCCCAGCTTCTTTGAAGTGTATGTTAGCACCCTCTGCCCCCTAGCCACGCCCCCCTCAGCCACTGATGATGACAGCCTTTGGCTCATAATCTCGTTGTTCCTGCCATCATTCTTAAAACTTTAGCATCCACACGGTGATCCACCTGACGACGGGGCTTCTAGGTCCTGTACTAACAATCATTCTTTCAGTGGCCCACTACCATGTCTGTCTCCATCACCTCTTTCATGTCCTTGTGTCCATTGGTACCGAACCTAGATTTCTTGGGCTAGCACTCTAACCACCCCCCTGTAAAGACTCTTGATCTGCTTCCACTGATCTTGCTTGGTAAAATCCCAATCCTGCTTAAAGTTGATTATCCACTTAGCCCCAAGAATACTGCAAGAGAAATTCACACAATTGTGTTGACTGAATCACTTTAAAATTACAACCACAGATGTCACTTTGGCACTCGACACTGCCAAATGATGCAGTTATGCTTCCATAGTAAATTTACTTTCCCACTCTCCGAGCAATCTGTTTTATGCCTTGTCCTCTTTCCTGACACCTCCAGCATCTCTCTCAAGCTGATGGACTACATACCTCATAAAAAAAAATAGTCAAAGTAGACCTGCCTTTTCCTTCCACCTCAAGTCCACAAACCCAGCTGCATCTGTACCTACACATTCTGCATTCCCATCTGCTCGGTGGGGGGGAAGAAGCCTCTCTGTTCCCACCTCGGACAACTTCTCCAATACTGTCTTAGGTTACAACGCCTCTTGTTTTCTCAAGGACTTCAGCCTCACAACTGCCTCCTTCTCTTCTACATCATCTGGTTCTCCTCATATACTGAATCTTTCTTGTCAGTATATGAAAATGCTAAAATCTTGTTAGTATATGAATATGCTAAAAAACAACACAAAACAACTTCTCCTTTGATCTCTCATTCCCTTTCAGCCACCACCCTACTTCTCTATCCCCATCGCAACAAGCTTCCACTTTCTCATCTCCCCATGGGCCTCCCTTTGGTCTACTCCAGTGGGCTTGTGTCCCCATTATTGCACCGTAGTAGCTCTTGTCAAGGTCGTCACAGATCTTTCTCTTGACAGAACCAATGTTAAATTCCCTATCTTCATGTCACTGGACTTCTCAGCCACAGCTGGCTCCTTCCTGAGACACTTCTCAATTTTTCCTTCCAGCTTCTTGGCTGTTTGTCTCCCCCAGGGATCTGTTCTGTTCCCTCCCCTCTTCTCTTTCTATGATCTTCTACTAAACAAGTTCACGCTGTTCCATGACTTCAAATGTCCTTTTAATGCTGATGACTTTCAAATGTCTGTCTCCAGCTGGAGTATCGTCCCTGAACTCCAGACTCATATCCAAATATCTCTTAACTTCTTCACTGAGATATTTTAAAAATATCATAAGCTTACATGACCAAAACTTCCCTCCCCAAATCTTTTCCTATTTCATTAAAGGGTATCCCAGGCCCAAATCCTGGTGTCACCTGGATTCCTTCCTTTCCTTTGTTGGCTGCATCCAGGTCTCTGTAAGTCCTGTTGGCTCTACCAACAAAATATATCCTAACTCCATCGGCTTCTCATCACCTCCCTGCTACATCTTGCATCCCAACCACCATCTTCTCTCACCAAGAGAGAGGAACTGCTCCTCCTATACTCAAATGTCCACACCACAGACTGAGTAATCTTTCTAAATGCATACATCACATCATGCCACTCCCCCCACCCCACTCCACATGTTATCCCATTACTCTTAAAATAAAATCTGAATTCTTTGCTGTGGCCGCAAGGCTCTGCTTGATCCGGACACATCTTCCTTCACGACCTCAACTCCTTCTACTCAACTCCTCTGTACTCTGACCACATTGGCCTGCTGTTCGTGGATCATCACAGTTTCTCCTAACAACCTTTGTAGTTTTTTGGGGTTTTTTGTTGTTGTTGTTGTTTTGTTTTGTTTTGTTATGTTTTAAGTAGGCTCCCTGCCCAGTGTGGAGCCCAATGCAGGGCTTGAACTCATGACCCTGAGATCAAGACCTGAGCTTAGATCAAGAGTCAGACACTTAACCGACTGAGCCACCCAGGCACCCCTGTAGGTCTTTCTACTTGGAACACTCTTCCCCCAAGTATTCATGTGGCTGTTCCCTCAGTAGATTGTCTATCTCTCTGTGTTGGAATATAAATTCCTTGAGGGTGAAGCTCCTGCTGATTTCGCTCACTGTTTTATCTCCAGCATCTTGAACGATCCATGGAATATAGTAAGTGTTTAATCAGTACTTAACAGCCTGACTCTCTCTTCTAAAATTTTCCTTGCTTCCTTACTGCTTTCAGGGTGGGCATTCTGCCTTAGCTGGGCAATTCAAGGGCCACAACAATTAAGCCACCCTAACCCTCAAATTTTATTTACTTCTACTATTCAAAGCCAACTCTCTTCCAGGGTGAGAATGCTTTTTGGATGATATCTTTGCTCAGTCTGTTTCCTCTGCCTATAGTGCCCTCACTGTATCACTCCTTCTGTTTAAACTTCTAGCAAAGCCCAGCTTGAGAACCACCAGGGCTTGGTGGACTCTCCTAGAACACACCTGCCCACAGCAATTTCTCCCAATTCCAAACTCCAACTGCTCTTATATGTGCTCCTCTTACAAAGCACTGTACTGAACTATTGGCATCTTTTAATGGTTGTCCTGTGTCTCCAGTTAAATAGATAAACCCAAAACAGAGAATTGGTTGTAAAATGTTTTGAATCCTTCATAGAGTGACTCATAGATTGTAGGAAGGCATTCAATGTTTGTACATAGATATAATTCTTGTTCTAATGCTGCAATTGGGATAGTCTAATAGCAGCCAGATTCCAGATGCTGTGCCAAATGTTTTAATATCTGGCTTATCTTTCCTGAGGACACTTGACAGATATGATTTCATGATTATCCTTTTCTTAATCCTACAGTGGCCTCCAGTCTGTATTTCTGCATTATTACCCTCAAAGGTTTATTTTTCTAATCATTTTTCTTACTCCAATTATGTTCTATTTTTTAAAATTCAGAATCTGAAATTTTAACAAAATTATAACTAAAGAAGGTAAATGGAATAATAAAATGGCGTATATAAAGTACCTAACATTAGACTTGGTATGCATTGGGAGATCAATAATGACAGCTATAAATTATAGGTTCTTTTCAGATGAATTCTACTTACATCGCATGGTGTTGTGCATGATTGTAATTTATAATAATTAAAAACTTTATTGACAATGTGTGTGCTTCTATGTACAGGGAAGCTTCTGTGCTCTCCGTTCTATGTGGGGAAACAAGAGAAGGCAAGGTTCTCACCATCCCTCTCTGAGCTGCCATCTACTTGGAGTCAAGTCTGATGGCAATGAAACAGGGGTGATAAGGGGACGCACATTACCAAGGGTCAAACTGAGTCCTAATAACCACAATCCTTCAATATTTTATGGAGTTGATGTCCATTATTTTATTTGCCTCTCCTATCCCTGCAAAATAAGTGCTATTATCCTTACTCCACAGATAAAGGAACTAAAGCTCCAAGAGGTGAATTCCCCCTTCCTAAGTGACAGAGCTTGGGTTGAAATTCATTATTTTGGATTCAGGTTCAGTGCTCTTTGCAATACAGTTTTCATGTTTTCCCTTACTCATTCTTTCACTTGTTTTGTCATACATTCAGCAACTATTTGTTTGGTAGCAACCATATATCATGCACTGTCCTAGGTGCTTGGGATAAAAGGCAGTAAGATACTGCCCTTGTCTAGAACATAGACAATAGGCAGAAACAGTATGTATTAAAGAAATTCACAAAAGAAATTCCTAAGGGCTGGTTCAAGAAATACTGTCACAATGAACCAGCTCCCTATTCAATTCTCATCCCCCCCTCCATGGAAGGCTGGAATTTTTGTTCATTATCCCTATTATTCTCTATATACTTAGAGAGCAATAGTATCTCTTGTTGCTTTTTTCAAACCCAGGGACACTGAGATGAGGAAAGATTGGATGGCTTACAAACTATCATGCACATCAGCATGCAAAGCTTGTGATGGTAGGAGTGCTCCTCTCCTCATCCCAAGTATAGTCTGTGGACGTACTTTACTCAGCACCACTGATATGCTCCGGGTATATTGAGCTGACTGATAGTTTGCAAAAAGAAGCTTATATAAATACAGTAGGAGAGCCTGCTATTTAAAGGAATCTTCAGATGAATCTTTTAAATTATTATTGTCTTTCTTACTATCGGGTCCCAACCATGTTTCTTTAAAAAAAAAAAAAAACTCTCCTTTTTCTCTATTTCCTTGCTTCTTAGTTACTTCTCAAACACTTTGAATTCTGATTCAGCCTTTTTGAAACCATCCTTGTTATGGGCATTAGCTGAAAAACCCATTGGATCTCCAGTCTTTATCTTAATTGAAGTTCCTTCCACATCTCACACTCCTGTTTTATTGAAATTCTGGGATGTCACATTATCTTGTTGATGGAATCTCAACTCAACATCTTTAGGCTTGATAGATTCATCTCTCCATCTCTTCACTAGACATTTCAACCTAAACTCAATTCACTCATTTATTCATTCAATTATTCAACAAATATTTACTGGGTGCCTACTAGGTGACAGGCAAAGGACTATACTTTGAGACAAATATGATGAACAAGGCATTTACTGTCTGAAGGTGGGGAGCAAGAAATAGATATTCGCAGGCAATTCAGTGGGTCTAAAAATGAACTCATGACTTTTCCTTGCAAACGTCCCCTTTATTCTGAGTGCTCTATACCATTTAAAGCTCCTACAGTGATTCCAAAGCACTCAAGTCAGAACTTAGAAGTTTTTCTCTGCTTCCCTTTTGTTCAGCCACAGATTCTTGGCTGAGTCCCTTCAAGCCTATGTCACGAGTTTCTCTTAATCTCTTCCTTCCTCTCCATTCTCCCTGGTCCTGCCCTAGCTCGGATCCTCACCATCTCTTGCCTAGTTTACCATGTAATGTCCAAAATGTCCTCTTCACCTCTGGCCTGAGCCCAACCATCCCCTGCCCCACCCTACTCCAGCCATACTTCTCTTACCGTGAGAGAAACCGTCTAAATCCAGATTTCAATCAGACATTTCTCTGCTAAAAATCTCTTTAAGAGTTCCCTCTCCTTTCAGAAAAAGTCCAAACACCTTCTTATATACATCAGAGGTCCTTCTGGCTGGGCTCCTGCCCACTTTCCAGCCTCACTTCCTGCTGTGCCTCCCCAGTCATCCCCACTGCCCCCCACACACACATCCTACACTCCCGTGACAAATAACAGAATTTCTCAGATGCTGCGTGAAAATGAAGTGTAAATATTTCGTCCTTTGGGAAGCCATTTCCAACATCCTTCCTTGGGCAGGGTTTATCCATTACCTTCTCCTTTAGCCACCACTGCACATTATACACCATAATTAGTATGGTGACCAATTATTGAGCATTTACCAATTCTGACTTCATGCTAGACACAGAGGCAATAAGGATGCCGTGTTTAAGGACATGAGCTTTGCAGATTGCAAGACTGGTTCAAGTCCCAAGCTGTCATTTGTTTAGCAAAGTGATCTAGGGCAAGTTGCTGACACTGCACTTCTTCATCTGTGATATGGGGATAATAAAAACCCTTTCATTGAGTGTTGTAAGGATTAATGAGACTATGGACAAAAAATGCTTAGCCTAGTATCTGTTACATGATAAGTTATTATTAAGTTGAAATCATAATTATTGTTATTGGACTTCTGATATATATCATGGAGAATTTGCCCCCAGCCCTAAGGTTTTATCTCCATTTCACAACTAAGGTTAGACTGCTTTACGAAAATCATATAATTAGAAAGCAGTAAAAGTTTAGAGTTTAAGTCCACACCACAAAACACCATTCTAGCCCTTATGACCTTATGTGAGATGTATTTACTGTGTATCCAGCTTCGGCACCTGGATCGGAAGCTCCCTAAGGGCAGACCTTGCCATATTGGTATGTCGCATAGGAGAAGTTTAAGAATGAATGAACAAATGAATGTTTCAGCCAAGGCAGACCGGTGGCTGTGAGATCTCAGTCCTGGGAGAGGGGAGGAGTGGCTGGTATGGTCACGGTGGCAAGGGAACTAGAGGCTCCGGGATCACTCACTCATCGCTTCTATCTGCACATGGATGAGGTTCTCGATGTCCTCCTGCAGGGTCTGATGGGGCTTCAGGGGGATGGGCAGGTAGCCATAGTGCTCTCGGTTGCAGAGGTACATCTGGATGCCTGAGGACCCAAGAGAGCAACAAAAGCAACCAATCAGAAAACATAGTTCTTGGTTCCCTATAGACAACTAAGGGAAAAAAAAAATGCTTGGACCGTGGCTGAAGCTGAGTTTGGCACTGAAACCGAACAGTAGTTGTTTCAGACGCTGTCTGTAGACCTCAAAAATGCTCTTTATTAAGAAAATTTAACACAGCGTTGGGGGCTAATAAAAACCGTGGGCCATTCTTCAGCTCAGAGGAAATTGATTTTTTTTCTTTCCAAAGAAAAAGCATACTCGTGGTCTGAAATGAACACTAAAGGCTTGAAGGAATCAAAAGGAGGCAAGGAATTCCCATTCCAGAGAACAGAGTGGAACACTGTAATCCGCCTACAGGAAATAACAAGAAAATGAGGAATAAAATGCACATTTGATATGAAAGCAAACAGGAAAATCCTGTGAGGCTGACAGATTATTAAAGCTAAATCTAGGCATAGGGAGAACAAAAAACAAAGGAAATTTAGAATTCTCCATGGCTCTCCATGGTTTTATTTCTTCTCTTAGCAGGCATGAATTTGGAGTCAAGCAACAGACGTGAAACTTGTATAACAGATTCATAAAGGGACAAAAGAGTCTGCATTTCAAGTCCTGGTAAGAACCTTCAGTGTGACAATACCAGAAAAATGCCCCGTCCTCTTGAATTCAACACTGGGTTTCCAGGCCCCAGATGGCTAACTCCAAGAGTTGTACAGCATCTCTGTTTAACCAGACAGCTAGGACTATAGGAATCAGATGGTCTCATAGAGATCCAACAATTGACAGTCCCACCTAAAGAAAAGATTAATGAAATTAATGGGATTAATTTATAGGATTAATGAATTAATCCTAATGAAAAGGATGAGTCTGCCAAGCACTGGTCCATGGGTCCAAGCTTCTGACTGGTTAATTGCTGTACTCATCTATGCTTTCCAGAGACAGAATTACCTGCAGAGTGACTTCTCTATGTTGTGCAGATGAAATTTCCTCCAGTCAGCTCTATCACCTGCCAAATCAGGTGAAGCTGTCTCACGGCATTAACAGAGAAGAGCTGGGGAAAGAAAAGGGCCTTTATCCTCCTTTTGCTGAATCTGGCTCAAACCAGGGCTGGTCCAGCATGCGCTGTCCCTTCTCTTGCTTGACCAAGTGAACTCACTAACTCTGCTGTTTGCCTACACGATCCTTCAGCAGAACTTCGAACCAAAACGTAGCCTCTTGCAAAGTCATGATGCGATCAGAAAATGGAAGGAAAGTGATTTCATGTTTCAGTTGCCTCTCGATCGTAATTAGGTAAATCATTTTACCATTCACCTTTCCAAAGCTTCAGTAAAAAGGGGAGATGAGACTTAGCCAAAGTGTCCATCATGTGTGGAGGGACAAGAAAGGCATTTTCACACATGCAAGGTCATAAGTATTTACTTACCATGGCACTTTCTCAAAAAGTGACTGGATGACGCAGGAGAAAGAGAAGGGGGAGGAGTAAGGGGAAGGAGAAGAGGAGGGGGCGGATCACAGAAAACAAGGGAGACCTGAGACATAATTGACAGGGGTGTCCATGTGGGCGGGAGGGAGGGAGGAGAAGGGCATCCCGGTTTGGGGTCAATAGGTGTGGCACCACTCAGATGCAAGTACATCGGAAGGCTCCAGGAGAGACAGCTTCACAAACGTGCAAAAAGAACATCTGAAAAATTGGACTATTCTAAGAGAGGTTTTAGACAACTAGGGCTTAGTTTGAGATTGTATTTGGAGTAATAAAACTAAGCAAAAAAAAAGGGGGGGCATTTTTAAGTTGAATATGGAAAGCAAACTAACCATAGTCTATAAGTGGCTCAGCCTGGAATTAGGTTCGTATAACTCGAACAACAAAAGCACTGGCCATGATCTATCTTAAATCACCATGTAATTCTATCAAGAGGGCAGGGTATTGGGAAGACCGTGTTTGCACTGACGGAGCAAAGGGAGGGGAGAGAGCTAACTCCTCATCTTCCGCAGTGGACACTCAATAGATAATGCCTCAAGCAAAACCAGAGAATCAAGAAGTAGCAACACGAGCATATTATTTAGAAGCACGGATATAATATTACACGTCTACCATCATCTGTTAGAGTTAAAAGTGTTTGTCTTCTAGAAGAGGGAAATGAGGTACAAGGGGGTGATGTGTAGGGGACTTCTAATTTTATAATAAATCTTGGAGGACTCTTTGAACTCTTTCAACTACGTACATGGATAATTTGTTAAAAACATAAACATTTTAAAAGGAAATGTGTTGATCATTAGTTAAAATCTATAAAGGAAACTGGTACTCTCAATGAAACCTACTTCTGGAGAAAACAGTTTTCTTTCCCTTTGGAAAAGATTGGTAAATGAAACTATACCTCAAAGCTCTGTACTTGTCTTGTGAAAATATCCGACATTTCCTTGTTCTCACATAGTACCTTAACAAGGCAAATTGATATGCTTATTTTTATCCTTGATGATGACAAATCAGATTCAGGAGGGCTAGGACTTGTCCAAGGTCACACAGTAAGTCATTAGCATGAAACCTTTGTCCCTAAAGAGCCAAAGCCAAGTATTTTCTTATCTGCCCAGGGTTCCAAAGCCAAGTCTCAGAACCAGTAATAACTCGGAGTTGCCATTCTCACACATGGGAGGCACTTTGATTACTACCAGTGCCATGTAGGAGGCAGATCTGCCTGCCCGTCACCCACATTGCTTGCCTTTTTTGACTCAACAGCAGACATTCGGAAGATGACTGGCCGGCGCCAGAGATGGCTCCTGTGGATACAGAGCCGACACCCCTGGCCACAATGGGAAGTGAACTCCTGACCTTGGCTTCATTATAGCCTCAGAGACTCGCCTATGACCCTGTGTTCTCCTCGGGGGCTAGCTCAGCAGCCACACCCCAGTGCGCCAGCACACTTGGATTGCCCCTCTCACTCATCAACCCTCATGTGGCAATGACTGGAGTCCGAGGTGAAAGGTTAAGGATCAAGGTCTGCGGTGAGACGGTCCTGCCGGGTATCTGCAGACCCTTAATTGCCTGTTGGACATTTAACAAATGATGCTTCAGTGGAGGAAACACAGCTAGGGAGATTCACAGAGTGAGAACAAGAGAACGCAAATCATCTTTCATCAAGGGAGAAGGGGAATGCTTTGCTTTGGATCTCCAAATCTTCCATGGGCTGCACAGGGCTCCCAGGCTCATTCTTGTCTCTCCTGGAAATACTTCAAGAGAAGTTCAAGTGCCACCTTGGAGCCACAGGGCTCTTAGAAAAGCTCTTTCATTTTCCCCAAATGACAGTGATTCTTTCCTGCTTGCCCCCTGATGGGTGCATGGTTTATACCACCGGTGTGACCCTCAGCTTTCCCTGCTTCACAACTACTACTCACATTTCCACATGCAAAGACCTTATCTCTCCAAGTAACACGGAACCTAACACGATGCCAGGCAGGAAGGCAAGGCCTAGAATATTGATTCCCTCTCCTTTCTTTTCTACCTCTTCTCTCCCCAGTTGAATCACCAAACAGCTTTGGGCCTATCCGTCTGTTTGCAATGTCCTGGGAAAGCCTATGGGAGTCTGACCCATAAAAAATGAAGTCTGAGTGAACAGGCCAAGGAAAGGACAGAGCTGAAAAATTCCTATCCAGCCTGTGTCACTCTTCCAGCCCCAAATCCAGTTCTTCGTTTAAAAAAATATATTCTAATAATTGAGTGCATGGGTCACAATAATACCTTATGCACTGACTATCAGAGAGGACTCTGTTAGGCAAGGACAATTACCATAATTGTGAATAGTTCACTTTCTTGGAACATCCTTACTGCAGGCTCGGAAGCAAAGGGACTGGCACGACCCAAAGGAATGACAAGGTCCCGAGTCTGCTTCTCATCCTGGAGAAGTCAGAGCAAATCACAGACCGAGTTAAAAGAAACTCCCAATCCAGATGAGGATAGGAACCCTGCTTTTGCCCTGACATGGGGCTCAAGAATGCCTACACCTGGCCCAAGGGTCTAAATGGCTCTAGCAGCAAGGAAAAATAATCAGCCTTCCATATTTCCACCAAATATTCTCATTCCTACCAAGTCTACAACTGATGAGTGGGACACCAATGGCTTTAGAGATGGCCTGCTGTGTGAGCTGTACCTTGAGTTTGTATTAACATTCTCACCTGCCAGCAACTTGCCTCAGCTGCCTGGTCTCAGCTCCACTATGTATACGGCCACATGAGTTTATTCACCATGTGCCTGGTTTCTGAGCTCACTTTTGCTAGTGGTGAAATGACATGTTTCTGGCTCATGGATAATGGGACCTGACTTCTCTCAGGAAGGTCTGAATGATCTTGAGAATACAGCTTTGCTTTAGGAATGTCATGTATCTTCCTGCTGAGTTGCCATAGTGAATGAAAGCCTCCCTGATGGCATGTGCAAGGTGACACAAGAGAAATCACTTACCCTCCTACTGACTCGTCTTCCTCAAAAAGCCTACGGGCCCCACCGGAAACACTTCCCAGTGGTTCTTGAAAGGCTCTGGCTCTGCCTTTCCTTGCATGGGGACTGTGGCAGAGACTGCTGGTTGCCTCCCTAGATCTGTCCCCTCCTCCTTTAGAGTAAGAGAACTGGGGCTCTAGACTGCAGAGAATAAAGAGCACATTTTGAGCCCTGCTTCCAGCTACGAGTTGACCTGTGACTAAATTCTGGCTAAGGGGATATGCATGGAAGTGACATGTTCAAGTCCTAAAATGAAGGAGTGCCCTTCCCTCTCCAGCATTTACTCATTGGCTAGAATGCATCCATACTGATGAGATGTCTTGGGTCATCCAATTAGGGACAATACTCATGGAGGATGAGGAAGCAACAGAGAAGGAGCCAGGGGCTCTGAAAACTTTGGGGAACAGTGTCACTCTGCCAGCTCAGACTTTTTTAAGAAGAGATAAACTTCTATTTTTAAAGTCTGGGGTCTTTGCCAATGTTGTTTTGGGCTTCTGTCACAGTTTCCCATTAATAAAAAATTCCTATAGTGAACAAAATGATGCAGCAGCACCACAGAGAAGCAATCACCTGCTCATGGCGGCTACCACCTGCACGGTCTCCCCAGCACTCAAAAAATGGAGAGTGGATTTCTGAGGAGGGGCCAGCCCTGGCTCTGGGTCATTGATGTTCACAGGGACAGAAACAGAGGGTCCTGAATTGCAAACAATTGTCTCTAATACTACCTGAAAGAACAGGTTTATATAGGTCTGTTTTATACGAAGATGCACAAAACAGAGGACCTGGTTATTTGCAGTGTTTCCATGGTGACAGGACAACTGAACACAACCAGTACCTGCTTGCCTGCTGGAGAAGGCAAAGACGATGATGTCATCAAAGGTCCAGGTATAGTCCTGGTGCGGGGGATAGAACATCAGCTTGTCAGAGGCCTCCTTCCTGAGGTCAATTAGGAAGGTGGAGTGAACCATGGGAACGGGAAAGCAGCCCATCCGCTTCCATTCTCTGATCTGAAGGTAGTCTGGGGTGCGTTTATAGAAGCCCTGGAAAAGAGAAATAGGTGGGCTTTGTTCTCTGATCTGAGGCCTTTATCCTTCCCAGTCTTGGGCTAGGCTCCCTCCTTCTAAGCCACCGCCAGTTGAGGAGAAGTCCCCAAGCAAAGTCACTTCCGCTATTCTTATCTTGGTCTAAGAATTTCCAGCAGAGCTCAAGAAATGCTATTTGCATAGAAAAATAACACTTAAAGGGTCCTGTTATCACAAATAATTTTAGTATTAAGGAGGGCGTGTATTGCATGGAGCACTGGGTATTATACGCAAACAATGAATCATGGAACACTACATCAAAAACTAATGATGTACTGTATGGTGACTAACATAACATAATAAAATAAAATAAAATAAGAAATAATTTTGGTTTCAGCCTATCTCTGGGTTTAATGATCTCATAAAAGTATATTTTATATTGATGTGTGATTGAATGTGAAGAAAAGTATTAAGAGGTGGTGAAGCAGAGAAGTTAAAAGCACAGGTTCTGGTGTCTGGCTGCCCAAATTCAAATTCTATCTCAGCAACTAATTGTCTGGAAGTACCTGTCAGGTGACTCAACTTTGCTGTGCCTATTCCCTCATCTGTAAACCAGGAATGACGGCACGGTCTACTCCATGGGGTTGCGTGAAAAAATTAGGTAAGGTAAAATCTGAAAAATGCTTAGAATAGTGCCTAGCACTAAGAAAGCATAAAAATATACTGGCTAATACTAAAATTACTACATTATCTGGCTAATATTTTTAATGAAATCTGTAGTACTTAAACATACAAAGAGGGTCCTTCAGTGCAGCTACTTATTCAATATTCTGGTGAAGGTGCCCCCACTGCTCCACACTCTTTTGGGGATTCTCCTTTAGAAAGTTCTTTCTGGATGAGCACACAGGACAACCAACCTCCTTACTCTGTGGTTTTGAACACACTGGTTTGGAATAACCCAGCTTCCCCCTGCCCCCAAACTTAACTGTTCATTCAAAAAACATCTACTGAGTGCTTGCTATATCCCAGGCACTGTGTTTAGATGCTGGAGACTCAGCAGTAAATAAGCATCCCCAGCCTTAGCCCTCACGAAGTATGGAATCCACTGGAGCTTACACTCCAGGGGCACCAATTATAACCTGACTACTGCCAAAGCTCAAATCTGTTCCAGAAAAGAAGATGCATGATGTATGTATGAAGATGTTAAATGTATGTGGAAGCTTTGAAATGCATTTCCAAAAATGTTCTAGGTGACAGCAGGCTCATGGAATGGGTGTGAGCCAGCACCCTGAAGGGCAGAATACTCAGTGGACAGAGAACTTCTCCCATGTTTATTGATCAGTCACCTTATTTTATGGTCACATTTTATGTTGTGATGTCAGTGACCACACATTAGGCACTGCAGCCTCTTCTATTTCTCTGACACTTCCTTCAGGGCCCAGGTAGGTGTTCTGGCTGAGCTCACCCTAACACTGACCGTGTAATAACGTAGAAGGATCACAAATTAAGAACTTAAAAGATGTGAGTGTTAGAGTCATCTTAACCTTCCTTTAACTGTTTGATCTCAGCCCATGCTTAACGGCTTTAAGCTGACTTTCTTCTCCTGAAAAATGGGATAACAGCTGATGCGTCTATCTCATGGGATTGTAGAATGGATCACATGTGATAAGGTCTATGAAGATACTTTGACAACTGTAATTCATTATATGAGGTAGTATTATTGCTACAGTGTTCTATTACCCTTTCACTCAAGGATTGCTTAACATCCTTCAATTTATGAGCATTCTTCCAAGGGATAAAGGAAACACTGGTTCTTTGAAGGACTGCCTAAGAACGCATGTCAAATACAAAGTTCTAGACTACTTAGGAACAATATTCTCAGAATGAGAAGTTTGCAAAACTCATGATGATGAATCATTGAATATCCTGAGGGTGAGCAGAAGGAAGGTGAGAAAATGAGAGAGAAAGAGGGAGAGAGAGAGAGAGAGAGAGAATGAATATGCCTTCTGCAGACAGGCAGATGACAGATGGATCTTTTTTGACAAAAAAAAAAATGAATGTTGTTGATAATAAATAATTCCTGTTCTTGGCCAGACAACACCAGGGTCATTTTGTTTTGGATGTGTTTAAAGTCTCTGGAAACCAGGGCCTGCTTTTAGTTTATGAAGTCATTGGCTGTTTCTGTTCCTACCCTAGCAGAAGCCTGACTAAGAATGGTAGAAAGCCAAAAAAAAAGATAGAAAAAATTAGAATTGCCCCTAAGTTGCTCTCTATTTTACTGTGCAAAATAAGTGAGCACATTTCTCCTGTTTGCTTTTAATGACTGAAGCAAATAAGGAGATAATAAAAACCTAGAGGCTGTAGTTACTAGGGTAATCCAGCCTTTTTCCTGATGTCAACGCATAACTCATTAAAAACAGCCCTCGAGTGGATTCTATCATCTGAAACACTGCAGATTACTAACTGAGAGTGTATGAATTTAAATGAACTTAATAAAACATTCTCTCCCCAAGGAACTGAATGTCTTTTGTAAATATGAACTTAATGTCTCCTTAAAAGAGAGGTGGATAACATGCATTCAAGATCTCTCAGAACTGCAGGAAAAAAATTGTAACCAAAGAGGAATGGCTCATCCAGCAGTGTGCTAAAGCTACTGTTTGTTAAATTTTCAGAAATTTTGCAAGCCAGTTGACATTTTGGTAGCTTAAAATCTGTTAAAAAAAATCATGTTAATTCCCACCATTCTAAAATACCACAGACGGTAGCTTTGTATATTTTTTGTCATTATATCACCAAGTGGCTACACTGCAATTACTCAACTTTCCCTCAGTTCGACAGCATTTAAGTTGTTTACATGGCGAGAGTACCTACACTATTAAAGCTGGCAAATGAGACCAATCAGGGTTTTTCCCCCCATGGAGAGCCAGTTATTAAACATTTATCAGCACACCACTGGACTCATTCTGCATCCAAAACAAAACCAAATATAAAAGAGGGACTCAAAATTTAGACCTTTGAGCATGAGACATTTTTTCCCCTTAGCACAGCTTTATTCCATATTGATACTACACTGATCAGTTTATCTCTTTAATTTATCTAATTTATTAGCTGGAGAATTAAAAATACAATCAGCCAGAAGTATTCACTGTAACAGAGTTCTAGACTTCGAAGATTTTTACAACGGAAAAGAGATGATGGAAATTTAAAATTTTGTTTTTCACTTGAATTTTGTAAGAGCCAGCTACCATAGCAGCTCTGATTATTAGATGTCTTTGGAAATAAATTTGGCAACATATATCAAAGGTCATTAAAATATGTATACTCTTTGACTCAGTAATTCTACTTCTAAGAAGCTATCCTAAGGTCATAATATTAAATACAGAAAAATGTACATTAACCATCATGGGCATTATAATAGTTAAAAGTTGCAAGCAACTTGAATAATTTTAAACTAAGAAAAAGGTAAGTAATTTGCATTATAGCCACTTGATGATATAGTTACTAACAACATGCTGTTATCCATGATGTTAGAGTCGTGGGGAGTCACATAATTTTTTCTTTTTACTTTTTTCCATTTCCAAATTTTTCTATAGTGTTCTTATGTTTTAATACCAAAAAGTCCTTTTTTTAAAAAAAATCTCAGAATCAGAGAGGAACAAAATACAAATATCAGTAAGCTTTATTGGTTAAGTTAAAGCTTCTAAGGCTAAGCTCACTAGAATATTTTCTTCATAATTCATTAATATAAAAGAACTCATTGGATTATGCATTAGATATGGATTTTTCTCCTTTCCTGAACATGCTTACTCCTGTAACACCATGACACGCACATTTCAAGGGAGGAAGTAAGGAAAAAGGTGAATGGGGCCATGGCTGACATAAGGGCTGCCTTGTTAAAACCCATAGCCTTAATCCATCAGCCAGAAGACTTGCCTGAGGTGTGATTCCGCACCAGAAATTAGAGTACAGGCCCCGAGACTCCAGCATGGGTGCCACAATGGTTTTGTTTTCTGCAATCATTAGATTGAGGGTCTGTGGATTAGTCAGGAAGTTGTCGACATCTATGAACTAGGAAAACAAAAGATAATGTCGGGTGAAAGAGTACTTTTCTGTATTGGGTTCAAGACTAACCCAGCACTTCTGAAGGATCACAGAAACTTGCCCATGAGACATGGAACCAGTTATTTATGTTCTCCTTATTGAAACTTGCTGAAGCCAGATGGCATTCATTTGGGCAAAATACATTTAGACTCACTTCCACATGTCTAGCTCTGCATAAGGCACCAAGCAATAAATCGATATTGCCATACTGGGTACACACTCAACCAGCACCCAAGCCACACCTTGGTTAGTGGTTATTAACCACTAACAGCTCCCAAGAGCTCTTAAAGAATCATCCAAAAACACTCATTGAGTGCCCAGCCTAGGTACAAACGAACAGACTTATTTAGGTTGTCCATAGTAATGCCAAAATGGCCCAAAACAGATCTATCAATGCCATTTTAATGTTACAAGTAGAATTTGTGTTGAACATACATTATATCAACCCATGAAGCTTATCCCTCTCTTAGCAGAAGTCCATGTTAACACTGATTCAAGTATAGGGATAGTTTAACAATAGATTGTATTATATAAAATAAATAATCTCACTGAACTGTACACTTAAAAAATTAAAATGGTAGGTTTTATGTTATGTATATTTTACCACACACACATAAATAATCAGAAGCTTTCATTCTTATGATAGTCAATCTGTTTATCCAAAAATTTGGGACTCAGTATTTGTATGCTTCAATGACATTTAAACAGCTTTATCATGTTAAATATCATCAACTTGAAAACGTATATGAAATTATTTGTATTGGACAGGTGCATGAGATAAATTATTGGGTTGATTTTTGTCGTGGTTATGGGCTGGGGATGGCCGTAGGTCAAAAGTATTCCTTTTAGGAATCAGAGTTTAGTGATGGAGAGCAGATATTGACAAGTCTAATGAAACCATATTGTCTTTGCTTTATTGGTATTATTTCTAGGATTGTACTGGAAAATGCCCACCAAAAGAATTAAATGGATTTTGGGAGCTACAGATGGAGAACTTGATTCCCATAAACTTGCAAAGAAAAAAAGCGCCTGTCAACTTTCAGAAGGGAAATGCGGACTGTAGCAACTTGCCGCCTAGGAAGCTGTCCTCCTTTCCAATTAAGTTAGGTTCCTGGAGGACAAGGACAGAAGATAACACTGGTTCCTAGTCATTGAGTCCAGCATTTTTCTGGACCATTCTGAAAGTTCTAAGAAAAGTGATGGAACCTCTCCACAGAGAGAAATTCTCCATGAGAACCTAGCATAATTAGGAGCAATCAAGAAGCCAAGCAAGAGATGCCATTCCCCTGCCAGGGCTGCAAGGTCTCAACTGCTCCTTTAACTGGGCCATTTCTCAGGGTTGTTTGTGAAGCTGGTAACCTTGAAAGATGAGGTAACATATTTTCCAGAGAAAGAGCAGGTATGCTGACTGCTTGCTATAAAAGCAGTACGTTCCCTGAGCTCTGGGTTCCTCAGCTGTGATACAAAACCGCTGGATACAGAGCATCCATCTCAGCCCATGACATCACCCGTGTGAGAAGTGGGGGTCAGGGGAAGTGCCACAAGCATGCTGGTAGACATGCTATTTACTGTTAAGTAATAATCCATTGTCTCTTAAAAAAAAGAGAGATGACAGTCCCCCAGATCACTGAGGAACAAAAGGGAATGGAGTTTCAGAGCTGTTAATTTGAATCCTTTTTTATATAATTATTTTCTTATATCTGAAAAAAATTTCTAAAGAGTTATTAAGAATCTTCCCTAATAAATCTTTAAAAAAAGGGGGCATGCGCCTGGGTGGCTCAGTCAGCTAAGCCTCTGACTCTTGGTTTTGGCTCAGGTCATGATCTCATGGGTTGTGAGACTGAGCCCCTCATTGGGTTCCATGCTCAGTGGGGAGTCTGCTTGAAGATTCTCTCCCTTTGCCCCTCCTTTCTCTAAAATAAATGAATAAATCTTTAAAAAAACAAAAAAGAAACTTCCCGTGCATTCCCTATGAACTGAAAGGATTCAGATTTCTTATCCTTATTACATGAAAGAGATCAAATAATCCAGGAGTTTATTCACTTGCTCACTGAAAATGCATGTCAAGAGTGGTTTGAGATGAAATCCAGGTACCCCAATATTAAGTTCCCCAAGTTTTTCCTTGTGTGTTTATTAAAAAGTAGAGGAGAGGCTCCTTGGTGGCTCAGTCATTAAGTCTCCAACTGTTTTTTTGTTTTTGTTTTTGTTTTTTTTGTTTTTTTTTGAAGACTCCAACTCTTGATCTCAGCTCAGGTCTTGACAGGTGTTGATCTCAGGGTTGTGAGTTCAAGCCCCACATAGAAAAAGTGGTGGGGGAGCTGGTTCTCAAACAAAAGGGTTTTTTAATAGCTCCCACAGTCTTAAGTTTTGGACAGTTGATTTGGACACATTCTAGATAACAGTTGTCAAGAAATCAAACATCTTTTTTTTACCAGAATATAGTCTGACCATTTTTCCCTCGCAGTTCGAAGGGCCGCCTGCCGTAGTTTCATCACATGGGCAAAACGGGAGCCTGGCCAATGCTTTGGTCCAATTTCATCAGGGTAAGATCTAAAATAATAATAATAGTAATAATAACAATAATAGCTTATAATTATTGAGTGCCTATATATTCCAGGCTCTGTCCTAAATGTTTATATGCACTAACTCATTTCAACTTCCAACAACCCTAGGGCGTGGGTACTATTATTGTTATCATCTTCCTCATATTACAGATAAGGAAGCAGAGATTAAGTAACGTGGCTTACAGTACACAAGAATCCTTAAATGAAATATTTCAGTGGCTTCTAAGAAGAACCTATGGAGTCCTTACAAGGTTAATATTCTCCATTTCACAGATGAGGAAATTGGTGCAGAGTGGTTAAGTCATTTGCCTAATGCTACACGTTAATAAGCGGCACAGTTAGAATTTAAATCCCCAAAGTTCATGTTCCTAAGCACTTTTTAATATACTCTGCCATCAGGGGCGCCTGGGTGGCTCAGTTGGTTAAGCGACTGCCTTCGGCTCAGGTCATGATCCTGGAGTCCCAGGATCGAGTCCCGCTTCGGGCTCCCTGCTCAGTGGGGAGTCTGCTTCTCCCTCTGACCTTCCCCCCTCTCCTGCTCTCTCTCTCATTCTCTCTCTCAAATAAATAAATAAAACCTTTAAAAAATATATTCTGCCATCAAATAAATTTAAAAATTTTGCAGCATAAAAATATGAGTTTCCCAGGAAAAAAACCAAAGGTTAAATTCACTTGATCAAGTATCAGTAAAGGATTCCACAGAGCCTAACACACTGATTTATCCCAGGTAGAGTGAGATCATGGAGTGGATGCATAATGTCATTGGAATCTCTATCAACATCTACGAAACAGCCAGGGCCGGACTCTCACGTGGCAACATTAGCAAGTGGGTTGGCATACCCTCGAGAACCCTTCTGAAAGCTTCCAGCTGGTGTGGGTGTTGATACTGTCTCAGGAGCCATCATTTCAAATTCTTCTAGCTGTGTTAACAGTACCTATATATACTTGTATAATTATGAAAATATAATTATATAAATAAGATTAATAAAACTATGTCCTGAACCGGGGCTCTCTAAGATGTCTTTCTAATTATTGCTTCAGTGAAAATCAGTGGAGTCCTGTTTTTCTCAATATATTGCCCCCAAAATGCCTTCACTAACATTTTTCACACTGACCTTGGCATATAATATATTTAGTCAAGATTTGGGCACAGAGAAAATTACCAGGATACAAGGTAGGTACATAATCTTTTTGACTGTTCTAGTTAGGCCCAATTCCATTATAAGAGACTCCAAAAAAAGCATTCAAAATCTTTTATAGTGTTCAAATTTCATTGTTAAATTTTGCTTGATATATGGACCATATGCTGGGATTTGAAATATATATGTATATACATATATAACAAAACTATTATATATAAAGAGACTAAAAAAATCTGTTCTGGAATGGCATTTATTATTATTATTATACAAATTTGGCTTTCAACAAATGATTTATCCTGGGCAAAAATTCAGGCAACTCAATTTATTCTACTTCTACAATTTCTTAAGCTAGAATTGCAATAGCCTTGGGAACATTTACAATAGTCCATTTTAAATACACTTATTCATGTTGTCATTTGCTCATTTGTTCATGCAACAAGTATTAATTTAGTGCCTGCCAAGAACATAGCACTGGAGGAAAATATGAAGTATTTGTATACTGTAACCTCTGCCAAAGAACCCAAAAATCACTTCGAAGAAATGCATAAATTACACAGTTAATTAACAAAGTTAGTTACGTGTATTGCTATGTCAAAAAGGATGATGTAGGAAATAAGCAATACAAGTGTTGCGAGAAAGGTAGATCTTTGGAGCTTGAATGATTAGGAACAGCTTTCTGTAGTAGGTGGGGTTTGGCATATGAGCTGGTTACAAAGACAGAAAGGGCCTTCCTGGAGAACAAACCTGCATGGGTAACAGCTTGGGGTTGAAAGTAAAAGGTACATTCTAGACAAAGCAGTTTTCTTTTGGGAAGAAGCAAGAGATATGGGTGCATAACTGCTGGTGTTAAGTTCATGGAATTTTTAAAAAGTGTTTAAGTCTGAATTATTTGAACTTTGTTCTGTGGGTACTGGAGAGTCACTGGAGTCCTTTTAACAGAGAAATTAAACCATGTCATTAGCATTTTAGGTAAGTTGATTTGACAGTATGGTACGTAGGATGATCTTGAAGATGGAAGTAACTAAGAAATTGCTATGGTTAAGAGAAGAAGTAACCTAAATGCCCATCAGTAGGGAATTGACTACTCATTATGATTATGGTACATCCATATAATGGATACTATGCAGTCATAGAAATAATGAAGAAACCCCTTAACTATTGCTATGGAATGATGATAAAAATACGATAAGTAAAATAGCATAGTATATATAAAAAGTATGCAAACTTTTCACTATGCTCCACCAAATATGAAAGACTTATACTCAAAATATGAATAAATAATATCAATATTTTTAAATATATACTGTGGCAATTTATTTGTTATTTATTGACTTGGCTGGTGGCTGCAGGAGTAAAGAGGAAGAGAGGCAGTTACAAGGCAGGTCCTTATAACTTACTAGATACAGAGATAACCAAGAAGTCATATGGGCCTCCAAGATTAGACACCTGAATGGCTGGAAAACTGGTTAAGGGAAGGGGGATAAATGAAGTTCACAAAATGTTGTCTTACTACTCACTCTGGTTCATCCATAGGCCTCCACTCGACATAGTGATAGAATCTCTGTACATTTTTCAACCACTCCCTGAGTATTTCTGTTGTATTATCCACATTGTGATCAGTGGCTGCCCTGCATGAGAGAAAGTACAATATAGCTCAGTTGCCATCCAAAGAAAGAGGGAGACATCCCAAAGACCCCAGATTAATTGAAAGGAGAATGGCCAGTTCTGAGAAGAAAAAAAAAATGTACATATGAAAATGAATCCCTCATGGTCCAAACTAGACAACAGATTCCTGAAGTGAGAGATACTGCTTAAAATCATTTTTGTGTCATTAGATCCTTAAAACAGGGCTCAGCCAATAGCAGAATCAATAAGTGGTTGTACTAAAACTGTATAAGCAGAAAATGAATTAAGAGTAAGCTAACTAATCTTTTTTTGGAAATTTTTCTATTTGGCTTAATATTTAGTTATCCAAGATGTAAACTCTGCCTTTTAACTTCCCTGACAACTACCATCAATTTAAGCAATAATTCAGTTGCATTTTCCTTTCAAGTTTCTTTTCAGATCACAACAAAATTGCTAATCAGTGGTACTGTCATCACACACACTCCAGGGGGAAAAGCAACAGTTTCCAATATAAAACTCAAAAAGCTAAGTTATCTTTACCTATTTTGGATTAATGTTACCATTACTTATACAAACTAGAGTACCTTCAAAAGTCTTCAAATAATGTATACAAAACTGGTTTCTACTGTAAAAGTTTAACAGATTGATCTACTTATAAAGGAGCTTAACTCACTTATTAGAAAATATTTTCAAATTGTATCGCAAAGCAAGCTCATGCTGTATATAAGATACATATCTAAAACAAAGTAATTCAGAACACTAAAAATGAAGAGACATATCAGTTAATTGGGAAAGAGAAAGAAAGCAAGAGTTATAATCCTGACATCAAATAAGGTAGAATTGTGGCCATGACAAAAAGCAATACTTTATAATGCTAAAGGACACAATTCACATCAAAGACACAATAAATGTTAACATTTCACATACCTTCATATAGTACAGGGGTTGGCAAATTTTCTTTAAGAGCAAGACAGTAAATATTTCAGGCTTGCAGGCCATACCCTCTCTGTTGCAACTACTTAACTCAGCCTTTGTAGCAGGAACACAGCCACAAACAATATGTAAATAAATGTGCATTGCTGTATCCCAATAAAGCTTTATGTATAAGAATAAGCAATAGATCTACAGGCTGTAGTTTGTCAACCCTTGATATAATGGAAAGGATGGAAATTGCAAGGAAAAACAGAAACACCAATAATAAGAGATGTTAGCATACCACTTTTTTAAGTATTTTATTTTTTTAATTAATTTATTTATTTATTCATGAGAGACAGAGAGAGAGAGAGAGGCAGAGGGAGAAGCAGGCTCCCAAGGAGCAGGGAACCTGATGCAGAACTCGATCCCAGGACCCTGGGATCATGACCTGAGCCAAAGGCAGATGCTTAACCATCTGAGCCACCCAGGAGCCCAAGATTTTATTTTTTAAGTAATCTCTACACCCCATTGGGCTCCAACTTACAACCCCAAGATGAAGAGTCACATACCATACCACTTTCAGTGACGATGGTGAAATGGGAGGAAGTAAATATACAGAGGATCTGGGTATTAAAGAGGGCACGTACTGAATGGAGCACTGGGTGTTATAAGCAAACAATGAATCATGGAACACTGCATCAAAAACTAATGTTGTAATGTATGGTGATTAACATAACATAAAAAAAAGAGTTTAAAAAAAAGAACACAGCGAGAAAGGATATGCTTTTTTCTCATGTTCAAGTGGAACCTTCACAACAATTGACCAACAATTATACTACACAGAAAGCCTCCACAAAATTGAAAGAATATAAACAACATTCTGTGATAATAAAGCAATAAAACTAGAAATTGGTAATAAAATAAAAAAACAAAAAATTCCAGTAAGAATTCTCTATTAAACAACTATTGAGTGAAAGAAGAAATACAAATCAATTTCAGAAATTCTAAAAATAAATCGTGGAAACACTATGTGTCAGAATTTTTAGATACAATTAAAGCAATGATCACAGAAAAATTCAGTTTTATACCCTTCAATTAATAAAAATAAGTGAGTTAAATTCCTGCTAGGAAGCTAGGAAAAGAGCAACAAAACAAACAAGCATAAAGAAAAAAATAATAAAGGAAGAAAGTCCAGAAGCATAAAACAGAAAAAGGATAGAACTAATAAATTAAAATTTTGCTTTTTAAAAAATTTTTTTATTTTTGTACAACGCCAGTATAATTAACATACAATGTTATGTTAGTTTCAGGTGTACAATATTGTGATTCAACACTACTTTACTCGGTGCTCATTGTGATATGTGTTCTCTTAATCCCCGTCAGCCATTTCACCCATCCTCCCAGCAAACTCCCCTAAAATTTTGCTTTTGTTGAGGAAAACCAACAAAGCAACCATTTATTAATCTATCGAGACAACACAGATATGTAAAATAAGAACTGACAAGGATGCAGGGAATATGATTGGTAGGAAAGAAATTATTTAATTACCTTGCACAACTCAATGAAAAGTAAATTCGAAAACTGGATATAATGGAGGATTTCCTAAGAAGATGCATGTTAGCAAAATTGACTTCAGTAGAGATATAAAACTTAAACAGAACAATTAGCAAGAAAGAAATGAAGAAAGAGAAAAAAGAAAATATTAAGCCCAGATGGTTTCACAGGGGAATTCTACCAGATATCTTAGTAGACTACGTAATTCCAGTGCTATGTAGCTTGCTCTCCAGAGCGTAGGAGAAACAAATGAAAATTCCAAGTTCTTTTAATAATGCAAGTACAATATTAATATCTAAACCTGAAGAAGACACACACACAACTACAGACCAATATCTTTTAATGAATATGCTGCAAAAATCCTCAATATAATATTAGCAAACAGAATCCAAAATCCTATTAAGAAAATATTACATAGCATAGACTAGGATTGTTCATTATAAAAGGAAATCCATTAATATAATTCACATATATTAACAGACCTGAAGAAAAATCATATAATTACTTCTGTAAATGCTAAAAAGGCCTTTAATAAAATTCAACATCTATTCCTGATTTTTAAAAACCACACTGAATAAAATTAAAACAGGAAGGAAGAAAGGAAGGGAAGAAGGGAAGAAAGGGACAGTAAACAGGAGTCATGGAAAGACAGAGGTGCCTGAGACTCTTAAAAGGGAGTAAAAATGCTTAGAATTTATGAGCAATTTAGCAGTCCCTCCTGGAAGGAGAAGCCAGAGCCATCCTCAACAGTAGTGGTTCCCTGGGAACATGGCCTTGGCAAGAGCAAATGAAGAGATGTGAACAGTGGTTGCTTCTTCCCTATATCGGCAATTTCAGTCAATACGATTTTGTTAAATCCAATCTGTGATGGCTTTTGTTCTTCCTATTTGAGCTTTTGGAAGTCACTGCTCTGCCAAAAGTAACAAAATCTTTAAGGAAGAGAATATTAAGAAATGTTCAAGAGAAAAAAATAGTTAAGCAAAGCAGAGTGGAGCCCCATGTTACATAGAGAGTAAATTTCTATAAAACACCAAGTAACTCGAAACTATGTAACTTATGTCATAGCGTATAGAAAAATGGGGGATAGAAGTATAGGCCTAATATTCGAAAATCTTATTTAATAAAATGTATATTTGAACTAAAACTAGCCTTATTGAAAATATTATTCCAAAAAATAGAAGATCAGGATCTGATGCCAATTGCCAATTTGATCTTTCTTTCTTTCTAGGATTTATTTATTTATCTTAGAGAGAAAGAGAGAGAGAGAGAGCAT
Organism: Zalophus californianus; assembly: GCF_009762305.2. Classification (NCBI taxonomy): domain Eukaryota; kingdom Metazoa; phylum Chordata; class Mammalia; order Carnivora; family Otariidae; genus Zalophus; species Zalophus californianus. The sequence continues at coordinate 44,743,157 of NC_045604.1, forward strand.
GAGTGGGAGGGAGAGAGGGAGAGAGAATCTCAAGCAGACTCCACGCTGAGCAAGGAGCCCAATGCAGGGCTCGATACCGAGCTTGATCTCACGACCCTGAGATCATGACCTGAGCCGAAATCAAGAGTTGGAGACTTAACCAACTGAGTCACCCGGGCGCCCCTTGATCTACTTTCAAGTCTCTTCTGGAAATCAGATTAGAATCAGCTCCTCCCTTCAGAACAAGGTCTAGAAGGGAGGAGACCCACAGGCCCACCAGAAATTCCACTACCTGGAGAGAGAAAGCAGTAATAGTGTGCAGCTGGTGTTGAGGGACACCAGGTGAGCACCTATGGACAAAAATGGGGTAACATAAGGAGGAAGGGAAGTGGGCCAGAAAGCAATGTGGGAGAGGGTCACGGGCTCCATCTAGCTGTGATTATACTGAGAAGTGAAGAATGTTAGTGACAATCACATCCACTGTGACTCATGGCCACCAGCCACCCATGTCCAGCGAAGTAGCCCTGAAGGGCACTTTGAGGGTCAAACCACTCATCTCACTGTAGGAAGCATATATAGAGCAATTCCTGAAACTGAGAATCAGCTCAAATGGCCATGAGTCTTTGCTCAACATATTATGAGCACGAGTAAATTAAAACAAAACAAAATAAAAAATATCTTGATTGCAGTATTAGCTAAAAATTATGGGAATTATACATTATTCCCAAATTACTGTAAAGTGTAGGAGAATTGCCACAGCATCTACTTCTTTCCTTGGTTTCTGGTTCTTCATTACGCAGGACTTACATTCTCTTTGCCCTCCCTGCATTGATGCCTTTCTGACTTTTAACAAAGTCGGTCTCACTGTATGAAATTTATTTTCCTGCTGTCCAGACTAAACAACTCCAAAGTCTGTTTAAGGATCCACTATTCACAAACATCCTCAGAAATGAGCTGCTTGAGTGTACGCAAAGACAAAGGTGTCTAATTAAAAACAGAAGCACAGATTTAAAATACTCTCCTTATGGAGTGAAAACAGTTTCCTATTCCGTTACTTCCCCAAATTGTTAAGATGCTCTTTGTTCTCAGGCTTCCTGGGAAATGCACAAATCCTCCAGCTGTGGTCGGAGGTCCACGGACACCGGTGTTTGATGTGCAGCGTCAATCTCCTGCACTGTCCCAGAGGGAGAGCCGTGTTGACCCCACCAGCCCACTGAGGAAGACTTGCATTCCCCGCTCCAGACCAACTGTCCCGCCCCTCCACTCCCCTGGCCCAGGCAAATAAACAGAAATCCAGGTAGACACTTCTAACTGCTGTCTTTTTCATCCCTCTGACCGACCCCCCCAACCCGGGCAAAAAAAAAAAAAAAAAGTGTTTCTGTTTGAATACTCCATCACAATAGCCCGAGGGCGCTGGTCTAGTCGGAGGGTTGGACAGAGAGATAGCAAAGGCACAGATGTGAGGTCCCGGGAGGAAACAGGAGGCTTGAGTTAGCGGCGCTATTTTCAGAGCCCTGCAGCACAATGCAACAGTGTGATGCCTATCCTGTTGAGAGTCTCCGTAAGGAACTAGACACAGACAACGCTGCAGCGGACGAGGATTTTTCCATCAAGGTAAGAAGATGAGGAGTCAGAATGTGTGACCCCCTTCAGGGAAAGTCGAGGCATCTCTCCCAACTGAAAACTCTTTCCAGTCCCACAGAAAAAGAGCCTCGGGTCGGCTTGCTTCTCCCATCAGACCAGGAAAGGCACCCGCCAAGGTAACAGACGTCGCTCAGGGGGTCCTTGAAGAAAACAAATGATGTGAGGAGACATCTGCAGAGGTGATCTGCATGGGACTGCCAGTGGCTAGTCAAACTCGTGGAAACACAAGCAGGCACTAGCTGGAAGAACACGCTCCCTGGAAGCGAAGCCTGTTGATATTTGCCACAATGCTCCCAGCTGAGTGCAGGTGCGCTTAAAACAACAAGCCCCTCCCTCGCTTCCCTGGGGCTCTCTGGCTTGGGATAAGACAGCAAGGTGCACTCAGCTCTTGAGCCAAGCCAGTCCTCACATAATTAATCTTCTTTTAAGGCCGTGATTCGACAGTGGCTTCCCTTTACCTCTAAAAAGCACCAAGCCACCAGCAGGTCTCCCTCCACCTTTGGCAGAGCTGTCGCCCCAATATGCCCACAGTGCTCGTGATCAGTCCCCTCTCTGTGCATCGGTACTTCCTGGCTGTCTCTGGAGCTAGTATTTGAAATGGAAGAGCTGGTAGACACAAGTGCGACATCCACGTGGCCTCAGAGGAATGTTTGGGCCATTACTCACCATAATGCTGCCTGCCCATCCACTTTCTCTCGGATTCTGCTTCTAGGTCCCGTCCCCTCTCCTCTAGCTGTGCCCATCAGCAAAGGCCCTTGAGTCTCAGATTCAAAGTCACATTAGGACAGAGATAAACACATACTGCAAATGCAATCAACAGCAGAGTGCAGGGCATCTCCTTGGTGAAGGAAGTCCCCCGGGGCCAGCAAGTGCACTGTCACTGTTAACAGGGAAAAGTGAGAGCTCATAGAGCAGACTAATAAATAAACATGTCTGCGGGATGATACAATTTTACTACTTGGCTGTGTCAAAAAAGAAACATTGCGATTTCTCTGGCAATGGCTACACACACTGACATTTCTCCTTGTTCCAGAAGGTCAGTTTTCATTCCTCAGTCTTGGCTCTTACACTAACAGCCAACTTGAAATAATTAGAACTGACTCATTTATTTTTACCACAAGTCCTGAGCTTGTGAGGGCTAAACTCAACATCAGTGAGCGTGGCGCCACCTGAGCCATGGTAAAGATGCAGATTCGCTCTCTCAGCAGGTGAAACACAGATGTTGAGGACACAGTACTCCTGATTACTTCCATCTGCCCTGACCTTCTGGGATTGTTCTCAGCTTCCCTGCACCCCAGAAAGCCTAGACTTCTGATGAGATAGAACAACAGGACTGCAATCAGTGGGCCAGGATGAAGGCAACACTGAGCAGTGCCTGCTCTTTGCTGCCCCAGAACCTGCAAAATACAAACCCCAGAGGCTCACGGGAACAGTGATGGAATGAATAGCAAGGTTAGTCATCACCTCGACGATTCACGCCATGACTAGTAAGTTGGCAAAAGTGAATTTTCCAACTTGGGACTTCAAAAACTGAACTACCCTCTTAACTGCCTCAAGGAAAGACTCACCAGTGTAGAACATAAAGAGCTCCCACCTAAAAATAAGGTTCCCTTTTTGAAGCAACTAATGAAATTTTCTTCAAGAAAGCTTATGTCATCAAGTCCTACCACCTCAGTCTCTGCTCTCAGGAAAGCCTCACCAGCAACTGCTCTGCCAAGGGAAAGAGATATGCTTAGCCACTTGGCAAAATATGCTGATGGATTCTTGCTTCTTGGTTACTGTGTAGAGTTGTTTAAAGATTTAGAATCTGTCTGCTGGGTGAAAACTAGATCTGGATACGGTTAAGGATATGGACATGGACTGGGGGGCTGGGGATTTCTCCCAACAAAAGCCTTTTCCTAGGTCTCACCAAGTCAATCAGTAGCGATTCTTCCTAATGAACTAAGAAATCAGGAAAACTCACTTCTCACGAAACCCTCCTCACCAACAAAATAAATGTTTCTACTCCCTCAAAATCCCTCCTCGATAAGTCCCATTTTTATCCCAGAAACAATCATAGGCATTACACATCTGAAGACTGGGTAAGAGTGATGTAAAAAAAAAAAAACCTGTTTCTGGAAATGAAATCAATCGATGAATCAATTTCATTCCTAACGGGTAGGAAAGAGAAATGGTAAAAATTGCCAATTGACCAGTTAAAAGTTAATTCAAAAGCCCAATACCATCGTATTAAAGTGAAGAGGAACTTAATTAAACATTACAGAAGAGCCATTCCTTGACACTTTTGATTCTGAGGTATGGTTTGCCTCTCTCAATGTCAAGAACCCCTCACCTGTGTGTCATGCACTATCCCATGTTGAACCCTATAATTAGCCCAGGTAGCATTATTTTTATCTCTCCATCATATAGAAGAGAAAACTGAGGATGAAAGGCTATGACTTGCTCAAGTCATGCAAATGGTGGATCTTAGAGCCTAGACATTTCCTTTCAGGCCTCAGATGCCCATCCCAACCCTAGTGCAAACTCCCCCAGCACGCTCACCCACAGAGAGTGGAAGTACGCCTGTCGGATTGGAAGGAATTCTCTGTCTTGTCAAGGAAATTAATCAATAGGACCAGAGTGATCATCTCTGAATGAAAGGATGGACTTGTTCCAGCAGGAAACAAAGCAAGAAAACAGGAAGATCCATTAGTTCCCTATGAGCTTTTGTTCTTAACTGAAGTAGAGTTGGCACACAATGTTACATTGGTTTGACACAGTGATTCAACAGCTCTACACGTTATGCTGTGCTCACCACAAATGCAGCTAACATCTGTCACCACGCTTTGTTGAGGTTCGCTTCAGCATCATTTTCCTTGGAGTCAAAACTCCTGGAATTCTGTGCAAATATCAGCGGCAGTGTCTGAGACAAGATAAAGATGTTTCTCGTTTGTGTAAATACTCTTTTTCCTGTGTTTCTTCCCCTTTGCCCTTTGTTTTTTCTTCACCCTGCTCTTTTTACCCACTCCTCATTTCCTTTTTTCTCTTCTTTGCTGGATTTTCCAGATCTGTTGAGTTTTTTGTTATGTGGGTGTGTCCTAAAGAAATGGAATTACCAGTGGAATATATTCCTGCATAGACAACAACTGGAGTCCTGATACTAAAGAGAAGACACACAGGATCTAGGGACACATTCTCCGGGAGCCCTAAGGCTCTCCACCCCCCAAACACCTCAGGCTGGATGGGATGCCTGAAATCTCTAATTACACATTGATTCTCTACCCATACTTCCGGCATTGCATTTTTCTGTCTCTCTCCATTTACCAGATTCTCTTCCCTGAGGATAGGAGCATCCAGCACCTAAGAGAGTTGACTGTGTAAAACAGGCACTAACCATGGGCCTGGTGAATAAATGAATGAATGAAGAATTCAAGAAAACTTTCCCCAATCCAACCCAAATGCCTACAAAGGCTGAACACAGATAACGTCAAGGAGTGAAAGGGACCATGTATGTATGAGAAGGAACACCTGCAGGCTCCATCAGATTGTTGCCATGTTAGAATGTGTGTCTAGAAAGGCTAGATTTTTCTGTTGTTTCAAGAGAAGTCAGATATCCAGATTTTAGAGATAAAGGTCTGTTAATATCCTATAAGAACTGTTAGGCTGAAATGCTGTGAACACGTTCCGGCCTGACAAGGGATCTCTGGAAACCAGGGACCTGACACAAAGGCCACATTATGTCAGCTCTTAATAGCCACAGTCCATCCATCTGTTCACACTCGGGGCACATAGTTCAGTAATTAAATATTTCAAACATGGCTGGGAGGATAGCAATGTCACTGCCTTGCTTTCACAAACAATGAAAGCATTTTCAATGAAAAAGGAAAAACAAACATGCACAGGTTGGGCAAGGTCTAAATAATTCTCGGATTCAAATAGAAATAGAAGCAGAAAACAGCCAGCATGGAGTGAGCATAGGCTGCGCTTGACACAAACACCACACAGAACCTCTCTTTGCATAGCAACGAAGGCATACTTATTGCCCAATTTTTTTTTAAATAATAACTTTACTGAGATATAATTCATATATCTAACATTCACCCAGTTAAAGCATACAAGTCAGTGTTTTTTAGTATATTCACAGAGTTGCACAGCCATCGCCATGATCTAATTTCAGAGCATTTTCAGCACCCCCAAAAGAAATCGCTTTGCATTCTTCCCCGCTCTAGCCCCTGGTAACCACAGTTCCACTTCTTGTCTCTGTGAATTTGCCTTTTCTGGACATTGCATATAAATGAAATCATACCATTTTGTGGCCTTTCATGTCTGACTGTTTCACTCAGCATGCTTTCAGGGTTCATGTTGCAGCATGTATCAGCAATTCCTTTATTTTTATGTCTGAATAATACTCCATGGTATGGATACACCACAGTGTGTTTATCCATCCATTATTTAATGGACGTTTGGGCTGTTTTTACTTTTTATTTATTATGAATACTGCTGTTATGAACATTCATGGACGAGTTTTTGTGTGGACCTATATTTTCATTTTCCTTGGGATTGCTGCCTACATTTAAAATATTATGGAAAATGAAGAAAATATCTTTTATTTTATTCTCTACCATTTATGGACTACACTCTGTCACAGGCACAAGCTGGGCATTTTACATATACAACTCTAATCCTTATGGTAATTCTCAAAGAAGGTACTATTATTCTCATTTTACAGAGAAGGAATCTGAGGCTCAGAGACTTTCTCCCAAAGCTTATTCTCTTTTCACTTATACTTCATCTCTGATATGTATTTTTTTCCATTTCTGAAATTCTCAGTTTTTGTTCCAATGCAGCCAAGAGGGACCTTTACTCTCCTGTATCCATATATATTTATTTCAGGTGACATGAGCCGATGTGACACAGGAATGTGGGGGCAGGGGCAAGTATGCAAGAAGTGTCGGGTCTCAGCAGATGAGCAGGGCAGGTGCCACCAATGTAAACAGTCAACTGTCGGGCCTGGCAGGGCGATGCCCTGGCAAAACACAGAACCCATGAGCCATGAGGTCATGATGAACGGGGGCCAGTGTGACCACAGAGAAAGTCACAGCCCGAGGACTGGGCTTGCTAAATGAAGCACTATGGAGGACCTCGCCCTTGGAGCCACTGTCTGTGTGGAAAGGAAAGCTGGCTGAACTGGGCTCGAAATGTGAAGGCAAAGTGGTCGTTCGAGTGGAGAATCAGGAGAAAGCTGAAAGAAGTGGTCATGTTCTACACAGAAAGGTTTAGTTTGGTTCATTTGTTTCTGTAGGCTTTTCACTGTACTTAAAAATGACAGTAAATACTTTAGTCACCCATTGATTCTGAGTTACTTGACACTACTATTTGACTAACCACATTATTTCTTTTTCAGTTTTTTTAATATGTATATTTTTTATTTAAATTCAGTTAACATAGAGTGTCTTATAATTTTCAGATGTATTCTGAAACTAATAGATTCATCAGTTGTATATAACACCCAGTGCTCATTACATCCCGTGCCCTCCTTAATGTCTATCACCCAGTTACCCCATTCCCCCACCCCCCTCCCCTCCAGCAGCCCTCAGTTTGTTTCCTATCATTAAGAGTCTCTTATGGTTTGTCTCCCTCTCTGGTTTCGTCTTGTTTTATTTTTTCCTCTCTTCCCCTATGATCCTCTGTTTTGTTTCTTAAATTCCACATACCAGTGAGACCATACGATAATTATTTCTCTGACTGACTTATTTTGCTTAGCATAATACCCTCTAGTTCCAACCATGTCGTTGCAAATGGCAAGATTTCATTCCTTTTGATGGCTGAGTAATATTCCATTGTGTATATATACCACATCTTCTTTACCCATTCATCTGCCGATGGGCATCTGGGCTCTTTCCATAGTTTGGCTATTGTGGACATTGCTGCTTTAAACATTGGGGTGCATGTACCCCTTCGGATCACTACATTTGTATTTTGGGGGTAAATACCTAGTAGAGCAATTGCTGGGTCATACGGTACCCCTATTTTCAATTTTTTGAGGAACCTCCATACTGTTTTCCAGAGTCCTGCTTGCACTCCCACCAACAGCGTAAGAGAGTTCCCCTTTCTCCCCATCCTTGCCAACATGTGTCGTTTCCTGAGTGACTAACCACATTCTTTTTTTTTTTTTTAAGATTTTATTTATTTATTTGACAGAGAAGGACACAGCGAGAGAGGGAACACAAACGGGGGGGAGTGGGAGAGGGAGAAGCAGGCTTCCCACCGAGCAGGGAGCCCGATGCAGGGCTCGATCCCAGGACCCTGGGATCATGACTTGAGCTGAAGGCACATGCTTAACGACTGAGCCACCCAGGCGCCCCTTAACCACATTCTTAATGAAGTAAAAAAGTATGAAGTCAGGAGACATGGCTCTTCTGCCAACTAGCTCTATAATCTGAATGAATTTACTTGAACCCTCTGTACCTTGTTTTTCCATCTGTAAAATGGAATAATAACACCTGTTGTACATACCTAGCTCAGCGAGTTATTGTGAAGAGTTGGCGGCATGGGAAGGAGCTTTCAAGAACACTTTCTTTGAAAGGGCGCCTGGGTGGCTCAGTTGGTTAAGCGACTGCCTTCGGCTCAGGTCATGATCCTGGAGTCCCAGGATCGAGTCCCGCGTCGGGCTTCCTGCTCAGCGGGGAGTCTGCTTCTCCCTCTGACCCTCTTCCCTCTCGTGCTTTCTATCTCTCATTCTCTCTCTCTCTCAAATAAATAAATAAAATCTTTAAAAAAAAAAAAAGAACACTTTCTTTGAAAGCTGGCCTTTCCCTAGCTGTCCCCAACACACACATGCACACATGCACGCACATACATGCGCACACACACATCTGCAAATAAGAAATTAGACAGCCTGTTGAATAGGCTCTTAAAGATGCACACAACAAAATTCAACACACGCATTTAAGGCGAACAAACCAGAACTACCACAGTATACCGTTTTTTAAGAATAAAAATACATCCGCCATTTACATACAGAGAACATGAAAGAATAGTATGACAATGACTGCTAATTGTCTCTGTATCAGCCTTCCTCCTCTTCCCTAGGAATAGCATGTGACCATCCAACTTAAGGAGTACATTGTAAGCTCCATGACAGCTAGGATATTTGCTCTGTTCATCACTCTATCCCCAGCACTTAAAAGAGTGCCTAGGACATAGTATGTGTTCAACAATTATCTGTTGAATGGTTCCTTTCTCAGCAAACTTCTAACCTCAGAAGAACTAGAAGACCCCTGCATGCCTCTCTCATTTTGATAGACACCTGTGCATCTCCTATGCATCTCGTCTGTGCCAGGCATCATGGCACCTTCTGGAAAACAACACTTTGTCACTGATGTTAAGGTGCTCCTAGTTCCTCATCGTTTAAAAGAAAATACAGGTATATAAAGAAATCATTGTAATTTGATGTGATGTTTGAGACAGTGGATACATAACAAGGTGGGCAAGTGCCAGAGAGGAGAGTGTGGCTGGCAAGATGTGGAAGGTCGAAGGCTGAGAAGGCTGAAGTGAAATCTGAAGAATGAGCAGATATTTATAAGGATGTGGAAGGTATATAGAGCATTCCAGAAGAAGGAATAATATGTGTGGAGGCAGAAAAGCATGCGAACACAGCATGCCGTGTTCTCAGAGCTACGTGCAATTTTGTTGGTCTACACCTTATAGGTCAAAGGGGTGACATGGTTGCAAAAGGCTAGGGATGACTTAACTGTCCCTTGGGAAAGGGAGGAGCAATGAAGATGTGTGTCCCACTTTTCTGGGTCCCCAGCATCTTGCCCCGCTTAAAAAAAATAAACGGGTGAATAATTCTCTGAAATAATATATTTTGCCACATTGTGACAGGTAATACCTTTAGCATCTACAGACAGATGCTATAGAATCTATTCTTTGAATTCCTCAAAGGGAATGCTCAAAATACATGTGAAGCACTGACCCACTTCATTCTGCTGCCATATATAATGGGTTTTCTGGGAAAAGTGTGATTTCTAACATTCTGACCCGTTTTCTTCAAAAGTTCATTTATACTTCTCAGTCCATGTGTCCAAATTTCCCACTCCAAAACTGTGCCCAGTACATAGTAAGCATTTAGCATGTGCTTGTCGAATGATGAAGTGAGTAAATAAATACCTGCAGAAATGGATGACAAAATAAAAACAAGGGTCTACTCCTGAAGCAAAACAAGCAGCAAATGTAACAGCATAATACTAAACCCATATAAAGCATTTTGATTTTTTTCCCCAAAGTCATCAAACTTCTTCCTGCTATAGTACTTGTTTCCCCATTGAAAAAATTGGGCTAGGAACATGAACAAAGTCAGAAAGTGTCCAACTTGCAAATCGAATTCAAGGCTGTTTTCCCACAGAGTCACTTAGAATGAGAACTTGGCTCTAGCTGACGAAAATCTCTGTCCGGTCCATCATGGTTACCCGATAGCTGTTGTCTTGGGTCCAGGAATAACACTCCAGGCAGCTCAGAAGGAGAGAGAAAATGTTTGCCTTGAACTTACCTGCTTTGAACAGTGTTAAGTCTGGCGTCCCCACATCACTTCATTTGCGGTTTCTTTAAAGGGATGTGGGGGCAGGGACCATGTTTAGCAGGTGTTAGATCCAGGTTCATATTTTATACTCACACTCATGCTAATCGTAGAGTCCTAAGAAATATTTTTTAGGAGTTCTGAGTTCTTTTCCTCTTATTCATGCTGTCAGAGGCAAACAGGAGGCTATTTGGATGGTATTTTTCCCCCATCTTTATTATGGAAAATTACTGTTGGAGAGAAGGAACATTCTGTGCTCCTAACATTTCCAAGGGTCTGTGTGGCTTTGTAACATGCTCCGGACGAGGTGAACATGCACCAATACACAGGATGTGCATGTTTTCCTACTACCTTGCTTTCTCACCATACTTCCACAGAGATGGGCAGCAAGGGCAAACACCTGAGCCCACATGCCTGTCGGGCCCCAGACAGGGACCCTTGCATTGTAACATCTCACCAACTCTTCACCACAACCCAATGACGTAACGCTCTTCTTAACCCCATTATAAAGTGAGGACACTCAGGCCCATAAAGGGGACACATCAGGCCCCAAGTTCTCAGAGGGCAGGAAGAGTCAGAACCAGGCTTGAAGGCAGACACTGGGCCTCAGATGATTGTCTTGTTAATCCCTATTCTAAGAGTCTGGATTTGAGATCATATTTCTGGAATGAAATTTAAGACAGAAGGAAATATTTTAAAGAAGGTGAGGAGTAAATTGCAATCTTGTCTTCAAAGTGCTAGACATAGCGACAAGCTTTATGTCATTAGTAAAACTGCTGCAGTCGCAGGATACTTAACATTATTTTAGAGCCCCCATGGGTCACGGGTCCTCTTGTCTTCGTGCCTCGGGAACAAACATACCTAACCCGGCGCCCATAATTTTGAATAATGTCTCAAAGAGCAAAGGGCACTTAACAATAACTGATTGATTTCTGTAATGTTTCCCAAAACTTTGTGTTCCCTTGGTTATCTCTGCTCTAATAGGTCACCATAAGGGTCTTTTTTTCCCTTTCTATGAGTGGAGAAGTGGGGTTGAGGGAAAGGATGACTGAGACACTCGCTTTTTAAAAAAACCCACCCCAAATTTCATCTGTTGACTCTGGAAGGTAGGGCTGGGACCCTGGATCTTAGATTTGCAAGGTGCTACAACCTCCCTATCTCCCCACATGGGTCAAATCCCCTGGCTCTAAGTTCTTTTCATACCATGTACCTCTTATTCTGAGTACTTATCAGAGCTGCAATTCTGTATTTATTTCTACGGTATTGAGTGATGTGTTTCTCCCCTTCTGGTCTATGAGCCGTGCAGGGCAAGAATATGTTTGTTTGTCTTTGCTCATCATTGTAATGGGAAGCCCAGGATGGCATGTGTTGTCAGCATGGAGTCACGTGCTGCTAAGTGAATAATTGAACGCAAGATTGCTGTCTCCACCCTCCTTTTTAATCACTAAATATTTAAAACTTGGATAATCTACCTGTAAAAATGAAACACATAATCAGACAGTATTGGGAAATACCTTTTGGGGCACTTCCTGTTTTATAATCCATATCCAGAAAGCTCGACTTTCAAGTGGGCCCCAGAAACAGGCAGGAGTCAGATGCTGTTTGGTACTGAGCTCTCGGGAGGCTCTGGGGGAGCCCAATAACCTGTCTGGGAGGAAGTGGGGAATGTGAGCAGCTGCTTTGAAGGCAGCACCCAGGAGACATTTGGCGAGGGCAGATGTTCAAGCAGATGTAATTGTGGTCGATGGTAAATATTGCAACAGGCGAGTCATTCTTCCTGGCTTCCATCAGGGTGTGTCCTTCGAGCCAAATTAGAAATCCAGCAAAAGGACTTGGCACTCAACCTTATAGAGTCTAGTTCCAACCGATGCAGGGAAAAGGTGACAACTTCCCTTTCAGACCTCAAAGAGGGTACAATGGCTTCCCCAGGACCAAGCAGGCCAAAGGCAACTCTTACTGCCCTTCCTTCCTCAGCCTCAGGTCAGACCATGTCTCAGGCAGGCTTTAGTCTTTAGTTGCCGCCATGTTCTTCTGGAGGTACATGGGAAGGAAGTCAATGATATCCAATGTTCAGAGTTCATTTCTCCAGAGCCTCCTGACCAATTTTTCAGTTACTTCTGTAAACCATCTCATAACATGTCACTGGTGAAATTCTCATTTTCATTCCCACATAGGAGACATTACCAGAGGGAATCACGCATTACCAGAATGAGATTCAAACTCACTGTCCCAAGTTCCTTTGGTAGAGGATTAGAGCAGAGCCTGAGAGGAACAGGGCTACTATCTATATGAAGACCTAACAGAAGATCTTTAATACAATGTAGGACTCAAGATTTGCTAAAATGAATCACACATATTTTCTCATTTAATCTTCACAATACCCTAGAAAGTAGGTATTCTTTCCACCTTATGGATGAGAAATCAGTCACAGAGCTAGTAAGTGATGGACCCAGGATTCTGGCATAAGTAACCCATAAATTAAAGGTGAATTTTCCAAAAACAGTGGGTGTAGAGATCTCCTTGTGATAAGATCTAAAGGACAGGAGTAATAAAATACCTAGCATAAAATCAAGAATTTGATATGAGATCAGAATTTTAAAATCTAGAAAATAAAATCAAGTATATCTGAGTACACTGTGTGCAGAAGGATTCCGTTGTACCTAGAAGCCTGTGTAACTGAGGTAGGTTCTAGACTCCTTCAGCTGTTTAATCCTGGCTCAATTACCTGACATGTCTAAGCCTTTGCTTCCTCGTCTGTCTTGTTGTAAAGACTAAGAAATGACAAATGGAAAGAATGAACTTAATAAAAAGAAAGAGAATGGAGAAAAATAATAACACTAATGTATAACATCAATGGTCACCTTTTTTGAACATATAACATTTCCAAGCTTATGTCGCAAGAAACTTTAACCCTTTTTATTTTTTCTTTACTCCTAATTTCTTACTTCTTATTCCTCATCCTTAATCTTCAATCTCAGCTCCGATAGATGTAAGTTTTTAATTTTTCAGATGTACTGGGTTTTTTAAAAACTATTTATCTCTCAGTTATCTCATTATGCAAATCTGTTCTTTTATTTTTAATATTTTAGTACTATTTTTCAGCCTTATCCTAACTAGTTTGACATTCCAATGCCTAATACAGTGCCAGGCCCATGAGAGACTTCTGTGATCCCTTTGGGATAACAAAAGAAAAACTATATGAGGAAGGGGATGTAAGATAATGTTTAGAAGCCACTAGAAGCTGGGAAAGTCCATCTAATAATCAGGTGATTATAGGTATAGATAGTGATTGGGTTTCCATGTTCAATAAAGAGGCCCAAAAATCAGGACCAATGAGACAAGTGAAGAGAAAACTCTGTGAGAATGCAATACAAAGACGTAGCTCGATACACAGGATCCTGAAGTCCCATAAAGGGAAAGATATTTTCAACCAAGCTATCTCTCTGGAGACAAAAATAAATGTTATGACATTCCTGCAGGCTCAGTAAATTCTCCACCTTGTGAACAAAGGCTTGCCTGTCTGGAGATGAGGACCTGCGAGCTGACATGCTGCTTATCTGCCTTCGAACCTCAGTGCACTGGCTTTCTTTAAACACAGGCAAGGGTATTGAGTGGAGGAGACTGCAGTTCTCTCTCAAGTGAGAAATACCTGCTGTGACAAAGTGAAGGTTGGCTTTGGACACACAGCAGGTGTCCGTGATACTGAAGAAAGAAAATACTGTGTAGGCTGAAAGAGATGACTATTGGAAATGGGGTGAATATGTAGCCAGAAGCCACTGCCTCTCAGATAATCAAAATATTAACTATTTAAGTTTTTTACATTCTTGAGCTTTATCCCCTTGATAAATAGTACCATGAATTTCAATAGTACAGTGCCCGAATCAAGAAGGGGGGCTGTACATATTAAGTGAGTGAGTGAATAGCTGAGCAAATCAATGAACAAATGAATTCATGGCATGGGAAGATGGCAAGTCACAGAAACATCTCCATAGAACAAGAGGCTTGGCATCTGCCCCCAGCCAACCTAGTATGGAATTTCAAGCAAATAAATTTACAACTCAAATTTATTGTTTGTACAATAAAACTGTCTTTTCTTAACAGAGGTACTATGAAGATAAATGTAAGATAAATGTAAGACAAAAATGTTCATTGGACAGCATTATATAGAGGTAAAAAATTATAAATTGTCATATTTTTTACTGTAAGTGATATCATACAAGAGTGAATACAACATATGTTTAAAAGAATAGGAAATGTACCCATGTACACCTCACCTTTGAAAGAGGGAAAGCATTATCAATATCCTTGAAGTCCCTGATGTTCCTTCCCTAGTTATTCCTTTATCTCTAGTCTGAATTTTTGGTTATTAATTATTTTACTTTACAGTTTCACTACAAATGTATGTAATACTAAACAAAGAATAGTTTGGACTATTATTGAACTTTATATAGACTCATGCAATATGTGTTTTCTGTGGTCTTCTCTTTGACTTTAAAATTCAGACATGTTGATGTTTATATCTATAGTTAATTCATTGTCAATGCTCTACTATAGTGATCTATTTGAATGTCAATGCACATTTAGGGTGTTTCCAGATTTTTGATATTAGAACAATGCTGCTATGACCTTGGTTGTATGTATCCTCTGACGGACAGAAACAATAGTGAAGTTGGGAGTGGAATTCCTGGGCCAGAGGTCTGAGAATGGTCAACGTCACTAGGGAACACCAAGTTGTCTTCAAAGTAGTTGCACTGATCATCAGCAGGATATGTAAGCTCTTGTTGTACATTCCCAGCAATACTTGGTATTGTCAGGCCTTAACATTTTGGCTAACCTGACTGGCAAGAAAGGATATTTTACTGTGGTATTTATCTCCATTTCCTTTATTACTGATCAGGTAGTACAATGTTTCATATCTTTGTGGTCATTTATATTTTCTTTTTTGTGGGTATTTGTTCATGTTATTTGCCCATTTTTCTATTGGGTTTTTTGATTTTTCTTATTAACTCATAAGTATTCTTTATTTGTTCTCAATACTATTCCTCTGTCAGTTGTAAAATATTTTCCCACTATTTTTATGGGGACTTTTGATTAAAATGCCCCCCTCCACTATTTATCTTTTGCTTTAGGAATGACTTAGATATTCCCGGTCTTTTGCTCTTTCAAATAAATCTTATAATCAGCTTGTCAAAGTTCATGAAAAATCCTCTTAGGACTTTGATTAGAATTGCATTAAATCTGGGGCGTCTGGGTGGCTCAGTCGTTAAGCGTCTGCTTTCAGCTCAGATCATGATCTCAGGGTCCTGGGATCGAGCCCTGCATCGGGCTCCCTGCTCAGCGGGAAGCCTGCTTCTCCATCTCCCACTCCCCCTGCTTGTGTTCCCTCTCTCGCTGTGTCTCTCTCTGTCAAATAAAAAAAAAAAAAGAATTGCATTAAATCTATAGATCAGTTTGAAGAAAATTAATATCTTTATTGAGTTCTCTTTTTTCATGAGTCATAATTGTTATTTTTTCCTAAGATTTTTTAATATCTTACCTAATTTCTCAAATTTATTAGTACAAAGTTGCTTTTAGTTCTTAACACTCTTTTATGTTGTTAATATTAGTTGCATCATTATTTATATATTCTTTTTCATTTCCTATACTTTTTGTATAATCAGTCCTGCCCAATTTTGTTGATTGTATTAATCTCTTTGGAAAATCATATATTGGATTTATTTATCCTCTTTATTATATCTTCAGTTTCAATTTGATTAATTTCTGTCTTTACATGCATTACTTTCTTCCTTCATCTCTCATTGGCTTTATTTTGTTTTGTTTTGTTTTTCCTTAGTGTCTTAAATTCGCTAATTAGCTTATTTAGTAGTGCTCATCCTCAATGTCTTCTAAATTTCCATTATTATTTCTTCCTTAACTCATGAGTTATCTACAATTGTAATTTTTATTTTCAAAATATATGGCAAGTTTTGAGTCATCTTTTGGTTGTTGATATCTGTCTAGTTGTGCTATAATCTGAGAATGTGGTTTGTATGATACCAGTTCTTTTAAATTTTTTGAAGCTTGCTATTTAGCATTAACATGTTTAATTTTTGTCAATATTCCATATGCGTCTGAGAAAGCATATGTGTTCTGCCGCTATGGTAATTTTGTTTTGTTTTGTTTTTTGTTCTTTTTTTTCCTCCCAATTTTGCTCCCCTGACTTACTTTAGATTGAACTATTTTCCACTCATTTCATTATTTCTCTTCCAATAGTTAGTGGTTACATAGTTAGAAATTAGAATATAGGTATCTGACCTAATAAGCTTAAAATGTAATAAACATTTTTACTCTCTGCAAACCAATATTAGGAGGTTAGAATGATTTAACTCTAATCACTCTACATCCCAAACTAAATGTAACTGTAATATTATATTTTAGATCTAGCTTGATTTTTAATCCTCTAAGTTAGGCATTATTGTTATCATTTTATAAAATAATTTATTAAAATTCACCTGCATGTTTAACATTATCCTTGCTCACCATTGCTTTCTGTGTCTATCTGTATCTGGTACTATTTTCTTTCTTCTTGAATTACATTCATTTAGATGCTTCTTTAGCAAATGGATACTGATAGTAAATTCTCTTAATTTTTGTTTGTCTGAAAATGTTTCCATTGATGCTTCTTGCTGAAAGGAAGCTTTGATAGGTAAAGAAATCTAGGATGGCGGTTTTATTTTAGCACCTTAAAGATGTTATTCTGGCTTTGATTTTCACTCTTGAAAAGTCAGCTGTAGTGTGCTGTTCTTTTTTAGTACTCTATCTTTTCTCTGTGCTGTTTTTAAGGTCTCATCTTTTTTAAAACTATATTTGGCAGTTTAACTATGATATATCAAACTGTGCATTTCTTTTTATTTATTTTGGTTGGGATTCACTGGAATCTGAATCTGAAGATTGGTGTCTTTTACAGATTCTGGAAAATTCTCAGCCATTTTCTATCCAAATATTGCCTCTCCCCTATTCTTTTAAAAATCTACTTCTGGAATTCCAACAAACATATATTAAATCTCATCCTTTCCTGCATACATCTAAGCCTCTCTTTCATATTTTCCATCTCTCTGACTTTGTATACTGATTCAGGGTAATTCTTCAACTCTGTTTTCCAGTTTATTAACTCACCCTTACACTGTACTTACTCTGTATTTCTAACCTAAAGCATCATTTATTTCTAGAAATGACTAATACATCCCTATTTTACATTTTATATAGTCAGAGAATCACACTTTTCCAAAACACTTCCATTATAGGCCAATGCAATTCATGTATTTTTAAAATTATTATTGAACTTGGCATATGAGTCTCTTTGTTATTAGGAAAGTCTGCTAGAATCATATAGAAATATTCTGTCTCATCTGTAAAATCCCATGAAACGCCCTGCTCCAGAATCTTCTTTCCCCTGAATCTCAAAGTCATTATAATCTTCTTAGGTCAAGTCAGAAGTCGAAACCCTTAGTTACAGTCAAGAATACCTCACAGGTGTGCAGGTTTGGGCTTTATACTTCTCTGGCACAAAACTTCATTTCTTTATAAGGTTCTTCCAATTAGAGATTTGGAACGACAAAATTGAAACCGTCTAACTGTGCTACCCTATGGGCTCCTCTTTTCTCCTCTACACTCTATTTTGAAGACTGTGATTTTCCCATTTCACTGCTACAGAAAGCAAACACTGATCCACCAGGAGCCTGGGATGGACGCCCAGTGCTCAGTGCACGGCTGTCCTGGGCTCCCACTGGCGGTGTTCCTACTCACAGCCGTGTTTGTGAGCCTGAGACCAACAGCAAGCAGGGTCCGCTTGGCCTGCGGTGGACGGCTGTCAGGTGAGGGCCACTGCAGGCTGTGAGGAGAAACCTGGCTTGGACTCCAGGCCTGTAAATAAGCTTGTGGCCATCTGCATTCCCTTTCGTGACTCAGCTTTTCTTTATGAAAGGATTCACTGTGTGAGGAGCAGCGGGCTGGGAGATCTGAAACCAAGGTGCCAGAGGGGCTATTCTAGGCTGTTGTTGCTTTGTAGCGGCAGAAAGAGAATTTTCCACTAAAAGAACAATCATTGTGATAAAGTTCATCTTTGCACACAATGCAAACACCACAAAAACAAAACAAAACCAAATCACCTTATTGGGATCTCAGAGAAGAGCAGTAATAGTTTTTTTTTTTTTTTAAGATTTTATTTATTTTGAGAGAGAGAGAGAGAGAGAGAGCAGGGGGGGAGGGGCAGAGGCAGAGGGAGAGAGAATCTCAAGAAGACTCCCCACTGAGCGTGGAGCCCACTGCGGGGCTTGATCTCATGACCCTGAGATCATGACCTGAGTGGAAATCAGGAGTCGGACCCTTAACCAACTGAGCCGTTCTGGTGACCCGAGCGGTAGTATTTTAGAACATGCAGAGTAAATGCTGAGTTTGTAACCTGAAGTCCTATTCCAGTTTGGCATAGTAGAAAAAGGACTTAAGTCTGAATTCTTTTTCCTATCTTTCAGACCCTGTGCAAGTTTCTGGCCATTTCTGAGCTCCAGCTCCCTCCACTGAAAAAGTGGCATAATAATAACTATGCCTTTGTGAGAATCAAAGAGGACACATATAATGAAATGATATAAGTTGCTAGGTACCTGCTCTCCACTCTCCATTCTCCCCTTCTTCCCTAGTAATAAGAACTGCGGTTGTATCTGGGCACATCACCACTCGGATAAAAGGAGACACTCTCCCCAATCATGTACCTGTGTATGTATAAGTTTGGGCTAATGATATATAAGAAATGTTGCACATGATTTCCACGAAGTGATCTTAAAGGAAGGGAAGTGGGTCACCTTTCTTCCTTCATTAGTCCATCCTGCGGCCTAGAACTCGGATGTGGTGGAGAGCAGCCACTTAGAATTAGGAAGACAAAAGACATATTTATCTTTGATTCAAATCAAAGTGGGGATTCAGAGCAGAGAGTTGGAAGAAGACTGGGTTCCTAATGATACCACAGAAACACCATACTGGCCTGGGGCTCTTTTATTTCCAAACTCCTTTATGGGGGAAGAAGAATTTTCTAGTGTGTTTAAGGTAGTTATTATTTTGAGGTTTTTTTTTTTTTAATCACACTCAACCAAGCCTAATCACAATGCAAAGAACTAAGCCTCATATCTACCAAAATTAAAATTTCACATTTCTTTGACCTAGCAACCCCTCTTCTAAAAATATACCCAAAAAATGTGCTGGGAGATGTGCATAAAAGATACAATCAAAAATATCTATTGCATCATTGTTTGTGATATCAAAAAACTGGAAACAAACTAAAAGTTCAACAGCAGGTGACTGGATAAGTAAGTGATTTGTACTCAAGCAGTGTATTACTGTGCAGCAGTTAGCCTGAGAGATCTATATGGAATAATCTCCAAATGGAATGAATTCCTATTTGGGGGGAGAAAGATGATATACTGTGTTTCCCAAAGACAGCCACAACATTGTTTCCCATCTCCTGATGTGACATTCCTCCCATCAAGAGATGGGGGCTGGTTTCCTCCTCTTGAATCTGGACAGCAAAAGCGACACTATGTGACTCCCAAGGCTTAGTAGGAAAGGTGAGGCAGCTTGTTCCTTGTAGACCAAAAGACTCAAGCCCAGACTCCAAAGTTGCCATGTAAAGACTGCCCTGCTGTGAGGAACCCAGGCCACGTGGAGAGGTAGGTGCTCTGCTTAGCAGTCCGTCTTCCAAGTCTGCCCTTTCCAGGGACCAGACATGGGAGTAAACGAGCCTTCAGATGATTCCAGGCCCCTAGCATTCAGGTCTTTTGAGCTAAGGATCCAGATATCGTGGAGCAGAGAAGTCATCCCTGCTATGCCCTTTATGAGTATGTGGACCATGCAATTGACGAGCCCAGTGAAATTGTTGTCTTTTTATGTCACTAAGTTTGGGGTGGTCTATTGCACAGAAATAACATAGTTTTTATGTGTATAAAAAATTTAGGAAGACCACACAATAAAGCCATTAACCTCAGTTGTTCTTGGAGATGAGACAGGAGATCTAGAGAAGGGAAAAGACTTAGTTTTCACTGTATGCTTTTTCATACCACTGTAATTTCTCTTTTACATGAGCAGTATTGTTGAATTTTTCTAGTATGTATGAAAAAAGGACATTTGTTAGGAAGATGTATGAGACATAAACAAGCAGGTCTGCCAGTTCCAACTAGCAACATGATTCTAAAAGCCTAAATTCCATTGAGCACATGTGCTAAAAAGTCCAAAGATGACAAAGATAATACTCAGCCATCAAAAAAAAAAAAAAAGAGATCTTGCCATCTGCAACTACATGGATGGAACTAGAGGGTATTATGCTAAGCGAAATAAGTCAGAGAAACACAATGATCATATGATCTCACTCATATGTGGAAATTAAGAAACAAAACAGAGGATCATAGGGGAAGAGAGGAAAAAAATGAAACAAGACAAAATCAGAGAGGGAGACAAACCATAAGAGACTCTTTTTTTTTTTAAAGATTTTATATATTTATTTATTTGACAGACAGACACAGCAAGAGAGGGAACACAAGCAGGGGGAGTGGGAGGGGAGAGGGAGAAGCAGGCTTCCCGCTGAGCAGGGAGCCTGATGCAGGGCTCGATCCCAGGACCCTGGGACCGTGACCTGAGCCGAAGGCAGATGCTTAACGACTGAGCCACCCAGGTGCCCCAAGAGACTCTTAATCGTGGGAAACAAACTGAGGGTTGCTGGAGGGGAGGTGGGTGGGGGGATGGGGTAACTGGGTGATGGACATTAAGGAGGGCACGCGATGTAATGAGCACTGGGTGTTATACAAGACTGATAAATCACTGACCTCTACTTCTGAAACTAATAATACATTATATATTAAATAATTGAATTTAAAAAAATGGAAGATGAAGATAATATTCTAAGCTTTTAAAATTAGATAACATGTTACCAACTTTAGCAACTACAGTATTTCAACATAACACATTCATCAGTATTTTCTTTTCAACAATAAATTATTAATTTAAAAAATTACCATCATTTAACTCGGTGCCCAGGATCTAAAATGACATTATTTTAATATAGATTAAGGTGCATGTTGATTACAACTTTCTCTTTATGTCTTCAAAACAGCAAGCTAGCCAGAGTCTTGAACCCCTATCCAGTCATGCCAAGGCAGGCATTGGCATTCAGAAGAGAATCTCATCTCTGGGGAAGGCTGTCAGTCACTCTCCCCCACTTATTACAGGAAAGCATGCATCTTGGAATTCATACAAGTGTCCTGAAACCTGGTAATGACAGAAAAAGAAAACCCTTACCTATCCACTTTACTAAACTGTAAAGTTAATGGAGAAAGTGAGTGGGATGTAACCAGTAACTCGGAGAATTTATTCCAAACGGTACCAGGAAATATGAATAGAAATCATAAAGCAGAGCAATTGAAGTTCTTAACTGATGGAATGTTGGAGCAAAGTTGCTACAAAAATGCTCAGCAGGTGCCCGTTTACCCTCGGCTAACTGTAACCAGGACAGACCAATAACCCAATGCAGAGTAGCACAGAGCAAGGGCTCCAGAAACATTTGCTGATGAATGAATGAATGAATGAATGAATGAATAGCAAGGAATCCTCAAACTTCTCCAGGCTTTCCCAGTCTATCGACATAAACCCATCAATAAGTGTCAAGTGTCCAAATTGCCCTACTTTATTCTTCACCTTCTCACACAGGACCTCCAGTTCCTGCTGAGGTCCCCCTGACCCCATCACCCCATGTGAGCTGCTTGTCTTAATCTCTCCTAGGTGCTTCATCACACCCCTACCATTGCACTCCTTCGTCGGTGGTAGGATGACCAGGAGTGGGGATATTCCTGGTGAGTGGGCTCCAAAGTGGTGCTGCTTCTTCTCCAGTGCATTATAGAATGTGGTCTCTGAGGCCCAGACAGGTCTCTGGGATCTGGGCTGACTACAGATTTGAAAAAGAGCCACCCAGTTATACTCAGAATTGCCCCCCAGCTACCCCTCCTGCCTGGAACAAGTTTGATATAATAACTTTTCTTCTGGAAGTTTTCTCAGCCTCCTGCACATCCCACCCACACTGTGCCTCACTACCTCCACCCCACCCAGCCGCTGCATGCCATGCAGATCTGGTCCCTGGATGCCGATATAACTTGAGTTACTTCCCAGGAGACTCCTCAGCCCTGGTGTAAATCATCGGACCTCTCCTCCGTGAGGCCTGTTATCATGGACTGAATGTCTGTGTCCCTTCCATCCCCAAATTCATATGTTGACATTCTAACCCCCAGTGTGATAGTATTAGGAGCTGGGATCCCCAGGAGGTAATCAGCTCATGAGGGTGGAGCCTTCTTTTCTCTTATAAGAAAAGACCTAAGAGCTTGTTCCTGCTATCTGCTCTCTACCATCTGAAGATACAATGAGCCATCTACAAGCCAGGAAGCAGGTCCTCATCAGACAGAGAGTCTCCTGGAGCCTTGATCTTGGACTTCACAGACTCTAAGACTTCCAAACACAGAAATAAATGTTCGTTGTTGAAGCCACCCAGTCTGTGGTAATTTGTTATGACAACGCAAGCTGACTAAGACACTTATCTCACAAGTTCTCCAGATGAGTCCAGCCATACCTAAATTCCCAGCAAGTGACAGTAGACAACCATGGGCCAAGTGCAGCATCCATTACAACATGTTTGAGGAAGAAACCACAAGTTATGGATGAATGAGAAAGTCACTGCATAAGAGAAAGCCAAAGAAGCCAGTGGGGACTGTAATCTGTTGCTGCCATCAGGGGAACTTGGGAAGGGTTTAGGGGCATATAAGAGGGTGGAAGGCCTTCCCATGCTGTCTGAGTTATTGAAAAGAAACCATGTTGGCACCAGTTTCTTTCCCTATCCTGCTATCTGTCTCTACCCTTCTAACATATGGTTAAACAAAATTGGGAACATACTATATGTACAGTTCTGTATCTTTTAGGGGACTCTTGTTCATTTTGTTAAAAATTCTCTAAAAACATTACTTTATTCTGTTCCCATATGTTGAACGTTTCCAATTTTACGTTTTTTAAAAATAATGATGGAATGAATATTTGGCTCATAAATCTTTAACTGCATCTCTTGTTATTGTCTTAGAATAGAGCTCAAAAAATAAGATTATGAGGGCAAAGGACACCAACACAATCAAGGCTATTTATACACATCATTAAACCATCCTCCAGAGGGGAAAAATTTACACTACTGAGAAAAAAGTGTAAGAGGGCCTAAGCCTGATTTCACATCCGCATGCTTTGCATGATTATTATTGTTTTAGTTCTGCAAGTTACTTTTAAACTCATGATCCACAAGTTGCACCTCAACGATTCTAAAACTCTGTTTCTCCGCCGCATCCTACAACAGCTGGAATCTGCCGGCTAGTCCGTCTATACCGAACAACAATCACAACTTCGTACCTACCCATGATGAGTGAATGTGGCTGTTCGTTCTGACTTTAGGATTGGCTGACTACCATTCCTCAAAGCACTTCTGGGGACCACTTGGGGAAGAAATGTGAGTCCCGGATCTTTTTTTTTAAAGATTTTATTTATTTATTTTACAGAGAGAGACACAGCGAGGGAGGGAACACAAGCAGGGGGAGTGGGAGAGGGAGAAGCAGGCTTCCTGCTGAGCAGGGAGCCCGATGCGGGGCTCAGTCCCAGGACCCTGGGATCATGACCTGATCCGAAGGCAGACACTTAATGACTGAGCCACCCAAGCGCCCCGTGAGTCCCGGATCCTAACATATTCTGGTAAGATCGACAGAGGCAGCATTAAAATGAGCAGGCCAGGTGTATGTGGCTTGGAAGAAAATCCTGTAACCAAAAGCAGAGCACACTTTCTGCAAAGTTGCAGCCCCAAACTCCTGATGGCACAGAGAATAATAGCATGTGTGAACACACAGACCGCCATAACTCCGAGACAAAAGTGATTCTCTCATATTTGTATTTGTTTCTCTTATGTTTTTCCTCTTATATTTTTCCTCTTATATTTTCCTTTTTATGTGTTCACAGAGACAAACATTTATGTATAAGTAACTCTAAAAGAGCTCTTTGAGTAATCCTAACATAAAAATTTTAGGTGATAAGAAAAATTATGTAATAGTTTGGCTTGCAGCTTTTTCTTTCTCTGTAATACATGAAGTGATGGCATAGCTTAGATTTGATGAAACACCATATTTTAACATTATCAGCATACTCAACAATTTTTTAATATTTTATACTTGCAACGAATCATGTCTTTTCTTATTAATGTGTCATTCCTTCCTTATATGTTGTCGTTCTTTGAAGAAGAATTAGAACCAGGGGCATGTTTCCTGGGGATTGCAGCTTCTCTGAGATTCAAGACCACAGCTCCATTTGGTGTAGAGTTCTGTGAAACTGGATTACAGTGGCCATAGACTCCCGGGTTCCTCAGGTGAGACCTAGGGCCCTCCAACAAATATTTTGAAAAGAGCCCTACCCTGAGAGTCTTCTTTAATCTTTCCTTTACCAAAAGTTAACCCCTTTATCTTAAAAAAAAAAAAACTCTCAGAATGACTAAAGTAGAAATACATGCTCATATCCATTTTACCCAACAAACATTCTAGACCCACTATCGCCAGGTCTCATGCTCAGCACTGGAGGTACACTGGGGGAACACAGAATGCTTCATGTTGACCAGGGACTTAAAATCCAAGAAGACAACTTACTTATTAATTTCAAAAGGAAAATACTACTATAAATGAAGAAATTGGAAACCTGTCAACCAAAAGATCAAAAGTAACATCAGCAGAAAGGAGCAGTCATCAGCCTCCAGATAGATAGTGAAGACACATGACTTATGCACTACTGCAACCCAAAATGCATGGCCAGAAGAAGCTAACCATGAGGAAACATCAGAGAAACTAAAGGGGGAGACATTTTGTAAATTACTGGCCTATATATATTTTTAAATGTCAAAGATATGAAAGAAAAAGAGAGGCTGATATTAAATATTTATTCAGATTAAAGGGGGCTAAGAGAATGGCTAAATGCAAAAAACAATCATGTTCTAAAATTTAAAAAAAAAGACAGAAAATTCTATGAAAGACACGAGCAGACCAATCCATGAAATTGAAATGTAGATTGCAGATTAAAGAATTGTATGATGTTAAATTTCCCACATTTGATAACTAACCTGCAGATATACAAGAAAATATTCTTGTTCCTAGGAAAAATACACAAGTATTTTGAGGTAAAGGAGGTAGGCAATCTCAAATAGTATAAAAAATAAAAATACGTATACACACAGAGAGAGAATGACAATGCAGATATAATAAAATGTTGGTATATGAGAGTTCTTTGTATTATTCTTATAACTTTCCTGTAATGTTTCAAATTATTTCAAAATAAAAAGTAAAAAATAGATAATTCACAAGAAATTTTTTGTCTATATTTATAAGGTTATAGTACAATTAAAGAGAACTCGAGTCTTAAGCTGAGAGAAAAAAATCTAATAAGAGCTATAGGCAAGTAAAGTTGCAAACTCTGCTGTTAGGAGTTCCAACACATTAATCTCCAGATCTTGAGAAATGAACCTGAATGAAGAAGTCAAGATCAGAGAGGAATTTGTCAACATTAAACATGATTCATTAAATGAGAATTAAGATCAATAAAATTTCCCTCTGTTGCAGCATTTTTTCAAATTACATTTTATTAAGAGATTGACATTTTCATAATTAACATAATTCCCTGCAAATCCTTTTTGGAAATAGGTGAGGTATCAGTAAATTAACCGATGTATGATTCTTATTTTGGTCTTTCTCAGACATATGCATTACATTTGGCCAATTATTCCAGAAGCTTCACAATGCTGGGTTGTAAATGGCAACTCTTCAAATTTTATATACTTGTTTTGTACTCTGCCCTTCATATTAATCTCTATTCCTTCCTCTAGACATAAGTCTTTGTGCTTCTTTTGGATTTTACTTCATTTTATTTTTTAAAGATTTATTTATCAAGCAGACTCCCTGCTAAGCATGGAGCCTGATGCAGGACTCAATCGCACAACCCATGAGATCATGACCTGAGCCAAAATCAAGAGTTGGACATTTAACCAACTGGGCCACCCAGGTGCCCCTTTGCTTCTTTTGGATTTCCAAAGGAGAGTTACAAGTAGATCATCTCGGGAATTATATTCATACAGTTGACTGGAGATGACACTATTTTTTCAAATCATTGAACATCCAGAGCACTGATAGTGATAATTCAAGAAGTCAACAGAGACAGAGAGAGTTAAAAACAAAAAAGATTTTGGCTTACATTTAAAATTTGTGATTACTATGGTATTTTATTTATTATCATTATTATTTTTAGAGACGGAGCAGGGAGGGCCAAAGGGAGAGGGAGAGAGAGAATCTTAAACAAGGCTCCATGCCTAGTGCAGAGCCCAACTTAGGGCTTGATCTCACAACTCTGAAATCATGACATGAGCTGAAATCAAGAGTCAGACGCTTAACCGACTAATGTACCCAGGCACCTCATACCATGGTATTTTAAAATATGACTCCTCTCCCTAATTTTTGGACATAATTTATATTCATTCCACTCTTACTCATGTTCTGTAGTCCATCAGAACAGTGATTATTGTAAGGACAGAAAGGAAATTGCAGAGCAACTAAAAACCTGAGCCTAAAGTTGCCAAATACCCTGCTTTTGACCAACTCATGGAGGAAAGACTCTGGACTTGAGTCAGCCTTTGCTCCAAAAGTACTGGCCACCTGTCACAGTGGCACTCCTGGCCAGATTTTGGGCAACCGAAACAAATGATCATCAGCTCCCAGGAGAGGGATCACAGCCACTGAGCAGGGAGCTGATGGTGCCCTACAGCCAGCATAAGCAAATACAACAGGCTAGTGGGAAGGAAACTCTGTTTTTAATTTTTGGTGGCACCATGCAGCAGCTCAGCAAAGGGCTGTGAGTTGGGAGAAAGCCATTACTTGACATATAATTACCCATGGCAGCAACCTATTGCGGAAGCTACTGGAAATCCAAGGGTTGTTGAGCCTTTTCAAGGAACAATTCAAAACCTGGCCAGGACAATAACATTCATATTTCATCTCCCTCTTTAGTGCATGTCTCGACCTCGAGTTGAACACACCAGACAGTGTGAACACTTCTAAGTGAATGTTAGTTATGCAAGTGCTGGCCACATGGTTTGTTTTGGGAGCTGATTTAATGAAAGCAGGAATCTGGACCAGTCAAGCTTTCATTTCTGCATCCCTTCTCCAACATAGTTCTCTGATGATTTAACTGGGAAAGAGAAATTATCCAGAAAGAGATAGTGGACTGACAATCATTTTGCTGTTCACAATCTCCTGTCTCTTTCCAGCTCATTCTAGAGTCATGCCAACCTCCAGTTATTTTCAAACCTGTGTGCTGAAGTCCTTTCTCCTCTTTGCTACTATCTGCTACCCAGAAACCCAAGCAGCCTTCATCTCTACTACTAATTCTTATTAAAGGGCCAGCCAGTATGTGCAAAACCAGTTTGTTCCAATTAGCTGTCATGATATTTGATATATGGTCAGGGGCTGAGGTGTCACAATCTTCAACTTCCCTTTTGCTCTCAATGTAATTATGTAGTTACGAGCATTATGCGGTTGCCTTCACCATCTGTCTTGTCTCACATTTAGAGTGTGTCAACCCTATGTATAAAATCTCTATGTGAGGGCGCCTGGGTGGCTCAGTTGGTTTCAGCTCAGGTCATGATCCTGGAGTCCCAGGATCGAGTCCCACGTCAGGCTCCCTGCTCAGCGGGGAGTCTGCTTCTCCCTCTGACCCTCTTCCCTCTCGTGCTCTCTGTCTCTCATTCTCTCTCTCTCAAATAAATAAATAAAATCTTTAAAAAAAAAATCTCTATGTGAGGCACAAGTGGGCCAAAGTCTGATCTATTGACTAATATGTTCCCAAACTGTTATATAAACCATAATAAATGTGACCAATATGGTTTGGCAGGAAATGCAAATCATACAAATTCTCTGCACTTGCACTGGCTTTTATTATAAAATAATTTCTTATAATTCAGGATATTGTTATCTCCAAGAAGAATATACGGAAAAAGACGGAAAAGAATGGTATTTCTTTGTCCTTCCTCATGCCCTGCTGAGAACGCATTTCTCAGACTCTTCAATCCCAAAAAGAAGAAATTAAAATAGAACAGCAAAGGGAAGAAAGAGAGTAGAGATTTCCCAAGATCTCTGCTTCGGCCAGCCCACCGGGTATCCACAGCCCTACAGCATTTCTGCTTCCTCCTTCTTTAGGATGGTGAGTGCAAATGATTTTTTAATCTACTATCCTTACAAGCATTGTTATGCAAATGTACTTATACATATTTAAAAACACTGTAAAAGGTTACCTGCAAATACAGAGTACAGAAACTTCTAACCAGAAAAAAAAAAAAAAAAAAAAAAGAAGCTCCTTAATGAACGTTTTGGCAGTCACTAAATCTGAATCAAACTGTGTGTGTGGTATCCCACAGCATCTAGGATTATTGGAGGAGAAAACTGTTTTCCACTAAAACCAAATGAAAACACAACAGTGGGTCACATTTCAAGATCCTTTTTCTTAAGAGGGAGAAAAAAAGATTGAATTTAATTTTCATAATTTAATTTTCATAATGAATGTGGCTCATTCTTTGAAACAATGAACCAGTTTGTGTTTGTTGAACTTGGTATCGTGATAAAGAAACTATAGGTTTTCAGTGTGGATGTGGGATTCTAATAAATGTGAAATGTATCCTCTCAGTGCTCTTCAAAATGCATCTATTCTCATTATCAAATAAACAAAATAAGGGAAAGGATCCCACAGAAGAGAATTTCAATTCCCCTGCTTCTGGGAAAAAAAAGCATTAAATTCTCAGTTTGGGTCCTGACTTTGTAACCAGATAGGCCCCTGAGAAACTGGGAGGAAACTGTTGGTTGTCTTTGGGGACCTTAGTTTTATCTTTAAATATAAATGAAAAGGGTATTGATGTAAGAATCTATTAAAATACCTTATTTACCCTTTCTCAAATATTAATTAGGTCCCTTCCTACTAGGTACCTCAATGCCAGAATCCTGGGATACAATAAAAAGTGTCAGGACAAGCCCTATTCTCAAGACACTGAACCTAGGGGGCAGATACAAAAAGCATACAGGTAATCAAAAACTGTTACAAGAATGCTCTGGGAGATGCATGAGACCACACAAATGAGGTCTTGCCCAGATTTCAGTCCGTGGGAGGACCTATTAGAGTAAGGTCTGTTACAACCCTTGACAAATAGGCAAGTAAGAGTGGAGAGAGGCAGACTGGATCTAGCAAAGGGCATTTACAAAGACCTAGAAGCCAGGAGGAGTTGTGGTCTCCTGGAAGGCTGTTCCATGTGATTACACCCTGGGGCATTAGGGAGGAGTGGAGAAGATTGGGGCTGGAGAAGCTATCAGAATCCCCCTATCTTGAGGGGCCTTGAATGCCATTTCAAGATATACAGATTTTACCCTCCAAAGCCACTGAAGGTTTGGGAGTAGCATGGCCAAATTTTATCTAGAGAAAGATCATGTCACGTTCAGTGTGGGTAATGGATGTCTAGGGGGTTGCAAGTGAGGGCAGAGCAATCCATTAGGACATGGGAGATGATGTGACTTGAACTAAGGAAGTGACAGACAGGACAGAAAAAAGCAAAAAACTAGAGGATTAGGAAGAAAGACTGAGAGAATTTAAGTAATAACTTTATGTGAATGGTGATGAAAGCTCTATGTTTCCATTTTGGGCAAATGGGTGCTCGGTGATGGGAACACGGGATCTGGAGCTGACTGAGAAAAGATAGGAGAAGGCAGTGAGTTAAGCGTGAGACTTACAAACTAGAGGAATCTATGGACCATTCACATGAGGATGTCAAGGAGGGTACTAGGTCTAGAGTGCAGGAGAAACGATCAGGGATAGAATAAAGAATCAGGAGTCGTGGGCACATACATGGTAACTGAAAATACAGGAATGGACAAGACCAGTGAGGTTGTTCATTGAGAGTGTCACATCTAGATCCCTGGGGAACACCACTTTTTAAGAAACATGCAAAGAGAAAGAAGTAAGTCAAAAAGAAGGCAACAAAAAGAAAATTAAGAGAGAGGAATTATGGATCCGACCGAAGACACTGTTGTAGAAAAGTAAAGTGTGGTCCACATGATTAAATGCAACAGAAAGATCGCTGTAGATAGGTTGCAAAAGTGCCACTGGATTGAATGACAGGGATTGCTGGTGATCTTGGCAAGGAAATTTTCCATGGAGTGCCAACTGTGGAAACCAGAAGAGGAATGAATGTCAAGAGAGAATGCAAAAGTGGCCAATGCAGACCATCCTCTCAGAAAGTTTAACTCTAAGTCCTTGAGGGCTGATACTCTAGTATCCTCAGGTCTAACACATGACAAGTGATAAACAGCTGTCAAATTAATGCTCAGTTAAAGGGAAGAAGATGAGGCAAAAGCTACTGGGAGGAGAGACTCAAGCAAGAGGATGGGATCCAGGGTAGAAATTGAGAAGCTGACTTTAGACAAGAGGGAATCTCTCTTCCATCAAAATAAGATGATGCTAAGTGAAATAAGTCAAGCAGAGAGAGACAATTATCATATGGTTTCACTCATATGTGGAACATAAGGAATAGTGTGGGGGACCACAGGGGAAGGGAGGGAGAACTGAATGGGAAGAAATCAGAAAGGGAGACAAACCATGAGAGACTCTGGACTCCAGGAAACAAACTGAGGGTTACAGAAGGGAGGGGGGTGGAGGGATGGGGAAACCGGGGGATGGGTATTAAGGAGGCCACGTGTTGTGATGAGCACTGGGTGTTATATGCAATTAATGAATCGTTGAACCCTACATCAAAAACCAATGATGTATTATATGTTGGCTAACTGAACATAATAATAAAAAAAAAACAACAACAAGATTAGAGGAGGCAAGGAAATGGAAATAATTGTCATTGAGTGGCTTCCCTATTCTTGATGAATTCAGAAGCAAGGTGATCTGCTGAAAATGGCAGTGGAGATGATGAAGTAAGGAGCCTTAGAAAAGTGGGGAAGAGAACCAGAAAACCTGGGGAAACAAAGGATCCCTAGGCAGCTGAGGGGCCACCTGAAGGCAGAGAGCTCAACCTCTGTGGCAGAGTTAGCATGAGTGTGTGTCGAGGGATGGGGGGTGCACAGTGCCCCAACGTAGAGACTGCAGGAGGGCTGACCTGGGATTGGGCATTTTCTAGATGGGTGGAACAAAAAGACAAAGGCATCTAGGGTATCTGCAATTGGTCCAGGTTAGAAGGAACTGACGACCAAAGGGCTTTGGTAGCAAGTACAATGATCAGTGAGGTGTCAAAGAGGACAAAGATTGCAGAGGACACGGCAGAGTGAGAACTGAGGACTCATTATAAAGGGGAAATTCTATGTAGATGTAGGGTAAATACACATGTAATCCGATTACTTTTCTGTATGGCTCTTACAGTGGAGCCATAGCCAACTCCTCCAGCTTTGTCTCAATGCCCCGCCGAGCTCTCAGAATGCTGCCTTGTTCCTGAACCCACTATGCTTTTTTTTGTGTGTGATGCTGAGCTGCCAGAGGGGGGAGAGAGGCAGTATTTTCTCACTTTCTAAGAGCTTGGTGCCTGCCATTGGAAAGATTCTTGATATCTTTGGTGAATGAATAATAATAAAAAAAAATACCTCCATGTGTTTGCATGACTTCTAATTTGGTGAAACGCAGACTATTTGCTCACTTTCCCTGCAGAGGTCCATATGGAACATTCCTGGTTCAGAGATCCACATGGCAGATCCCTGGCCCTGGGTCATGAAGTCATTACATGGCAGATTAGGAAAGAAGCTGCAGAGGGAACCACGTGGCTGATCAGAAGAAGGGATGCTTCTGCAGCAGGTGACAAGCCAGAGTTCACAGGGCACCTCCTGAGAGGTGTAGAGAAGGATTTGGTAAACTAAATAAAAGGCTATATGCGTGAAACTATGAAGAGCTCCTAAAGTCCCAGCTGTGGACATCAGAGAGGTGTGTGGAATTCAGGCATATTGGAAATTCTAACTCATTATAATTTCTTGACAGTCACTGTTAACTCTAGGGAATATGCTGAAAAACGTAAAATGTCAAAGGTGATGTTATGAAAATGAATTTTTATTCCAAGCCTCAAACTGTCATGGAGCATTATTTATAGGTACATGGTGGTTTCTGAGGCCATACAAAGTTAATAAATTATGACAAAATAGGTTTTTTTATGGACTAAGTGACCCTTAATTACTAAATTTATCTCAGAGTCAAAATGATTTAAAAATTTCCACTGTGATTATAAATTATCAGTCACTAAAATTTATATCATTCATTGAATTAAAACAAAGATCCAGGAGGGAATTATATAGCCAGCCTGGGGTGGGCGTGTTGTGCTAAGAATTGCCCTTCAGTGTGGCAAAAGCAGCTGTACAGAATGTTTTCAAAGCATTTTATTGT
Organism: Zalophus californianus; assembly: GCF_009762305.2. Classification (NCBI taxonomy): domain Eukaryota; kingdom Metazoa; phylum Chordata; class Mammalia; order Carnivora; family Otariidae; genus Zalophus; species Zalophus californianus. The sequence goes on from NC_045604.1 coordinate 44,775,867, forward strand.
GGGAAATGAGTCCGGGTGTTAAAATGCTACTTATAACTACAAATTTGGGGATGCTATTTTTTTAAATGTTAAATAAGGATAGACTTCATTAATTCAGAAAGCACTACCATGAAACTTTAATTGAAAGAACAGCTGGTTTGTGAGACAATTAAAAGTAAAAACAAGGTTTTAAAGGGACTACGTACCATTCCAGTGGCTGGGTGCTGCAGGAGGGCAGGAGTTGGGTTTGAAATCTAAGGACTTAGGGTTATATCAAAGTTTTGTGGGGCCTGAAGCTTATATAACTTGGGGGAACTCATTTTAAGAAAAAAATATAGGGGTGGGTGCTTGCCTGGCTCAGTCGGTACAGCATGCGACTCTTAATCTGAGGGTCGTGAGTTTGAACGCCACGTTGGGGGCAGAATTTACTTAAAAAAAAAAGGAATCTAAAGTTCCAGATGTAAAATTAATATTAAATTTTATGTAATACTTATTTATATTGAATATTAAATATCTTATTGAATATTTATTTATAATAAGATAACAATCCAAATAATTATAACAAATTAATAAATTGTTTTGTAACTAATTATAATTATTAAAATATAATTAAATATAAATAAATATAAATTACTATATAAATATAATTAGTAATTAAGGTATAGTTATAATTAACTAAGAAAAATTTTCAAGAGCTAAGAAATGCCATGAATGTCCAAAATTCAGAAAAATATTTTATTAACTAACTACCTAACATACTTCTATAAATATACCTTCTTAGATTTTTGTTTACACACTCTCTATATGTAAATCATACCTCTTCATAGGACAATTATTTTACTACAGCTCTTCATATAGAGAGAATACAAATATAATTTGGTCTTTCCTCAACCAAAATTGATTGCAATTTGCTTTTTATTATTAATAGTTTAGAAAACTCTCAAGCCATTTTACTACCTGTGTGACATTTTTGTGTGCCATTTCAACTGGAATAGCCAGACTTTGTCTGATCCAGATGCATTAGGTCTGCTGGAACACAATGCGAGCTCGCTGCCCTGCAGAACCCAGGTGTGTCCTGAGACACACTACCAGAGGTTTGCGCCCTTCAGACACAGCGATTCTGATATAGTCTATTTCATGTGAAAAAGAAAAAAAGGAGTGTCCCATAGGTTTCCAATTATATTCAATTCTATTCACTGCATTATCACAAATGTTTCTGATAGAAGAGAAGTCTAGTTTTCCCAGCAGCTAATGAGAACTAAATCATTCTTTAAGAAGTGTTCACGTCTGATGATGGGAAGTAGTTTCTAGAGACAAGTTTCAATCATTGTTTCTCCTCCAAACCTCGCTTCCTTCTGATACCGGCGGCACAATAGAGCCTTTGGTTCTTCACCTGTGTGTCAAGTAGACCATAAGGGCAAGAAAATATATATGTGGAAGTGACTCCGAACCACATTATTCCCCTAACCCCAAACTAAATGTATCCCCAAGTCAGCTTCCCCTTAACCAGATCCCAGGAGCACCCAACGCCACTCCAATACCACTCAAAATAAGAGCAAGTGTGCTGGAGGGGAAACTGGCTGAGTGGTCTTAGCCAATTGCTGATAACCTGTTTTCCTTTTGCACGTTTTACCAAAACAGCTGTTGAATACATTGCAATGGGCCCCCTAGCAGGGGGACTGGAGTTCAAGCTTCATTAGCTCCACAGTCAACCCGCATCTGGGCCTGGGTCAGGTCGTGGCTCTGCCATTGATCAGATGAAAAATCTTAATTTGTCTGGACTTCATTTTCCCTTGGTCAGATGAGGCCACTAATAACAATAGGTGTCTAACGCGGTTGTTGTGATCTCTACATGAATTTATTTACTTATTTATTTATTTACTTGGTACACAGTAAGTATCCAATAAATATTAGCTCTCATTATTAAGTGAAGGGTATTAGAGTGCAGAGTACTATACAATATAATTAACTCTTTAGAAAAATCATTCATATACCAACAATAAAGACATTAAGCAGACACAACTGTCATATATTAATTAAAAATGATTCTCCAGGGATAGCAAGAGCATTATCCTAAATTACCAAGTATATCTGGAAACAATGAAACTACTTTTAAAAATAATATGTTGAGGGGCATCTGGCTGGCTCAGTCGGTGGAGCCTGTGATTCTTGATCTCAGGGTTATAAGTTCGAGCCCCACGTTGGGTGTAGAGATTACTTAAAAATAAATTTAAAAAAAATCATATTTTTAGAGATTTAACTCATACAAACTGAACACCCCTCCTTCCCATCTCACTATGTCTGACCTGGGGGATGGGTGATTTGTTGCACTATTGTGTTATAAGGGGAAGAAGGATATATCTTTTCTAGTATTAATTATTCTAAATGGTGTGTTATATTGCCTTCCCTAGGAAGCATATCAAGTTTCCATTCCCAGAAATCAAGGTTTCAAAATACCTTCAGAAGCAAAGTAAACAAAAGGTAAAACAAATCTTAACAACGATTTCATTCATAGGAATCTTTTTATTGCTAATAAAATCAAGGAATAGTACCAACCTTTTTCAGACTACACACATTCTTTGCCATACCTTAAAACTGTAGATGTTTGCTAAAATATACATGCAATTACGCACACAAAAATATTTAATCGAGAAGACCTAAGATATTTTAGAGCAAAATTTGACATGGAGGCCCTTACAAAAATAAATATGTGATCTTTCAAAGTCATAAATTAGTATTCTGGAAGATGCTCCAGACAGCAGGGATCAGAATACATTGAGAAGGAAGAAGTATTTTCTGCCAGTTGCAAGCAGTAAAAATGCCAAAAGTAGGGGAGTAGGGGAAGCTTTTAAAAAATAGGGATCATTGTGGAAACATACATCTGCTTAAAGCAAACCAGACTACAATTATTATTTTATTAGAGATTAGTTTTTGAAACATCTTGAATGTGAACACTTGAATTTGAATGACTAGGATCCTTTCTTATAGTCCCTGCGAATATGCCCCTCCCTTTGAAAATAAATGAGTCATTTTTCTCTATTCTGATTTGTGGCTTCTCAGTATCAACTCGCTTTTCAGTTGCACCATATGAAGGTGGAGAAAATGTCACTGACCTAAAGAATCTAAATCGTGAGGGGTGAAAAGCAGCATTTGTGAGGGCTCAGGTATGAGACAGAAAAATCCTGGCAGTCATCTTATTTTTCATGAAGGAACCAGAGCTGAGCATTGCCAAGCAGACAACTATGAGCTCACTGGTCTGAAATAATTACTCATTGAGACTTTTCCCCAGGACAGAACTAATGGGTTTATGCAGGAAACATAATTTGAATATTGGTTTATGGGGCTTTTCTTTTTAAATCAGTCATCAGTACCCTTTGTACTTGGGCCTCACAAAGTTTTCGGTTACATTAATTGACAAAGTAGAAGATTAAAAAGAAAATAAATATTCAACCAAAGCAGATTGTTTTTAATTCACATTCTTTATGTTTGGTGATCTCATTCCTCACTTACGAGATAAAGAAGTCAAAGCCTCCAACAATTGAAACTGACAGAAGAGTTGTTAAGGACTTAACATCCCACAGTTGAAACTCAGAAATTAAGCGTAAACTGAAGCAAACCCAAAACAAATTGCTCTGTTTAGCCCAGAGCTAATCTGAGAAATGTTCTTTTTAATCAAGATGAGATGTACTATGATGTCAACTAAGGGACCAGGGCTATCAAAAGTGGACTGTGTTCAAATGATTTCTGTGGAAAGATGGAGAGTGAGATCTAGAACATTGATCCATATTTTTGCAAATTTTTGCTTCATGCCTGAAGAAAACAAATTAAAGTACAGCAAATAATTCACCTAAAACTAAGTAATGTAATGTTAGCAGGTCCTTTCAACACCCCGAACCTACGCTGTAAGAGATGAATGCAGATCTGATGATGTCCAGCACTCACTTGTTTTTTAGACTCTTTGGATGGCTGTGTAAAATGTCCTCATTTATTGTAAGAATTGCATGTTTTGTTTAGTTTTATTTTGTTATTTTCAAGTAAAGCACTTTAATTTTTTATGAGTACTGGCCCTCTGAATCCTGTTAATGGATGGCATTTCCACTGATGACAACAGAGGGGACAAAAAGTCTTTTGAGAACATTCCACCGTGAAATCAGGATGCAGAGGATGCTAAAGTAAGGAATTCGCTGACATTCTAATTTACTGACCTTTGACAACACTCAAAGGCTAGTAGTACAAATAATACTTATTTCTACTAACTAGTGGCACTTCAACTATGTAGTTAAATGGATCCGTAAGAATTAAAATAAAAACATGTTCTACGTTTGTTGATGATATTGAAAACTGACCATATTTCCCCCAAGAAGAAGCTCAAAGAAGAATGGAGCATCATTCAGAAGGCAAAATGGACATCTGTCCAAAATAGACTAGCTATACCAGCCTTCTTGGCTCTCTTTCAACAAGTGAAATCTTTTCTTAGAAACCTGACTGGTGGGGCACATGGGTGGCTCAGTCGTTAAGCATCTGCCTTTGGCTCAGGTCATGATCCCAGGGTCCTGGGATCGAGCCCCACATCAGGCTCCTTGCTCTTAGGGAAGCCTGTTTCTCCCTCTCCCACTCCCCCTGCTTGTGTCCCCTCTCTTGCTGTCTCTCTCTCTGTCCAACAAATAAATAAAATCTTTTTAAAAGAAAGAAAGAAAGAAAGAAACCTGACTGTTTCCCTTTCTCTCCTCTCCACCATCTTGACAAGGTAGCTCCCCATCATTCAGAACTCGGCTCAAATATCACCTTCCCCACAAGCCCTTCTCACCACCTTATATATGAAGTATCCTATATCTCCTATCCAAGTCTTCACATATACCCCATTACCCTGTTTTACTTTCTCCTTAACACCTATCTTTTGAAATCATCTTGTTTCTTTATGTACTTGTTTATCATCACTGTCCCCCAGTACAACACAAGCTCCATGGGAGCAGGATCTCTATCTGCACACCCAGCACCTTCGACAATGATGTTCATTGTGTTCTTAGACTGTGTGGGTCAGGAGTTTATGATATTCTTGCTTGGAGTCTCTCAGGAGTTCCTACTTAGATGTCATCTGAAAGCCAGACTGGGCTGGAAGATCCACTTCCTAGGTAGATCACTCACATGGCAGCAAGGTGGTGCTGGCTGTTGGTTACGGGCCTTAGCTCCTCCTCCCATAGTCTTCTCCTTGGGACTCTTTCAGTGTCCTCATGGCATGGAGCAAGCAATCCATGAGATGATGGCAGAAAAGGCAATGCTCAACACTCACTACCACCTGTACTTTTGGTCACATGGTTTAGCATGGGAGAAGACTACTAAAGGGTTGACCACCAGGAGGCAAGGATCATTTGGGGCCATCATGGAGCTTGGTTACCATCTTGCTGGTTACAGTTTACTATTAAAAAAAACAGGCCTTTAGGAGTGCCTGGGTGGCCCAGTTGGTTAAGCATCTGCCTTCAGCTCAGGTCATGATCCCAGGGTCCTGGGATCAAGTCCCACGCTGGGCTCCCTGCTCAGCAGGGATTCTGCTTCTCCCTCTCCTTCTGCCCCTCCTCCCCGCTCCTGCTCATTCTCTCTCTCAAAAAAAATAAAATCTTAAAAAAAAAGCAGGCTTTTAAGGTAAGGCAAGAAAATATCCATGCACCTCATGGATATGCACCTCATTTTTACATAAGACTTCAATTTTAAAAATACTTTTAAAGACACAATCACCGTTTTCTACTTTTCTATGGAGCCTGAAGAAAGTATGAATTTCTTCTCAGTGACAGAATTAAATGAAAAGAATCATAAAATAACAACTGTTGTCCCTCTCACTTTTCGTTTCACAACAGGTTACTGGGTTTTTGTTTTACTGTCTATTTAGTTGTGGATGTGCAGCCCTCAAGCTCTTTGAAATATAAAAGCAAAAGGAAGGCCAAGTTCAAATTAAGCTGGGAACAGTTCAAACAAGTCTTTGGAAGCAGGTCCCCAGACAGGATCTGCAGCCCATGTCTCTTCTGAGACAATGACATATGCGATTCTTCTACCAAAAATGAGCTCACTGGTTAACAGCTGATTGTCCAGGGGTCTGGAAACCATAGTGTATTATTTTACCACCCAGGGTGAAATTAACTACAGACTGTAGCCATGTGTAACCTTGGTCTTTTCAGGGATCAAAGGCCAAGGAAGGCAAACGATATTTTTTTTAAAGTTGCTCAAAACAAGAATAAACCTGTCTGGATTCTGTTAAGTACTAATCATTTTTTTACAGGGTGATATGAAGAATAGCTTCTCCTAATTATAAGATACCTGAGTTTCTAGTACTGCCAACTCTATCCATAAATAAACAAGAGCAATCCATCAATAAATTAACAAAAACCTACCTAGAAAAATGCCTCTTTGAAAAAATAAAAAGGAAAGAACTGGAAAAGAGAAAATGGAATGAAATTCACCACATGAGTAAGAGTAGGAGTAAAAGCGGTGTGGTTTAATTAGAATGAGAACTCCAAAAATCTGCTACAGAGAAATGGTTTCAGAAGGTGAAACCCAGACTATGGTTTATTTATCTTCTGCTCCTTGCACATCCAAAAGATCAAGTGTTCCTTTTAGGGAAACTATTTGCTTTCTAGTTCAAAGCTACAGAATGTCAGTGCAATTTATTTTCTAAAACTTGATGGCTGATATACAGGTCAGTGGAAGCCACCAAATCTCAGATACCTTATTACATAGAGGAGAGGAAAAGCTTCAAAATCCACTTGACTTCAGGGCAGAAATTGTTTGACCCTCTGTCCCTTAAAAGCACATTTACTGTTATATCAGAAGAAAAGCTCATTAGGGCATTTTATGCTACTGGGCCTGAGCCCCAGTGTTAACTAAGGTATCCTAGGAGAGACGTGTCTACTTCAGAGGCTCAAGACATCTGGCGTTGGATTGTAGGGAACCAAGGCAGCTAGCTAGTAGCCAAAATCAGAGAGAGCTGACAGAAATAGCCAAAGAGCTGTGCTTTATTAAGATAATTCTGATCCAGTGGAAGGCTTTGCTTTTTTATTTGCTGGTTACAGCTCCAAAAAGAGTTCAATTTTAGAGACTGAACCCCAAGAATGTTAAGTCAAAGAATCACCAATGGGAAGGCTCTTTGGGAAAAAAAAATTGTTGCCTTCTTGGTTTTATCTTTCCGTAGCACATAAAATCAAAATCAGGAGACAAGGGATTCCATCTCCCCTGTGTCCACTCCCCTCACTTATTCTGGAGCCCCCACACTCTAGCAGCGGCAGGGAAGGACACGGCCCCACCCGGCTTCACATTACAGGCGCCTTTTCTGGGCACTCATGTTCCTGGCCTCGCAAGGCATCAATTCAGACCAATCTTCAGCATCTCTACCATATAAGGACACCACTGTGCGGTAAAGCCTCTCCCTGGGGAAGAGCTAACACTTCCATGCAATAATCCAGTAGCCTGGTGAAACTTGGCCTCCAACCGGTAGGTTCTCCCAATGTCCAAATTGTGCATGCAAGCTACTTTCCTCACATGACAGACGGAGCAAAACATACAATTCGGAGGCTGGCCAGAAGCTTCTGCAAAAATAAACATATATTGTTTCCCATCACGACGGCAAACGGCAAACTCCCATTTTCGCCTTTTCCAAAACCCAGGGGACCTTCTAGGGCAGACTTACACTTATTTTTGCAGGCATGAGGAAAGTCAAGTTTAATGAACCATTTGCTATATGGATACTTGTACCACAAATACTCCACCCCAAGCGTCCATGGTACTGATTTTCCCGGTGTTTCAGGTTAGGAACGATCTCTTCTGACATAATTTTCTGGGTTCCTTTCTTTCTCATCACAGCCCTTATTTTGGCTGTTGTTCATAAAGAGACGGTATTTTCTTTCAAATTAGAGGTTATATTAGTCAATGCTCATATATATATATATATATATATATATATATATATATATATATGAGAGAGAGATTTTACAGAACTGGCTCACAATTCCCGGCAATTGTGGAGATTGGCAAGTTCAAAGTCCGTGTGGTGGGCCAGCAGACTGGAGATTCAGGGAGGAGCTGATGTTGCAGTTCAAGGCCAAAGTCAGTTTAATAGCAAGCAAAATTCCTTCTTGGTCGAGATAGTCAGTCTTTTGTTTTAGTCATACCTTCAACTGATTGGATGAGGTCCACCCACATTATGGAAGGCAACTGAAAAGCAACTTTTACACAAAGTTCACTGATTTAGACATAAATCTCTAAAAACAGCCTCTTGGAAACATCCAGAATAATGTCTGACCACCTATCCAGGCACTCTGGCCCAGCCAAGTTGACATATAAAATTAGCCATCACAAAGGGCAAACATTTTTTTTTTAATTTTATAATTTCATGTAGCGATGAACCATTAGTCTGTGCACCAAGGATATGAGACATGGATAAGTCAAAACTACTGAATAAGTAAAATATAAGTACAAATAAAGAGATGAAGGCCCAAGGGGCATCCCCAATAACTCGGCAACAGAGGAAGTTACTTCATTTTACATGGTGTCAGTGGTAGAACTACAAATACCTAGCATGCTGTGGCTAGAAAAGCTTTTCAAGATCAAGCTATCCAGCACTTATTGTATAGATGAAGAGACCAAGGCAAGGCAAAGAATTCAAGAAAATCTGAAAATATGGCAGAGCAGGGCACAGAGGGCACAAAAAAGCAAACAGCTAAGAGGCCAGATACAACTGCTACTGAAATGCCCTGTGTGGAATGTGCCAGAATACCTTCCAACTTATTTTCTGAACTGAGATACAAATTACTCTCTGTTGTCTAAACACACAACTCTTGGGCAGCACAGAGAGAGACGCAGCTCATGGGTGTGCTGGTGGATTGTACCAAACTGACCTGTTACCAAAAGCTGGCCTCGGTATATCCAACATATAGATAATCCCATCACGGATAACTGAGAGTCCAATTACTGTCTTTATTTTGATAAGATGCACAGGAAAGTAAGGGTTGGCCTTTACCATGCCAACATCAGCTAAGGCTGACCAGTGAGCTTGGGCTTCCATGCTTCCCAGAGGGACCCTTAATAACCTGCCTTTCATGGGGAAGGGGAGTCCAGTCCATCTTGGTGAGTTCCTGTCCTTTCCTCTTCAAATGCCAGCACTTCTCCTTCAGTTCACCAGGATTGGCACAGGCCTTAGGAAAAGCTATTAAGATTCAGCACCATTATCGAAGGGGACTTGGCAGAATCTAATCTTCTTTGGGAGACAGAAGACTGGCCCAGAAGTGGGGCTGTAACCTTCAGGCACCTGCTGGCGCTGCTGCAATCTAATGCCTAAGAAATGAGGATCCAGTGTGTCTTTGGTGCCCAGACGAGGCTTTGAAGCTGAGTCAAGATCACAGAACAAAGGCGGCACTGTTTATGCAAATCGAGAAACAAAAGAAGCGAAAATCCAAAGCCATTAAAAGTAGCATCAGAAATTTAATACCCAGAGATGATTAGAAGCTCTGCACCAGTATGAAACAGAACGCCTAAAAAGCAAGGCCGGGCAACACACCAAAACACATACTGCGGGAAGGAATCCTGAGTGGCCGGAGCTTGGCAAGATGTGCTTAGAAGCCTTGATATATGCAGCTTCCTTAGCCAAGGGGCAGCATCTGTACACCACGGGCAGGAAGCCCTGCGCTGCGGCTGTCTCTGCACCTGGTGCATGCAGTCCCTTCGTGAGAAGCTCCGGTACGTGCCCCTGCAAAGCCAGCCCTCTTGTCGCTATCCCTTGGCAATTCTGTCATCCCTGTACCCGTCTTCTGCCAGAGACCACATTCTCAGTGAACACCTTTGGGCACACTATACAATAGGGTGAAGTACAATGAGCTTCTGAGAAGATGGAGATTTTTTCTTTTTAGGCCACTCCAAAAAGATCTGAGCTTAGGCAGAGGGTCCAGGAAACACCAGTTGTGCAGCGTTACAATTCATGAATGTTCTCCGGATATGGTCACCCCCATGAAGGGCATACTACTGTCAGATCGGGCAGGCACTCCAGAGAACATCTCATCCAAAGTTCTCAAGGCTGAGCACAGTTGTGCCCCTTGGGAAGTTTTTAAATATGTCACTTGCCCTGATCCTACCCCAGAAATTCAGACTTGAATGGTCTGGGGGAGGGGAGGCCGGCATCAGTGTCTTTCCAAACCTCATCAAATGATTCGAATAAGCAGCCACATTTGAGAAGCTCAACTCTAGCATGTTCCTCTTTTGTTATAGGAGAGGAAACTGAGGCCCAGAGAGAATAAAGAGCTTGTACAAAATGATACAGCATAGGCAATGCCTCCAGCCCTTTCACGAGACAACAAAAAGAACGAAAGGATGATATTTGCACACCGTGGGGAAAAATGGACGCGGCTGCTCTTGGCTAGGGGCAACTGTCCTGGAGACACCCAGGTACACCAGGCCACACCTTCCTCCCCAGATAACTGTTATTTCTCGGTGGGAGGCACTAAACGGTAGAACACAGCTCACATCCTTGGGAAGAAAAAGGACTAAAAGAGAAAAATGGATGCATAATTTGAGAACTTTTGCTATGGAATATTTCACAGACCTGTCACCAAAAGAACACAGTAAAATTAGGATGTGGAACAGCGGGACATTTAGCAACTGAGTTGTGATCTATCCCAGAGAAGGCTGCCTGCACATGCACTTGAGGAAACGCAACTCTACCAAGTTAGAACATAACTTGGCGTAGCAGCAACCAACTCAGAACAATCCTTTGTACAGCAGACTAGAACGGTGTGAATTCCCAAAAAGTTAGATTTTTATTTCATAAGTAGTGAAGACCTGGGGCTTAGGGACTTTATAATATCATATAATTAAAGCCGAACTGCCAACTACTAGAAGCTAGGCTAATTTAATAGATTGTTTATATTTTTCACAAATGAAGGGAGGAGGTTTTCATGACATGCCAAAGAGAAAATCAAAGGTAAGAAAACTAATTACAAACAACAAAGGAACCAAGCCTTTGGAATATGAGGACTGAAGTGGTTCAAATGACCACTTTTTATTTAAAAGAAACGCACTGATTTGATTTCCCTCCACTCTATTAAGAGATGTTCATCACTGGATGTCTTTTCTTCTATGAAACTAAATGCTTGATGAGCTCAAGATGTGAAATACACTGAACAAAGAGAAGGGTTTGAAGGAGTGTCATTTTATACTGAGCCCCAGTGCAAGGCACTCCATAGAGTGGGCAGCGTGGCGCACCGCCTTTAAAACACAAAACAAAACATAACTTGTTTAAAAATAGCCACTGTTGGAAGGATGGAGAGCACATGCACTTGACTCAATAAAAAACACAAAGGATGCATGCCTGGCAGAGCCTATCCCTTGTAATCCTGTACCTTACTACTTCTCTTAATAAGAAAACCCTTTGGCATTCCTTGATTGCTTAAGCATCTGGATCCCGAGTTTTGAAGAGCCCACAGTACGCCAACTTTCCGAGTTCTGAAAATCCTATGGCCTGTACCTTAGATGGATACACAGCCTTCAGACCTTTCCTGAGAGTGCCTCCACTCCTCCCAGGGTCTTCTGGGAGTTCAGCCCTTGTAATTCCTAAATCCACAGGTGCATCCAAATCATTCATATACATGTTTAAGATACAAATTCCCAGGCCACTCCCACAGGCCATCTGATTGAATGCGGTTGAAAAGGAGCCGAGAAGTCCATGTAACTAATAAATGTCCTAGGTGTTGTGGCCCTGAACTAGTTAGTATTTAGGAACCACTAGTTGAAGCCCAGCAGCCTTAAACCAAAAGGTCCACAGGACAGTGATGAGGGCCATGTCCACCTATGGCCAATGAACTTGACCAATGGAGGTGAGTCACTTTTAGGCCACCTCAACTACTAATTTCAACCTGATCGCCTGGATTCATCCACATAGACAATCGGTGATGGCCAAATAAATAAAAGAATGTGCATAATAATTTTTAGTCCATTGCTTTACAAATTCATAGTTTATCTCAATAAAGAAAAAATTTCTAGGATGGAAATCAATGTGCCCAATTCATCTTAAAGTCTAGGAAGACAGAAAAGGCAAAAAGATTTATAATTTTCTAAAATATTTTAGTGTGCTGACTGTTTCAAGCCTTCCATGCCAACTCCACAGAATCCATCTGAAACCCCAGACACGGTCTGACTGTCTGAATGCTCTCCCAGCGCCCCCTCCCTTACCCCATGCTTCCAGCTGAGGGAATGCAGTAATGTGGGGGCTGCATTAAGCTTACTGTTCAATGGTGTGGTGATGACATGAAAAATCCTGATTCCACTTGGCAGTAACTTTCCACTATCTTGGCGGGTCTCAACCATAATCACTGTGGTGTGTGGAGCTTGAACAGATTATGGGGCTGGCTGGAAACCAAGAAACTAAAAAGCAGTCCAGTGGTCCAGCAAGGGACTCTGTGTTGGAAACGCCACAGCCCCAGATGTCCACATTTCTCACAGATATCCCAGGAATTTAAGTTCCAGTCTTAGTCTCCAGAAAATTTTGCCTTTCCTAAGACCCTGAAATGCAGCAGTTTCTCACTTAACATGACTTTTTAGGGAAAATGCCGATCAATGTACCTTCATTATATCCCCCGTCTCAGAATCATCTCTAGTCCTACGAGAATAGGAAGCTTGCTATAGCCCACTCCCCTCCCCACCTCCAAAATATATACGATCACTCTTTGAGAAAGAATGGGGAATGGAAAAAAAGAGTGCTACTTCCCTGTTGTCTCAAATGTAGGCACTTTTAGCTACCTGTCTTGGTTTTCTTGGGCTTAACTGCTGTCTTTGTCTGTTCTAACAGACTTAAGCTGCTATAAGAACATACCACAGACTGGGTGGCTTATAAACAACAGGTTTTTCACTGCTCTGGGAGCTACAAGTCCAAGATCAGGATACCAGCATGGTCAGGTTCTGGCAAAGACCCTCTTTCAGGATGCAGTCTTCTCTCTGTGTCCTCACATGGTAGAAGGGTAAGGAATCTCTCTGGAGCCCCTTATTCCAAGGGCACTAATCCTATTCATGAGAGCTCCACCCATATGACTTATGCACCTCCCATAGGCCCCACTTCCTAATACCATCATCTTTGGGGGTTAGGATTTCAACACATGAATTTTGAGGCAGGACAGGGGGGAGGGGCACAAACATTGAGACCATGGCAACAACCAAAGTGGTGAAAGTTGCCACCGATAAGCCTGACAAGTCCTTCAATAGACATTTAAGTACTTCAACCTAGAGGGTAAAGAATTCTTCCAATGCAGCCAATTTATCACTTAAAGCAGGTACTCATGAGAATGCTTTAACAGCAGACCCAACCCCACACTCAGCCTTCTGCCATATTCCTAGGGCATATGCAGTCCAGGATCATTACTTACATTGTTATTTGTATTTCCAAAATGCACATCTTCTAAGGGGTCTTGAAACATTAATCAGAAATGCTGAGGGGTGGAAGGGGTTATTTTTTATTACGTTTGCAGAGGAAGAAATCCCACCGGCTAAACCAACAAGTCAGGGACAGTCCTCAGCTTGATGAATTTGACAAACAACTAAAATAATAACAATTGTTGCCTCAATTAAATGAGATGTGTTAGGAAGTCCTAAGTTCAGCCCTGGCAGGATGTCATGAAGTTATTATTGGAAGTCTAAGTCTGAAAAGATTACTGTATGGTGCTCCTAGAGAGGAAAAGAAATGCCCTCCAGACAGACCTAAGGTTTAATTCATGCAAGAGACTTGGCTAATGCCACCAACCACAAACGCTGCATTTTCAAGGATCTGAACGGCAGCATGTTCCAGTGAATTAATTACAGCCACTCTATTTATATTCCACGTGGCTTTTCAATTATTACCTATAATGGGATTCTTTTTTACTTTTATGAACATTAACACACAGCTTTTCCACCAGCAGAATGGAGAGCTGAGGGGAAAGTAATATGATCTTTTACCACTAGGTCATTCACTGGCAGCTTGCCGGGCCTGCTCATTCTAGAAAGCTTGAGTCTTAGGGCTCCTGAAGCATCTGAGCAAGGGTCACCACCCAAATTTCTACAAGGGCCAGGCAAGCCACGTCAAACAGCCGGACAGTGGAGGGGTAATCATAACTGCACAAAGGATGGGCCTGATGGGGACGTGACTGCTGGACAAAGGCCAAGGGACAGTGGCTACGCGGCCCCAACAATCACTGTTGTGTACAAATGTAGGCCTGGAGAGGCAGGTGCTGATTACACAGTTTTGTTCAGTTTGCGAAAAGTTATCCAGTTATACATTTATGATATAAGCACTTTTGGGATGCATATTATACTTCATTTAAAAAGTGTTGTTTTGTTTTTAAATGGGCTCAGGGCCAGATTTTCTGGGGTCAGAGACACAAGGAGAAGAGAATAGGATGAGTGTAATTAAGGAAGTGTTCAGAGTAACTACCTGAAATGGGTGTTGTGTTAAACTGGTTTTTACTGAGCCACCCAGGGCATGAGTATAGGTGGGCTGGCAGAGTTTTAAAAAGCTGGGATTAGAAACAGAGATTTTAAAACTTATGCAGAACAGGATATATAAAACACTCCTATTTGGGTTGACATTAAAAGAATATATGTACATGCACAGAAAGTTTCTAGAAGAATGTACAAGAAACTGTTAACATTGGTTGTCTCTGGCAGGTGGCATAGAGTAGACGGGAGATTTACTTTTTATCATGTTTCTAGTCATCCTGTTTGAATCTTTATTATAGGAGGATATTATTGTTTCAGTTGAAAAGAGAAAAACATCAGGAAAGTTCTTAAAATAATTAAATCACTATTAAATAAATCTACAAGGCCCCTAAGGGATTTCAGAATTTTTTAAATCAGCAATTTTTGATATGTTCACACTGTAAGTGTAGTTAAATGAACAAGTTACTCCTTTGAGAATAAGAAGTCAAGACATATACAGTAGACACATGTTGTAATTCCTGATGAATAATAGCTATGATTTAAACACATATAGTGAACCGTCTTCAGAATATTGTAACTGGGGAACAGGACAAACAACCATATTATAGGCTAATCAATTTTTTTTAAAGATTATTTATTTGAGGAGGGAGGGGCTGAAGGAGAGGGAGAAAGAGAGTCTTAAGCAGACTCCACGTTGATCACAGAGCCCCACTCAGGGCTCGATCCCATGACCCTGAGATCATGACCTGAGCCAAATCCAAGAGTCAGATACTTAACTGACTGCACCACCCAGGTGCCCCTAATCAATTTTTTTCAGACATTATCTCAACTGTATACTCTGTTGTTAAATTATTTAAAGAAATGTGCAGAAACAAGCCTTAGAATAGTCCTACTATTGTCCCTATGTAAGCCTTATAATGGTTCTACTATACTGTGCCAAAGACTTGAAGACAGTTCCACACAGTGATACGACCCATGTGTACCCTTAAGTGTTGGAAAAGGGGCCCAGGCACAACCAGCAGCCTCCCTGGTTACAAAGCTTCCATTGTTCATTCCTACGACCACCAGAGACAGTCAAGGGAGAGGGCCACAAGAAGCCTGCTTATGTACCTGGAGCCACAAAGAAGCTCAGGGGTAGAATCACCTAGAGAAAGTCGCTGAAGACAAACCTGTAAAAACCAAACCCTGATTAGAATAACTGGCATGTGCCTTAAACCCTGAGTTATATTTGTCATAAAGTAATCAAGAGGCGCCTGCACGGCTCAGTCGGTTAAGCACCCGACTCTTGATTTCGGCTCAGGTCATGATCTCAGGGTCGTGAGATTGAGTCCCGCGTCGGGCGCCATGCTCAACGTGGAGTCTCCTTGAAATTCTCTTTCCTCTCCCTCTGCCACTCCCCCAACTTGTGCTAAATAAATAAATAAATAAATAAATAAATAAATAAATAAAATCTAAAAAAAAAAAATCAACATTAAACAGCCACCCTGGGTTTAAAATCTAGAAATCTGTTATCTCATCCCACGACTTATTCACTGTATAATATGCTAGGGGAAAATCCTTTAATTGCCCTATATTTTGGTTTCCCCATCCATGGACATCAATTAATAAAATAGAACCAGGGGAATTTAGGCATCCTCTTATCAGTCATTTCAGTTTTTACTCAAAGGAAATACATAATCCTGAGGCCCAATCATGTTTTGAAATTGGAGGGTGGGAAGATGATAGTTTTCTCCAACCATTTGGAAGAAGGTTGAGTTTAAAGGTCAACTAAGTCTAAGACCACTAATTAAAAAGGCTAAAAAACTGAACCTGTTTTACCAGTACGAACCCAAGATGCTGCAGCCATCGTGCCTATGAATAGTGCTGCCTTATTCATTTGCTACCAACAACACTGGATAAATTTCTTTCTTTTGCTATGTAGCTGTGATCATAGCAAGTGATCTGTATTTATGTACAATTCGTATATTTAGTCTCACTCTGTACCTATGAAATCCACCAACATAAAGCCGAGTTCGGTAACTACAAAGTGGCTAAGCTAAGTGATGAAATTATCAAGACAGCGGAAGGGAACCACTGAGTCCCTTGTGTCATTCAAGCAGAAGGGGCCATTCTTGTTTGGAAGAAACACTGGCACTCTTATCTTCCTAAGTTGGGTCAACTGACAGAAGCAAAAACTAGAACTAATTGGTCCTTTCTTGATCTTAAACAGACCATCTGTACTCAGTCTGGGACATTAGCTGCTTGGGTCACATCCTTGCTCCACCATGCACTAGCCTTGTGACCTTAGGCAAGTTATTGAAATTCCTTGTGCCTCAGTTTCCTTCTGTGTAAAGTGAGGAGAGTCATAGCATCTCTTGCCCAGGGTTGTTGTCAGGGTTAAATTAGTTATCTTATCAAAGTGTTTAGTTTTCATTAGTAAATGAATGTTAGTTTTCATTCTGCTAATAATTTGTTTTGTTGGAAGGAAGAGAGAGTGCCTTGCGAATATATTGTTTTGAAAATCTTCATTTAGAAAGAGAAAGGTGAAGGAGATGGGGCCAAAAGGAAAAGATGGATAGGAAATAGCAACTATTGTCTATTTATTAACATTTACGTGAAAGACATAGTCCATACATTATTTCACTTGTTTAAAAACTTGTTAAAAAAAAATCTTGGAGGTAGCTGTTGTAATTGGTTATTTCCAGATGAAGAAGGTAGGCTTGGTTAGAGGTTCACTGATGTGCCCACAATCACACAGGATATTCAAACCTTAGCATACCTGACTATAAGCTTGGATACTCCCCTCCCCGGTACTACTAAACCACCAGGCTGGGGAAAAAAAATAAGAAAAAGAAGGTGGAAAAGTGATGAAAACAGACTAATGGAGAGAAGGGAACCAAAGTATCATCTAGTTTTTCGCCAAGGAGCTGAAACTTCTACCCATAGGGATAACATAAGCATTGAATGTCAAGACTGTAATGATAAAATGTAACACTGTTCTTGCTGGTGCTGAAAACTATCACTAGTAGTAGTTTGAAACATTTTACAAACACACTTATATTAGTGTGTCTAGTTAATCATTCACCAAAATGCGACTTGTTGAGCATCAAGAAGTGGAGAATAATCCAAGGTAATCCCCCAAACACTGCAGCGATGAAGTAGTGTGCAAAATATGGGGATCGACACCCCAGAACAAGCAGAAGCCCACCAATGTTAATGTCGATGTCAACAGAAAACCATCTCCTGATTTAGAAAGCCATACAATGGTTTCCAGTGTAGTATGCTACTTTTCAAACCTCCCAAATGTAATGCCCAAATCTTTGTGTAATTACATGGCAGTTACTGCCTTATGATGGCACAGACTCTGAGTCCCCACTGTCTTCCCACAGGCTCCACGAGACAAACTGAATGCGTCTTTTGGGTCAAATGTTTTTCCTTGTGTCCTGCTCCATTTTTCATTATCATGGCAACTTGGCACTCCTCCCCTTAATCATAGGTTTGGGAAGGGGGGTGAGGTCAGCCTTCCCTCCGTCGCTAAGGCCACCGTTCATGGCTCCATTGAAGTAAAGTGCACCCACTGCAGTGCATATGCCACACGCCACATGCCAAACAGTTCTCTTCATCTCGGCACAGCAGTGATTCCCATCAACTCAGTGCAGGTTTTAATTAGAACACGAGGAACATTAGTTCCTTATTATTGTTATTATATTTGAAGGAAAACAGTTTGCTTGATGGGGGTTTTGAGATCAGACAGGTACACGTGACATGTTTTCTCTTTGCCTAGTACAAAATATCTCTAAAACATAAACTTTCCTTAATTCAATCCAATCCAAATAAACTTAATGCTAACTGAGATAACTGTACTCAGTCTCTGACAGTCAAAGTTTTCGGGACAATTTATTGGTACTGCCTGCAAATATGGTCCAGAACTTTCAGTGGGCAAAAAAAATTACAGCAACAGGAAGTCTGAATGTGTTCAATGAACCACACCTCTCACTCGTACAGGAAAGAAGTCTTATCAGATGTTCCTCTGATACCTTTATCACTAGCCAGTGATAAAGGTAAGTAGATGAATGAGAAAGTTGAGTGTGCACAGAGCTTGGGAGATAAGATTAAATGGAAGCTAGCAGCCCAGATTCTATATACCACCTGGTTCTTTGTGTAAAGTTCTGGGTAGCTAACACCATTTTTGACACTGACCATCTTTGACATTAGTGTATGCCGGCTTTGCAGAGTGGATACTAGTCAGTTTGGCATCTCAGAATGTTGAATAGAGCTTTCAACTGTGAGACTAAAAGGAAGTAGTTGGCAGAAGCTCCTTGTAGCATCCTAAATTGAGTTACCGCTTCCTCCTGGTGGGTAATATCCCATAACCTTCACAGCCAAATACTCGCCTAGCGCCAGTCTCAAAGTTAGCAACTTCGGTGGTACAATGCAATGAGTTTGGAGATTTGCACTCAATAAACCTGCCACCTGCTTTATTGTCCTGACAGGAAACTGTGGTTAATGTCCCAGTGTCTTTTTTTCCTCCCTCACTGTTCCCTCTTCCTGGAACCCTCCTTACTTCCCAGGTTTTAGTAGATTCCTATTTGTCTTGCATAACTGGGTTCCAACTAAGTGTCAACTCTCCTCAAGGAGGCTTCCAAGACCATGCAATCTGATCTAGAAGTCCTTTGTCACTCCCCTAAACCCTATACATGCCATTCAGATCACCTTACACTGCCCAGTAAAAGGAGCTATATTTGTCTGTGAAAAG
This sequence comes from Zalophus californianus, assembly GCF_009762305.2. Taxonomy (NCBI): domain Eukaryota; kingdom Metazoa; phylum Chordata; class Mammalia; order Carnivora; family Otariidae; genus Zalophus; species Zalophus californianus. The sequence continues at coordinate 44,795,020 of NC_045604.1, forward strand.
CCACACCTTACTCAACTTTATTTCAGCTGGAACCTGGCATAGTGCCTCGATCTCACAAAAGCTGGTCATTAGGAGTGTGTGCTTGCAGAACCTCTCTGTACCTCAGTTTTCTCATCTGTAAAAGGGTATGATCACAATACATACCTGATAGTGAATGTAAAGTGCTTAGAATAACTGTGGGCTCTTATTATTAAGTATTTGTGAAATTGATAAATAAGTGTAATCTTAAGTCAGTTACTTTATTTTTTTAAAGATTTTATTTATTTGTTTGACAGAGAGAGACAAGGGGGAGAGGGAACGCAAGCAGGGGGAGTGGGAGCGGGAGAAGCAAGCTTCCGGCTGAGGAGGAAGCCCAGTGCGGGGCTCGATCCCAGGACCCTGGGATCATGACCTGAGCCGAAGGCAGACACTTAACGACTGAGCCACCCAGGTGCCTTTAAGTCAGTTACTTTAGATACAATGTCTTCTTCTATAAAATGGAAATAAGTTTATTTATTTACAGAATGGTAGTAAGGATCAAATGAGATGACATAGTTAATGAAAGTACTTTGAGAGCTGTAGAGGACCATTTTGAAACTGCCCTTTTGTTTATTATTACCTAATAAATGATATAAGATTTCTAAACCAGAATTCAAAGAAGAGTCTTTAGTGGCTAATGCAGTGGTTGCCCAAGGCTTATTCAAACTTTGGGTTTTTTCCTTAACTTTGCAACACTGGCCATAAGAGACAAGGTACAGTTACATGGACTATTAACAAGGTTAAGGGAAAATAGATCCCAAAACTCAGTGAAGCATTGGAATACTAGCCATCTGAAAAGAACATCAACATCCACAAAATATGGAACATCCAGAGGACTTAGGATGCACAATCATTGCTGCTTCATTTTGATATCACAGAATCCATGGAATTTAAGACCTGGAAAGAATTTTGGAAATCATTTCTTCCAATTCCTTCATTTTACTGATGAGGAAACTGATGTCTATGGACCCCAAGCAACTGGCCCAAAGCCACATATCAAGCTAGTGACAAACCACTTGCCTCCTAATTTGTAGCCTGTAGGTTTATATAAATTTTGTTTATATCATGTTGCCACCACTATTTTTGTGGGGTAGACTTTAGGGACAAACTTGAGTTCCAATTCCAGTTTTACCATTTATTAATTCTGTGACTTTAAGGGAGTTATTGAACTGATGGAAGTCGCAGTTGCTTCATTTGTAAAATAGGGATCCTCGTATCCCTTTTAAAAGTTCACCCCATGCTAGAAGAGTTATATATATATATACCTATACGTTAGGTAGCAAAACCTGTGCCCCTCCTACCTGCTTCAGCCTTCACTAATTTCCTATAGTAAATTAAAACCAAACAATGTTCTTTAAAACCAAACAGTGCATAAAGACCAAGACCATGTTGTAAAACATCTCTCTTGAAGAAAGCATCTAAGAACTGACATTTGTGAAATCTTCTTTGGTATTGAAGTGGTTAAAAAAAAATCCTTCTTCCTTCTGGTTTAAAACCTGGCTGCACCCGTTCTCCCTTTGCACACGCCGTGCCCTTCTCCGTGGCAGCCGGCACGTATAACAGGGTAATAGTAAAGCAGTGTATAGCACAGCGCTGCACTGTATCTCCTGTTTGCTTTCTCACCTCCGCACCTCTCCCACCAGCTACCGTCAGGCTGCCAATTCCAGCTACTGCTTTATCCTCCCTTCTCTCTTTCTGCCCAGCCGCAGCTTTAAGGATGTGTCTTGTCTGAGGATGGCTCCCTTTATCAACGCAAGATAGAAACTGCTCCGGACTGACCTGGGCTCTGTCTTCCTCGGAGGACCAGAGTCTTCTTGTCCACGTTCCCGGCTGCCTGTCTCCCGAGGCCAGCGTCCACCTCCTCCTCCTCCTCAGGCCTTTTAGCGGGGCTCCCCTGACTACCAACGTCTCGCCCTCTGATGCCCGCGTTTCTAAAAGGTGCGAGACTAGACCGAGTTCTAAAAGTTGGTGCGGGCAGCCACTCGCACTGATGTCCTAGCCCTCCCCGCAACAAACACAGTCCCAGGCGCGGGGCTCCATCCCGGGGCAACAAAACTGTCTGCCTTCTCCAAGGCAGCTCCGTGCCCAGGACACAGTACCCCCCAGGGCACCCCGCGTGGTTTGCAGCTGCGGCGAGGAATGAGCCCCAGGAGGATGCACAGGCGCGGACAGCCCGGAGCAGGCGGAGGCAACAGGCCCACCGTGGCGGCGCGGTTGGGAAGACACCGTGGGCCCCACCTAACCTCAAACTCTGAGTCCATATCCCCTCTCCACCCCCGAGCTCCCACCCCACCGTCCTCGGGTGAACCAGGAGCCACTGTTCTAGCCTCCGAGGTGAGAGAGCAGGAGCTGGACACCGGGAAGCCACGCCGCCTAGCCACTCCGGAGCCCCCTTGCCGGCCACAATGAGGCTTCCCGCCGCGTCTGGACGACTAGGCGGCGATGGGCACCCCTATTCCCTCTCCCCAGGGCTAGGGGTACGAGGCGGGAAAAAGGAAACCTCGCGAGTTGGAAAGGGGCGCCGCTAGCCCTCTTGCGGGGTGCCCACAAGCCCCTATCGGGGAAAGGGACAAGGCCACCCCGATCCACATCCCCACGCACACCCCGGAGCTCGGGGCGGGCTGGCCATCCCCATTGGCACCGCAGGCGCACCCAGCCCCACGCGTCCTTCCCCAACACGACCTCGGGATCTCATCCGCCCCGGAGCGGCGCGGGCGGCCGGAGGTGTGCGCACCGCGCTCGGCGCGTGCCCCACGCTCCGGGGCCCGGCGGCCGCAGCTTCGCGCGCTCACCAGATGGCCATCCTGCTTTTAGGGTAGTCCAGCCGCTCCAGGCAGCCGAGGAAGTGAGGCAGCGCGTGCGCAGCGTTGCGGGCGAGGATGGCCACTAGCACCGTGGGTCTCTGAACCGGCGACTCGGGGAAAACCTCCGGCTCCTCTTCGTCGTGCTCCGAGTCGGGCTCCGCGGCAAAGCGCGCCCGGCAGCCGCCGCGGAGCAGAGCGGCGGACAGGAGCAGCAGCGAGCAGGCAAGGGTGGCTGCGCGGCGCGCAGCCATGTTCGGGGCCGCGGCGCGCGGCGGGAGACTGGCGGCCCGAGGGCGCAGAGGCGGGCTGCGAGGGCCGGACGGGGGACGCGGCTGCCGGGGCCGGCTGGCGCGCGCACACTGGCACCGGGCCCTGCGGCCCGGGAGCCTCCCGCCGCCGCCGCGGCCGCCGCACTGCCCAGGCCCTGACGCGGGGGCGCCCCGAGGACCTGCCGCCGCCGCGCTCGCCTGGAGCTCCCGCTCGCCGACAGCCGCGTGTGTGTGTATGTTGGGGGCGGGGGGGAGAAGGCTGTGCGTCCTGAGTCCCGCGGAAAGTTCCTCTAGTCCAGGCTCAGCTCGTACAGCTGAGGTCTGTGGCTTCCCCCCGGAGCCGTGAGGTGTGGCCGTCGCTGCCAATGGGCGTGTGAGTGTGTGTGTGTGTGTGTGTGTGTGTGTGTGTACATAACGGTGCAACTCCGAGAAAATTTATTCTGCTTTTGCAAACCGCAGTCTGAAGTCCTTCACAGTGATGCAATGTATCCAGTTTTGCATAACGCACCTATTGACTAGACGGGTAGAGTTCTAAAATGGAAAGTCACCCAGCTGTCCATTACCACGGTAAACATTTTTTTTAAACTTCCACAAAGGCAGAGTGTTTGCATTTGCCTATACACTCAGTTTCTCTTGAAGTTCATCCTTGACTGAGTAGACCCCCATTACACCAAGCTTGGAGACTTGGAGAATTTGAGAGATAGACAGAACCCTTGCAATTAAGGGGAAGCCCCTGATGGGACATTGTTCTGAAGCCCTACTCCTCTCCCTTTCCCCCCTAAGGTCCTGAGCTTCCTGACAGGATGTCATAAAAGACAGGTTTCATCTAAATGGTTTTATTTTTCCTTAATGACCCAAACTAACAAAGAGTAACCCAAATACAGGGAAAATTCATAGGTGTTGGAGTAGGAGAGAGAGAAAGAGATAAGGAAGAAGAGAAGAAGTGCTGAAAGAAGAACACAATTAGCACATAAAATGAAATTGCTAGGATACGCTGCCACAGGATCTTTACTCTTGAACATAACACAGGAAAGCTAGGAATGAAATCTGGAGTTCCTTCTTTGTGGGGTTGTGTAGCCTTTGATCTCTCTATATACAGGATGGGTTGGTACCACTGCACATTCATGACCTTCAACCCCAGTTCGCCCTCAGCCCTGTCCCACAGATTTTTACTTCTTGTGTCCCTCCTTCTCTGCAACTATTAGAAGGCTTCCTTACTCTCCTCCCACCCCCTCACCTCCTCAGAAGAATATCACCTCCTTTACTGAACTCCCTCAACAGCCTTGTCTCTAATATCCCTACCAGTGCCCTCCTTACCTGCAGGCACCTATTCCTAACATCCCCATCCTCTCCATTCTCGTCCATGACTTTGCTTTGCTCCATCATTTATCTCTACTCTCTACCAAATCTACAACTGGTCCCTCTCCACCAGCTCCTCCCGTCAAGCTAAAAACTTAGTCCTCTCCTATCCTTGAATAAAAAAAAAAAAATGTTGTTTTAATCCTGTATCTCCTTCTAGCAATCCCCTCTGTCTTGGCCAAGCTCCTTCAAAAAGCTTTATCCACTTCTTCATCTCCCACTTCTACTTCTTCACAGAGGCTGTTCGGGCAAAGCCACAGATGACCTCAGCGTTGGAAGATTCAGTGACCTCTCTTCGGTTCTCACCTTCCTGGACCTGTTTCTACTTGTGTTTGCGCCCCTTCACTGGGTGCCCCTTCACAATGTGCTACTCTTCTAGCACCATATGGTCTCTCAGCATAATTGCATCTTCCAAATCTATGTCTCCTGCTCTAACCTCTTCTCTGACATTTAAACTTTTATATCCAGTGGCCTACACACATTTCCTTCTCCTCCATCCTTCTTTGGAAACTGCTATTGCTATCCTGCATATAGGCCACAGGGACTTTTGGACAGTGCCCCTTCCCTGGAGTGAGATGGGATTGATGGACAGTTGCTGGCATTCCTGGAGCTTAGTACTGCTGGGTGTATTCAGTTTTCTGAGCTTGCTGATCACAAAGTTTTCTGAAACCTTGCTGATTACAAAAAGAACCTGTTAATTAGTTATGGCATGGCAAAGAAAATGAGATTTTCCCTGATTGTGGCAGATTTGTAAAATACACATTCTGTGAATACACATTCACAGAATGTGTATTTTACTAATCATAAGAACAGATATAAAATATGGAAACAGTAGTTTATATATGTGAAATGTAGTGTAGATTTAATTAGTCTGCAGACAAAGCTTGGTGCAGAAGTAGATTCCACAACAGATTACACAAACTTTGCAAAACTCTATTACTCATTGAGCTAACTAATGAATTCAGTAAAATTACAAGATACAAAATCAATATGCAAAAATAAGTCGCCTTTATATACACTAACAACAAACTACCTGAAAAAAATAAAATAATCCAATCTTCAGTGACATCAAAAACAATAAAATGTCTGGGAATAAATTTAATGAAGTGAAAGATCTGTACATTGAAAACTATTGATGAAAGAAATTGAAGATGACAAAAATAAATGGAAATATATCCCATGTTCATGGATTGGATGACTTTAATATTGTTAAAATGTCCATACTAATCAAAACCATCTATAGATTCCATGCTGTTCCTATCAAGATTTCAGTGACAATTTTAGAGAAAAAGAAAAAAAATCCTAAAATTCATATGGAACAACAAAAGACCCTGAATAACCAAAATAATCTTGAGAAAGAACAAAGATGGAGGCATCACACTTCCTAGTTTCAAACTATATTACAAAGCTATAATAGTTAAAAGGGTAAGCTACTGGCGTAAAAGACACAGAGACCAATAGAACAGAATTGAGAGCCCAGAAATAAATCCATGTATATTCAACTAGTATTTGACAAAGGAGCCATGAATGCTCAATGGAAAAAGATCACCTCTTCAATAAATGGTATTGGGAAAACTAGATATTTGCACACAAAAGAATAAAACTGGACCCTTACACCACTTGAAAAATTAACATGAAACAAGTGAAGACTTAAATGTAAGATCTGGAACTATATAATTCCTACAAGAAAATGCAGGAGAAAGCTCCTTGACATTGGTCTTGATAATGATTTTTTTCAGTATGATACCAAAGGCACAGGCAACAAAAGGAAAAATAAACGAGTGGGAGTACCTTAAATTAAAATGCCTCTATACTGCAAAAGAAATGATCAACAAGATGAAAGACAACCTGTGGAATAGAGAAAATATTTCCAAACCATATATCTGATAAGGGGGTTAATATCCAAAATACACAAGGAACTCATGCAACTCAATAGTACACAAATAATCCTATTTTTAAATGGGCAAAGACCTGAATAGACATTTTCCCAAAGAAGATATACAAATGGCCAACAGGTACATGAAAAGGTGCTCAGCATCATCAGGGAAATACAAATCAAAACCACAATGACATATCACCTCACACCTATTTGAAGGACTATAATCAAAAAGATAATAGGTAACAAATGCTGTCAACAATGTGGAGAAAAGGAAACACTTTGTACACTGTTGGTGGGAATGTAAATTGAGATAGCCATTATGGAAAACAATATGGAGATTTCTCAAAAAATTAAAAGTAGATCATATGATCCATTGTTTCCACTTCTGGTTTTAGATGTGAAGGAAATGAAATGGCAGTCTCAAAAACATACCTGCACCCACATAGTCATTGCACCATTATCTACAGTAGCCAAGACATGAAAACCTAAGTGTCTGTTGGAGGATGAATGGATAAAGAAAATGCGGCATATATATGTATGTATGTATATATATATATATATATATATGCATGAAATATACATATGTAAAGAGAAGGAAATCCCTTCATTTGTGACAACATGGGTGAACTTTGAGGGCATTATGCTAAGAGAAATAAATCAAACAGAGAAATCTGTTATATAGTTATATGTGGAATCTAAAAAAGCCAATCTCACAGAAACAGAGAGTAGAATGGTGGTTGCCAGGATTGGGGGATTGAGGGGGGGAATGGGTGAAGGTGATCAAAGGGTACAACCTTCTGTTTATAAGATGAATAAGTTCTGGGGATGTAATGTACAACATGGTGACTACAGTTAAGAATACCATATTATACACTTGAAAGTTGCCAATAGAATAGATCTTAATGCAAGGTTGGTTTAACATTTTAAAAATCAATCAAAAGAATTTTGCAAAATCCAAAATGCAGTCTTGGTCATGCAGGAATAAAAGGGAACTCACTCAGCCTGATAAAGGCCATATGCAAAAACCCTACACCTAACATCATACTTAATGGTGAAAGAACGATAGTTTTCCTCCTAAGATCATGAACAAGAATGTCCTAACTCAGCATTTCCATTCAATATTGTAGTGGATGTTTTAGATAGGGCAATAAAGAAGGAAGGAAGGGAGCGAGTGAGGAAGGGGGGAGGGAAGAAGGGAAGGAGGGAGGGAAGGAAGGAGAAGAGAAGGGGGAGAGAGAAGGCAGGAATAGAGGGAGGGATGGAAGGAAACAGGAAGGGACATTTAAAACAAGCTAAGTACATTGGCAGGCATATTTTAACATGAACGTGTAGGGTGGATTTAGTCCTTCTATGCCAATGGCTCCAAATTCAGTGATTTATTGAAATCTATTTTACTAACAGGAAAAAAAATATGTTGAAAGTGGAAAAAGAAAAAAAAAACTATCACAAATCCACTACCCACCACAACCACTGTTAAACATTTTGGGATAATTTTAATATGGCCTTTTCAATTTGGGTGTTTTAACTGTGGGTTTGTTCTCAATCCTGCTAGGGAAATTCAACACTCATGTTGATAGCAAATGTGAATACATATCTAGAGACAGAGATGGGATGTTTTTTGGACGGAGAATTGCTTTTGGTGCCTTTTCACATTTACAAAGCCAAGTATTACTTAAGACTACATATCTGCAGCTGTTTACATATTCTATATACAGAAATTACCAACTTATTATCCCTTTTAATCTAATTCTTAGACAAAGCCTAAAATAAAATATTTAATAAACATGGAATATATACCTTATCTATTTAATATATATTTAAATACTACAAATAAAGTCAAAGTCCATGTACCCAGCACCCATCTTGAGAAACAGAACATGAACCTTCAACTTTCACACCCTCTGGGTATCCCTTCCTGTCACAATACTCTGCTCTACTCCCCAGAGACAAGCACTAGACTGAATTTTGTATTAATCAGTCTCTTAATTAATCAGTCTCTTAATATAAATTTTATTTACCATCACTCTCCAGTGATGGTAAATTTTATGTGTCAATTTGGCTAGGCTGAGGTACCCAGTACTTAGGTCAAACCAATCTAGATGTTGCTGTGAGATGTTTTTTTAGATGCGACTAATAATCAAATCAGTAAACTTTGAGTAAAACAGATTACCTTTCATAGTGTAGTGGCCCTCATTCAATCAGTTGAAGGCCTTAAGAGAAAAGACTGAGGTCTCCTGAGAAGGAAATAACTCAATCTCCAGGCTGCCTTTGAACTCAAGACTGCAGCATCGACTCTTCTCTGGGTATCATGGCTGCCAGCCTGCCCTACGAATTTTGGATTTGCCAGTCCCCACAATTGCATGAGCCAGCTCCTTAATATCTCTCTCTCTGTCTCTGAGTCTCTCTCGTGTGTGTGTGTGTGTGTGTGCGCGTGTGTGTATACATGCACACGTACATCCTATCGATTCTGTTCCTCTGGATAACCCTGGCTAAAACACCTCCTAACTATGTATTAGTGTTGCCCACCTTTGAATTTTTTTTCCTACTTAAAGTATGCAATCCAATGGCTTTTAGTGTACTTACAGAGTTATGCAACATCATCATCATTAATTTTAGAACATTTTCATCACCCCCAAAAGAAATCTCATATTTATTAGCAGTCAATCCCCATTTCCTAGCTCTAGGAACAGCTAACCCTAGCCCTAGGAAACAGCTACTCTACTCTGTCCCTATAGATTTGCCTATTCTAGACATTTCATATAAATGGAATTATATAACATGCGGTCCTTTGTGACTGTCTTCTATTAATGAAAACATTATTCTTAGCATTTGTTTTCAAGGTCCATCCATGTTCTAACACACATATCAGTACTTCATTCCTTTTCCTTGCTGAATGATATTCCATCGTATGGACAAACTACATTTTATTTATATAGTCATCAAATAATGGACCTTTGGGTTGTTTCTGCTTTTGGGTTATCACGAATAATGCTGCTGTGAACATCCATGTACAAGTTGTATTTGAATTTTATGTAAATCAAATCATATTTTATATATTATTCTGTGACTCATATTTTTGACTGTACATCAGGGTTTTTTGATATTCATCCAAGTTCTTGACTGAAGCTAGGGCTCATTATTTTCACACAGTAATATGTTATATGATTACACAATAATAGATGTATCTATTCTACTTCGATAGATATTTGGGTTGTCTTAGTTTTTTCTATTCCAACGAATACTTCCATAAATATTCTTGTAAAGTCTCCTGGTCCACAGAAGATAATTTTTTTTTACCATAACCTTCAGGGAGAAATCCACTGGATATCATGGTATAGTACAAATATATAACTGAAACAAAGTGTTCCTAAAGCAATACTTAGTTATTCTAACCACATGCAATGTACACTGATACTTTCTCTTCTATTTCAAATAATTCTTTTTTAAAAACTGGGCCCAAGTCACTCAATTTATTTCACAACCTCTAAGGATCCTGGCCCTCCATTTGAAAAATACCACTCTAGGCTACGTATGAGGGCGTAGGATCACCAAATCATAGGATTTGTGCATCTTTCCTTTGCTCTACATTTTGGCCAACTCTTGGCTTTTGTTACCAATCTCATGAGTATTTTATGGTATCCTCCTGTCTCAATTTACACTTTCTCCTTCCACCATTATAGTTGAGTACCAATTCATGTTTGCTAGCCATTTATATCCTTTTTAAATTTATTCTCATTTTTTTTCTATAGAGTGTTTTGTTTCATTTCTTAATTGGTTTTTAGGAGTTCTTTATATATTCTGGATGTGAATCCTTTCTTTCACTTATGTATCACAGATGCCTTCTCCAAGTCGATGGCTTTTTTCCCCCACACTATCTTTGTGTCAGAAATTCTTAATTGAAATATAGTCAAATGTAGCAAACGTTTTTCATATAGTTGTTATTTTTTGTGTTTTACTTAGGAAATTCTTTTCTATCTTGGGGGTTTGTAAAAATTCTTTTACATTTCCTCCTAAAATCTTCACTTATTTGGATTTCACTTTAAGCCTTTAAGATATCCGGAATTGATTTTGTTTATAGTGCAATTAGGAATCCAAATATATATATATATAGTTCTTCAACTTCTCCCCACATCTACAACATCATCTCTGTCCATATTTGTATGACTCTGTATTTGGTTCCATTGGTTTATCTATCACATATCTGTACCAATATCGCATACTCTTAATTATAGGCCTTTATAATAAGTTCCCTCTACTTGTTCATCAGAAGGGTCTTCATTATTATTGACCCCTTTATGCCCCATTTCAGAATCAGCTTATCAGATATTAGGGAAATCCCTGTTGGAATTGTGATTAGAGTTGTTAGAATTTATAGACTAATTTAGGGGGAATTACCACCTTTACAATACTGAATTTTTCTCTCCAGAAGTATAGTATGTCTGTCCATTTATTTAGGTCTTCTCTAATGATCTTCAATAACACTTATAAAGTGTTGCTCCTCTTTATCCTTGGTACCTTATTTTTATTGTTGTTTTTGTTCCAAATGGAAGGAGTATTTTAAAAATAAATATACTATATCCTGATTTTGTAAGTGAGGGGTTTAGATTGTACTCTTAAATTTATGAGAAACTGGGGATAATATTTTGGATCATTCTAAATTCTTTTCTATATGATAGCAGTTCCTCATATATGCTCATACACATGAATGATAAAATATAACATTCTAAATATTTTACTAAAGGTATAAACATCTCACATATTCTCCTCAAAATACAGAGAATGGGAAAATTGTATGCTTTATGTGCAAAAGAAGGAACAAAATATGTATGAGCATTCTTACAACCAGTGTATTAAAAGCTGATCCAGAATGCTAGCCTCCATTTTTCAGCTTGAGATCATTGTCTTATACGATGCTGTGTAAGAAGCTTTTTCTTTTTAAAACACTAAAAATTCACATCACAATTCAAAGTTCATTTTTTCCCTTGAGACTCTAGTTGAATTAAAATGTCTCTGCCTAGACATTAAAGGCTTTTTTTTTTTAAATAGGAATAAAATGGTCTGGCTCAGATATCAAAATGGGAAATCAGTAGAGCAAGTGCCAGATTACATTGAATTTCTATCTCATTCAGTATACTCAAGAATTTTATTTGTTGTTATTTACCTAGCTTCTTCCTAACCACTTAATTTCTCTAAAATAGTGAACTATTGAAGCATTTATAAAAGGAGAAATTCTTCAGTCTGTGAGAAGCCAAAACTCTAACCAGTTCTCTGGTGGATTTCACTCTAGATGGCCACAATATTCATTTTGAGTCTATACTTTAAACACTAAGTTTAAGTTTCCCCAAATCCTTTGGTTTCTGTCTTAGGCACTCCCAATCACCAAGAATTATTTATGTTTTTATTGTTTAAAATGGAAGCCAAGATACTGTCCACTTTCAGTCTTCAACTCTTTGTACTGGACAATGACATTAAAAGTCAGAATCATGCTTAAATGTATCATGCTTTTTCTAGGGTATAGAACTTCATTTATTTGCCAAAGGGTAGCATTAGCCTGTTGCTTTTTTAGTCTATGGTTCTTTCTGCATTCTTCTGGATTCCTTAACTCCCCTTTTCCCTTAAGCTTAAGCTGAAGGGAAACACCTTCCCCTGAAGATGTTTGAGCCTTGTTCACATGTACCTAATTCCACTGGATCTCCTTACTGATTTATAAAATTTCCCCTCTACTCATATTAGGAACAAAATGTTAATGCTTCTATAAATACCATCACTGGAACTCATTGGGAACTTTAGGAGTCAGAGAGATTTATTTACTTCTAATTACTTGAATTAGTGTCACTGTTCAGTGCTTCAGGGAGCCTACTAATTTCAGTGTCCTTTTCTTCTTTGGGGGTTAGCAGCTGCTTTGTGGAAATAAAGTTTAACGGCTTCATTCAAATGAAATACATTCTGGGGCAATTTACGAATCTTCATGTGTGGTTTTCCCTCACATCAAGAATAGATGCACTTCCTTTCCCTGTATGGAAGGCACTGCTTTCTTTTTTCTTTTTCCCTCCCATACTTCCTCCCCCCCCCCCCATGCATTCAAACTTTTCATGTGGCTTTTAACAAGTTGACTTCAGTGGGGACTTCGCCATGTTTCTTTTGCTTGTTATTCATGTAGCATTTTGTACCTGCAAGTTTCTCTTTCATCAAATCTGGGGCAATTTTTTATTTCTTCAATTTTTTTTCCTACTGGTATTTTTTCTCCTTCTGGTATTCCATTTACATGTATGTTGGATTGTTTGATGTCATGCAGCAGGTCTCTGAGGTTCTATCCATTTTTTAAAATGATTTTTCTGTTTGTTGTTTATCTTGGATGATTTCTTGATTACTCTACCTTCAAATTCACTTAATTTTTCCTCTGTAATTTCCATTTGGCTGTTAAATCCACCCAGTGAAGTTTGTTTTTTTATTTCTGAAATTTTAATCTTTCAGAATTTCCGTTTGCTCTTTTTTCTTTTTCTCTCATGAGATTTTTGTCTCCTGAGATTTTCAACTACTCAAAACATATTTTGTTTTACTTTATTGAGGAGTGTTAAAATAGTTCAAAATCCTTATCGGTCGGTTTCAGGGTCAAACTAAAAAAAAAATGTGACCCATTTTCTCGACATTTTGAATCATAGCTTGGATTTTATGAATAAGTTGTAGAGGTTCTGGATTCTATTGCATAAATGCTTCAAATGTCCTACTCTGCCTCTCTGAAACTCCGCCTCCTTGGTTTCCAGGTCACATGCTCACGAGGGTTTGCATCTTACTTTTCTGACCGCTCATTCAATAAGTCGTGTTTACTCTTTCTCCTCTAATCCTGAAACGTGGGCCCGGCCTAAAAACATGGTTCTCGGCAGTCTGGTCTTTCTTCTTTCCACTTTCTTCTACAGAGATCTCATCGACTTCCACACTTGAAAACTCACCTGACAGGGAACGGAACGAGGCTTTTCTTGTTACCAGGAATTGGAGACCCGGAGTCAAGGCTGATGGCCCAGAGGCCTTCAGTATTTCCCACTCTCTCAACGGGGCTGCAAACAGCACCGATGGGAGGAGCATTGAGGGCTTCTGAGCTAAGGGTACTCGAACTTTCTTTCCCCTGGTGTCCGCCCAGATGTGAATAAACGCCGAGCGAAACTGGAGCGTGTGGGCTCAGGTTCTAGCTATGTCTGCCAGAGGGAGGAGCTCCTCTCGCTTTCCTCCGGGTGTGTGCGGCCCTCGGCACGCAGGCGGCGCGCGCGGGGGCAGCGGAACCCGGACGCGCGTGCCCCTGCTTCTGGCCGGGCGCGGGCCGCGGTGCAACACCGGCTCGTCCGGCACCACCCGCTCGCCGCCCTGCCCGGCATGGCGGAGCGCGGCGATTCCGAGCCCACCCCGGGTTGCAGCGGTCTGGGCCCGGGCGGCGTTCTCGGCGGCGGCGGCGGCGGCGGCGCCCACTCATGGGCCCCGGAGGACGCCTGGATGGGCACCCACCCAAAGGTCAGAAGGCGCGAAAGGAGCAGGGCGCCGAACCGGGGCCCTTCCCCAGGTGGAAGGCCGCCGCCGTCTCCTCGGCCCTCGCGTCCCTGCGGGGCCGGGTCGCAGAGTTTGCGCGCGAACCTCACGGAAGGGGACCCGCGTGCACACCGCCCGTGGCGAGCAGTCTTGGTTTTGTTTGTTTAGATGAGGTGAACTATTGTTCTGACACCCCCACCCCCCACCCCAGCCCCGGACACACACACCCATCCAATCCTTTCCAGAGCAGGACATTAAACCGAGCGCCTCCCCAGGCAGAGCCCAATAATAACCGTTGCACCAATTTCTGAGTTTTGCTGTCTAAGGCATGGTCTCCTTTAATCCTCGCAGTAACCAAGTAACCACAGTACCCACAGCAAAAAACAGCTTGCGGGCCTCGGTTAGATAAAAAGATCAAGGCTTAAGCACAGCCACATTTGCACTTAGCCTTGAGCCCAGAGTGTGCGTTGTGATTTTGCCGAAGTGCAATTTCCTGACTTTTCTCATTTCTTGTAAAGTTTGAATAGGTTCTTCTCCAAAGCAGACATTTGGGTGTTTTTTGTTTGTTTGCTTTTTGGGTTTTTTTGTACAGCAGCAAAGAGGTATAGTTCCTTTGCTTGCTTCTGCTTGGCAAATTGCTGCCTTGGACCAGTAATGTCCCCAGCAATGAATGGACAGTGAATGGAGATGGGGGTTTTGTAGGAATCTCAGAGACTGGTCTAGTTATTTTAATACGGTTGCAGTCGTCTGCTGCGAAGCAGTATTTCATAGATCATTATCTAAAAACAGTCAAGAAAAGAAAAATTTCGAAGATGTAAGTCTGAAAAGAGCCAATCCCTTTTCATGTTTTCTTTTTTGATTTTATTCTCCTCCTCTATCTCCTCATTACCCGTCAAGGTGAGAAAAACAAGCATGGATATGTTACTCGGTGCCATAAAAAAGAACTAGAACACCATTAAGTAGCCTGAACCCAATAGTTCTGCGTGAGACTTTAAGTAGACTGCTTGAGTTTGACAACCCTGTTAGGTCACTAGCTTTGTGGGTTCTTTTTTTTTTTTTTGCAAGTTTAAAAAAATCTCTTTGTTCCTTAGTTTCCTCATCTGTAAAATAGGGATAATAATAGTACTTACCTTAGAGGGTTGTTACAGGATTAAATCAGTTAATATTTGTAAAACATTTGACATATAGTAAGCACTATATAATGTATATATATATAAAATATAACATATATAGTATGCAACATTAATTTCATTATTCTCATGCTTAGAAATCCTCAGTGTTTCTTTATGGGTAAAATTCAGACTTTCAGCTTGACTATCAAGACCTTGCAACCTGGTCTCTAGTTATCAATTACTTTCAGTGTCATTTTCAAACACATTTGTAGTGTGAACCTCTTCACACTACAACTAATAATACCCCGTTCTCCTGCACCTGTCCATACTTAATGATGAAGCTAGTGGGAGAATATGACCGCAGGTCTGTACCCATGCAGGTCGGCTAATGCCTCACCTCTGCATTAGGCCTGCTTACCCACTGAGTCACTGGGATAGCTGGAAAACCTCAGGCTTCCCTTGCAGAGGTAGTCCACTGAAGAATGTTCTCCAGTGCTGACCAGCAAGTCTGAAAGAAGTCGGGAGTAGTTTTTTAGCGGACTTTCTTCACAGGCAAACAGAGACCTTGGAAATAGTGGCTCTCGGTAATGTGCTGCAGTAGAAATCCTATTAAAATATGTCTTTACTCCTGGCAGATAGATTTCTTTATAGGTCCTTGAATATGTGTGTATTCCCACCTATGTGTGATTACTCACACTGTTACCCAGCCTTCTGTATTTACTCAAATCATATCTGCCATTCAGGGCCCAATCTGTATCCACCTCTGCCATAAAACATTGACCAACCAAGCCATCCGAGTAGAGCTCCTCTGACTTGTTGTCTCATGTTTTTAGAGATGG
This sequence comes from Zalophus californianus, assembly GCF_009762305.2. Classification (NCBI taxonomy): domain Eukaryota; kingdom Metazoa; phylum Chordata; class Mammalia; order Carnivora; family Otariidae; genus Zalophus; species Zalophus californianus. The sequence goes on from NC_045604.1 coordinate 44,810,818, forward strand.
GGATCAGGTATTAATTGCTTTCTAACTCCCACAGTACCTAGAAGAGAGTCTTCTACATATATATATATATATATATATATATTTAATGAGTAGTTGTTGATTGAGTGAAAGAAAATATTAAGAGATTCTTCCTTCTCTGACAATTACATTTTGATTTCCAGTATTTAGAAATGATGGAATTAGATATAGGAGATGCCAGCCAAGTTTACATAGCATTCTTGGTTTACCTGGACCTCATGGAGAGTAAGTTGTTTATTTTATTGTTCTGTTGTTGGGGCTTTGGTGGGGGAATGGGGAGTTGGGTTGGGATATGGTATCTTAAGCATTTTCTGTTAATTTTGTCTGTTTTGTAATTTCTTCATTTACCTTGGGAATTACTGGGTAACAGAAAATACTAGGAAAGTGAAGAGAAGATAATATTCTGGGTGATGTTTGCTCAGCGGAGTATTCGGTAGAAATTTAGAATTTTATCTTTTATTTTGATAAACATTGTCCATTCAATGATGCACTTTTAGGTAAAAGTTGGCATGAAGTAAATTGTGTTGGATTACCAGATCTCCAGCTCATCTGCCTTGTCGGTACAGAGATAGAAGGAGAAGGGTTACAGACGGTGGTGCCTACACCCATCAGGGCTTCCCTCAGCCATAACAGGTGGGCACGTGATTTTGGTCTTCAACATGTTACTTCCTTTCCACTGGGGATCATTTAATTCGGGGCAGTAATATATTTTTAAAGGAATATAGGGTACAGGGATCATAGCTTTACTCTTGGTTATTTGAGAATAAGTTAAATACGAGCATTTAACAAGTATTTAGCACTTACTGTATTGTCAGTATTCTTTTCAGAGAAGGAATAGATATGATAGAAATACTACATCAAGGAAACAGAAAATGTTTTCATTCTTATAAGGAGGCAAGACCATTGTACTTGAAACACAGGTATTTTAAGATGTACCATAATAATTGATACAAATTATATTTGCTATAGATAGTGGTGAAGAGTGTGCTTCATATGCAAGTTGAAATCAAAGAAAGTGTCATGCAGTTCATGGGATCTTTTTAAAAAAATCTTCGCTACACAGAATTGGATTAAACATATCTTTATTTCATGACACATTCTACAAATCAACCTCACAAAACACAACTAGATTCTTGGCAGTAACTTATATCTAACTATATGGGTCCCCTCCTTTGCTTCCACTGTCCATATTCATTGGAATTGTTTAATTTTAGATCTTTTTAACTTTATAAAGAGCATATAATCTTTTGACACTGACTCTATACACTCAGTATTATATTGCTGAGGTTAGTCCATTGTGTATTTGGTTTTGGCTGCCATATCATATTCCATCGCATGATTGTACCCTAGTTTTCACATCTGCTTTCCTGTTGATGGAGAGTTGCTAATGTTTGACTTGAGGGGATAATTTCAAACTATTTTCCAAAGTGGTTGCCTCACTTTACTTTCCACTTGCAGTGTAAACAAGATCTCTTGAAGTTGTATTGTCTCTGACATTTAGTACTGTAAGACTTTGAAATTTTTGTCAGTTGAATAGGTTATCTCATGGTGGTCTTAATTTGTATTTTTCTGATCTCTGATATATTGAACATTTCTTTATATATTTATCGTTTCCTCTCTTGAGAAATTTCTATTCATATCCTTTGCCTATTGGATTGTTTGCAGTTTTCTCATTGACTTGTAGGAGTTCTTTATATATTCTTGACAATAATCCTTTTGGTTATGTTTCCCAGTTCTTAAATCTGTTTTCAAGTACTTTTTGATGAATAATAGTTTTTAATTTGAATATAATCATATCTATACATTTTTATAATCAATGTCTTTGTGTCTAGGTTAAGAAATATTTCCTATCAAAAGGTCTAAGGAAAACTCACCTATATTTTCACTAAGAGTTTTAAAGTTTTTTTTTTTCATGTTGTGAGAAGAAGGTTAGGGACCTTGTTTTCATGTGGATAATCATTTTTTTCTACTTCCATTTGCTGAATAGTCTCCTTTTTCCTCATTATGTGGCATATCACCTCTGTCATTTTCCAAAGCTCCATCTGTGCACTGACTTGCTTCTGAGCTCTCTTTATATTCCATTAGTCAATATATCTATCCTTGTGCCACTATCACATTTTCTTAATTCCTGCTTCACAAGAAGTCCTGATACCCCTGGTATCTGGCTATCAAGTCATCTTTTCTGCTTTTCTTCTTTGAAGCTGTAGCAGGCAGCCTCTAAGATGGCTTCTTGGACTCCAGCCTTCTGGTAGTCCCACCCTTGTATAATTCCCTTTCCTTGAGTGTAGTCTGTACTTGCTGACTTGCTTTTAACAAATAAAATGAGGCAAAAATGATGGGATGTTCCTTTTAAGTTGACATTACAAAAGACTATGGCTTCTGTCTTGGGTACTGTCTCTCACTTGCTTGTTCTGAGGAAAGCCAGCTGCCCTGTGAACTGTCATTTAGAATGGCTGAAAATAGAGGAGTAAAAGTAACTATTGATGGAGCAAGATTCTTGAGAGATGGGGAGGGGTGGATTCCAGAAGATAGTTGAAAAGATTAATATTGAGCTAAAGGAGGAGGATCTCGACTTCTGAGATTGTGAGGCAGTTAAGAAAGGACAGATGAAAACAGAGCTATATTTGGATGGGTAAATGCGTATTAGAAGAGAGCAGAGTACCTTAAATTCCAACATGAAGGGCTTTAATGAATACCTTTGTTTTTCTCATTTACTGTGATTGAAGTAAAAGAGCACTGGGCTGAAGCCTTAAGACCTGGGTTCTGATCTTGGCACTGACACTTAACATTTTGTTTGATGATTGGTGACACACCTAATTTCTCTGGGTTTCAGTTTCTTTGTCCTTCATTGAGGGATTTAGATTGTCAGTGGATAATATGTAAGATCCTCTCCAAATCAAAGCTACCATAATTCGTTCTTTTTTTTTTTTAAGATTTTTTTTTTTTTAATTTATTTATTTGACAGACAGAGACACAGTGAGAGAGGGAACACAAGCAGGGGGAGTGGGAGAGGGAGAAGCAGGCTTCCCGTGGAGCAGGGAGCCCGATGCAGGGCTTGACCCCAGGACCCTGGGATCATGACCTGAGCCGAAGGCAGACCCTTAACGAATGAGCCACCCAGGCGCCCCATAATTCATTATTTTCAATAGTGTATTCCATAAAACTATATTAAACTAATTTTTAGATTTCTGTTAGTATTTTTGGTACAGTTTTGTATAATTCATTATAAGAATTTTTTTTTCGATATATCAGGCTAGTCATACTCTGAGAGGCTCTTTACTGTGAGATTTTTCTGTGTTTCAGAATCACAAATAGTGGATAGAGTTGACATCAAATTTGATCACTGATACTTTCTGTTTTTTACTAGCATGAGTTCCAAGCCTCTCTATGTCTAGAAGACTTAATAATTCATTCATTAAAACTCCCCCTTTGTGTCTTTTAGTTACTGCCACAAATATCATACCAGTTTACTACTATTGTTATAATATTTGTTGGGAATAGGAACTACCATTTGGAATTAACCTGAATTTAATCCTAAAAAATAAAATTGGTAGTCTATTTGAATCAAAATGATTCATAAGTCTAGAGGTAGAAATTTAAGTCCTATTACTTTCTAGTTTTTTCCAATTGGCGATTATTGATTTTCCAGCCTTATTACATAAAGCTTGTTTTCCTCTTTAAATAGAATTAGTTGGGAGGATAAATTAGTAAGCCATTTTTACCCTCTTGCATTTAATAACTCAGAGGGCTTATATCTTTGTATCTTGCTTTTTATATAAATATTCATAATTATATTATGCAGTGGAATAATAATATAGAAAATAGCACAAATGAGGCCCAATACCCAGTAGATTTATTATGCCATTTATGGCATAAAATTTTCTCAACTCAAAGTATGCAAATAACTTTTTAACAAATAAATTGTGTGTGTGTGTGTGTGTGAATGAGAAAGTGTGTATTTAATTTCATTCCTCAGTCTTTAACAGGAGTGATATTTTTAGGTAGTAGGCATACTTTTATCTATTTTTGCCTCCATGCATATTTTGTATATAAAATGTTATATATCTAACAGATATATGATTTCAGACATTTGTTTGTAATGTAGGAATTTTCCTTCATTAGTAACACAGAGAAGAAAATGGTTGACTTTGAATCTTTGGCAGCCTTGCATAGGGAAGAAATTCATGTCCTAAAAGTATTTGGGTAGGACTTTGTGAGGCTAGTTCACCAAATAAATAACTAAATGAATAAATAGAATGTTTTATATAAGAAAGCTAACAGCTTACTTTATTCAGTAATAAATCATCTACAAAAATAAATCACTGTGTTCACTTTTAAACAGCATTTTTTTCTCAGATAATATTGTTGAGGCTTTTTAGTCTTTACTTACCAAATATTATTGAGTGACTATCATGTGTCAGGCAATGATCTAAGTGTGGGGATACCATGTTGATCGAGACAACTCCCTTTTTTGGTATCAGTGACATATGACATTATATTAGGTTTCAGGTGTACAATAAAATGATTTGGTATTTGTATATATTGTGAAATGATCATCACGAGAAGCCTAGTTAAGATCTGTCACCATACGTCGTTACCGAATTTGTTTTCTTGTGGTGAGAGCTTTTAAGATCTACTTTCTTAATCACTTTCATATGTGCAATACAGTGTTATTAACTGTAGTTGCTGTGCTATACATTATATTCCTATAATTTATTTATTTTATAACTGGAAGTTTGCGCCTTTTGCCTCCTTCAACCCATTTTGTCCACTCCCCACCTCCTGCCTTTGACAGCCAGCAATCTGTTCTCTGTATCTATGAACACTTTTTTTTTTTTTTTTTTTTAGGATTCCAGGTATAAATGAGATCATATGGTATTTAAGGCAGCCTCTTGAAAATAGTGTTCTGGTACTAAATGTTGGCTTGGAAAATAAATTTTATTTCATTTTTTGGTAATTGTTGGATGGGATCTAATAAAAACAGAATTTCCCTTTGTTCTGAGACTCAGTAACTGTGTAATTTGGGACTGCCTCCACTTACTTGATTGTTAGGTAGTTGAATAAAAAGGACAATGGAGTACTGATAAGTACTTTATAGAAGGTTGCAGCAAGACCCAGAGGAAGGACAGGAAAAATCTCCTGTAGGTGGTAGGAGACTGTTTTAGCAGGACAACTGCAAGTAGTTAAGCATGATTGCCTGCCTATAAGTATGGTGTCTAGTTCAGAGCAGGTGCTTTATAATGTTGGGTAAGGCAGCTAATGAATAAATGAGTATATAGAACTCATGAGGAAATAGGGAAGGATGGGAAGTGAGGTGGGAAATGTTACCGTGATCATGAAGGCCATCACTGATTTCAATGTTTTGCTATTAAAAATTATACTGTAATGAATAACCTTGTAAGTATATCTTTGTTCTCATGTATGACAGCTTCTCCAGGGTGGAAGTCTAGAGGTGGAATGGCTGGGACTTCAAGCATCTACACCTTCCTCTTTACTGGTTCTTACTAAATTGCTCAATGAATAGTTATCAGTTTATAGTCTCACAATATGTAAGTTTTCATAGAGTAGGAGAAGAGATTTACTGACCTATAACTGACAAAGATTAATTCCTAGTATATACATAACTTCTGTGACTCAAGGAAAAACAACCCAACAAAAAACATGGACAGAAACAGGCAATTCACAGAAAAGGATCTCAAACGGCTCAAATCCATGTATAATCAGGGAAATAGAAATATAAAATGTGCTCATTCGTGGTTTGTCTTAATTATGCAGAAGCTTTTCAGACAGTTTACATTGTTATTGTGTGACAAAAAGAAGGTATTAGCTTACGGTGGAATCTTGGAATAGGGGTACAGCTAGGTCAGAGAGTACCTTGAGTGAAGTAGAAAGAGACAAAAAAGTCTCTTCTCCGGGTTGAAGCCGTGGCAAGCTGCACAAGCGGGATTTCAGACCCACTCGCACCAGGCACTCCCATGCAAGGCACAGTCTGTGCAGTATACACAATTCCCTGTCCCTGAAGCATGTTTATTGAGTCCTGGCTTTCCACAAAGAACACTAAAAATTGCTGCTATGTGGATGGTGTCACTGAAAGGCTTTAGGCGGGAGAGTGATACTGTAGATGATTCCCTGGGGTTGTAAGAGTATTTTGCATTTGTAGTCAATGTTACAGTGTTTCAAAGTACATTCCTAAGTGTACTCTCATTTCATCAGCACTAAAATTCTGAATGGTTTATAGGGTATTTCTTTTATCTAATTTCACATGTAAAAAGCTGAGGTTAAAAATGTACCTTTATTTATACTCTGCTGTTTCCAGAAGATTATGCGGGATTAAGTGAGCTGCATCAGTCTCATAGTAGATAACAAAGTCTCATTGCTATTAGAGTTCTGTTTCTTTCTTTCTATTTCTATTGGTGTTTTTAATATCTTTTTTTATTGATGTATAGTTAATATACGGTATTATTTAAGTTTCAGGGGTATAACATTGTGATTCGAGAGTTATATACATTACAAAATGTTCACCACGGTAAGTGTAGTTAGCATGTGTCACCATACAAAGTAATTATAATATTGTTGACTTATATTCTCTATGTTGACTATATTTTCATTCCCGATGATTTATTTATTTTATTACTGGAAATTTGTACCCCTTAATCCCCTTCACCTATTTCACACATCTCCCCACCCCCCTCTCTCTGGCAACCACCAGTTTGTCCTCTATTTATAAGTCTATTTCTGGGCTTATGTTTATTTGTTTGTTGTTTTGTTTTTTAGATTGCACATTTAAGTGAAATCATGATATTTATCGTTTTCTGGCTTATTTCATTTAGCTTAATATATTCTAGGTTCACCCATATTGTTATGAATACCAAGATTTCGTTCTTTTTTATAGCTGAATAATGTTCCATCATGTATATTATATATGCACACACATACACACACACCCCCTACATCTTTATCCATCATCTATTGGTGGACACTTGGGTTGCCTCCATATCTTGGCTATTATAAATAATGCTGCATTAAACATAGGGGTACATATATCTTTTTGAATTAGTATTTTCATTTTCTTTGGCTAAATACCCAGTAGTGGAATTACTGAATCATAGGGTAATTCTATTTTTAATTTTTTGAGGAACCTCCATACTATCTTCCATACTAGCTACACCAATTTACCTTCCCAGCAGTGCACAAGGGTTCCCTTTTCTCCACATCCTTGCCAACATGTTTCTTGTCTTAAATCTTTTATTGTAAAATAAAACCAGATACAGAAAACCACACAACAAAAATGTATAGATTGAGTTATATGGTAAACATCTTGAATCCTAGTAACTACCATCAAGTCAAGAAATAGAAGTTTTCCAGTCATCCCCAAGCCCCTTCCATGTGCTTTGTTCCAAGCATAACCCTCTCTTTCCCACAAAAGTAGCTGTTATTCATACTTTTATAGTAATAATTTCCTTGTGTTTCTCTGTAATTTAGTTGTGTCTTTTTTTTTAAGATTTTATTTATTTGAGGGGCGCCTGTGTGGCTCAGTTGATTGTCTGCCTTCTGCTTGGGGTCATGATCCCAGGGTTCTGAGATTGAGTCCTGCATTGGGCTCCCTGCTCCGTGGAGCTTCTTCTCCCTCTACCCTCTACCCCTTCCCCCTCTCATGCACTCTCTCTCTCTCTCTCACGCTTTCTCTCAAATAAACAAATAAAATCTTAAGAAAAAAAGATTTTATTTATTTGAGAGAGAGAGAGCATGAGCAGGGGAGAGGGGCAGAGGGAGAAGCAGATTCCCTGCTGAGCAGGGAGCCCGATGTGGGGCTCGATCCCAGGACCCCAAAATTATGACCTGAGCCAAAGTCAGACACTTAACCGACTGAGCCACCCAGATACCCCAGTTGTGCCTTTTTTTGTTAAGTCAGGCTTATTGAGGTAAAACTTATATACAGTAAAAATCACTCATGTTAGGGAAACAGACATGTGAGTTTTTAATAAATGTATATAGTCATGTAACCAATACACAATTCCCCCAAAACTTCCCTCATGCTCCTCTGTCATTAATTCCTATAGTTTTATCTTTTCCAGAGTGTCATATCGATAGAATCATAGCCTTTGTGTCATGCTTCTATCCCTTAGCATGATGCTTTGGAGATTATTCCATGTTGTTGCATGTATCAGTAGCGTGCCCCTTTTTATTGCTGAGTAGTATTACATTGTGTGGACGTGCCAAAGTTTGTTTAACCAATCACCAGTTGTTGGATATTTGGATTGTTTCTGGTTTTTGGCTTTCATGGATGAAAGCTATAAACATTCTCTTTAGGTCTTTGTGTAGACATATGCCTGCAGTTCTCCTGAGTGAATATTTAGGCACTGAATTACTAACTAGTTCATATGATAAATGTATTTTTAACTTTATAAGAAACTGCCAGATATCTTCCAAAGCTACTGTGCTATTTTCTGTGCCCACCAGCAAAGTATAGAAGTTCTAGTTGCTCCACAACTTGGCAACATTTTGGATTATCAGTTTATTTAATTTCAGTCATTCGGTTAAGTATGTAGAGATATCTCATTGTGGCTTTAAATTTGTATTTCCCTAATGACTAATGATGTTGAGCAACTTTTGATGTACATATTTGCCACCCATAGCTCTTATTTGGTCAAGGATCAGTTCAGATCTATTGCTTATATTTTAAAGATTGTGTTATTTGTATTCTTCATAAATTGTAAGAGTTCTTTATGTGTTCTAGATACAATTCCTTTATCAAGTATTCTTTTGAAAATATTTTCTTCCAGTCTATGACTTGTCTTAATTTCTTTGGAAGAACAGAAGGTTTTAATTTTGATTGATGTTCAATTTATCATTTTTTCTTTTACAGTTTGTAGTTTTTGTATTCTATGTAAGAAATGTGTGCTTAATCCACAGTCATAAAATTTTCTCCTACATTTTCTTTTCAACATTTTATAGTTCTAGTTTTTACTTTTAGGCCTGTGATTAATTTGAGTTGAACTTTATATACGGTATGAGCTAAGAGGTTTAAGATTCTTTTTCCTTTTTTTCTTTTTGCAAATGCATGTCCAGTAGTTCCAGCGTGATTTAATTGCTGCAGCACCTCTATTGAAAATCACTTGACCCTGTGTGTACGTCTATTTCTGGACTCTAGTCTATACTCTTGATCTATGCGTCTAACCTTCTGTCAGTGTCATACTATCTTGACTATAACTTTGTTAGGAAGACTTGAAATCAGGTAATATAAGTCCTCCAACTTTTTCAGAGTTTTTTTGGGGGGGCTATACTAGGTCCTTTTATTTTCCATATAAAATTTAAAATCAGCTTTATCTCTACAAATAATTTGTAGAGTTATTTGTGTCACAAATTTTGCCCATTAAAAAATTTTTTTGTTATATCTTATAAATCTCCATTAATCTGCAGTAGAGATTGGCAAACCTTTTCCATAAAGCTCTGGATAGCAACTATTTTTGGTTTTACAGGCTATTTTGTCTCTGTAATAACTCAGCTCTGCCGTGTTAGTGTGAAAGCAGCCGTAGACAATATGCAAACACATGGGTGTGGCTGTGTTCTTATAACTTCATTTATAAAAAATAGAGGGCAGTTCAGATTTGGCTCACAGACCAGTAGTTTACTAACCCCTGATGTATGGGTTCTGCCTCTATCCCTTTCTTTTCTTTACAGTTTTCCTGTTAAAGAACCTGGGCCATTTGACCTGCATCCTCTCCCATAGTCTCGGTTTGCCAACTGCTCATTCATGGTGCACTGCAAGACGTTTCTCTGTCCTCTGCCTTTTCTGCACATTGGCAGCTGGAACCAGAGGGTTGATAGATTTAATTTGATCACATTAGTAAGACCATCAAGTAGCTGGTGGTCTGTTCTTTGATCAGTAGGCATATAATGTCTGATTACCTCTCTCTGTGTAATCTTGGTAACTATTGATACTTAATGCCTAGCATTTACTGGTGGTTTTAACCTTTGTTATCACTATTGTTCTGACTCATGATTCCAGTTCACTTCCCTTGGACTACAGCATAGATGCATAGTATTAATATTATAGGCTTTGGTCATATATTGTTCCCAGAACCTCTTGGTGCTGACTTTCCCATTTGACTCTCACTCAGGAAAGCATGGTGGAATGTGAGTGGATGAGAATGATGATATAGGGAATATTAATTTTATATTAAAACATAATCTGCCAACTTTGGTACTTTATTGTTAGAAACACATTACCTGTCACACACTGCACAATCTACCTGAACACACCAGTAGTAAATCACTATCCTGTTGTATGCTGCTTAGTTACTTGATATATGGTGTGTGTGTGTGTGTGTGTGTGTGTGTGTGTGTGTGTGTTTTAATGCTTTGTATCCCTCAAAAATATTAAATAACATTTTTATTACTAAGGAATCTGGGTAGTATACAAAGCAGGAGAGCCAGAGGAATTCGTAATTTGCTGGGCGTGAGAGCTCATGTTGTTTACAAAAGACATACAGCATGTGAGGCATAATAGCTGTCTCCTTTATTTAAGTCCTAAATTTTGGAGTCTGTTGTTTGTAAAACTGCACTAAACTCTGTATCATTTACGTAGGTAACTACAACTTAGCTATAAAATATTTCCCCAGTGATGACAATAAACAATCTCCCTCTATCTCTTATAGTCACTTCAGTAGCTACCTTGCTGCTTGACTACTGAGTAGCCAAGTAGCATATGTATTCACATGGCTTATTTTTTCCATTATTTATTTTATGATGTGTTTATGTTTGTTGACTCCTAAAGAGGTAACAGTTCTAGTCAGCATGTAATGATATATCTGTGTGAATTTCTAAGAATGCCTAAACAATTTTTGTATCCATTTCCCTCCTGTTTTTCCAGGCTTTGGACCTGGTTTAATTTACATAGTTTCTGGCAAGAGTGTAGGATGAGTGTGTATTTGAATGGAAGTGAGTGAATGCATTACTTTGAGCAAAAGTGCGGTTTGGGACTGGTGATATCTGTAAAGCGGTTATACATAATATATGTTCTTATTTAAAACACTTTGACATATATTTCAAGTCTCAGAAGGTCTTGTGTATAATAGTCCCTTTTGAAAATATTGATTTAATACTAATTGCTGATCTCCAGTGGGAGAATAGAATTGGTAGAGAGCCCACATATGACTATCTAGGAGGAAAATTATGCTGATGGAGTAGGAGGTTGTTTGTTTTTCTTGAAGGGAAATGTTTTCTCTCATCTAAATTTTTCTCTCATCTAAAAATACTTCTTAAAGCTAATGTAAAATTTTTAGCTTACATTTTAAAATACTATATTAAGTTATATATTTGGATGGGATATGCATATGGAGAGTACTCTAGATTATTTCTTACTAAAGTGAATCTAGGAATCCATGTAGCAAGTTTGGTAAATGACAGTAAATGTTACGAGTACAGTTTCCCCAGACACAGCAATGATATAAAATCATATAATAAATTCATTGAGGTCAAAGAGATCTGATGAATTTAAAGATGAGACAACCAGAAGAATCTTAATGAAAGCCAGAGGCCTTTTTCAGTGCTAAGGTAGCAGATGAAGTCAGATTTATGTTCAGATAGTTTGATTAGCTTCTTTTTGGCCATTGATATTTGTTCAATGTCCCTAAATGGGAGAAGTATATTATAACAAAGTTAGGATAATAGTATTACAGGTTTCTGTAATAGTATTACAGGTAGTTGTAAATAGGAAAATATCTTAACTAACTCACACGAGGACACATAGCAAATTATGAGGAAAATTTTATTTATTTATTTATTTATTTATTTATTTATTTATTTATTTATTTATTTATTTTAAGTAATCTCTGTGCCCAATATGGGGCTTGAACTCACAACCCTGACATCAAGAGTCACATGCTCTACTCACTGAGCCAGCCAGGCACCTCCGTTTTTCTGTTTTTTAACTATGAAGGTTTTTTTCTAATAGAGCCTACGTCATCTCTCAGTTTCATTGTCAATTTAGTTTCTTCAGTAAAATGTGAAAGATGTGCTGAAAATTAAAACCACAGTTACCACATTTTAAGCTTATCTGTGTTTATAGATGTTACAAGTTTCAAAAAAAGCTAAGTGAAGTTTTTGTGCAATTATGAAATCCATGGACAGTTAAGATACTGTTTTTTGAAACGATCTATAAATCTCCTGTGTTACAAAGGATCATAATTCCTTGCTTAGTAATATGAATGAATTATTCACCCTTTTGAGACCTGATTAAATTATAAACAGTCCTCTCTTGGTGCTAGAGGACAGTGGATAGCTTGTGTGAGGATGGAGCTTCTCCAGCGGCTGTTTTATCCTCCCACTCCCGCAAATTAATAGCATTTATTTTGATTTGTGGTGATTGAGAACCTCTTGAAAATGGGTGCCCTCAGCCTTTTTATCTGAGAGAAATTTTTTCTGAATGTTCTCTTTCTTTGCACCTTCCAATCTGAATATTACTTTAGAAACTTAGAAAAAGGCTTCAACATTCTGTATACCAAATTGGTCATCTGCTAGTTCAGCAGCTGTAAGGCAACGGTCTAAGAACTTTAGTCATTTGGTTTCATGATTCTACAGTTAAGGCTAATTTATGTGGTAAGAGAATTGAAAACAGTTCATTACATATAGAAATGAGTGTCACAACCAAAGTTAGGATTCCTAGTCTGTGATTTTTTTTAATTTAAATTTTTTAGTGAACATACAGTACAATATTGGTTTCAGGAGTAGAATTCAATTACTTACAATCATATACAACTCTCAGTGCTCATCACAAGTTCCCTCCTTAATACCCATCACCCATCTAGCCCAGCCCCAGCCACCCCCCTCCAGCAACCCTTTTGTTCTCTGTCCTTAATAGTCACTTATGGCAGGTTGCCTGGGTGGCTCAGTCAGTTAAGTGTCTGCCTTCGGCTCAGGTCCTGGGATTGAGTCCCACATTGGGCTCCCTGCTCAGCGGGGAGCCTGCTTCTCCCTCTGCCTGCCTCCCCCTGCTTGTGCTCTCTCTGTCTCTCTGACAAATAAATAAAATCTTAAAAAAAAAAAAAGTCACTTATGGCTTATTTCCCTTTCTCCTTTTTTTCTTTTCCCCCTTCCCATATGTTCATCTGTTTTCTTTCTTGAATTCCACATGTGAGTCTAATTTTTAAAATCTGATGCTCAGCTTATTAAGCCATATCAACCTGTTTCCTACACCATTGTTTTCAAAAGAATATACTCTCCCTTCTTCCTATGTTGAATCAAAAAAACTGCAGTTCTTTTTCCTTTGTCAGAACTAATGTAGCTTTTACTATTCTGTTTAAAAACTATTAATAGTAATTTTCCCTTTTTAAAGAACATGATTACTTTTAAAATATTAGCTGTTCATGTGTTATCACAGCATTAACCCAGATAATAAAAATGGACTAATTGTTTATCTTTAAATATGTTCTATCAGTGTTCTTATAGGGAGAATAAAGAGAACCCATATTTTAAAACACTGAGATGTGTAGGGAAAATTAAAATTTTATTTATTGTTCTTACACCAAAATAATATGCCTTTCAGTAAAAATGTTAAAAATGTATATAATTATGCTTTTTATTTAAGCATTAAATATAATGAATATATATAGACTATCTCGAGGCAAAGTAGAAGCATGTTTTGGTTTTAGAGGTAGATAAAAAGGCAAATTGCAGATTACTTCAATATATTCTAGGTTTCCCATTCATTTATTGGGTGCCTGTTGTGTACCAGACTTAAGGGGTACAAAGTATCACAGTCCTCGCCCCCATGATGCTCACAGTCTAGAGCTCAGATGGACAGGCATTTATGTCTAGTGTGATAAATGGAACAAGGGATAGGTACAGAGCACTGAGGAAAACTGCAGAGGGGGGAGATCCGACCTTGGCTGGTAGTGTGAGAGGCGGGGGAGACTGAGAAATCTTCCTGCAGGACAAGTTGTTTGAAATATCTGTAGGCATTCCATATAGAATGGGGATGGGAATGGATGTTCCTGACAGAAGTAATATCATGAGCAAGATATTGAGGGCTGAGAGAGCCTGAAAGTTGCAAATGGTTCATTATGACTGGGTATTAGTAATGGCAGAGGGAGTACCTGCATGCAACTGGTGAGAAAGCCCTAGAACAAGGTGTGCATGTGCGTGTGTGTGTGTGAGAGAGAAAGAAAGAGAGGGAGAGAGGGAGAGAGAGATGGGACCAGGAGAATGGGGAAGGAGAGACAGAGAATATGAGAAAAGTAACCACTGTCTGGTAGGCAGTAATAGATCAGGAGAGGCGTAATGGATTAAGGAATTCAAAGATAGAGAAAGAGGAAGAGCTTTGCCGCTTGGATGTCTTTGAGGGACACAGGTATATTCTGAAACAAAGGTGGGGAAATTATGTGAATGAGAATTCACATAATTGTAATTGTAATTGCTTGTGTCCGGTTTCTCTCAAGACTGAGAGAAATAAATACACAAGTCTGAGAATGTAGGAAATGATCACCTATTAGTGCAAGAGCATAACTTGGGGATTTGAGAAGGTTAAGCCACTCTCCAGCACTTCCCATTTCTCTGCTTCCTTTGCTGAACATTTTCAGGTTTCTAGCCTCTAAATGTTAAAGTTCGCTGGGGCACAGATCTCTGAGCTTTTTTCTATTCTTCATACTCCCTAGACAGCCTCATCTGGTTCCATGGTTTTAAATATCATTGATATATTGAGGACCCCCAAATTTATGTCTCTACCTCAGCCTCTTCTTGAACCTAAGACTCATATTTGACTGCCTATTTGATCCCTCCACTGGAATCTAAAAGGTATCTTAAACTAACATATCTAAGAAGAACTCTGGATTTGCACCCTAAACTGGTCCTTCTGCAGTTTTCCCCATGTCAACCAATGGCAACTCTATTCATTCTGAAACTCAGGCCAAAACCCTTGGAGTCATTTTCTGTATAGGTAGACTTTATTTTTGAAAATAATTTTAGATTTATGGAACAATTGAGCAGATAGTACAAAGATTTCCCATATGAGCCCCAGCCCAACACTGTTTTTTAGTGTTTATTAGTGTTATTATTAACATCTTGCATTAGTGTGGTACATTTGTTATAATTAATGAACCAATATTGATACATTATCTTAAAGCCTGTAGTTTACATTAGGGTTCATTCTTTATTGTATAATTCTCTTGATTTTGACAAATTCATAATGTCATGTATCCACCATGAAACACAGAATAGTTTCACCACCCTAAAAATCCCCTATGCTCCATGTATTCATCCCTTTTCCCCTACCCTGAACCCCCAGTAGCCCCTGAACTTTTAACTTTCTATATAGTTTTGCCTCTTCCAGAATGTTACATAGTTGACATCATATAGTATGTTGCCTTGGCTTCTTCCACTTAGCAATGTGCATCCTCATCACCATGCATTGTTAGTTTTTTGAGTTTTAGCTATGCTAATAGGTACATAAGCAGTATCTAATTTTTTAATTTGCAGTTTCCTAATGACATATGATATTGAGTATCTTTTCGTATGTTTATGTGCCATCTGTATATCTTTTTTGGTGAGGTGACTGTTCAGATCTTTTGCCCATTTTTTATTTGAGCTTTTTTTTTTCTTTTTGTTGAGTTTTAAGGGTTTATGTATTTTGGATACAAGTCCTTTTATCAAATATGTGTTTTGCAAATATTTTCTCCCCCACTGTGGCTTATCTTTTTATTCTCTTCATAGTGTCTTTTGCAGAACAGAAGTTTTTAATTTTAATAGAGTCCAACTAAATAATTTTTTCTTTTGTGGATCACACTTTTGGTGTTGTATCTAAAAACTCATCACCAAACCCAAGGTCACTTAGATTCTCTGCCATGTTGTCTTCTAAAAGTTTTATGGTTTAGTGTTTTACAATTATATCTGTGATCATCTTTGAGTTAATTTTGGTGAAAAGTGTAAGGAGTATGTCTAGATTCATTTTTTTTTCTATGTTGATAATTTGGTTGTTCCAGCACCATTCGTTGAAAAGACTATTCTTTCTCTATTGACCGGCTTTTGCTCCTTTGTCAAAGATCAGTTGACTATTTTTGTGTGGGTCAGTTCTGGGCTCTCTATTCTAGTCCATTAACCTGTTTGTCTTTTCCTTCACCAGTACCACATGGTCTTAATACTTTAGCTTTATAAGTCTGGAAGTCAGGTAATGTCAGTCCTCTCACTTTGTTCTTCTCCCCTATTGTGTTATTCTGGGTCTTTTGCCTTTCCATATAAAAAACTTTAGAATCAGTTTGTCCATATCCACAAAATAACTTGTTAGAGCTTTGGGATTGTGCTTAATCTGTAGATCTCATTGGGAAGAATTGGCATCGTAATAATAGTGAGCCTTCCTATCCAGGATCATGGACTATCTCTCTATTTATTGAGATCTCCTTTGATTTTTTTTCATCAGAGTTTTCTAGTTTTCCTTATACAGATCCTGTACATATTTTTGCTAGGTTTATGTCTAAGTATATCATTTTTTTATGCAAATGTAAATGGTGTTGTCCTTTTTATTTCAAATTACAATTGTTCATTGCTGGTATATAAGAAAGCACTTGACTTTTGTATATTAAGTTTGTATCCTGTAACCTTGGTATATAATCTCTTATTAATTTTAGTCCATCCAGTTCTCATACCCCAAATTAATACATCAACAAATTCTGGCAGTTCTTTCTTAAAAATATATCCAAAATCTACCATTTCTCACCACTTCTGCTATACTGTCATTACTCCGGTGTAAGCTACTATCATCTCACTCCCTGTACAATCACAGCCTATGAAGTAGTCCTCCTTTATAACACTTACCACATTTATTGCTGCTCAATATTTTATATATTTGGTTGTCTTTGATTGTTTCCTATCTTCCTTCCTCCACTAGAAAATAACCTCCATGAAAGCAGGAACTTTGCTCTTTTTATTGCTATTGTCCCAGTGTCTAGCTCGGTACCTAGTACTTGGTCTTAAATAAGTATTTGTTGAATGAATGAACTCTCTTAGACTGCTCAGTTCTTACAGCAGAAACTTGCTAAATAACATTTTAAAGAACATAAGGATATGCTACGAGCAACCTTCCAAGAGTTTCCAAAAGAAAATTAGGATGTCTGCAGAATCTATCCACTTGCAAGATTTATTACTATCTCCCACTCTTTACGCTGTAACTATATATGCATCTGCAGATAGAGAACACTCACAGGTCTGAAGAGGCACTCCGCCAAGGCTATGAATAGCCTCCTTACCTTTTAGTTAAATTCTTTTTCGTGTATATCCTCCCCACCTCTCCCTCCAGCCACCTTTCAACCCTTCTTTTTCCTTACATTAATGGTGGAGTAAAGAATTACCAGAACTAATTGAATTTTCTTTTTAGGACATTTTTAAAGATGTTCTTAGTTACAAGATTTGATCCTGAAGTGCTACATATTTTTTTTGAAAGATACTCCATTATTTTCCTGTAATCAAAAAATATTTCTTTTCTCCAAAGGTATATTCTTTATTACAAATGCATTTAGTGACCATTATTTTATTTGAGGCCTGAAGTCTAATAACTGGTAAAATAATTTCTGTCATTTGGTCTCCCTGCATATCAAAATGTGTGTCCTCATACTACCTCCGTTGGAAATCTGAGGCTGGTGAAACCCCCAATTCCAGCAGTGTCTTGCAACTGACACAGCCTCAAAAAAAAAAAAAAAGCTTACAGTTTATTTTGGCAGAATGGCTTCCCACTGGGGTGAATGGCCACACAGGCACTTAATTATTCACTAATCCAACCCTGGAACTTTAGCTGCCTTGATTTTTTTTTTTTTTTTTTAAACTAGGAAGGCATTGGCATGATTCCCAAGGAAGTGGTCTATTATCCTTGAAACTCTTCTTTAGGATTGAGCCTGTGGATGAGTAAGGCTTCTTTGGTACCTTGGGCACCAATTTCACTTTGCATTGTGTTCAGAGTTACATTATGATGTGCTGTTCCAGTATATCATAATGAGGCAGATCAAGAAGTGTTTCATTCATTGCTAAGTCTACAGTATGTACCAGTTTGGCCATATGGAAGAGGACAGGAGATACTGCTTTCTGTGGGTTGAATTTTAACCCATGATGCATTTTATTTTAACAACATTTAAGTTAAAAATAATGTTTTCAACTTGCTTGTCCTCTGTACCAATCTTCAGAGATTACTTAGTCTCTGTTACAGGATCATCACAAAAAAATGAATGCTAAGATTTATGGAAGGCATTATATAGCTTGGAGGGAGGGTAGTAGCCAGATAATGTTACCTATGTGTTTGCCGCAGGCTTTTTCAAGTGAGCTTTATTAAACTTCGGAATTACTCTGTGTTCAGTATGTTGAGGTCCTCTCTGAACAGTTATGAGCAGGAAAACCTGTTATAAACATTAACTTCCTTA
Organism: Zalophus californianus; assembly: GCF_009762305.2. NCBI lineage: Eukaryota > Metazoa > Chordata > Mammalia > Carnivora > Otariidae > Zalophus > Zalophus californianus. The sequence goes on from NC_045604.1 coordinate 44,829,234, forward strand.
CTGCTGATCAGCAATTATGATTATTACTGATTTCTTTCTTTAGGTTTTTCCTTTGAAATGTAATAAACTTGAGAACCTGAACTTCTTATGAATACATAGGTTATGTTTTTCATATATGGATTTTTATCAAATATGAACTATAAATAATTTTATTATCTTAAGTTATTTTAGATTTATGTGATGAAGCATCGCTACCAAATATTTCCAAAGAACTGAGCTTTAAAAAATTTTACATGTGGTTTCTGAATTAAAACTTCAAGCTGTAAGCTTGTTAGAAGTTAAGTGAGATTATAGTATTTTAGTGGTACCTCATTGTTCTCAGCATCTTTACAGTTGTGTGTGATTTTTAAAGTAGAGCTTTGGAACCTTTTGTTGTGTTCTTGCTGTTAGATTGAGAAAGTGCAGTCTGTTGACTTAAAGGCAAAGTAAACATTTTTAGGAGTTTATCAGTGTCCCATAAAAGAAACAAACAAGAGGTCTTGATGGCATTACTTTAAACATATGTTAAAAATAGACCAGAAGCGATCCTGAACAAGAATCTTTGTAAGCTTTCCTTAGTGTGCTTTCAGTAACAGAAGCAGATAAACTATTTTATTATGTAATTACTGAGAAAATTCACTGGTAGTTTTCCCCCACACACAACCAAATAGGGGCTCTGAGATGGGAAGTTCCATTTCATTTTTGACAGGGTTTCCCTCAACTCTGAAGACAAAACCCCTTTTACAACTCTGAGCTAATTTTCAAATATTAGTTTCCCACATGGGTGTTTTAAGTAAATTTGAAAGTGTTTTGCTGTTTATATTAAAGAACTCTGGAAACAAATATGAATGAGGTGGAAATTTCTATCCTAAAGTTGAGTATATGGGCTAGAATTCCCAGTTTACCTTGGAAAAAACTACACATGTACGCACGCACACACATGTATGTTTCTGATTTAAACAATATCATATCTTAAGAAATGGGAACTGTGTAAAAGTTGCCTCAATAGGTTTTTTTCCTTCCATCTGTGTCCCATCCTTGTCATACTCTGCCAGCTAGGGATATTTAAAGAAAATTATTTTTTTTAAGTGTTTTATTTTAATTTCAGTTAGTTAACATACAGTGTTATATTAGTTTCAGGTGTATAATACAGTGATTCAACATTTCCATACAACACCCAGCGCTCACCACAGCAAGTGCATGCCTTAATCCCTATCACCTATGTAACCCACCCCCAACCCCTCCCCTCTGGTAACCATAGTTCTCTATAATTTAAAGTCTGTTTCTTGGTTTGTCTCTCTGTCTCTCTCTTTTTTCCTTTGCTTGTTTGTTTTGTTTCTTAAATTCCACATATGAGTGAAATCATGTGGTATTTCTTTCTCTGACTGACTTATTTTTTTTTTTTTAAAGATTTTATTCATTTATTTGACAGAGAGAGACACAGTGAGAGAGGGAACACAAGCAGGGGGAGTGGGAGAGGGAGAAGCAGGCTTCCCGCGGAGCGGGGAGCCCGATGCGGGGCTCGATCCCAGGACCCTGGGACCATGACCTGAGCCGAAGGCAGACGCTCAACGACTGAGCCACCCAGGTGCCCCTGACTTATTTTTTTAATAAAGATTTTACTTATTCATTTGAGAAAGAGAGAGAAACAGAGAGAGCACAAGCAGGAGGAGAGGCAGAGGGTGAAGCAGACTCCCTGCTGAGCTGGGAGCCCAACTTGGGGCTCAGTCCCAGGACCTGGAGATCATGACCTGAGCCGAAGGCAGACACAACCCTCTGAGCCACCCAGGCACCCTTCTCTGACTTATTTCACTTAGCATTATATGCTCTAGCTCCATCCATCATTTTTTATTTGCCTTTTTAAGAACGCTCCTCTGGAGGTTACATTTTACCGAATTACTGAACACAAGCTTTATTGCGTAGGTAATAAGGATTTTTAGTTTCTGGTAAACAAAAGCTAATAGCACTTTGAAGTATCTAGGAGATACTAGATTTGGTAGATTATTTTCCATAACAAGCAAACTGAAACCCTTTATAACATTGATGCTTGATATATAACTTTACAAGAAAAAGTTTTCTCTCTACATTTTTCTCTTAGCTTCTACTAAGTATCAGAATACATATTGAAAGCCATAAAAATATCTATACTCATATCTAATAATTCCGACCTTGGAAAGACCGAACAGAAACAATTACCTACAGAAGAATCATCATCACATCTTTATTAGTGCCCTTCTCCCCACGAAAGGCCTGAGAGAACTCTATAGGAATAGGGGAATGATTGGGTAAATTTTGACTCAATGGATAATATATAGCCATTTAAAGATAGTAATGATGAACACCATGTAGAAACATGGAAATGTTTATTATCTATTTTTTTTGAAGCAAATCTGAATACCATATTGTTCCACTCTATGATACCAAGTTGGAAAATGAATACTCAGGATCCATAGACCATAGGTGCACTGAACACTGTTAGTACACCATTCTGGAGGTTCCTGAATACAGTCTGATTCTATCATGTGTGATATCAGGAGAGATGGGTAAATCCAAAAGAGGACTGAAAGTCAGTAGATGGCTCTTATTTGCAGGATTTTCTATATGAGACAACTTTAGATGTTTATATTTGAGCCTTCAGACATTTCCTTAGTCAGTATTATGGATATAATGTTATTACCTACCTCTTCCCCAAGATTTTACAGTGTTTGATCTTATTATTAATTGAGTGACTGTGAATCCTAAATGTACTGTGGCTTTATTTTCAGGATAAGGGAGATCTTGAAGGCATCTCGAAAATTGCAAGGTGATCCAGATTTGCCAATGTCTTTTACTTTGGCCATAGTGGAGTCCGATTCCACAATAGTCTATTATAAACTTACTGATGGATTTATGCTGCCAGACCCTCAGGTCAGTTTTGAGGCAACTATCAGCAAACAGTTAAAAAAAAGAGGAAAATGATAACATGATTTTAAGTGCAAATCAAGCCATTTAGCTTCCTTTGCCATATGAAAATTTAAGAAAATTATGACCTGATTTTCACACCTCAGAAACTTGGCTGTTTTGTTTAAAGTAATATGTTCCTAGTTTCTACAGAAATAATTAGACTTTTTTTTTTACTCTTTGGAGAATTTCATAGTCTCCCAGAGTACTTCATAAATTCTTGATATTGTTTGAGAATTAACTGAGGTGGAATGTGAAGGCTTATAATAACTTTAGCCAAAAGAACACTTCTTTAGAAAATGTTAAATTGGTTGACAGTTTGACAGGAACCTTTTAATAAAATAAATGTGTTATGTATGATTTCCTTATATACTTTGTTGGTGTATTTGGGATAATTACATTAAATATCTTTCTGATTTTGCTTTTAAATTACCTTATTTAATATTGGGGGAAAAGTCCATCCTGATCTTTTTTTTTTTTTTTTTTTTTTGTGTGTGTTGCAGAATATTTCCCTTAGAAGATGACACCTATACTTCCTGAAGCTTACTGTGAGAGTGGATTTGAGATCCGTCAGCCTGGTTCATCTTTTATCTCAAGAGGTGGTTAGGGTTGACTTAGCTGGTCCTATTCCATAAGTTTTTCTTTTTGAAGAATAAAACTTTCCCAGATAGAAGAATTTTTTTGTTGATAAATATAGGGTAGTTGCTCTAGAACTTTCTTACCTGGAGACAGTTTAATTACAGTTAAATACAAGTTGATGCTTAGGATGTGTTCAGAGGGGTGGAACACGTGTGTTTCTTCTGTCATCTGCCACTCATAGCTGCCTCATTGTTCATTGCTGCCACTGCTAACACATTGTTGAGACTTACCTTTCTCTAATTCAACCCTCTCAGTGCCTTTTGGCCACTACAGCTAGCCTGCGGTGGTGTTTCATAGATACCTGGACACTTGGAGAGTTTGCTCAGTCTCCTTTTAAATCCCCAATAGAAAGTAACAGTTTTCTTTCTATTGGTTTTTATGTGGCATTTACTGTTGACTTTAAGTCAAAAGTAAAGATATGCTCATCCAGAGTATAAAATTACATCCCTGTCAGACTAATAGGGACCAGAGGAGTGCTACCAATGAGTTACTTCCTACCTAAGTAAAGGAAGTACGGGGCCTTCCTTTCCATTCTTATTACCACCACCCTTATTATATCATGGTTAGAATATTATGTGAGATGGTGAGAAACGGTGTCAGCTTTAAAGACATCTTTATTAAGTAGACCCAGTTATTCCACTTTTGTTAATACCTCCCAGTTATGTTGCCTAAAGTATAAAAAATTATATGCACAAAGATTCCAAGTGACATTAATTGTAATAGCCAAAATAATAATCACTTAAAAGTTTTAGGAAGGGGTCACCAAACTTTTTCTGTAAAGGGCAGAAAAGAAATATTTTAGGCTTCGCAAACCATACAGTCTCTCTTAAAACTTCTCAAATGTGCCATTTGTAGTACAAAAATAACCATGGACAATATGTAAATAAATGGGCATGGCTGTGTTCTAATAAAACTTTATTTACAAATGCAGGGCCATAGTTTGCCAATCCCTGGTATAAGGAAATAGTTAATAAACACATATAGATAGCCAATGAATGGTACATTATGTACTCATTAAAAATTAGTAATGAATAAATGAAAAACATGAGAAAATAATTAAAAAAGCAAGATATGAAAGTGTGTGAATGGGTAAGTTCATGGCTATAAATAACACACCAAGTATATAATAAAAGGGTGACAAAATAAATTACTAACTGTTCTTATAATAGGGTGGCAGAGCAATAAATGGATGACTTTGTCTTTCTTTAGTATTTAGTGTATTTTTTCTTTATTTGTATTACTTTTATAATAATGTTTTAAAATTAAAAAAATATCTTGAGATCTATATTAGTTTCTGTCATTGCATAATATTACCACAAACTTAGCAACTATAGCAACACACATTTAATATCTCAAAGTTGGCTTCAGTCAAGCCAGTCTCCACTGAGACTTGTCTGGGCAAGGGTCACCTTCCTCCCTCATGTGGTTGTTTGAAGCTTTCAATGCCCTGTGGGCTGTTGGACTGATGGTCTCAGTTTCTAGGGGGCTGTTGGCAAGAGGCCACCCTTCCACTCTTTGCCACACGGGCCTTGCCAGCACAACTGGTTGCTTCCTCAAAGCCAGCAAGGGAGACAGTTTCAGCAAGATGGATCTCATAATCTTAAGCAATGTAGTCAGGTAATCCTGTCACTTTTGCCATGTCCTATTGGTTAGAAGCAAGTCAAGGCTAACTACTCTAGAAAACAACAGGAACCAAGAATGGAAAAATGGGAAAAAGTAAGAACATTATAAAATGGTGTAAAGCATCATTCTCGGTCTGCAGTAGTTTTTGACTCCTTTCCTTTGCTGATATTTGAATTTCACTTTTATTCTTGATGGAACATCTTGGCAATTCCTTTGGACTCCCTCTGCTTTCTCAGAAGGTCTGAAGATGTACCCATTCAGAACAATGTGTGTTTCTGTGACTCTGGTTGGCACTTTGCAGACCTAAGGATCCTAAAACAATTTATGATCAATTCTTGGGGTCTCTGCCATTTGATTCCTTTTGAAGCTTTTTATCACAGTGCGAGAAAAACAGTCTGCATTTTCAGAAAGAAATTTAAGACTTAATGAACATTAGATTTGTATGTCTGATCTGGTGACCAGTGAGCCCCTAGGTAACTACAAGACCAGAAGTATCTTCTGGAGTTGACTCAAAAAGAGCGTTCCCACAGAAATCCTTAAAATTAGGCCTCCATCTCATTGTATGTCCTGGGGTATCTCCTCTGTTTCAGAATGTTCCTTGTGTACTTCACCAAAGCTATTCGGCCCAAAGCCAGCCCGATACCTGTTAATATGAATAATGGTCCAGAACAGTTTGGAAAGGGAGGCAAGCCAGCTGTGACTGTCTCAATAATAGGTAAAGTGATTTCTCTTGTATGATCAAGTAACTGTGGAATTGCAGTTAATTTTGTCTCTCGTTAGACTGTGGGCCGCTTAAGAACACAGCAAGGAACCAAGTCTTTACTTACATCTGTGTATCCCACCACCTTCCACAAATTCACACACACTAGACTCTCAATAAATGTTTAGTGAATGAATGAATGTAGATTGTAGACTTGTTTAATTGCATAGTAGCTTTTACTCTTTGCCTCAAGGCAAACTAAAGTGATCCATTTGGACACCAGAGGGCAGTGCTAAATAAGCACCAAATTTTCAGACTCAAGGAGTAGGTTGGTTAGCTTGAGAAGTGGTGCTCTTGAAAATTTATTTTCAATCTGTGGGAAATAGGCATAAATAAAAATATAAATAAGTTTTATGTGCTAACATCCCCCCTTCTCCTTTCTGGCATGCCTCTAAAATTATACTTTACTGACATTAAATATGTGGCTTGATTCATGCTTTGCTCAAAATATAGATCTATATTTAACAATAAAAGCTTGTTTGGGGCAAGGGTCGGTGGGATGGGTGTTTTTTCTAGACTGTGGTTTTGTTCATAACCATATGAAATGATGTATTCCATTTTTTTTCTTGCAAAAGCCTAACTTACTAAACTTCGGGATCCTATTCCATAGCAAGAATCCCCAGCTCTGAAACGCTGAACTGGCTACATACCGGTGGTGAAAGACATAGATTGCTGCCGTCATAAACACAGGCTTTTCCCATAACAGGAGCCCTCTCTGGGTGGGAGCAGGAAGGGGGGAAGGACATTGCTGACTTCTCTCTAGCGCTGTCTTTGCCTTTGCTTTTTGGAGTCCTTAGTCAGTGTCCCCTCTGCGCTGGAAGGGCTCAGTGGAACAATGGGTGATCTAGGTCTCAGGAGTCCTGACTAACCTATTTTGCTTCCCAGGCCTCCGGGCCTTTCTAGATGAATGTGTTCCTAAATGGTATCGAGCTCTTGTGAAGAACACGAGGGCAGAGGCACTTTGGAATTCTAAGCTCTACTGAGAATAGCCATCTCTGACAAAGTTCATGTAGTCTGCATTATTTTTTAACTGAAAACTTTTATATGCCTGGAACCAAATGACTTAACCAAAACTTCATGGTGTGTCATCTTGTTCTAAGCCTTTTCTGTTCTGAATTCCTCTCTGAGGTCACATTTTCCACTGCGGCCCTAGCAGGAGGCCTTTTACTGGTGCAGCCCAGTGTTCCTGCCAGAGCCTAGAGCTCTCTATAGAAGCTCTTTATTCAGCTGCCGTATTTATGTTTAATGTGCAGAATGACGTTGTATCTGAACAATTAGTACCATTTTCCTTTCTTTCAGACCAATAGCTATTCCGGTCCTTACCACTCTCACTCCTGCAGCCTAATCCTTTTAATGATCTTTGAATAAGAACTGCTTGTGCTTACAAAGGAAAGAGGAGAGAAAAATCATGGGACTTACTGGGGAGGTGTACTCATAAAATGCTTAGATGATTCTGCAAAATTAAAAACCAACTTAACCAAAATCAAACAAAGATTGGCTTTTTAGGTTTCTGGGTGACTGAATGGAGGTAGTATTAGGAAGTATTTAAGTAAAGTTCACTTCATACATTTATTAATTATTTGCAGACATTGCTGGGCTCCTTCTGTGTGCTTGCATGACTAAGGTAAATGCGGGATACAAAGGTTAATGAGATATGACCTGTGCCCTCAAGGAACTCAGATAAGCAATACAACTCTCCTTAACCAGAACTCTAAAAGGGTGTCAATGTGAGTGAGGAGCACCTGTCATGCAGTGTATGTTTATGAAGTTCATGCATTTTACTTGGTGGTAAAGGGGTTCAACAACTTTTGGTAAATTAAACTGTTTTCAAACAATCATGGTATGTATATTTGTCCCAAAGGACTGAACACTGGAAGCATACAAAGCAATATTATACAATGCTTCTCTCAGGACTTACTGTCTGGCTAGAAAGGAGAAAAACTATGTGTATGAGATAATTTGAGAGCATTTCAAGGCAGTGTTATCTATGAATGCTGAGTTACCATTGTGTAGAGCTGATATCATGTACTTGTTATTATTAACTTATTATCCTCATTTAATAGATGGAGAAATTAGCACACCAAGTCGTTAAGCAATGGCTTCGTGTAGTAGCAGGTGAGTGGATAATGAGGGCTAGAACCAGGTCTCCCAACACCTAGCTCACTGTTCTTTTCAGGATACCATACCACGTATGGTGCAGGGAAATATATTAACATCAAAGAACCTTTGGGAAGAAAAAGGTAGCTCCAGTTAGTCCTGGAGGGAGTTGGGAAGTGATTTAGGTAGGGATCAGTTAGATTAACTTCTTGTACTCTTGAACAAATGTGTGAAAATGTCAAGCTGTTTGTAGATAGTTTGGGAAACCGTATTCATAGGCAATATATTTACAAAGTTTTATTCCAAAGACCAAATACATTCATGTCCATGCTTTTATGCCGACAAACTTAAAATTACGTTTCATGTTAAGGGAGAGAGAGAAAGAGCTCAGGAAGGTTCCCTGCTTGTTGGAGCTAAATTTTGTGCTGGCACAAAGCTTAGACTCTAGGAACTTTTAAATGATGGTTTCACACTCGATGAGAAAGGGTCTTACACCCTAAATATCCCCCTAGTCCTGCTTGCTGTTGCTTGAAATCCTACCATAATTCTACTTCTTAAACATGAAACTTTGATCCAATTTAATTTGACAGTTTTATAGCACCCCATGGGGTAAGGCACAATACTAAGATTTGAAGAGACTATAAGCCCAAATATTTTATTATTAGACTCAACAGATAAAATTAATCTGATAAATTGTTAAAAGAATTTCTAAATGTTTATTCTCAGTTTTTGTACTTACTTCATTGCAGGTTGGCAATATTTTGTGGATTGATAGCCTGTGCAGACCACACTTTGACTAGCGTGTGTTAGAGCTCAGGTGAGAAGTGATGAGAGCTTGAACCCCACCAGTAGCCTAGATATATTAGGATGCACTAGATTATGATGCTGTTGGTTCACAACCCAAGAATTTCCCTGGGAGAAATCTGAAACTGGCCCCATCCACAGGGGGTAGGGAGAAAACAAAAGAGAGACAGACCACTCCAGATTGGTAAATGGCAGTTTTAATAAGCAAGGGAACTTAAATATAGGGCTTATCTTGGGTGGCTGCAAGATGAGTAGGTCTCCCCACCCACCCTGCCAGAATCATAGACATTTCTGTAGAGGCCTGAACTTGATTCAGTCACATCTACCGTTCAGATAGTTTCAATAACACATTGCTCTCTCAAAGTCGCCTCCTTGAAAATGACTCCCACTGTGGGAATGGTGGGCAGAGTGTACATGCCAAGGATAAGGGAGAGGGTGAGGAGCCTCCGATTACCTTGGGTCCAGCTCTTGGGTCAACCAGTGGTCATGTCCTCTTGATGACATGCTGTAATAACCAGTGAATTAGTTTAACAAATGTTTATTTCTTGCTCACATTACAAATCCATTGTACATAGACTTTAGAGTCCTTGCTCTGGGAATCAAGTCAACAGAGCCTCTGCCATCTGGAATGTGGTCAGGTCCAGTGGCAGGAAGAAAAAAGTGTGGTAGTGTCACATACTGCAACTAGATACTTCCACCAAAAGCAACATATATCACCCCTGCCCAACTTCTCTCAGCCAAAGCAAGTCATATGGCTGGCCATGATCAACTTTAAGAAGGAGAGGAAGTACAAATTGTACCATGTTCCTGGACTGAGAAGAAGAAATAGAGAACAGCATTTCCAGATAAGAGGAAGGAGAGGAGAGATAGCAAGGAGGTCGGCTTAACAGCTGATTAGCTGTGGAAAAGGGGCGGGGGGGGGGCATTAAACCTCAAGCTGTTCTGAGTCTGACTTTAATGTGAATGAGTTTCAGGTTACAGTGGGAAGATAGAGGACATTGCAAGAAGGACAGGGTGCTAGGCACACCCAAAGTGGGAAAAGGGCCAACTTAGGAGACTGGCAAGGAGGGGAGAGCTTGGAAGACAAACTTTTCCCCACTCTTCTGCTCAGGTTCTGGATTTAGTATCTGAGCTAAGAAGGGAGATATGGTATGTTATCAGGAACCTAGGATCACTGTAGACCTACCCTTATCCTCTTCCACGGGTTGTTACACAGAATATGTTGCCTGGTCTTTTCTTTAGTTCCTAAGAATGAAAAAAAAAAAAAGAGCACGTGTGCTTACAGTGTAGGGGGTGTAGTTGAACCCTGTGAGACTATTTCTGAAGGAAGCTAGCTAAACATGGGTAAATGGATGGGGCTGGGTTTGTGAGAAAGAACCCAGGGGGCTTCTTTTCTGGGATGGAGAATTATCTAGTGGGATCATGAACCTGAACTATTTGGATAGATGTAGGGGGCTGTCAGGGTACATGAGCATGGGATGGGGAGAGAAAATTGGGGGGTAGATACCAGTCCTTAGGGTTTCTCACCAGTCCTTGCTGGCATCTACTGAATGGAGCATCATGCCGCAGTGACTGTGTTCCATACAAGTCACCAGTGTGTCTTCCCAGTCCCTGGCCACAAGATCTCCCAGCTCTGAGTTTCTTTCAGATACTCCTCTTGGGCGCTTGGAAAATATTTGGTTCTATCCCTGAACTCCGTGGGCAAGTGGGGTAACTTTCAGGCTTCCTTGGGTCCTCTTCATCTAGACACGCTTTCTCAGCCAGGCTCTCTTCTCTGCTGACTTCCCCGAATGTGGGGTAAGTGACCCTAAGGGCCTAGGGTCTGTGAGGCTTTACCTGAGCCTGGAGGCAGCAGCCAGAGGTGAGAGGCTGGGTGCTGGCCACAAATTCCCCTCACAGGGATGAGGGAATTGGCACAATTACCTAGAGTATCTATTGTGTCTCCTCTGCCCCCAGGAACTCAGCCCGATGGGACAGGGTGCAGGGAACAGAACACAGGTCTCTGCTTAGTGACCCATTCAGTTGTCTAGCTCTTCTGCTTTTGCTCTCCCCTCTTCCTGCAATTTCCCCCTAGTTTCATCTTACCTTAGGGGTAGAAAAACTATAACCATTTCCAGATCTATTTTTCTTCCAAACATATTGTTTTTGCCAAGATTTCAGGTTTTGAAATTCAAAAGGCAAGAATTTGCCTCTTTTGTTCTGGAGTATAATCCCATCCCTGAGGCAGCATGCCAAGAAATCCTGTATGGGAAACAGTTCACAGGTAACAAGAATAACCAAGAAGGGAAAACATACCATTTAATATATCAAAATATTATCCTGTGACAGTCACAAACAGAAGGTGTTAATTAACATTAACATGCATATTTATACTCACAGGAACTATCTAATTTTCTGAGTGTACATCTTATTTTACCCATCAAACTCCATCCTACCTATCAGTGCTGCAGTACTTGGCACAGAGTAGGAGCTCAGTAAATGTTTTATTGGATAGCATTCAAATGCTCAGAGACAAACCACTCCTCACCCTGTCATATTCTTGCCATTAGCAGGACAGGACACAGATTGGCTGCCTCTCTGCCCTGTCAACCGCACGTAGAAAGAGGAGCCCTAAGTTCCTTGGGCCACCAGAGAGACCTCATCCCATGCTGTATGCTCTTGTAAACGTGCTTATGCTATGAGATCTATTATATTTTGATCCTTTGCCTTAGTAATTTTGAGAAATCAAGACAGGGATTTCTAAACAAAAGTATATCTGCCTGAAAAGCTTACTTAGTATTTTATTACACATTCTGTTCTATGCTAAAGCTATTCATTTTTATTTATCTAATAATTTTGGGGGGAAACGAAGACATGTGAACACTGCTAAATTTAGAAATTCTGCTTAGAAATGGTAATTCCCAACTCAACTATAAAATTATGGTGATTATACTTCTCTTAATGACTACAGAGGGGATACTGTGATTTTATAAATGGGCAAAAATTGGTCATCTCTTCTCTCATCCCCTATTAGAAAATGTGGTTCCTGTAAATATAATCATGTAGGTATGCTTTTCCTGGACTGCAGGTTCTCATCTTAATCCTTCAGGTTTAAATGAGTGTAATTCACCCCCATGGGACCTTGCTATTCCACTTCTGCAAAATGAAGAAGTTACTGCAGGCACTCCCTGAGATAGAGTCTGTCTCTGCACTTTGGTGGGCCTCCCTTTTCATGAACTCCTTCGTCACTCTCTCCCACCTCCCCCTGGTTTTGAAAAAACTCCTTTCATCCTGGGCTTTGATAATCCATCATCAGAAATGTGCTCCTTTGAATTTTTGAGGCTCGGGATTGGAAGGCAGAGCTTTGACTTTAGACCATTCAGGGCGATGTGGGAGAGTTATATAATTTCCTTGAGCCTCAGTTTCTCTTCTGGAAAATGATGGACAGAGTATGTCCTTCTAGGTTGTGTTTTCCTCACACATTGAAGTGCTTGTGGGGGATAATGGAGCCTGGTATTCCCTTCCCTTTGCAGTCTCCAAGCCCTTCCTGTTGAGGGGCACACTGCCACGTTAGGAGGGAATATATGATAACCAGCTGAGAGCCAGGCCTCCAAGAAATGGAACCCAGATGTACAGGAGGGTAGAAAGAAGGTGCGAGATTAAGTGGGAGGTCACCAAAGATAAACTCTGCCCTTTGAAAATGTTACCAGGCCTAACCCTGCTGCTGCTATAGCTGCTGGTGGTGATGATGATGATGATTGATGATGATGATGATGATGATGATGATGACAACGACAATAAAATTTTTTGGTCCCATTTTGGGAAACCCTTTGAATTCAAATAATTGCACAAGAGTAAGATTAGCTATGTAGTTGGAAGCTTACATCAAGTAGGGGAAGTTTCCACTGCAGGGGAGCTGTATTGGGACAATTCATGGGGAGTAAAAACAACCAAGTTAAACTTAGCTCAACACGGCACAAAAGCACATTGAAAAATACCCTCTAAATAGAAGCTGTACTGTTCAGGGTGGGTTTAAGTCATGGAACCTGGCATGGAGCCTTCTGTTGATGGTGAGTATTGGGCCTCTTCTTGAAGGAATGAATAAGTAAAGAAACATGAAATAGTAACAACTTGTATCTGTATAGCATGCTTGCTTACTTTAGAGTGGAGGATGTATGGGGTTTTATTTTGTTCTCTTCTGTATTCCCAGAGCTTAGAATATTGCCTGACACAGAGTGGGGTTCCAAAAATATTTGTGGAAGGAAATAAAAAAAAATGAATACATAAAAATAATGTCAAGTGATGATAATACTTGAAGAAAGTAAAACAGGGTAAGGGAACAGGGTGCAATGAGAATGCAACTCCAGGTAGGCTGGTCAGGAATGGCTTTTTTCTGCACACGACATTGGAGCAGAGACCAGAATCCAGTGAAGGAGTGAGACATGTAAATAACTGGAGGATTAGCCCCTTGTATACAAAGGGAACAGCACGTGCAAGTGTCCTGAAGTGAAAGCATGATGAGTGGCATCTTAGATTCTGCATTTCTTTTTTTTTTTTTTTAAGATTTCATTTATTTTTGAGAAAGAGAGAAAGAGCATAAGCAGGGGGGAGCGGCAGGCAGAGGGAGAAGTAGGCTCCCCACGGAGCAGGAAGCCCGATGCGGGGCTCAATCCCAGGACCCTGGGATCATGACCCCAGCCAAAGCCAGACGCTTAACCGTCTGAGCCACCCAGGCGCTGTAGATTCTGCATTTCTTTTCTTTTCTTTTCTTTTTTTTTGGTTAACTTCTTTTTAAATTTTTTTATTGTTATGTTAATCACCATACATTACATCATTAGTTTTTCATGTAGTGTTCCATGATTCATTGTTTGTGCATAACACCCAGTGCTCTATGCAGAACGTGCCCTCTTTAATACCCATCATCAGGCTAACCCATCCCCCCACCCCCCTCCCCTCTAGAACCCTCAGTTTGTTTTTCAGTGTCCATCATCTCTCATGGTTCATCTCCCCCTCCGATTTACCCCCCTTCATTCTTCCCCTCCTGCTATCTTCTTCTTCTTTTTTTTTTCTTAACATATATTGCATTATTTGTTTCAGAAGTACAGATCTGTGATTCAACATTCTTGCACAATTCACAACGCTCACCATAGCACATACCCTACCCAATGTCTATCACCCAGCCACCCCATCCCTCCCACCCCCCCACTACTCCAGCAACCTTCAGTTTGTTTCCTGAGATTCAGAATTCCTCATATCAGTGAGGTCATTTGATACATGTCTTTCTCTGATTGACTTATTTCACTCAGCATAACACCCTCCAGTTCCAACCACGTCATTGCAAATGGCAAGATCTCATTCCTTTTGATGGCTGCATAATATTCCATTGTGTATATATACCACTTCTTCTTTATCCATTCATCTGTCGATGGACATCTTGGCTCTTTCCACAGTTTGGCTATTGTGGACATTGCTGCTATAAACATTGGGGTGCACGTACCCCTTCAGATCCCTGCATTTGTATCTTTGGGGTAAATACCCAGTAGTGCAATTGCTGGATTGTATAGTAGCTCTATTTTCAACTGTTTGAGGAACCTCCATACTGTTTTCCAGAGTGGTTGCACCAGCTTGCATTCCCACCAACAGTGTAGGAGGGTTCCCCTTTCTCCGCATCCCGGCCAACATCTGTCATTTCCTGACTTGTTAATTTTAGCCATTCTGACTGGTGTGAGGTGGTATCTCATTGAGGTTTCGATTTGGATTTCCCTGATGCCGAGCGATGTTGAGCACTTTTTCATGTGTCTATTGGCCATTTGGATGTCTTCTTTGGAAAAATGTCTGTTCATGTCTTCTGCCCATTTCTTGATTGGATTATTTGTTCTTTGGGTGTTGAGTTTGATAAGTTCTTTATAGATTTTTGGATACTAGCCCTTTATCTGATATGTCATTTGCAAATATTTTCTCCCATTCTGTCAGTTGTCTTTTGGTTTTGTGGACTCTTTCTTTTGCTGTGCAAAAGCTTTTTATCTTGATAAAATCCCAATAGTTCATTTTTGCCCTTGCTTCCCTTGCCTTTGGCGATGTTTCTAGGAAGAAGTTGCTGCGGCTGAGGTCAAAGAGGTTGCTGCCTGTGTTCTCCTTTAGGATTGTGATAGACTCCTGTCTCACGTTTAGGTCTTTCAACCATTTGGAGTCTTTTTTTTGTGTGTGGTCTAAGGAAATGGTCCAGTTTCATTCTTCTGCATGTGGCTGTCCAATTTTCCCAACATCATTTGTTGAAGAGACTGTCTTTTTTCCATTGGACATTCTTTCCTGCTTTGTCAAAGATGAGTTGACCATCGAGTTGAGGGTCCATTTCTGGGCTCTCTATTCTGTTCCATTGATCTATGTGTCTGTTTTTGTGCCAGTACCATACTGTCTTGATGATGACAGCTTTGTAATAGAGCTGGAAGTCCGGAATTGTGATGCCGCCAGCTTTGCTTTTCTTTTTCAACATTCCTCTGGCTATTCGGGGTCTCTTCTGGTTCCATACAAATTTTAGGATTATTTGTTACATTTCTTTGAAAAAAGTGGATGGTATTTTGATGCAGATGGCATTGAATGTGTAGATTGCTCTAAGTAACATTGACATCTTCACAATGTTTGTTCTTCCAATCCATGAGCAGGGAACGTTTTTCCATTTCTTTGTGTCTTCTTCAATTTCTTTCATGAGTATTTTATAGTTTTCTGAGTACAGATCCTTTGCCTCTTTGGTTAGATTTATTCCTATGTATCTTATGGTTTTGGCTGCAATTGTAAATGAGATTGACTCCTTAATTTCTCTCTTCTGTCTTGTTGGTGTATAGGAATGCCACTGATTTCTGTGCATTGATTTTATATCCTGCCACTTTACTGTATGAGTTCTAGCAGTTTTGGGGTGGAGTCTTTTGGGTTTTCCACATACAGTATCATATCATCTGCAAAGAGTGAGAGTTTGACTTCCTCTTTGCCGATTTGGATGCCTTTGATTTCTTTTTGTTGTCTGACTGCTGTGGCTAGGACTTCTAATGCTATGTTGAATAGCAGTGGTGATAGTGGACGTCCCTGCCGCGTTCCTGACCTTAGGGGGAAAGCTCTCACCTTTTCCCTATTGAGAATGATATTCACTGTAGGTTTTTCATAGATGGCTTTTATGATATTGAGGTATGTACCCTCTATCCCTATACTCTGAAGAGTTTTGATCAAGAAAGGATGCTGTACTTTGTCAAATGCTTTTTCTGCATCTATTGAGAGGATCATATGATTCTTGTTCTTTCTTTTGTTAATAATATTGTATCACGTTGATTGATTTGCGGATGTTGAACCAACCTTGCAGCCCAGGGATAAATCCCACTTGGTCGTGGTGAATAATCCTTTTAATGTACTGTTGGATCCTACTGGCTAGTATTTTGGTGAGAATTTTTGCATCCATGTTCATCAAGGATATTGGTCTGTAATTCTCCTTTTTGATGGGGTCTTTGTCTGGTTTTGGGATCAAGGTAATGCTGGCCTCATAAAATGAGTTCAGAAGTTTTCCTTCCATTTCTATTTTTTGGAACAGTTTCAGGAGAATAGGTATTAATTCTTCTTTAAATGTCTGATAGAATTCCCCTGGGAAGCCATCTGGCCCTGGGCTTTTGTTTCTTGGGAGATTTTTGATGACTGCTTCGATTTCCTTAGTGGTTATAGGTCTGTTCAGGTTTTCTATTTCTTCCTGGTTCAATTTTGGTAGTTGATACCTCTCTAGGAATGCACCCATTTCTCCCAGGTTATCTAATTTGCTGGCATATACTTGCTCATTATATGTTCTTCTAATTGTTTGTATTTCTTTGGTGTTGGTTGTGATCTCTCCTCTTTCATTCATGATTTTGTTGATTTGGGTCATTTCTCTTTTCTTTTTGATAAGTCTGGCTGGGAGTTTATCAATCCTGTGAATTCTTTCAAAGAACCAGCTCCTAGTTTCGTTGATCTGTTCTACTGTTCTTTTGGTTTCTATATCTTTGATTTCTGCTCTGATCTTTATTTTTTCTCTTCTCCTGCTGGGTTTAGGCTTTATTTGCTGTTTTTTCTCCAGCTCCTTTAGGTGTAGGGTTAGGTTATGTATTTGAGACCTTTCTTGTTTCTTGAGAAAGGCTTGTATTGCTATATACTTTCCTCTTAGGACTGCCTTGGCTGTGTCCCAAAGATTTTGAACAGTTGTGTTTTCATTTTCATTGGTTTCCATGAATTTTTTTAATTCTTCTTTAATTTCCTGGTTGACCCATTCATTCTTTAGTAGGATGCTCTTTAGCCTCCATGTATTTGAGTTCTTTCTGACTTTCCTCTTGTGATTGAGTTCTAGTTTCAAAGCACTGTGGTCTGAAAATATGCAGGGAATAATCCCAATCTTTTGGTAGTGGTTGAGACCTGATTTGTGACCTAGGATGTGATCTCTTCTGGAGAATGTTCCATGGGCACTAGAGAAGAATGTGTATTCCGTTGCTTTGGGATGGAATGTTCTGAGTGTGTCTATGAAGTCCATTTGGTCCAGTGTGTCATTTAAAGTCTTTATTTCCTTGTTGATCTTTTGCTTAGATGATCTGTCCATTTCAGTGAGGGGGGATGTTAAAATCCCCCACTATTATTGTATTGTTGTCAATGTGTTTCTTTGCTTTTATTATTAATTGC
Source organism: Zalophus californianus (assembly GCF_009762305.2). NCBI lineage: Eukaryota > Metazoa > Chordata > Mammalia > Carnivora > Otariidae > Zalophus > Zalophus californianus. The sequence goes on from NC_045604.1 coordinate 44,846,737, forward strand.
CTTATGTAATTGGCTGCTCCCATGTTAGGGGCATAGATATTTATAATTGTTAGATCTTCTTGTTGGATAGACCCTTTAAGTAGGATATAGTGTCCTTCCTCATCTCTTATTACAGTCTTTGTTTTAAAATCTAATTTGTCTGATAGAAGGATTGCCACCCCAGCTTCTTTTGGTGTCCATTAGCATGGTAAATGGTTTTCCACTCCCTCACTTTCAATGTGCGGGTGTCTTTGGGTCTAAAATGAGTCACTTGCAGACAGCATATTGATGGGTCTTGTTTTTTAATCCAATCTGATAGCCTGTATCTTTTGATTGGGGCATTTAGCCCATTTACATTCAGGGTAACTATTGAAAGGTATGAATTTAGTGCCATTGTATTGCCTGTAAGGTGACTGTTACTGTATATTGTCTGTGTTCCTTTTGGTCTATGCTGCTTTTAGGCTCTCTCTTTGCTTAGAGGACCCCTTTCAATATTTCTTGGAGGGCTGGTTTCATGTTTGCAAATTCCTTTAGTTTTTGTTTGTCCTGGAAGCTTTTTATCTCTCCTTCAATTTTCAATGACAGCCTAGCTGGATATAGTATTCTTGGCTGCATATTTTTCTCGTTTAGTGCTCTGAAGATACCATGCCAGTCCTTTCTGGCCTGCCAGGTCTCTGTGGATAGGTCTGTTGCCAATCTAATGTTTCTACCATTATAGGTTACATATCTCTTCTCCCGAGCTGCTTTCAAGATTTTCTCTTTGTCTCTGAGACTCGTAAGTTTTGGGTGTTGACCTATTATTATTGATTTTGAGAGGGGTTCTCTGTGCCTCCTGGATTTTGATGCCTGTTTCCTTCCCCACATTAGGGAAGTTCTCTGCTATAATTTGCTCCAATATACCTTCTGCCTCTCTCTCTCTTTCTTCTTCTTCTGGGATCCCAATTATTCTAATGTTGTTTCGTCTTATCGTATCGCTTATCTCTCAAATTCTGCCCTCGTGATCCAGTAGTTGTTTATCTCTCTTTTTCTCAGCTTCTTTATTTTCCATCATTTGGTCTTCTGTATCGCTGATTCTCTCTTCTGCCTCATTTATCCTAGTAGTTAGTGCCCCCATTTTTGATTGTACCTCATTAATAGCCTTTTTGATTTTGGTTTGGTTAGATTTTAGTTCTTTTATTTCTTCAGGAAGGGTGTCTCTAATAACTTCCATGCTTTTTTCAAGTCCAGCTAGTATCTTTAAAATCATGATTCTGAACTCTAGGTCTGACATCGTACTAATGTCCGTATTGAGTAGATCCCTGGCAGACAGTACTACCTTTTGTTCTTTTTGCTGAGGTGATTTTATTTGTCTTGTCATTTTGTCCAGAGGAGAATAGATGAATGAGAGAACAAAATGCTAACAGGTTAACAATGTCCCCAGCAAGTTTACTCTAAACAAATCAGAAAAAACCTGAAACCAGGGGAAAAGAAAGGGAAAGAAAGAGGAAAAAAAAAAGAAAAAGATAAAAACAAACAAAAACAGAACAAAACAAAAAAAACAGAATATGATCAAATATGATCAGGCTAGTGCACAGGTCTGTGCCACACACTAGATTTTGGGTGTATTTTGGTCTGTTAGAAGAAAGTGCCTCCTAAAATTTTAAAGAGAGAAAGACTTATATATGTACAAAATAAGGGTTGATGCAATGAAGGGTTGGAAGATGACTGTAAAGATGAAAATTATAAAATATTTTATAAAAGGAATTGATAAGAAGTTGTTTGAAAAAAGAAAGAAGATTTTAAAAAAAAAGGGAGAGAATGTGATCAGGCAGGAGACTAGAACAAAGCCATACACTAGTGATTTAGGGTACATTTTGATCTGTTAGAAGAAACTATCTCAAAATTTTAAAGAGAGAACAACTTATATATATATATATATATATACCAAAAATATGGGTAACTACTATGAAGGGATAGAATATGACTCTAAAAATGAAAAATAAAAATTTTTTTTTTAAAAAGGGATTGATAAGATATTGGTTGAAAAAGGGAAAAAGAAAAATTAAAAAAAAAAAACAGTTAAAAAAATTAACTTTGAAAAACTAATGAATCATGGTAAAAAAGCCATGAATTCTATGAGCAGTATTCCCCTAGCGCTGGAGTTCTCCCGTTCTCCTTCATCGGTAAACTTGGTCTTGGCTGGCTATTCCTGCTGATCTTCTGGGGGAGGGGCCTGTTGCCGTGGTTCCCAAATGTCTTTGCCAGAGGCGGAATTGCCCTGCCCTTGTCGGTCTGGGCTAAGCAATCTGCTCGGGTTTGCTCTCGGGAACTTTTGTTCCCTGCAAGTTCTCAGTACAGCTTTGGAGGATGAGAGTGAAAATGGTGGCCTCCCAATCTCCACCCAGAGGAGCCGAGGACTCGGGGCCCCCTTCCTCAGTGCGCCCCCAGAGAAAAGCAGTCAATCACTCCCGTCTCCCCCGTCTCCAGCTGCACTCCATGCTCACCCGGCCTGTGACTGAGTGTTTTCTATCTCTGGCACCCGACCCCGTGTGGAGTCTCCAAACCCAGCAGATCCCTGCGGTGTGCTCCTGCACCGCTCCTCCCCGGGGGGAGGAAGGAGAGTCTCCCCGGATCTGCCACTTGTTGGGTCCCTGCTGGAGGAGCAGTGGCCTGACTGGGCCGCGGATCATGGTTTATGGCAACCCCAAGCTGAGAGCCCGTGCCTCGGCTCCGTCTCGGCAGCCGGCTTCCCTGCTCCGATACCTGGGAGCTCTGCCACACTCAGGCACCCCCGGTGTTTCTGTGACCCCGAGGGTCCTGAGAACACACTGTCCCGCGAGGGTTCCACCCTCAGCTTAGCCACTCGAGCGACGTCCCTCAGCGGAGCCAACTTCTCAAAGTTCCGATTTTATGCTCCGCGGCTCTATCACTTGCCAGAAGCGGCTGACGGAGGCCCCCTGCCCTGCTGTCTATCCTCCCGAATATCGCCTCGGATTCACTTCTCCGCACGTCCTACCTTCCAGTAAGTGGTCGCTTCTCTGTTCGGAGAGTTGTTGCTATTCTTTTCTTCGATCTCCTGTTGAGTTCGAAGGTGTTCAGAATGGTTTGATCCCTATTCAGCTGAATTCCTGAGACCAGATGAAATCCAGGTCTCCTACCCCTCTGCCATCTTGCTCTGCCCTATATTCTGCATTTCTAATAAGCTCTCAGGTGTTGCCAGTGTAGCTGGTTCTGTGAACCACACTTTCAGTAGCAAGGATTCAAACTAGAGCTTGATCACGGAGTCAGTAGCTAAAATGAGGTGGTCATGGAACTGAGAGATGAAATCATTGCATGAGAAAAAGAGGATAAAAAACTGCATATGCAAAATAATCTTATCTATATAAAATATGTATGCAAATATGGATATTAAAAATATTAATAATGTCTTCCTCAGTAAGGTCACATTTTAGCTAATTTAGATTCTCTTCAGAATATTGCAAAAATTCGGGGCGCCTGGGTGGCTCAGTCGGTTAAGCGTCTGCCTTCGGCTCGGGTCGTGGTCCCAGGGTCCTGGGATCGAGCCCCACATCGGGCTCCCTGCTCGGCGGGGAGCCTGCTTCTCCCTCTGCCTCTGCCTGCCTGCCTGCCTACTTGTGCTCTCTCTCTCTCTCTCTCTCTGTCAAATAAATAAATAAAATCTTAAAAAAAAAATTGAAAAAAAAGAATATTGCAAAAATTCTACCACATGTATATATCCCTTTTATATTCAGAAAAAAATATTTTTAAAAAGTTAATTTACAAACTGAAATATGTCTTTAAGACCCTGAGTTCAAAATGTACACAAAATTTTCTAAATAAAAAAAATAAGTATAGACATAGAGAATTGGCTGGGGTTTTTTAGGAAAGGCTTCATAGAGGGGATGATTTTGAACGAAATCTAAGTAAGTGAAGCATAAGTTTGGGCTTTTAGCAACTTCTCTCTTATTTTCCTGTTCTAATGTGGGAGTGGGGAGGGGATGTGGGGCACGCGTAGTATACTAGTTATTTATCGCTGTGTAACAAATTATTCCACAACTCATCTGCTTAAGACATGTAACATTTATTATCTTACAGTTTCTGTGATTTAGAAATTTGGGACCTGCTTAGCTGGGTGGCTCTGGCTCAGCATCTCTCATGAAGTTATCTTAAAGACGCTGGCTGGAACTTTGGTCGTCTGAAGGCTTGACCGGGACTGGCTGGGGCATCCAAGATGATTGGCAGGAGGCCTCAGTACCTTGTTGCATGGAACTCTCCATATGCCTATTTGATTTTCTCTACAATGTGGCAGCTGGCTTCCTGAGTGAATGATCTGAGAGAGATAGAGACAGAGACAGAGAGAGAGAAAGAAGGAGAGGGAGAGAGAGAGTGGAGGAGAGAGAATGCCTTTTATGATATACATGACACTTCAGCTTTCTTCTATTCATTCACAGAAACATGTCACTAAGTACAGACCATACTGCAGGGGAGGAAAATTAGAGTCTACCTTCTGAAAGGAGACTGTGGATATATTTTTCAACCACCACAGGTAGAATGGGGTGTGATAGTTCAAGGGCTTTCTAATTTTCATTTGAAGTGAACTGTATAAGAATAGAAAGATAGAATACTGTGGCCTGCTTTGTTAGTCATCTAGCATGCCTGATGTTTAGCAGAGTACAGGGTGGAAAAGATGAAGGGTAGGAGGATGTGGTGAGCAAAATATCTAGAAGGTAATGTGAGCCACAATGTAATCTTAAGTTTTCTAGTAGCCACATTGGAAGATGTAAAAAGAAACAGGTACAATTAATTTTAATATGTTGTTAGTCCAATATAGGCAAAATATTCTCATTTTACATATACTCAATATAAAAGTTATTAATGAGATATTTTATATTCTTTTTTCTCTCTACTAACCCCTTGGAATCTGATGTGCATTTTAAACTTATAGCACCCTTTACTTTGGATTAGCACTGTTTCAGGTGCTCGGTAGCAACATGTGGCTAGTGGTCACCATATTGGACAGTTTAAGTCTAGAGAGCTAGGCCAGAAACAGGTCACTGAGAAAGAACCTTGGGCACAATCCAATATGCAAATGATGGGCCCAATAAAAGCCTTAAGCTGAAGAGTAGTATGATCAGACTTCTATTTTAAAAATCACTCTGGCTACCTGTGTTTAGGACCTGGAGGAATGAGCAGGCATGACTGGCCTAAGAGACTGTTGGAATATTCTGTGTGAGAGTTTGAACGAGGCTCGTTACAATGAAGATGGAGAAGAGAAGATGTAAGTAAGATAGAAAGCAAGGAGGTGGGTTTGTACTTGGTTCAGTGATCACTTAGATGTTGGGAAGTAGGAGGTCAGAAGAGAGAGAAACCTAGAATGATTCCAAGGCTTGGGTGATTGACAGGATATAAAAAGGAAATACAGGACACAATATATTTTGCCCTGGGAAGATGGCAAGGGAAGATTACATATGTAGATTTGGAAAAGTTTTGATTGAGATAATTGTGCAGGAGAGAGAGAGATCTCTCATAGAGAACTAGATAGGTAAATACGGAGCTTAGCAGAAAAATCCCAGCTTCAAGTAGAATCATCACTGAGCTTCTTCCTTCTATGTAACATCACTATGAAACTACAGAGCACTTTGGAGAGTTCCAGTCTCTCAGTTGCTCATTGTGGAGGCAGAATTAGCTGAGGAGGAAGGAGCAGAAGCACCACAGGTATAGGCCTCTGAGCAGTGGGCACCAGTCTGGGAGGCCTGCTTTCCTAGCCTGATGACCCAGTTGCTTGGGAGCAGGGGAGATGCTATGGGAGCCACACCAAGGAGTCATCTTAGAGGAGGGAAAGGGGCCCCTCTGCCTGCACATTGTGTTGGGGGATGGGGAATCGAGGAGGAGAAAGTATCCAGATTAGGCATCAGAAGTTAAGAATTCCTGTCCTGGAATGTGGTTGTCTCCACCTCTGATAGAACCTATCCTGTGAGTGAAGTGTGTCCAACCACTTCCTCTTCATTACTAGAAATGATGCCTTAGTGCAGGGGTTGCAAACTGAAATGCCTGCAGGGGTCACGCAGATCATCTAGAGAAGTGAAGTGAATGCAGAGCACGCACAGTGGGCTCAGCCAAAGGGAGTTGCTGCCACTCATTGCTAGGAGATTTTTGTGAAGTGGCAACAAGAGTCTAGTTGCCAGATATTCTGATCTTTTTGTGCATGTGAATTTTTTTGTGACGTTTTCTGACTTTTAAATATTGGAAAAATTTTATTTAAATGCTGCAAACCAAACCAAATATGTCTGTGGGCTCCCAGCCCACAGTCCACCAATTTTTGACATTGGTCTGAATGCTTTATATCATTATATATCATGCTTTCTTATATTTTTCTACTTATGTTTCCTACTGTAACCACCATTGTTTGTGTGGATTGTTTCTGTTTGTTTGCTTGCTTCTTTGTTTTTATTCCCTTTCTACAATGGGTCAGACCTTATTTGTTGATTAATTTCATATTTGGAAGGTGGACAGACCTACAGGAGGTATTGAGAAACTTCATTCTTCTGGGACCTAAAATGGCAGACCACATGGAAAATGATATATCCCCCCGGCAGATTCAGGCCTCAGAATTGGGATGAGACAGGAGTAGTTAAATATGCAATTGGACATATTTTGGTGATGATTCTTCTAATAAGCTGGAAGATAATTTAAAGCAGATCTGTATTTAATAACAAAATGAAACATTAAAGTCATTTATGAGAGTATTAGGTCTTATGATGGAAAAATGTTACTTTTTCCAGTGCTCAAAACTAAACATTTCTTTATAAAAATTGAAGAATGAAGTAAAATAGAAAATACAAGAGGAAAACCAGTGAGGGAAAATGGGAGAGAAATACATGGGTTAAATGGATTTATTATGCATTACCCATGGATATTATGGAGCTATGTGCCTTAGGTTTGTAGAAGAGAGGCGATGCTCTCTCATCACCTCCTTATTCTTCTTCCCTCTTTCCTACCTATGGACAGAGTTGCTATAGATTGGTGAGATTCTAGGACACTGGACCATGTTTGCCCATAGGTCCATTAAAAGATCATGGACTGTTCATTAAAAGATTGTGCACATTGTCTACACAAAGACTTATACACAGGTATTCATAGAAGTTTTATTCTTAATAAGCAAAACCTGGAAACAACTTGAATGTTCATCAGTAGGGGAATAGACAAATGAACAGTAGTATATCCATACAATGGACTAGTACTCAGCAATAAGGAACAAAAATTATGATATACACAAGAACATGAATGACACACAAAACATTCTGTTGAACAAAAGTCAGAGCCCAAAGAGTTGATACTATATGATTCAATTTATGTGAACTCCTAGAAGAGCCAAATCTAATCTATGGTGACTGAAAATATATCCACGACTGCTTAGAGCTTGGGATGGTAGGCGTGGAATACAAAAAAAGCATGAAGGAATTTGGGGGCAGCAGTGGGTGACAGAAGCGATCTCTATCTTGATTGTGGTGGAGGTTACTACATGTGCAGTTAGAGTTTCAAAATTTGCCAAACTTACACTTAAAACAAGTGTATATTATTTTATGTAAATTATACCTTAGTACAGTTCATTTAAACACAAGGGTTATGTACAAAGAGTATCGTTCTCTCCTCCTGTACCTTTTTCACCTGTGCTGCAGAAGCAGTTACTAGACCTAGCTCTCCTTTCTGCTTCCATGTGGCATAAATGGGGAGAAGGACAGGGCCTTCCTGCTTGGGACATAGCCAGCCAAGTTTTGGCTCCCACCTCGAATCATCAAACATTTCTATCTCCATTTATGGTAGATGAGGGGTGGTGAAATCTTGAAGTTGGGTTTGGGCTTATGGGGAGAAAAAGTGTTCCTGCTCTGAGCTCTCAGCCTTGTGCTCTAAGCCTAGCTTACAAAGGCTCTGCATCAATAGGTGGATGGATAAATGGCATAGGAGCCCGACTTCAGCTGAGAATAGGACACTTACTTCGCTTTCCTTTACCTTTGTTCTGTAGGTAGATAGCTCCCTCAGTGGTATTTGGGAGAGGGGTAACTAAGGTTTAGGACATGATTTGGGTATTTCTAGGACCCTTGGGTAAATGCCATCTAAACATCGTAATTATTTCTAAGATATATCTTCCACAGACATACCATGTTCATTCAGGCCTCAGTACCTTTGCACATAATATTGCTTCAACCAGGAGTGCCATTCTCCAGTCTTAATTCCTCTCTGGCTGGTCAAATGCTTACCTTTCAAAGTCCAGCTTGAGTCATTGACCCTAATCCTTTCCACTGACCAGTCTCAAAACAGATCTGTGTATTTCTTGCTACATGATACAAAAGAAGGGAAAGGAGCTTGAGAGTCATACAAGTCTGCATTCACGTTTGACCTGCCGTTTGCTATGTGACTTTGAGCAAGTTATTTATCCTCTCTGAGCCCCAGTGTGTGTATGTATATATATATATAGTCACTGAGGTTTAGTGATTGATATATATATTATGTACTTTTTTATTTCTAAAAAAGTGATGATAATTCCTACTTTTTAGGGTTGTTGTGTATATTTTATGAAATAATTAAAGTACACAATTTACAAAATGAAGATGCAGAATATATTCTAGCTGTGATGATTATTAGACTCTGGTGGCAATAACAGCCACCAGCCTGTTCTTGCATCTAAGTGTGGACTTGTGACATGGAAACCATGGAACATGACTGCCGTGTGTCACTCTTGGGGTAAGAATTTTAGAAGAGGGCGTGCCTTCGCCACCATCTCTGTCACCAGCAACACCTGTGTTGGAAGAAACAAGCTTATTTTGTGTTAGGTCCCTGAAATCCCAGGGTTTGTTTATTATATCTAGTAAATTTAGAAATTGGCACTTTGAGGTGAGGGGTTAATGGAAGAGAAACCTAAAATATGTTGCATTGCCTCCAGTTGGATGGTACGTGGCTCAGACACTGATCTGGAAGGCTGGGAAGGTGGAGACCCATGGAAATGATAGCAAAGCATTTGGCAAATCTGTTGCTGGTGATAATTTAAAAGCAGGCCAAGTGCTGGAGAAGCTTTTTGTCCCCAGAGGCTGGTTGTCACTTATTGTGTTTAGCAAGGTATAACAAGACAGATCTGCTCAGGCAAGATTTGGTTTGTTTGAGAATAGAAATGAAAGAGACTAGGTAGAGTCCAGAAATGTGATACTTCACGGGACCAGAAAAGAAAACTACTTATTGACCCCAACTAGTAGAAGATACGCCTGAAAAAGGCTTCGAGCAACAGAGTTCCACTTAAAAATCTGTTTAGTAGATGCTATGTTAGCTTCCATAGAGGTTATAAAATAACTAGGGATTGTTCTCTACCCTCAAAGAGTTTGTAATTTACTTTAAAAAAAGGAAGAAGAAGAAGTAGATGTGTACAAATAACTGTGGTGGAAGACAGTCAATGATTGAAACATGTTCCTTTAAATAATGGAAGAATTACAACCTTCTAGGAGAACCCAGAGTAGAGTTCTCAAGGGGAAAGGGGGGCTTGGACCTTGGTTACCTGTCAAGTCCTCAGACTCATGAATGAATGAACCTCAGTTGTCTTTCAAACTCATTTTCATCTTTTTGAAATATGAGGGTTCATATTTGGTCTGTGGGGTAGTAGCATAGAGGGTGTCCCTCCAGCCAGCCTGTGACTTCTCTATTGACTTTCTTCCCTAACTTTACAAGTAGTCCGGGCTGAGACTTGAATAGGTTCCCCTCTTACAGCCTCATTTTTATAAAGGCATAAGAGGACCCTGCTCTCCTCCTTCTTCAACTGACTTGCCAGTATGATACCGCCCAGACGTTAAAGCAGTGTTTGCAGAGACAGCTTGTTTTGATTATCTGTTGTTTTTTAAATAGTCATTCTCTGGGCAAACAATGAGAACTTTCAGCTTCTTATTGTTTCCCGGCATGAGCCTAGTACCTTTTCAGCTTGTTTTTATTGTCTCTTTGGCGGCGCAGAGCATTTATCTAAATATAGAATGGTACAACACTATGGACAGGACTGGAATAAGATAAAATTTTCTTTCCAATCAATTCCCTTGCATCTTCTAGTGAACACTAGGTACTGTTCTTTTGTCAAAGTGGCGAGAGTAGGCAGCAGAAAGAAATTATATTGAGCTGTGGCACTTTCCAAAGCAGAAGTCAATCACTGCAAGACCTTCAAGGTAGCAAGTCCAAGGTAGTCGATGCTTTGGATGCTAGCTCTCCTGTGACCTTCAGCAGACTACACAGTGATGGTCAGCAGCATATACCTGCCCACTGGAGGCAGGGCAGTGTCCTACCCCACAGACCAAATATGAACCCTCATATTTCAAAAAGATGAAAATGAGTTTGAAAGGCATCAGCAGACCCAGATTGGATCTCCTGCCCCACACTTATTTCAGGGTGACCTTGGGTAAGCTACTCAACTTCATCTAGAAAATGGGTGATACTAAAAAAAACCTGTCTCTACGGTTCTTATGAGGGTTAAAGAAAATGACTATATATACTCAGTACATTTTCAAGAAATGGTAGCTATTATTTTTTGTAGGCTGATATTTTATAGTATTAATGTTTCAAATGTGACCACATCTTTAATTTTGTTTCTGGGAGAAATAATCTATATAAATTTATTTATGATATTAATAAAAAGCAGCTCTCACCTTTCTTATGAATCAGATACAAGTCCCTTATTACCTTCATTCATTCTGGTAAGAGGGTCTCATTGCTGGAGGCAGTGCTGTGTAATGGTTAGAGCAGGGACTCTGGCACTAGTCCTTGGGGTTCGAATCCTAGTGTGTGATCTTGAAGTTAAAAAGTTGCTTAACTTCTCTGCGACATAACCTTTATCTGCAATTCCAAAATGATACTTTCCATGAGTGTTACCACGCACTATAGATCTTCCTATTTTTGGTGCAGAAATATTGAGTCTAGGGAACTCCCTCAGCCCCTGATGGGGGTCCTGCCATATATATTACATCTACCCTGTTATCTTTATTAAACCTGAATTCTGAATTCCAAAACTCATCAGGGTCCAAGGGTTTTGGATAAGGGATCTGTGATACACCCTCCTAAGGTTATTTTGAGTTACCTTAACTTCATGTAAGCCTCTTGGAACCTTACTAGCTATGACTGTCATCCTTGGAACAGTCCTTTGAGAGAGTAATTATTATTCCATTTTATGGATGAGGAAACTAAGGTATAGAGAAGTTTAGCCACATAGCTCATATATGGTAGAGCTGGAATCCAAATAAGGAATTTCTGACTACAAATCCCATGCATTCTGTTGAAACAGATTAATTCCCAGAGCCCTGTACATGCCCTGGCAAAACCAACCCTAGTTAAGATTCCACTCAGAGAATTAGGGTGTATGGTTAAGAAAACACCATAATCTGGGACTGCCCTCTGCAAACATCTCAACAGGCAGACCAGCTCTGGTGTGGGCTTTCCATGCTCTTTCTGTAGCCATGCAGAGCGGGGAAGAGTGGAGGGCGGCCAACCACATGGCATGACGAGAGAGCCAGTCCTGCACACTGTCCAGCTGCACTCCTGTCTCCATTTGGGTCTCTCCAGAAGCTGACAATAAAAAACGGATTTTAGTGCAAGTAGCTGATCTGTGAAACACAGGAAACACCATCTGCCATTTGGTAGTGGAGAAGTAATCTGGAGAAGGGAAGACAGCCAGTAATAGGTATGTTCCTGTGCTATTTCCCACAGTGAGTGACCGAAACTCCACAGGGAAATGTGAGGTCACAGTATAAAACCCATGCCTCAGAATGATCCCCCACCCAGGGATGAGGGAGCTGAGGTATTTATACGCCCTCTCTGGAGAGTCATTGATTGAGGGTTACTCCCAGGGATGTCCTTGGCCGGCACCCAGAAGCAGCATGGCCTTCCTCATTCTGAAATGTGAGGTCTAAGCCATATGAGTGAAGCATTGACAGGGTCTATGACATACCCTTCAGCAGAGTTCTGTGCAGTAGCAGGAACAGCCTTATTTGTGAAAAGCCCAAGATGGATGCATGACGTCCCACTCACTATGGGTTTAATGTCTACAGACAGACCTGCCTACCCTCAAAAAATCCCCACTGTGGTGCCTGAGATGTGTGTTGTACGTCCCCAGTTCTCCAGAGACCACCAGTAAAATGTCAGTACACTACCCAGGGGGATGAAAAAATGAGCTATGACAATTCTTTCCTTTCCTAGCTGAGAGGCTTGCCTCTAGGGAATGGGACTGGAACAAAGATGTTTTCCTGGAAGGAAAAAAAAAGCTCTGGACAGGAGTGAAAGTAAAGGAAGAACCATTAAGAAATGAGTCACCACCAGTGAAGACCCTAGGTAAACTGTGGTGCTAGCTACCATGTGGCAGATGGACACAAAGGGGAGCCTCTAGGGAGAGTGACACCAAAGGGGGACCCAGAAGGGTCTCTCAGAGAAGGAAGGGGTCCAAGGGGACATTTTCTTGTTTCCTAGTTTTATGCAGATCAGGGCCTGGGAAAGAAGACTCCATTCAGTGCTGCTGAGACAGTGAGCTCCGGGAAGACAGTGACTATGTCTTCTTGTCTGTGTCCCCAGAGCTTCAGCACAAGGGACCCACCTGAGTAGAACTGCCATGAGTCCAGTCCTCTGCTCTCCTTTTCGCCTGTGAGTTCCTTTCTGACTTTTGTATGAGCGAGCCTGCATTCATACCAATGAGCTCTCCGTATCACCACTTCTCCTATAAGAAAAGAAACAGCACCATCACCAAGATATTTATCGGCAGTGAGACTTTGGACAAATTACTTAACTCCCAGTTTACTCAGTAATAAAAAGTAGAGAATTCCCCTGACTTCCTGAGCTTGGAGTAAGGGCTCAGTGAGGTGGTTACGAACTGAATTGTGTACCCCCCCTCCACCCAAAATTCATATCCTGAAGCTCTAACCCCCAGTATGACTGCATCTGAAGTCAGGGCCTATAAGGAGATAATCAAGTTAAAACGAGGTTGTATGGTGAGGACTTAATCCAATAGGACTGGTGTCTTTACAAAAAGAGGAAGAGACACCAGAGGTCTCTTTCTCTCTCCTGGGCAAAGAGGAAAAGCCTTGTGAGGACACAGCAAGCCAGGAAGAAAAGCCTCACAGGATACCAGATTTTCTGGCACCTTGGTCTTAGACTTCTAGCTGCCAAAAGTATCAGAAAATTGGTTTCTGTTGCTTAAGCCACCCAGGCCGTGGCTTTTGTTATGGAAACCCTAGCAGACTAATACAGAGGTAACTCACGTGAAGGGCTTTGCCGCAGAACCCGACACAGGGGTAGATTCATGAAGAGCAGCTCTTGTCATTATTATCGCCTCGAATAAGAATACCTGCCTTACTAGAAGAGAAAGAGAATCTGGAAATCCTGATACCAAAAGTCTGAAAATCCACTTTAAGCTTCTGAGGAGAACTCGAGGACATTGAAAGAAGGCAAACAGCACTCGCTGAAATTTTCCAATCCTGTTTCTGTGTAAAAGGCATAATAACTTGTGTCAAATAATAGGACTGTATCTTTCCTCTGAGGAGCTTTATGTGCTGATGCCAACTACTTATCCGTCAGGCAAATGTCTGCATCCTGAGGATGAGCTGAGGGAATATCTGAGGCCAGGACCGTGCGCCAAGGGGCACTAATAAAATAAGACAATTGTGTCTGTTCCCCCCTCTCTGTAGTTTAGGCTCTGCTGTCTGGAAACAGGCCAGGCTGGTCGGTGTTAAGAATTGCAGGGTTGAGTTTACAGTACAAGACAGATTTTACTTCAAGTAGGCCTTAAGTAATAATGGCTTTTTCAAAGTCCAGCTAACTCTGATTCATGGGCACATCAGGGAGAGGGACCTCCCGAAACTCCATTCTTTCACCAAAACTCTGAGGTTCTGTTTTCTGAATGTTGTTTGCATTCCTTCACGATACCTCTGTCAGGCCCCTGCAGGCGGGCTTCTGGGCCTCAGACCTCCTAGAAGCAGATGGGGCAGGGGAAGAAGAGGCCACTCAAGCAATTGCAGTTCTTTTTGTTTTCATTTTCAATCCAAATTATTGTGTTGGAGATGGTACTGAAATCTATTTGGGAAAGCAGAACCATCTGGAATCATTGGTCAGAGTTCTAAATGGTGTAGAAAGAGCGAAAAAAATGTGACTTCTGATAAATCGGAAGGGGGTTACATTGGCTTAATTGAAAGCAGTTGAAGGGATGGATTCTTTTGTCGTTTTTTCCCTCAAGTTTCTCTTTAAATCAGTGTTGTCCACCTGTCCTCAGAGACTACATAAGGCACGGTCGAAACTTCTATTGTCCTTTACTGTTACTGCCTCTCCGTCAAACTGCCTTCACAGGGTAAGATGTTGTTGCCTAGAAGATTTCTTGCCATTTATTCCTCTGTCCCAGATGAATGAAGTGCTAAAATATGGATCATTAAACTCACTTCTTTTTGTCTCTCCCAGTTGTTCTTTGATTCAATGTTAATTCAATGTATTCATTAAATCCAAACATTTACTCAACACTCACCAGGTTCCAGACCCTTTTAAAGGCAGTGGGAATGCTAAGGCAAATGAGACACAGATCCTGCCTTCAAAGAGCTCCCATTTAGTGGGAGAGCAGAGAACTCATTCCTAACACATGGCCACAGAGGAGGACAGAGCACAGAGAAAGTCTTTGAAGAGCGTACCAAAGGATATAGAGTGACCTTCCAGGAGGAAAGAAAAAGAGAGGAGCATTAGTGGGAGGGAAGATGTAATGACCAAAAAGAAGCAGTCAGCAGGTGGTTTTTGAGAGAATCAATCTTTTTGATGTATGGATGAAGGCAGCTGGTAATGTTGGTGTAGATTGCAGACAAGTTTAGGTTGGGCACTAGGAAGGTAGCATCAGTAGGTGAAAGCCTGAGTGGAAGAACCTTTCTCATCTTGAGCTGTCCTACATAATCATTTGGCCAAGGGAGCATGGAAGGAAGGAAGGGAGGGAGGGAGGAAGGGAGGAGGGGAGGGAAGGAAGAAAGAAAATCACCAGCTTGAGAAAATATCATATATGAACAGCTGCCTCTATTTCATAATTCCAAGCCCTCTTCCCAGAAGGAGTTCAGAGATTGGTCTACCAGAGTTTCTCTTTAACATTTATAAGATACAACTAATCAACACTGAAATCATTGTCTCCCTTGTTTTTCAGAAGATTGGGGAATGGACTGACCTTGCATTAAACCCATGAGAAGTGCGCTGACTTAAGAAAAGCAATGACACTATGATGTCTTTTATTATATAGGGTGATATTAAGATGGATAAAATTAAATACCATACATACTATGATACGGTTTGAACATTGTAGTGAATTAGCATGTAGCTTTGAATTTGTTATGCTGGTGGCCGAAATCTGTTATGAACAAGTTGGAATGCTGTTCAGACTGTGTCATTCTAAAAATAAGTTTCCAGAAAGGTGTCCTAGCATATGCCTACCCAAATGTAGTACTGCTCACAAGGAACGGGAGATGAAGGGCAGGAGAGAGATCTACTAGCTACTAATTAAAGCTCAGTTTAAGGATTGCTATAAGATTTTCACATGAATAGGGGTCAGTAGTAAATCTTATATAAAGGCCATTTGGGGAGGAAGAAGGGCCAGCAGAAGCAGGAAGTCTTCTGGAAACCATTCATACCCCTTCGGAAATACATGCCTTTGGTTTTCTCCTTTCATCCCATTAACTCATCAGGCTTCACTGATGGGATCCGGCTTTGATTATATCTGCATGGCTATTTTGTACATATCTGGACACCCCAGATAATGATAATAAAGAAGTTCACTCAAACTTGCCCAGTCCAGAGATCAGGTGACCGAAATCCTGTTTGTCTGTGCATCCCAAGTACCCAGAGTAGATGCTCAATGTGTTCAGTGTCTAAATTAACAGGCTTCCTTGCTCTACCAGTTGTACTACTAGAAAACCTATTTCTTTAAAAAATATTTATTAATTATCTACTCTTTGGCAGGTATTGTATCTAGGGATACAATATTGGGATATGAGTTAGCAAGAGAAAAAAAAATAGTGAGCAAGAGAGGCATGACCCTGTCTTCCTGAAGCTTGTTGCTCATAAAAAGAGGCAACAATGAAATCAGAAATTACAAGAAATTATGATAGCATCTTAATATGGTAAGTGGGGTGCTGTTGAGGGCAGTACCAGGGAGACCATGTCTGCTGGGGAGGTAGATCAAGGGATGCTTCCTGGTATAAGTGACTCAGATGAAGTTAGAGTTCTCAGCTCTAATAGGATTTATAAGCTATTTGGAGAAAGAACACTGTCACACATGCACTAGTAAGAAATAGTATGATATAAGACGCTCCAGGTTCAGTGTTAGAACATGGATTATAGATGGTAGAGAGGGCAAAATCAGAGGGCAGAAGTGGGCAT
The DNA here is from genome assembly GCF_009762305.2 of Zalophus californianus. NCBI lineage: Eukaryota > Metazoa > Chordata > Mammalia > Carnivora > Otariidae > Zalophus > Zalophus californianus. The sequence goes on from NC_045604.1 coordinate 44,863,099, forward strand.
GGAGGTTTTCCAGGAGGGAGGGGCACATAACTGTCCTTGAGAGGCGGGTAGAACAGTGGAATAGAAGAAGAGGAGAAAAGGCAGGGGTCACTGGTGGCTCAGTTGGTTAAGTGTCTGCCTTCAGCTCAGATCATGATCCCAGGGTCCTGGGATCCAGTCCTGTATGGAACTCCCTGCTCAGCGGGGAGTCTGCTTCTTCCTCTCCCTCTCCCTCTGTCCTTCCTCCTGCTTATGCTTTCTCACTCTCTGTCAAATAAATAAACAAAGTCTTAAAAGAGAGAGAGCAGAAAAGGCATAGATGAGAATTGTATCAGTTGGGGAAAGGAGACCTAGATGAGTAGTGGCAGAAAATAGAGAGGCTGAATCATGCAAGACCTGGAAAGTCAGGCAGAAATGGAAGGATAAGCATAGTCATGTTATAGTTATTATTTTAAATGATGTGATAAAAGCTACTACCTGTCACGTACCAGTCTGGGTTAGGTGCTGGGCAAGAAATGTTTAGTAATAAGCCTGCAATCCATCCTCTCTCCTTTTACCAGGGGGAAGCCTATGGGAAAGAAAGAAGGAAGGTAACAATCAAATCTTCATGTGAACACACTAATGATATTTGCTAGTGTAGGGTTCTTATCTATGAAATGCTTGTAGAAGGAGGTACCTGGCCTGCCTGGGTTGCTCGTTTGCAGCAAACTTGGAATCCATGGATGTATTGGGCACAGGTCCTGGGAAAAGGTGAAGTAAATTATGTAACTACCTGAATATAATGGGAGGAAACTTGATGTGTAGGTGATGTGGCCACATACGTGGCTCAGAGATTTTCTGTGAATCCGGGCAAGAGAATATCTTGCTGTGGCATGAAAGGCCTAGGGAGCTGCATTAGTTCCAGACCATTGGCTGCTTTACCTGAGCTTTGTGATTGCTTCCTGCCCTGAAGTTAGTAGCAAAGCTTGATACTAGGTAAGATCTCTATTTTTATGAGTCTGCTTTAACACGATGATCCTTTATGTTTTCTTAGGTACATGACATGTACTGTTTCACATCAACCCCCTATGGTAGGTACTCAGAAAAATTAGTTAATTGGTCCAATATCATATAATGAGGAAGCAGCAGCCTCCAAATTTCAACCCAGATCTGACTCCACAACTCCATACTCTTCCCACTGTTCTGCATTTTTCCCCTTTTTAAACTTGAACAGAACAGAACAGGCCATGGGGCCCCAGGAAGTCCCGAGGGGACCATCAGGAAGCCCACAGGCCCTTTGAAAGCCAATTCTCCAAAGTACAGTTTTAATGGGAAAAGTCTTTCTGGTATAAAACCTGATTCATTTGAGATCTGAAAGGTAGTGTTTGTGTCACATTTTCCATGGAAAATCCCATTTTCACCAGAGGCAAACACTTACATCCCCACTGGGACTCTGCGACTCATGGGGGGTTTGTGTGCTATCGAGGGAATAACACCACAGTTTTTGAATGCTGAGAGAATGGCCGAAAGACTCTGCCCTTGATCAGAATCAGATGATATGAATTGGAGTTTCTAGTTCCATCTTTAGCTCTAAAGCAAACTGGGCCCTGTGGGAAGACTCACTATTTCCTGATGGGTTGGATCAGCCATATTTCACATGGGCTTCAGTGTATGAGGACTTTCATACACATTCATTCATAGTTCTGAGGGTTGTTTTTTTTGTTTGTTTGTGTTTTCACATGATTTTTTACAAAACATTAGGATCAATTTCGTGTTAGGAACTTGAGGTTCCCTTTTTAAAGAAACTGGCATGTGAATGTGAGGAAGGGCGTAGGCCATATCAAGGAATCCATTTTTTCTTTTCTGGTGAAGTGGTTTAATTCTAGTTGCCTCAGGTCAAGGAGTCCCATTCTTAGGGGCCAGTTGACTAGTGTAGCACTTTGGTTCCTGTTAAAAGTACCACGGGACACCCATAGCTGGGATGTGACAGATTGCCCCATGCCTGGACCTCTCTCTTGGGGCTGCCAGCGTTGTTAGTGGACAGATGGGGCCATCTTCCCTTCCTTGGCTGTGCCTGTTTAACCATCTCTGGAGGTGGCTGTCATACCACCAGCTAACACAAGTGCTTAATAAATATCTAACTTAAAATACTGCCAGAAAAAGGTTCACCTGGATAGAAAAATCTGATAATAGAGTACCAGAATCTTTATTCCAACAATCAAAGCAGACCCCACACATACCTGGTATCTATCTATAGCAGTATGTTGCGGGGCACTTTACTTTGGGTCTTTACAAGAAAAGCAAAAACTTAGTTGAGAATTACTGAAACCCAAAGAGCTTAGTTGAGAGAAGACAGTGTTCTGAGGTAAACCTTTAAGTTTCTCTTTTTCTGGATTTCATTGATCCTCTTCTTAGCTTACACTGCTGGTGTCCTACTCTGGTCTCCCCTGAGTTACTGCCTTCTTGCTTCTGGACCCTTCCATCTCCAGAGTCTTCAGTCTTTGTTTATGCTCTTTTTTTTTAATTTTTTTATTCTTATGTTAATCACCATACATTACATCATTAGTTCTTGATGTAGTGTTCCATGATTCATTGTTTGTGCATAACACCCAGTGCTCCACGCAGAACGTGCCCTCCTTAATACCCATCACCAGGCTAACCCATCCCCTCACCCTCCTCCCCTCTAGAACCCTCAGTTTGTTTTTCAGAGTCCATCGTCTCTCATGGTTCGTCTCCCCCTCCGACTTACTCCCCTTCATTCTTCCTCTCCTGCTATCTTCTTCTTTTTCTTTTTTCTTAACATATCTTGCATTATTTGTTTCAGAAGTACAGATCTGTGATTCAACAGTCTTGCACAATTCACAGCACTCACCATAGCACATACCCTACCCAATGTCTATCACCCAGCCACCCCATCCCTCCCACCCCCCACCACTCAGCAACCCTCAGTTTGTTTCCTGAGATTAAGAATTCCTCATATCAGTGAGGTCATATGATACATGTCTTTCTCTGATTGACTTATTTCACTCAGCATAACACCCTCCAGTTCCATCCACGTCGTTGCAAATGGCAAGATCTCATTCCTTTTGATGGCTGCATAATATTCCATTGTGTATATATACCACTTCTTTATCCATTCATCTGTCGATGGACATCTGGGCTCTTTCCACAGTTTGGCTATTGTGGACATTGCTGCTATAAACATTGGGGTGCACGTACCCCTTCGGATCCCTACATTTGTATCTTTGTGGTAAATACCCAGTAGTGCAATTGCTGGATCGAATGGTAGCTCTATTTTCAACTGTTTGAGGAACCTCCATACTGTTTTCCAGAGTGGTTGCACCAGCTTGCATTCCCACCAACAGTGTAGGAGGGTTCCCCTTTCTCCGCATCCCCGCCAACATCTGTCGTTTCCTGACTTGTTAATTTTAGCCATTCTGACTGGTGTGAGGTGGTATCTCTTTGAGGTTTTGATTTGGATTTCCCTGATGCCGAGCAATGTTGAGCACTTTTTTTAATGTGTCTGTTGGCCATTTGGATGTCTTCTTTGGAAAAATGTCTGTTCATGTCTTCTGCCCATTTCTTGATTGGATTATTTGTTCTTTGGGTGTTGAGTTTGATAAGTTTTTGTTTATGCTCTTATCCAATCTTCCCTTTATATACAACCTTTCTCTACAAAGGAGAATTTGATTCTTTCTAATGCATGGCAGAATACTATTTACTTTGTTGGTTTGCCAGCTTATTTGCTGATGCTCCTGTGTTTTTCCAAGCCCAGCACTAGATGTTCTTTATGTCTTGGTGCCCTGCTCCTTATATTCTTTCTTTGGTCTTCTGTGTAGTGAGGAAAAAAATAATAAACACTTTTTTGCTGGTGAAGGGAAGAATAAACTGCAGCTAAATATGGATTCCCTGCCACGTGCCATAGAACAGTCTTTGTAACACCGTAGTCTATTGGAGTCATCAGATTCAGTAAACAGAATATCTAACTAACTGCCAGCTTAAACAAGGAGGTATCTGTTTTTTGAGCATGACGAATACAGTAACAAGGTTAATGAGATTCCAGATTGACTTATCTGTTATTCTTTGTCTTCACACTACAACATCCAAAGGAAGACAAGGAGAAAGCTCATCCCCTTGGAGTTCCCTCCTTTTTTTAAATAGGGAGGAAAACTTTTCCAAAAAATATACCCCCTAGCAAATTTCCCCTTAGTATCATGGGTCAGGATAGGGTCACATGCCTGTGCGGCCGGTAATGCAGCTGGGAGGGTTACTGGCTTCCATACTGGAAGTGGAATTTGTGTGCAAGGACGGAGGGAAAAGGCTATTGAGTAGCCAAGTGCTGTTAAAGACTGAATGTTGTGTCCTTCCCCTCGCCAAAATTCCTATGTTGAAACCCTACCCTTCCACGTCATGGTATTAGGAGATGAGGCCTTTGGGAGGTATTTGGAATGAGATGGGGTCATGAGGATGGAACTGTTGAGAGTCATGAAAGAGCTTGCTTCCTTTCTCTGCTTTTTCCACCATGTGAGGAGAAGTCTACAACCCAGAAGAGGACCCAACCACGCTGGCACCCCAGTCTCAGACTCCCAGCCTTCAGAACTATGAAAAATACATTTCTGTTGTTTATAAACCAACCAGTCTATGGTATGCTTTTATAGCAATTCCAACAGACTAAGACAACCACTGCCATCAAATACTCATAGGAAGTGCAACAGCCCAGGGTTGTTTATTAAGTCATTTCACACTTGCTGTCACATGAGCCACACATATAGTTAATATGGAGTCATAAAAGAAGAGACCTCAAAAGCTGGGAAGTCCTGAGCTTTTGGCAAGCCTTTATTTTTTTAACAAAAACTCCCTCACCTGGTTGTGGTTTAATACCTGCTGAAACCCTGAGGATATCACACACACATGCACACACGCACACACGCATACCCAACACCTTTTATGTAAACTTGATCACAGCTATGCACGTTATTGAATCATTTCTAAAATCAGAACAGGAGCTTACCAGAAAATAATCTAAAAAGTCTGGGGATTGTAACAAAATCTTGGGTGTTGCAAGAGCTAGATGTGGCTTAGGGTCTGAGTATTGCTGATTAAGTTACTAAAAAGATTTCAGCAACTAGGATTTTCTAGTGATGAAATACTGTTCTTGTGTGATTGACACTAGCAAATTTAACAGAAGTAATTCTCAGGAATGGTGATTATAGACGTATCCCAACCTAGTTTTTCTTCCTTAGCCTATAATAAGAGGCATGGAGCTCCAACCACTGGGGAAAGCAAGAAGCTGGGGCTGTATACTTTTGGTAAAGACAGCCAGGTTCCCTTCTCAGGATGATGTGTCAGCAGAGTCATTTGGAGAAGCAGATGTGAGGGAGATTAATCTTCTTACTTAAAATATCCTGACATAGCAAGAAAAGCAGATTTGAATCTCAGAAAATTTGTGAGGCAGTTGAATGGGTTGATCAATATTTCATGTGTCAAACTGGCTTGTTGAGGGGTTTTAGGGGACACCTTTTCCTCTCCTCTGAAGAACCACGGAAGTAACAAACTGGTCGGGTGAATCAAGGGTCACACCCAGGGAAGGGAACCTCTGTGGAAATATTTCATGAATTTTTCTCTTTGGTTTTACTGTGTTCTTAAAGGTTCGGGAAAAATCAAGGAACGTTAGACCTGCTTCCGATTAGTTATTGAAACACTCACCTAGTGGTGTAATGTTTATTGAAGAAGTTGTGTATTTTGCATACAGCAGTTTTGATAGCAAGTAAGGAGGAGCCAATAAGTAGCACAACGCCATCTCCAATCAGAAGAAAGAGACGCCGGGACACATGGATTTAGAATGGAAGCATTTGATCCTTAAGCTTTGGTTAACCACAAAGGGAAGCTTGTGGGGACAGAAAAGAAAAAAAAAAAAACCTACCCTATGGAAAAAAGGCAAAGGGACATTTAGAGTAGGTTAAAAATAAGAATGTTAGGAAAGGTAACATTTTCTCTTTGATAAGAGTAAGTAGACGGTTATGGTCTTTTTATTTAGACCATAGAAGCTCTAGAAGTTCTAGAACCAGTGCAGACAGGCCAAGCACTTTCATAATATTCATACATTTATTCACTCATTTATTCGTTTGTTAATCATCTGTCCCAAATCATTTACTAGGGGCCTCTTATATTTCAGGCCCTGGAGCTTTGAGGATGAGTAAGAAGTCCTTCATCTGGAGGAATTCTGGTCAGCTGGAGGGAGGCATATATAAATAGCTGGTCAGGGTTAAATGTAAGTGCTGTACGAGATTTAACAACAGGTAGCTATGGGCACACAGGGAAAAGGACCCCTGACTCCTCTGGGGTTGCTGGGAAAGAGTTCATGGAGAGGGACACGAAGTGGGCTTTAAAGGATGGATGAGAATTCACCAGGTGAAAAGAACGAGAGAGGAAACCCCACTGAGGGAGAGGCTGTGCAACAGTACCGAGGCAGGACTGGGCAGGCAGAGGACAGGGAACAGGGGTAAAGCGATGGGACACAGCGCTGGCTACAGAAGGTGAAGGAGAGGTGAGGGGGAGGAAACCGCAGGGCACGAGGAGGCCCTCCACCCTCCACCCTCCAGTGTGCCTCTGAGACCCACCTCAGGGGCCAGAAGTTACAAGCGCACCTCACGGGGTCCAGGCCCTACACACACACACACACACACACACACACACGCACACACGCACACGAACTGTTGTTTCGGTTAGCCCCTTCCTGAGAGTAGAGTGGACTCTCTCTGTTGTACCCTCCAGAGCCCAGCACTCTGGAAACACTATAAGGTGCTTTGCTAAGAGGACCCAACAATGGCTTTTGAGCATGGGACTGACACACTCAGTATCTAGACTGGAAGTTCACTGAGTCAGGACTAGGTCTGACTGGTGCGCCGCTCAGTCTACTGCGGAGACTTGGCATGTAGAAGGTCCTCCCTAAATATCTGCTGCATGAATCAGTGAACTCAATGAATAAGGCAGAGTAGAAAATGGACTAGCAAGGGCTAGTCAGCCCCATTAAGAGGCTGAGACCTAAGAATCCGGGTGAAGGACCTCAGTGGGGTTAAAGAGGAAGGGCCAGTATTTAGACCAGCACCGTCCAGTAGAACTCTCTGCAGTGATAGAAGTGTTCTGTTCGCCACTAGTCCCTTACACTAGCCACTAACCACATGTGGCTCTTGAGTACTTGAAATGTGGCTAGTGAGACTAAGGGACTGAAATTTTAATTTTAATTAATTTAAATTTAAATAGCCACCTGTGAACAGCCACATTGAACAGCACAGAACTAGAGTTTTCTGTGGCAGAATCCAAAGAATTTGTAACACATTGGATATATTCATTAAGTCAATCAACAAAGATTTGTTGATCATTTTCTGGGTTCTGATAGAGAAAATGGGGGCTAAGTTATGGTGACTGTGTATACCATGCTGAGGTGTTTAGGATTTGTAATAAAGAGTGGAGGAGGGTGGACAGGCTATTTTAGCAGGATTGGTCAGGGAAACTCTCTGAGTGACAGGTTGAGAGTAGGATGATGAGAAAGTTATGTGGATTAAGAAAAACAAAAACAAACAAAAACCCCAAACAAGAACTAGAACCATCACTGATGAAGGAAAGCAATAAAATTCAACACGGAACAACACTCAGAGCAAGAAGGGACCTGCACCATCTCTAAGTCTAACTCACTCTTCCTTTCTCTAGGAAGGAAAGAGAAGGCCAGAGAGGTAAAGTGACTTACCTAACGCCACACAGCTACTTAATAACACAGTTGCAAAGAGACAATCCTGACTTCCAACTCCACTCCCTACTGGGTTAAGTCTATTTTAGCATCCCAAATCTCATTGTCCTTACTAGTAAAAAGGGTTATTGTGAGAAATGAAAAATGTAACAGAGACAAGGTGTTAAAAATGGTAGCTATTTTCATTACTGGATTTGTTTTAATCTTACAGGGTCCCCTCAAGTAATTATGTTATTAATAACAACCATGTCATTCTTTTAGTAATACAAAAGCATAATGCGAAAAAAAATAGTAATTTGATAATACAAAAAGCTTTAAGAGAGGCAATGAGCATTCAACTCCTAATTTGCTTTAGTTGTTCTTTGGGGTGACTCTCAGCCTTGGTCCTGTGCAGTCAACATCAGGTAACACCTGCCGTTTGCCTAGAGGCAGCTGCAGGAATTAAAAAATTCTGGAGGTACGGCATTCTGCGTAAGGGAAGAAATCACCAGCCTCAACACTGCTGGTCTTACTACTCTGCCTTGTTAAGTGGTGGCACGTATCACCATCCTTAGATACTTCTGAAGAGAGAAAAATGAGGCTTTGGTTTTCCCAATAGGCACAGCTGTCATCAAGCTCTTTATGGAAAGCTGCTGTGGCCAAGGGCTGAAGAAGTGAGGGCTCAAACAGGATGCACGAGTGGAAATGATGACAAGTGTGCACTGAAGGCATATGGCAGGAGGAAGGACTTTCTGCCTTAGCATTAGGCCTTCGTTTGCTTACTCGTCTTCTTATACCTTCCTCCCTCTCCCACCACATCTCTGCCCTTTGAGCTTATATTTTTGTAAATATTCAGACAAGACAAACAATATGATAATAGGGTCATGTCTTTGCCAGAGTGACAGCCGGTGTTGACATATACATGTTGGCTCTCTAACTTCTCTGGGCGACTCGACTTTTCTGACCGCACCTTTGGCATTCAACCCAGGCCCATGCTCTATCCATGCTGTTGTGTTGCCTCTGAGTTTAGTGACTATGAAACCACCTGTGCAGTGATCATTAATCAATAGTTTGATATGATTGCCCGAGGAACAAGGACAGGGAAGCATTGAACAACTGGAGGTTGCATGTGATCCAGTGACCTGACAGCCACATCTGAGGCTCACAGCCCACTGGCTCGCCATTCCAATCCCACCTGGTTGGGGCCAGGACCCTCTCCCCAAACTGGAGCACTAGCACCTCCCATCATTCCTGAGCAGCAAAGACCTATGAAGATGGTGCCTCTGCACCTGCCAGCCCTCCAGTGCTCCCAGTGTGCCTTACAGTGGACACTGTGACATACGTGGAGCCACAGAGGGTCCAAATCCTTGGCCTGAATCTAGCAGGTCTGGATTCTAGACCTCTCTCTACCTCTTAGGTTGGCTTGGGCCAATTACTTAATTTCTCAGAACCTCCATGTTCTCAAACGTGAACCTGGAATAACGTCTACCTCATAGGGTTCTATGAAATCAAAAATCTTATTATTGTATGTGCAAATGCTTTGAAAAATAGAAAATACTAAAATGAGAGCAAAGTATTATTCAGGAATCTACACCATGTGGTTATTTTTGTGGAAAAAATAAAACCTAATGAATATTACATTATATTCACATCATTTCATTCATTCACCCATTCATCCAACCTATTCATTCATTCAGCCAAGTTTTATGAGACAAGGAACCTGGGCACCAGGTGCTGTGTTGGGCTAGATAGATAGACGATCATGAACAGTTCAGATATTATTCCTCATGGACCTGACAGTCTATTTAGGGGAGGGGGACACTGTAAACCAATAATCATGCAAATGCAAAGTGTACTAGGTGTTGTGAGGAAGAAGGGTATACGGCCATGAGTGAGGATAATAGCGGAGGTACTTAAATATGATACTTGGTTGAGTTGACTGACAAGGGCCTTCAAGGCAGCAGGAAGAACATAAGGGAAACCCTTGAGAAAGGAGAGCACTTAGCAAATTCAAAGACCAAGAGGCCACTAAAGCTGGAACACAGGAAAGAAGGATCATGTTGCCAAATACGGGCAGGCAGAACAAAAGTCACAGATGCCTCCTAGGATTCTCTTACGAGAGAGCTGGGAAGTTTGAGCCTAGTGGAGGAAATACAGAGCAGTTAACAAGACTGGGAAAATGAACTTACTAAAGAAATGCAGTCATAGAGTTGTGCGATCTGTTTAAGTTGAGATAAGGATAAACTCATAAAGATTCTAATCTCTTGGGTTGTGAATTTTTTTTATAGCCATGGTCAGCACTTAAATGCAGTCCTATAAATTAATTTTGACATTGTTAGTTGTGACTCTCCACTTTGTACCATTCTATATAAACATTTCTACGTGTTTGTAGTCCTTAAACTTGTTATGTTTAATAGCTGTATGCTGTTCCACCAGGATATTTCTGGCCCTTCTACACACTGGCATGGTTTTTAGTTCTTTATGGGTTTTTTTTTTCCCCCTTAAAAATAGTGCTGCTGGGAACCTTTTTGTTTTCTTATGAGTTATTTTCTTGGGTTCCATTCCCCTCGCGGGTCACTTCTCTGCATGTCAGATGGCTGCTCTGATGTTCCCAGTCTTCTGTTGTCTCATGCTTTCGTTTGTCTGGAGGTGAGCAAATTCCCCTGGTTCCAGCAGCTTCTGGGAGTTGCAGGGGAGAGGCAGGGGCAGGTGGGAAGAGGACCATCCTCATTAGAATTAGAGAGAATACAGGCTGTTGCCTTAATATGCTTTATCCCCTCAGGTGGAGCCTGTGTCAGGGATTTGTTCTGCACTCAGAACCTCCATGGCCCTTAGCCTGACAGGTAGCTCATTCATCTCTGTCGCTTTGCAGTCTCCCCCAGGGCCGATGACGTTCCTGGAGGGTGCTGTGTGTGGAACAGAAAAGTGTAAGGTGTGGCAGTGAATGGAATTGTTAGCGGGAAGTGGTTGTGAGAAAAGGCATAAAACCTCTCTGACTGTAATTAACTCACAGTGATAATTCTATCATCCAAGGCAGATGGTTCCCTGAGTGTCAACCTTTTAATTTATTTCTTTATTTAATATTTCATTCCGAGTTTCGAGATGTTGTTTAGAAATTGGTCAGGGACCAAATCACCAAATCAATCAGACCTCAGGGAAACAAACATCTTTTTCTTGCCTGATCATAGCTCACCCGCTGATTTGATCCAGTGTGTCTCTTAAGCATTTACTTTTAACATTGGTCAAAAAGTTAATGGAACAAAGCAGAGTAGCTGAACTCATTGGATTTGGGATAAAAGTTTAAGTTCAGTTCTCTGGGGAAAAAAAAATTTATTCCCTGAGTCAAACATAATATCACATAATAGTAAGTTAGTCTAAAGTTTTTGAAAACTGGAGAATAAGTCCCAAAAGGTTTCTCTGTTTTATCAGAGCAAAAAAAGAAAAGAACGAACGAACGAAAGAAAGAAAGAAAGAAAGAAAGAAAAAGAAAAATGGAATATAATAACTATTTTGTCCTCTAACTCAAAAAGGGTATGTAGGAGAGAAGACAAAATCATTGCCATTTTAATCAAAACCACCATTACTGACTGTCAGGGATATCTACAGTTTTAATAAAACATAAAACATATGACATAAAACAACTATGGAGCATTGCACTGTGTGCCAGGCACAGTGCTTTACATTTTACCCCTCTCTCACCCCCACGAAGTAGATTTTCTCAAGGTCACACAGCTAGTGAGTGATGGACTCAAGAATTCGAATGTGACCCCAAAGCTAGTGCTCTTACCGCCTCTCTACCCTGGGACTACAATGGCTGGAGGCAGTGTGGGTTAGCAGGACAAACCCATGCCAGGGGGCAGAGCATGGAGATCACCCGTCCTGTTAGCCTCCAATCTGTTAGGTGAGTTTAGGTAAATCACAAACTCCTTGAGGGGAAAGGACTCCTATTTTTTGCTAACCCCCATTGTAAGGGCATGCTAGGTAATGGCTGTGGAAGTTCTTTGATAACTAACCATAAAATCCTATAGAAACAGAAGGACTTATTGTCCTTCTTATTGTATTATGTTTGCCATGATGATATGGCAAGATTCTCATATTTCAAGTATGAGGCCTGCAATAGCTGTTGTGGGGTAGGGTTGCTCAGTGGGGTCAAATTTGAATGGCACATCCAGTGAGCTTGTGGTTCAAAATTAATCATCTCCTACACTGACATGCCAGGGAATCAGAGGACATACAGCCAGGAGGCAGCCGGAGTCATGTATGTTGTGCATAAGCCTTGATTGATGTGGCAACAGATGTATTCAAAGCATCACCAGGCTCCCTAAACAGACCTCCTTCTAGGAAAACTAATGGTTATGGGTGGCTCCCTCCAGCAGCTGCAGGCTGGGAATTGATCATAACAGATCATGAGGTAGATTTCTGGAACAAGACTGAAGGGTGGAGCAGGAATCAGGTATTCTTTAGAGTGATCTTGTTGACCTTATCCCGACCCAGGCTCCACCATGCCTCGAGAAATTCAGCACATCTCAGGTCTTGGGTTTTCTAGATGATGAAAAAATACATTCTGTAGCTGATCCAGGCAGCAGGACATGGAGGCCCAAGGCAGAAATTTCACCTGTATTTCCTGTAAACCCAGCAGACTAGTGGGTCTCAAGCTCCAGGAACACTAAAATCTCTTAGAAAATTTGTTCAAAAGCAGATTTCTGGGCTCCATTCCTAGAGATCACTATTTCATTGGTCTTGGGTGGTGCCCAGGACTCTGCATTCAAACAAACACTTAAGTGACTTTGATGCACATATGTACAATTTCTATTTTTAGGGGGGAAATGCAGTAGAAGAGAAGAGAGCTACTGTGATCAAAATTAAAAAGCTAACATGTATGGAGTGCCTGGGTGCCTCAGTTGGTTGAGCAGCCAACTCTTGATTTTGGCTCAGGTCATGATCTCAGGGTCATGGGATCAAGCCCTGAGTCAGGCTCCACTCTGAACATGGAGCCTGATTAAGATTCTCTCTCTCTCCCTCTCCCTCTGCCCTTCCCCCCGCTTAAGTGCAGGCATGCTCTCTCTCCCTGAAATAAATAAATAAGATCTTTTAAAAAAAGCTAATATTTATTGACCACTTACTATGAACCAGGCAGTCTCTTATACATAAATTACCATAAGACATAAAGTGTTGCATATAAAGTAACTCACTGAACCTTTACCACGATCCCATGAGATGTACAATATTTCCTCCACTTTACAAATAGGGTAACAGAGGCACAGATTGCTTAAGAAGACCTGTGATATCACATCCTGGGTTCATGGTAAAATGTAAAAATGTTAGTATCTCAGAAGAACTTTCCAGGAAAGGACAGATTGCTCAAATCCCACCCAGAGGGAAGCCATCACTCCTTACTGCTTGATTAAAAGTTCATGCCAGCCTGGTAAGTTAGGGTAGGAAGGGAACTTGGGTGAAATCGCTTGCCCTGGAGTCTCTTTCACAGGATGCAGACATTGAGACTGGGGATCATGAAGCCCCATCAGTCCAGCTTTGTTCATAGGGCCCAGCCTCTAATGAAGAAGTTGCCCTTCTCCCAACCAACTTTTTCTTTGGCAGGATCCTATTGAAATGCTGCAGGACTCATACTTGCCTGACAGGTTTATAGAAATAGGAGTTTTTAAGCCTCTACTAATTAAAAATATAATGCTAACCATCTACGGTCAGTTAGCTCTTTTAATTAGAGTCGATTTAGAATAAGGGTGAACTCACTGAATTTATTCTCTGTTATAATAGAACTCATTAGAATTTCATTTCCTTGGCTAAGAAGAACAAAGAGGCAGGAGACTTGAGGGACCCCCTAACTGGGCCTAGTGACAGGGACAAATCAGCCAGCCCAAAGAGGACACCATATTTGAATGGTTGGTTAGAAATGCTCTTTTCTGAGTTCATTATTCTTATACTATGATTTTAATAACATTGAAGTTGGCTGAGGATTTTTTAAAAATGTGGAGCTCCAGAGTTCCAGACCTACATTTCTGTTTGACTGCTAAGTTCCATTTGATTCGTCTGCCAGCATCCCATCTCCAAAATATGTCCCAAAGCAAACCCATCATGTTTCCCACCAAGACTGTCTTCTCTGGATGACACTCTTTCTGTTCAGGATCACACCATTCTCCAGGCTAGGCTCAGAATCACAGCCACCTTTGAATGTACCATCCCTAGTTGGCTCTGAGAGAAGTTCACAAGTTCTCCCAGCTCTGCTTTTATTTATCCAATACTACCACCACTATCAGTACCACAGTTCAGATTCCTTTCCACCTTATGGAGTCTGGACCACATTCTGGAACCTTCCTGACTAATGTCTCCTTCCTTTGTTCATCCTCTGGCTTTTTCTTACCATGGCTCTGGGAGATTGAAACGATATTATTCTTTAGCTCAGAATCTCTCATGATTTTTATTGCCTACTAAAAGATTCTGCTCTCAATTCTAGTGTGTGTGTGTGTGTGTGTGTGTGTGTGTGTGTGTGTGTGTGTGTGTGTGTAGGGGGCGGGGGATTTTTTTACCCACACCACCAAGAATTCTCTGACAACAACTGGGTGTCCTACAATTCAACTCATTTCTGACACTGTCTACCCAGAGCAGCATCAGACTCCACAGGTTGAGGACTCAGTCCCTCAAGACTGCTCTCCACTTCAGACGCCAACTCCACATCCAGATTTTCACTTATACTTCTGACAGACTGGCTATAAATAAGAGGTTCCCATGACTTCCAGCTTGCCTTTGATTAATTTGCTAGAGCAGCTTACAAAACTCAGGAAACCGGTTTACTCACTAGATTACCAGTTTATTACAAAAGATGTTAAAGGATACCAGTCAACAGCCAGATGAAGAGAAACAAAGTACAAGTTCCTGAACAAAGGAACCTCAGTCCTTCTGGAGTTTGGGGCCAGACGCTGGCACTTGGAAGTGTTCTGGTTCATCAACCTGTAGGTTCTCTGAACCCCATCCTTCCAGTTTTTTATGGGGACTTCATTACATTGTCGTGACTGATTAAATTATTGGCCTTTGGCAATTGAACTCAGTCTCTGGCCCCTCTCCCCTCTCTGGAGGAGGTTGGGATGGGAAGTTCCAACCTTCTAATCTTGTGGTTGGCTCCTCTGGCACCACAACCTTACCTTTTGGATATGTGGGGCTTTCTTAAAGTTACCTTATCAACATAATAAAAATACCTTTGTTGTGTTCATCACTTAGGAAATTGCAAGGGTTTTAGGAGCCCTGTGTCAGAAACATGGAGGAAGACCAAATATATATTTCCTATTATAAAGTACAATATCATACCTACTAAATAAAGCTCAAATGTATAAAATTCAAAGTCAGATGTACAAGACCTTCCATAATCATATTCCATATTATTTGTCTAGACTTGCTACCTAATAATCCTTTAAAAATGCTCTGCTAGGGGCACCTGGGTGGCTCAGTTGGTTGAGCGTCTGCCTTTGGCTCAGGTCATGATCCCAGGGTCCTGGGATAAAGCCCTGTGTGGAGCTCCCTGCTCAGTGGGGAGTCTGCTTCTCCTTCGCCCTCTGCCTGCCACTTTGCCTACTTGTGTTCTATCTCTCTGTCAAATAAATAAATAAAATCTTTAAAAAAAATGCTCCACTGTTCACAGGGTTGACTTATCCATTGGGCACAGGAGGCCCACAGTACTTTTTGGGGTCCATAAAATATTTTCATCTACATGGAAATATTTTCATTTCTTTCAAATCAGAACAGCAAAAAATATTTTCCAGCTTGGATTATATTCATATTTATACCAACGCAGTTATAAAACATAATTTGAAATATATTCTATGGAGGAATGAGCCAATGAAAGCAAAAAGTACCTAAGGATCTTGAAAGTCATGATGCAGCCCTGGCTTTTCATTCATTCAACCAATGAATATTAATTAAGCTCCTACTATTTTCCAGGCATCAAGCAAACAGATATGGTCTCTGTCATCAGAAACTTTAGATGTGGGTGCTGGGTGGCACAGTCACTTAAGCATCTGCCTTTGGCTCAGGTCATGATCCCAGGGTTCTGGGATCGAGTCCCACATTGGGCTCCCTGCTCAGTGAGGAGTCTGCTTCTCCCTCTCCCCCTCTACCTGCTCGTGGTCTCTCTCAAATAAATAAATAAAATCCTTAAAAAAAAAAAAGAAAAGAAACTTTAGATGCAACTGTTAGAGACAGGCAAGTAAATGTATCAACATAATGACTCTAAACTCTGATACATGTTATGACTTAAAAGAAGGGACACTGAGAGAGAGAGAACATTGGCAGGAAGGAGTCCACTTGCAGATAGATGGTCAGAGAAAGTCTCTTTTGAGGAGGTGACATAGAACCTGAGAGTCAAAGGATGAAAAGGAGCTAGTCCTACAGAGAGAAGCGGGAAGAGCATTCCTGCAGACTCTCTGGGTGAGATGCGGGAATCTATGTTGTTGCTGTTTTCTGGGTACTTCAAATGAAGTAGCCTCTGGTCTTGATGATGTCCTGTCCTTGCCAAATGACAAGACAAAAACAACTTAGGAATGAGTTGGATGTCCTTTATCCGAGGGAAAACAGTCCATGGATGGGGTCATGCAATGCCTCACAAGCAGTGGGACACTCTTCCCAAGAGATTTTGGGCAAGAGCAGGTGTTACAGAGCATTAGAAGAGGTGACTCAGAAACAGGGCATGGTTGGCTAGGAGTTCGGAGATTCCCTGATAAGACCACCAGGTTTTCTTTTCTAGGGCAAGGTAAGCTAGCTAAAACTGAGTTCCGACTCAGTATTGGTGATTGGTGTATGTTAGGTTTCCTTGACAGGTGTTTCCCTTAAGTGCAGGCTGACTTAGGTTTAGATTGGTGATGTGGGCAGGGCCACTGGAATGGCCTCCTTTTTTGGGTCCCCATATACAAATTAACTTTATCATTCTCAAACACAATTTAAGCCTTTCTGCTTCCATGGTTTTGTTCATACTGCTCCCTCCTCTTAAAACTCCTTCTCCTTTTCCTTCCTTTCTCTGCTTTTCTTTTATCTTTTTAAGATTTTACTTATTTATTTGACAGAGAGAGAGAGCGAGAGAGCACAAACAGGGGGAGCAGAGGCAGAGGGAGAAGCAGGCTCCCCGCTGAGCAGGGAGCCCGAAGCAGGGCTCAATCCCAGGACCCAGGCTTCATGACCTGAGCCAAAGACAGATGCTTAACCAACTGAGCCACTAAGTCGCCCCCCTTTCTCTGTCTTTCAAAGCCTTATTTATCCTGCAAGTCCCAGTTCAAATGCCACCACCAAACCACTGTCTCCATGAGACCTCCCCTCAGTAGACCAGCTGAAGTGATCTTACGCTCTCTGGAATCCCCGATGCACTCGGGTGCCTATTATCTGTTTCTTTCATCTCTCTCTCATGTCCCCTACCTGCCAGGAAATTCCTTGAAGGTAAAGAGTTTTGTATCTTAGCATTTGTGAAGCACCTCCACAAATTAGTTAGTAACTTACTAATGGGGACCTTCACAAATTAGTTAGTAACTTACTACAAATTTTCTGGCTACATGGAAAATGAACGACTGAGTCCAAGGCAGATTGTCTTAACATTGTATTCCTGCGATCTTTCCTTTATTTCCTTTTGCAGACCAAACCAGCTCTGCCTGTAATGAGACCTTGCATATTTAACGCAAGGCAGAGAGAGGAGGAGGAATGATGAATGAGCTCAGGAAGATGTGTGGCTTCTGCAGTGACACTAATAAATTGAATGTAGAATCCAACTCCAACATTTGGGACTGGAAACTAGCTCCAAACAAGCAAGCGAAAAAATGAACATGTGGCGGGGGGGGGGGGGGGGGGGGGGGGCGGAGAGTGGGGGGAGGGGGTAGTGTATGCAGCAAATGAAAAGATAAAAAGCTGCATGTTGCTGATGGGACGGAAATAGGGTTTGTAGGATTTTACATTAGGATTGTTCTATTTTTCTTTTTCTTGCCTTAAAAAAAAATTAATGGGAAACCAGTCTCCAAAGATTTTTACACACTCTGGGAGTCTGTGGGGTAGGCAAAGAGCTTGACATTGTAGGTGGTCCCCCAGCAGGCCCCAGATCCATATCAGGGCTGTTACACAGTGAGCTGTCAGGCTGGGTGTAGTTGTAAACACCACAACTATGGGAGCACGTGGGGCAACGCAATGCCATAAGGAGACAAGAAAACCATTCTCCTGCTAACACATGGGTTTAAAAAATACAGTTGTCATGCTTTTGGTTGCTGGATTCTTAAAAGATGGCAAGTGAGAGACACTTCATTCTTTCAGTCAGAAAGGCAAAAGAACAGAGCACAGTTCTAAAGACAAAGTATAAAACAAAAATAAAAACCATCAGCATAGCAGGAGTTGAGTGAATGGTGTGACTCCCAGGAGGTGCTCTTAACCAACTTGTTTCAAGACTGAGCTTTCACAAGATGTTAAGATAAGGTGAAAATATTGTCTGGTCTCCAGAGGATTGGAGATCGGAGTCACTTATTGAAACACACTGGCATGAGATGTGAGGTGTTGCTGATGGGGTTGGCATGGGGGTGTGAGCGAGCAGAGCTCCCTGGGTGTAGAAAGTGACTCAGGTCAAAGGGCCTCTAGGGCAACACTGTAAGTGCCCTGGCTTGAGCACCACTGCTTTCTGTCCTCTGCTTGTCAACTGCTCATTCTTGCAACAGGTACTTATTGAGGGCCTGTTGAATGACAGATACTGTCACAGACTCTGGGTGAATGGCTATGAATCAACAGGGCAAAAATATCTGCCCTCGTGGAACTTGCATTCTAAAGGGTTAAGAATATATTCTTATATTCTAAAGATTCTAAAGACAGTCTCTAGACAGATTATCCACTAAAGATAGACGATTAAAAAGATAACAAAGGAAAATGCCTCGTATGTCAGTTGATGGTAAATAGTATTACAAAAATAAAGCAGGGAAGGGAGACTGGAGGAGTTACAGGAATACAGTTTTAAATGGGGTCAGCAGAGAAGTTCTACTGAAATGGTGGTTTTTTGAGTCAAATCCTGAAGAAAGTGAGAGAGTTTAGGTTAATGGATATTGGGGGTCAGAACATTCCAAGGAGGGGAAACAGCCAATGCAGATGCCCTGAGGCAGGGCATGTTGGTGGGTTAAGGGAATACCGAGGAGGACGGTGTGGCTGGAGGAGAGAGAGGGGCGAAATATTAAGGAATGAGGCCTAAGAGATCATGAGGACAAATCATAGAAGGCCCCAAGGACTTGGGGGCCTAGATGAGGATTTGGCTGTGAGTGAGATGCCCTGGACCGACTGAGTTACCCTGTCATGATTTATAAAAAGTAATGTATCTTTCCTCACCCCCCACCCCTTCAGAGGACTCTGCAGTCCTCCTGCAAACATTGTTTCAGCCTCCTTCAATTAGATCCACCTTCTGGACTTCAGTCAAGAGACTCATATCAGAGTCCAAGGAGAACTTACTGCATTTTGAGTGCTAGCTTACTCAGCTTCACGTCTGAGGACCCCAGTGATAGAGCTGGGGGCCTTCATGCCAAGGGTCTTCATGGTATTTGAATGCAAATATTCTCTTTATATTTTCCCAGAATTTCCTAAGAAACAGAGATCTGCAGTAACATCCATGGTGGAGGAAAAAAAGCACAGTTATTGTTTTTATCAATACGTTGATCTATCGCTTTTTCTGCACCTACAGATATGATCCTGTGGGTTTTGTCCTTTATTCTATTAATGTGGCATAGTACATAAATTGATTTTTGAACGCTAAGCCAACCTTATATAAATTCTACTTGGTGAGGGCTTATAATTCTTTTTATACGTTCCTGGACTCACTTTGTTAAAATTCTAAGGATTTTTGCATCTATTTTCATGAGAGATAGTGGTCTGTGGGCTTCTTTGCTTGAAATATCTTTGCCTGACTTTTATATCAGGGTAAACCAGGCTCATAGTATGTGTTTGGAAGTGTTTTCTTATCCTCTGTTTTCAGTATTTGTAAATCATTAGAATTATTTCTTTTTAAAAATATTTTGTAGAATTTACCAACGAATCCATTTCAACCTAACTTTGTCATTGTAGGAAGATTTTTAAAAAATTTTTATTTAAATTCAATTTAGTTAACATATACTGTATTATTAGTTTCAGGGGTAGAATTTAGTAATTCATAAGTTGCATATAACACCCAGTGCTCATTACATCACGTGCCATCCCCCTTAATGCCCATCATCCACTTCCCTTCCAACAACCCTCAGTTTGTTTCCTATAGTTAAGAGTCTCTTACGGTTTGTCTCCCTCTCTGTTTTCCTCTTATTTTATTTTTCCTTCCCTTCCCCTGTGTTCATCTGTTTTGTTTCTTAAATTCCTCATGAGTGAAGTCATATGGTATTTGTCTTTCTCTGACTGACTTATTTCACTTAGCATAATACTCTCTAGTTCCATCCACGTCATTGCAAATGGCAAAATTTCCTTCTTTTTGATGACTAATATTCCATTATATATCTATATGTATATGTAAAGATATGTATAGATATAGATGTATATGTGGGAAGATTTTAAATTACTAATTCAATTTTTAATATTCTATTCAGATTTTCTATTCCTTCTTGAGTTAGTTTAGGTACTTTGTCTCTTTCTAGAAATTTGTCCATTTCACATAAGTTGTCTGATTTGATACAAAGTGGTTCATCATAGTCACTTATAATCCTTTCATTTTTTTGTAGGGATGGTGGTAAAAATTGTTCCTCTGTTTTTCTGATTTTTGATAATTCTTGTCTTCTCATCCTATTTCTTGGTCAGTCTAGGCAAAGATTTATCAATTTTGTTGATCTTTTCAAAGAACCAATTTTTGGTTTCATTCATTTTTTTCTATTATTTTTCTGTTTTCTACTTCACTGTTTTCTAAATATTTGGATTTAGTTAATCCCTCTATTTCTCGTTTCTTATGGTGGATGTTTAAGTAATTGATTCAAGATCTTTATTCTGTTATAATGCAGGCATTTATAGCTATATATTTCCCTCTAATCACTGCATTAACTACATCCCATAAATTTTTATATGTTGACTTTTCATTTTCATTCAGCTCAAAATATTTTTAAAATTTCCTTCTGGTGTTTTTGTTTGACAAATGAGTTATTAAAAAGAGTTTTCTTTAATTTCCAAGTATTTGCTAACTACCCCCCCAATTTCCTTCTGTTGTTGATTTCTAATTTAATTGCATAGCTAGAGAACACACTTTGTATTATTTCAAACCTTTTAAATTTATTGAAACTTGTTTTATGTCCTAACATACAGTCTAACATACGGTCCATTCTGGAGAATGTTCCATGTGTGTTTGAAAAGAATGTCTGTTCTGCTGTCATTGGGTGGAATGTTTTATAAATACCAGCGAGGTCAAGTGTTATTTACATTTTCTATATGCTTGCTGATTTTCTGTCTAATTGTTCTATCAATTATTGAGAGTGGAGTATTAAAATCTCCAACTACCATTTTTGAACACCATCATCTCTTGCTTAGGTTGTTGTAATAGCTTACACTCCCTGTCCACCCTCCCTGTTTTATTTTTCTCCATAGGACTTACCATCATCTGATCTAGTATATATTTTACTTATATGCTAGAATATATAGGTGCCATGATGGCAGGGATTTTTGCCATTTTTCATCACTGCTGTGTTTCTGACACCTTTAGTGGTGCCTAACACATATTGGTCACACACAAATATTTGTTGGATGAATAAAGACATTACAAAATAAAAGGCACCCCCTATTCTCTTGGGCAAGTGCAAAACTCATCCCCACCATCTGGTGGAGATCTGAAATGGGTCAATGCCAATGGGAATACTGAGATAGATTCAGGGCAAAGGGTGGGAGATGTAAGGGGTACCCATGCTTTTGGCCACAAGTGGAGACTCTCCCTCTCCCCATATGTTTTCCTTTGGATTTATCCTTCCTTGCATTTTCTAGTCATAAAATTGGTAGGCACTCGAGAACCAAGATTACATGTAGGTGTTGAGGAAATAGGCCACTGTGCTTGATTTTGATCCTGGCTATTTGGCTTCCTTCTCCAGGCAAAGGAATCCCACTGACATCAGGTGGCCCTGTGTAGCTCAACCCTGTGTAGCTCATTGGGGGTTAATTCCCGAGTGGAGAGGGCAAGGTGGGGCTAAAACTTCAGAGTAATAAACAGAATGGTTTTCTCCTACATGTAGGTTTCCTTCCTGAACGTGAGAGAGGTGGGTGGCTGGTCCAAGATGGGGTGGTCAGGATCCCAGCCAAATATCATTCCATCTTATGCATGATTGACAGTATCTCCTCGGATGTACACCTGAGGTAGCTTTGAACTTTTATGTTTATCCTGCTTTGGAGGGCTATATTATACAACAAAATCAGAAAGAAAAAAAAACCCGGTGTGTAATATTTATTGAGTGCTTGGCATATGATACGTTTCATGTGTATCTGGCATATTAGATACTTTACATGTCTATATGCTTAATCAGTGCAAAATAGATTGACTGATTTTTTTCTTCTACTCATTTAAAGTTAGGCCTAAGTTTTGTAGACTGCTCTTATAAGGTCTGTGTAACGAACTGGAGCTCAGAGGAGAGGTCTGGGCTGGAAACACCAGTTTGGGGACCATGTATAAATACGTTATAATTAAAGCTGTAGGAATAGATAATATGCCCTAGAGAATGGGAGGAGGAGAGTGCCTAGGTCAAAACTTTGAGGAATTTAACTCTTAATGGCTGAGTAGAGGACAATGAGCCTGAAAAGAAAGAGGAGTGTCCAGAGAGGGAGGAGGAAAGGTGGGAGGATATTATATACAGGAAAGTATTTGTCAGCTCTCTGAAAACTTACCATTCTCATGACACAACTTGCTTTGGGGAAGCCTAAGTCTTAGTAAAGTGTCTGTCATTTAATTGGAAATTCTCATCAAGTGGATGATCTTGAAATTGTTCTTGACACTTGATAAGAAGTTCAGCCAGAGGTATCTAGAACACTGGAAGGATGAAGTTTTGTGTTATTAAGATGCTGTGTTTTCATCAAAAGTACTCTAATTCTTGTGTCCCTCTTTAAGTGTGAAATAGCCTTTCCTGATGGCCCTATTATCCATCTACGACTTTGGCATTCTAGGAGTAATCTGAATACTTGATATCAGTGAAGCATGGCAAACAAGGATTGTACAAATGAAGTTGAATTATTAGTGCACCATTCCTAGGAATCAAATTATTTCTCACTTTTGTGTTTAATGTTTGTGGCAGTAAATTCTCAATGAATTTTTATTTTATTGCTTTAGACTCGGTAACAAGTTTCTTTGTAAGAGTACTATTTTATTGGGTTCATCCACTCACTCCTCCATCCACTAAATATGTATTTAGTGCCTACTATATGCCAGATGCTGGAAGTGTTAAGACACACCAGGCATTTTTCTCCAGCTTTGGTGTGCATCAGAACCACCTGGCAAACTGGTTAAAAATACATCTGCCCCAATCTCACCCCTCATATTCAGCAGGTCCAGGGTAGTTTCCAGGGGCTTCCACAAACTCTCTGTGTGATTATGAAGCACAAAAAAGTTTTAGAACTATTCGTCTATATAAAAAAATTTAGTGAGAAACTTAAATGTAGTAGAGTGTAAGAGGTGTCAAATAGAAGTATGCACAGGGTAGAGTGTCTATTAAATTTTATTATATACATATCTTACTATAGCAGTAGACTGTACATTCAACAATATTATTGCAATTTTCAACCATAATGGAGTTTTGTGATAGGGCTTTAAAGCCTTAGAAGTATGATTTAGTTTCATTAATATTGGAGAAATTTTAATGGCTTTATAAATGATCATAAAGGTAAGAGAATTCTCTGAACATAAAAATGTCATGATATTTGTGCATGTCACTTACTTTAGTATGAATGAGGAAAGCATCTGGCAGGTCCTAGGTAAACCCTGTGGAGCCTATTACATGGTCATTACGGGACTGGGCCTCTCGTAAATGAAAGTGTTCTCTCCTTTTCTTTTTTTCCTTTGTCTACTAGGCTCTTTGGCAGCCTATTGATACAACAGGTTCAAACAGCATTGCAGGAATATTCATAGCAGTTTCTACTAAAACCCCAGCAATGATGCCATGTGCAATACTCTGAGTCTTACATTGAGGGAAACAAGCTTTCTTTTAAAGAATAGCAGTGTTTTCTTCTTCAAAGAAAGTACTCATTCACCATGCCGCTCACAAGGAAACTTAGACTGTGAGAGACAGATCAGCTCCACTTTTATTGTAGGGAAGCTGGGATGTTCTTTGACTGTAAGACTTAATAGGGGTGCCTGGTCAGTTAAGCATCCGACTCTTGATTGATCTTAGGGTCATAAGATTGAGCCCCAAGTCAGGCTCCATGCTCAGTGCAGAGTTTGCTGGAGATTCTCTCTCTTCCTTTCCCTCTGCATCTACCCCTGCTCTCCCTCTCTTGCACACATGCTCTCTCTCTCTCTCTCTCTCTCTAAAATAAATAAATAAATCTTTTAAAAAATGACTTACTAGGAAGAGATGTAGATTAGAAGGAATTATTTAAGAAATCTAATTCAAAAATTGAGTGAAAACACCACAGAGAATTAGAAAACAAAGTTCTATGATTTCTTCAAAATGTTGCTTCAAAAGGTCTCTTGGTCTTTTGAATTGGCTTTAAGAAGTGTGACACAGTGCTCACCGATCACCAACATTTCCTGATCTTCCTCTCCTCCATGGGCACACAGATAGACTGCGCTTCTCAGCCTCCTTTGCAGGCTATATGGTCATGTGACTATGTTCTAGTCAAGGGAATGTGAGTGGAAGTAATGCAGCATACACCTCTTCTAGGCTTGACCCATGAGAACGTCCCACCATGGCTCTCCATGCACCTTCTCTGTTAGCTGGATAATGACACCCAAGCAAGCTTGAAAACCACAAGTTGAAAATTGCAGGGCCTCTGTTAGCCTGCTAAGAACTGTATGGAGCAAAGAAATCCCACGCTTACTCTTCCCCATCTCAATGCCAATGGGCTTTGTTTGAGAGAAATAAGTTTCCACTCTTCTAAGCCTCTGAAATGTTGGGGCTTGTCTGCCCCTGCAGTTAGCCTACTTTAACTAATATAGGATGTAAGGATATAGGTAAGTCTGTACCATGAGAACATGCACTGGCCTATTATTTCTGGATCCAGAGCCCTGAATATAGTCCCATAATTCTCCTGCAGAGGTGGTTGTTACTATAATCCCCCACTGAGAAAACCCTCTAGAAAAGAATCCTCTAACTCCAGGGGGGAGTACTTAGGCTGTTGGGAGTATTCTACTCTTGCAAGGACAATTCAAAAGCCAACATTTCTCTTGGCCTGTGAGACATGGTCCTAGCAGCACACAGAGGAAAAAATACTGAGAAATTCTAACTCCAGATTTTGAAGTGAACAAAATTGGATAGAGAGAAACCAGGCACATAGCTACAACAGAGCCCAACATGCAGCAGAAACAGAACCAGAACACAGGACCATCTTCTAGGCCCCTTACTTTCACCTGCCACAGACTGGCATATGCTGTCATTACAGTCTAAGAGAAAATCCTCCTGGTTTTTAAATGTTTGTATGGAAGTCAGTTAGCAAATTTCACAATGTTCAAAGTCCCAGTCCTTATCAGTTATGAAGAGAGAGATTTGCCTTCCCTTTTAAGATGATGACGGAGCCCTTTCTCAACATCTCCTCTCTCCCATGGAAGCCAGTCTCTCACACACCAACACCTTACCCACTGAGTGATCACTTTCCACTGGGTAGCTATTTATAGTAATGCCCATTCCAAATATAATCTCAGTGGATATAGAAACTATTAAAAGAATTTGCAACCTGACTTTATTTTTAATTCTGCTGTCGTTCTTATCCAAAGTATTCCTCTGTTAAAAAGAGACAGTAGGCTCAAAATGGAGTCACTTATGCTAAGCCCCACATCACCAAACCCAGAATTACTACTTAATTAGCCTCTCCCCAGAATGGAATCTTAAACCACTCAATCTGGAATTACCCAGTCAGCATGAGTGGGCTAATCTGCCTGATAGTTCCCTGCCATCCCCTAAAGAAAGGTGACCTTAAAATATATTTTTGGGGGGGCACCTGGGTGGCTCAGTCAGTTAAGTGGCTGCTTTCTGCTCAAGTCATGATCTCAGGGTCCTGGGATTGAGCCCCGCATCGGGGTCCCTGCTTGGCAGGGAGTCTGCTTCTCCCTCTCCCTCTGACTGTCTCCCATGCTCTCACTCACTCTCTCTCTCAAATAAATAAATAAAATCTTTAAAAAAAATTTTTTTTTAAATAAAATAATTTTTTTTTAAATTGGGTGAAATGGTAACCAAGCTGCAGATGATACTTCCAATTATTATTTTTGAACATCTGGCCATTGACAATTTTGAAAAACTTAAGGAGGTGCCATTGTGGAGCACTGGTTCTTAATCATTCCCCTTAAGAAGCTGTTTTGATGATACACATTAACTTTTGCAACAGAAAGGAACAAAAGTAAAAAGAAAGGTGACCTGACCACAACCATTTTGCTAACTAGTCCTGCTCCCTTCTGCCTGTAAGCACCTTTCATTTTGTACAGCTCCTTGGAGCTCCTTCCTATCTGCTAGATGGGATGCTGCCTATTTCATGAATCCTTGAATAAAGCCAGTAAGATCTTTAAAATTTACTCAGTTGAGCTTTGTTTCTTAACACCTCCAAACCTTAACACTGTTCAGCCATTTTAGGTACCTCTCTCTCCTTCCTAGTCTGCTGAATAAAATGGCTCCCATCCACACAGCAGTTACTTGGTACCAGACTTTGTGCATGGCCTTTACATACATTAGGTTATTTAATCTTGACATGAGATGGAGAGTATTATTATCCCATTCTGCAGATTAAAAAAAAAAACAAAAAACTGAGGCACCAGAAGGTTAAGAAAATTGGCCAAGCTCCTATAGCTAGTAAGGAGCAAAACCAGGGTTCAAGCCTGAGCACTGTGAACCCCCAAACCTCCACTCTTAACCATTGTATTATACTGCTTCTTCTTTCTTCCTTTTTATTTTTTAAATATTTTATTTATTTATTTGAGAGAGAGAGAGCACATGAGGGGGGGAGGGTCAGAGGGAGAAGCAGACTCCCTGCTGAGCAGGGAGCCCGATGCGGGACTCGATCCTGGGACTCCAGGATCATGACCTGAGCCGAAGGCAGTCGCTTAACCAACTGAGCCACCCAGGCACCCCTGCTTCTTCTTTCATTCAGCAAATTTTTGCTCATGAAAGACACCTCTTGGAGGAGTAGTTGATCCTTCAGAAGGTCTAATAAATAAATTCCGGTTCATCAGACCATATCTGCACCCTTTTCTTCATCCCAGCACTTGTGGCATGTGGGAACCTCTTACCATGGGGCTGGTGTTCGCTCTCAGAGCTACCTCCCTTCTCTACACCTTCGCAGCTCCCTGGCAGGGTGAGATCCTGGGGCTGTTGCCACAGTCTTCCGGAAAAGAGAAGCTTCTTGCTCCAGCACGTTCTTAACGCTCAGGGGAAGAGCTATGGGGCCAATCTGTCACTGTGTCTATATTTAGCCCCATCTGCCAGGAATATTTCAAGCTGCCTATTTTAGTACAAGCCGTTTTGTGCAAATGCCACTGTTCCACCACTAGTTCGTGGGAAACCAAGGGCATTAAGTGGATTTTCTGGTGTTTATGTTAAGTGTTGTGAGTTGGCCCTTCAGCCAACCTTCACATGAGCTAGGGGAGAGGATGGAGGCAGTGTTTTCCCAGGGTGTTAGTCCCAGGGGCCCACACTTTTTAGTGGCTCAAAAGTCATCCAAGGGTGGCAACTGCAGAGGGGGTGGTGGAAGTCCTGGCACGAGGGGGAAAAGGACTATAAAAGGCCCAAGACTCTTCCCTAGCATCCCTGAGGCAATGTGATGGCCTCGCCCATTTCAGAGCTCCCCACTCTGGCTCCATAAATTACTGCATAGACCCTTACGGCCTTGTGGATCTGTGTCTGTGAAAGACAAGGGCTCCTGTTCACTGAGGGCTTCCCGTGTGCCAGTTTTCAGCTCGCTTGCACATGCACCATTTGTTTTGTCCATATGACATCCCTATGAGGACAGTTCTAGTCCTAGTTCCACTTCACAGCTAAGGAAACTGAGGCTTAGAGAGGCTGAGGGACTTGTAGAGTCAGATTTAGAACTCAGGCCCACCTGAAACCAGACCTCAGGATCATAACTATTACCATCATGCTGACCCATTCTATGTGCCCTACCCAGCCAGTCTCCCTGTTTTCTCCCCCAAGCCATAGACATTGGATTTTTTTGCATATATTTCCATCTCCATCTTATTTTCCAGACTCAATGCTTAACTGCATTTGAGGGGTTCTGACCACAAGTTTGTTACTCACCCACTGTGACTAAATACCCACCCCCAAATTGGGCCAGCAACAGCCCAGTGAGGTAATGGGGCCTGGGACTTGCCCCTGCCTTGAGTAAGTACTGGTTGGCAGAAGCAGCTGAGCAGCCTTAGGAGAGGTTGCCCCAGCTGCAGAGGTGAGTTTGACTGGAGATGCACAGAACCTGTCTTTCGTCTGACAAGGGCTGCTGGGAAAGGAACTACCACCAGGGACTGGCATGGGACTAGGACTGAGAAGACAGACATTGGGGTGAAGCTCATTAATCCAGCTGTCCTGGGTAACTTATTAATCTTCAGAGTGGCTAAATCTAAGTGAATTCTGAATTATGATAATAGGAAAATCTTGATATATATATGTACACACACACACTTTTCTAAGCACTATTCCTGAAGATAAGTATGTTTCACCTAATCACCCTAGCATGAAGGTTGAAAGAAAGTGGCTACACACCTAGCCTTAGAAGTCACATGGTGTCCAGTTGTAGTCCCATAATAGTCACAGACCAGCCTAGATTCAAGAGGAGAGAACATAGACACACTCCTCAAAGAAGTATCGACATCAATTTATAAGAGGGGCACGTGAAATGGGATATACATTATGGTGACTATCTTTGAAATATACAATCTTCCATACCATCTGCATTGGACTAGGGGAAGAACTTGGGTTTGGAAGAAATTGGGCAAGGTTGGGTAGCTAGTATTTGAGTGCTAGAGAGTTAGCATGGCAGTGGAGAACCAAGATGCCAAGAAATTCCTTCATACAGTCAACAAATGTTGAACCTCCTTGGGTACTCACCATGAGCCAGAAACTGGGGATACACAGTGAGTAAGAGGCAAGGTCCTGGCTTTCATGTAGGTTACACTCTGGTAGGGAGACAATGACCAGCTACTCAAATACAGAAATGCCATTAGGAACTACAAAGTTAGAAAGGACACTGACAATATTGGAGAGAGTGTCTATTTTAAGATAAAGTACTTAGGGAAGACCTCTTTGAGGTGGGAACATTTGAGCAGAGGCCTGAATGAACGGAGGTAGGGAGTAAAGCATGCAAACATCTGGAGGAAGGGCAATCCAGGCTGAGGGAAGAGCAGGTATAAAGTCCCTGCAGAGGGATAAGCTTGGTGTATTCAAACAGGAAGCCCAATGTAGCTGGAGTGTAAGGATTGAGTTCGAGAAGGGTAGAAAATGTAGTACAAGAAGTTGTTAGTAGTTGTGCTTAATTTGAGGCAAAATACATTTCAAAACCTTGTTTTTGTTGGTATTTGTTTCCCCAAGTGTTAGGATGGAAGGACAAATTCTCAGATTTGTCAGATTCTCTCCATCATTAATATAGGCTTCCTGTTTTCTAAATGTAAATGACCATGTTTCCATTGAGGGCAGAGCTGATGAATACAAATTTCAGAAAAATGTCTCTGACATGAATGTAGAAGCATCTGGCCACCCTCAGGGTACCTTCCCACCACTTACCGCAGCCAATCTGGTCTTTGTCAGGGCATCTTTTTTTTCAGAGAGTAACTATGACAACGGAACGTGATGCTGTGGGTCTGCAGCAGCCCTCTATTTGCACACAACATGTGATGCTATCAGAACACAGAATTATGAATCAGGATAGCGTCAGCCTCTGCCTTTGTAGTGAACAAGTAATCCGCTATTTGATTCAATTAATGTTTTGTTATCGGTTTTGTTTTTACTATGATTCTCTCATAACAAGATGAGTAGGCTGTTCTGTAATCTATAGCACCATTTCCCAAATTAATTTGATCAAGACCTCCGTATTAGTTTTCTATTGTTGCTGTAACAAATTATCACAAACTTAACAGCTTAAACAACACAAAGGTATTATTATATAGTCTGTAGATCAGAAGTTTGATGTGGGTCTCACCAGGATAAGATGAAGTTGTCAGCATGGCCGTGTTCCCTTCTCTAGGTTCAGTGAGAGGATCTATCTACTTCCTAGTCATTCCCATTCTTGGTAGAATTGAATTCCTTGTGGTTACAGGAGTGAGATTTCCATTTCCTTGATGGCTGAGGGGCATTCCCAGCTTCTACAGGCTGCCTGAATTCCTTGGCTCCTGGGCTCTTCTCTTATCTTCAATGTCTGCAGTGATGGGTTGAATCCCTCTCAAACTTTGAACCTTTCCTCCTTCTTCTTCTGTCTTATCTCTCTTGGACCACAGCCAAGGAAATGCTCAACATAAGGACTCATGTGTTAGATTAGACCCACTTGGATAATCAAGGATAATCTCCTCATCTCAAGGTCTGTACTCTTAGTCACATCTGCAACATTCCATTTGCCATGTAAGTCAACACAGTCATAGGTTCCAGGAATTAGGGTGTGGACATCCTTAGGCGTGACAGTATTCTGCCTTCCACAACCTTCATTCCCTAACTTCCATTAACCTAGAGCTTAATGGACTACAGTTTGCAAAACACTTCACTGCTCAAAGGTATCAAAAGGACTGATTTGTAGACAGGAAAGACACTAATTCTTTAGGGGCAATGACAATAGCCAAGGCCCTGGGTGAGCAGGAGACCAGGTGCAGGTTGGATTCCTCCATGTGGTTGGGGATGGAGGTGCAGAGGAAAAAGGTTTCAGTGATGGGTTTATTTTCTCCCCAAGCCAGGGTATGAATCCGGTAGATTTTTGGATTGGCCCCATCTGTCAAGAACTTCTGCCTCTTAATGCCTGAAGGGAGAAGAAAGGACAGTTACTGTACCGGGTACTTTTCCCAATCACCTCATATAATGGGCATGCTAACTTGTGATGGTGAACCCTGCATTTGAACCTTTGTGTGATGGATTCATTTGGTGTCCCACCCAGATCCCTGTTACTGGACTGGTGCGTCCATCCTACAGCAGCAGTATGCTAACAGCTCACAGCATCCCTTTTCTCTAGACAGTACCCTTACAGTTGATGGGAGATGCCCCAGCTGTGAGGTCATGCTTCCACAACACGTACACACACACACACACACACACACACACCTTCCCAACCTGCAGAAGTCTGGCCCTCACGCCTCATGGTGGGAATATATCTGTGATACCACTTATGCCCCAGAGTCTTCTATGGATCAAGTCTGGCTTTTTTTGAGACCATAGCCTTGCTCCACTCTTCCCTTCACTTTTCTGCTTCCCTTCTTCAGTTCCAAGTTTTTCCTGATTAAATCAATAAATCACATGTCCCCAGAACTTTGCCTCAGACTCTGCTTCTAAAGAACTCAACCTAAGATGTGGTAAAACTAATGAGTATATCGGGACCCATGAAATGGAGGCCACCTCACTGGCCCTGCCCACATCACAAATCTGAACCTAAGTCAGCCTGCAGTTACGGGAAGCACTTGTCAAGGAAACTTAACACCATTACAATCCCCCAACTAAACTTCAGCTAGCTTACCTTACCCTAGAAAATAAGACCTGGGGATGCCTGGGTGGCTCAGCTGGTTAAGCACCTGCCTTCAGCTCAGGTCAGGATCCCAGGATCCTGGATCAAGCCCCACCTCAGGTTCCCTGCTTGGCAGGAAGCCTGCTTCTCCCTCTCCGACTCCCCCTGCTTGTGTTCCCTCTCTCGCTGTGTCTCTCTCTGTCAAATAAATAAATAAAATCTTAAAAAAAGAAAGAAAGAAAAGAAGACCTACTTGCTTTATCAGGAAATGCCCAGCTTCCTATCCAATCATGCCCTCTTACGCGCTGCCTCTACTAATGCTCCCTAACACTTGCTCTTGCCCGAAATCCCTTGGAAAGACTGATCCACCGCTGTGAGGCACTGCACCCTCCCAATCCATGGCTCCCTAATTCCAGAGTTCTCGCTTTTTGCAGGTTCCTGGCCTAGAATCAGACAGAACCGAGAAAATGTCTGGAGAAAATGACACACCGGATCCATGTCCCCTTCCAGGTATATGGTTGAACAAATCAAAGGAAGCTTGATGGTTTGTTTGCAAAAAGTCGGGGTGGGAATTCTGTGCAGGATTCTAAAGAGCTAGTCTGTGCAAAAGGGTGCAAAGTTGAGAGTAGAGTTGAAATACAATGGTCCACGCCAGTGCTGGTTCCTTGGGGGCAAGGACTGAGCCCATCATGCTCATGCTTATCCCTCTGCTAGTGCAGGAGCTGACACATGGCAGATTGGCTGCTTGTTGAATAAGTGAATCAAGTCGAGAGAAGCAATAGGACGTGATCACGGTCTCTGTGAGCCAGGAGGTTAAGCAGGAGAAAGTTGGGAAAAGAAGATCTGTTCTCAGTAACACGTGCTCTTTTGAACGCTTCCAAACTCCTCTGTGATCACACTTCCTGGAACCTGCTTATAGTTCCCAGGAATCTGTGGCCACAAGCCGTATCCTGGAAAAGTGGCATTTCCCGTCAGCCCTTCCCCCACACCCAGGCTGGAGTTCCAGCAGCCCGCTCTTGTACCTGGGACATGCCCTGCCTTGAAGACATCTAGCAGAGTTCTTGGTTAGGCTTAAATTATTTTTATTAATATGTTATTTTTTAAATTTTATTTTATTATGTTAGTCACCATATATTACATCATTAGTTTTTGATGTAGTGTTTCATGATTCATTGTTTGCGTATAACACCCAGTGCTCCATGCAGAACGTGCCCTCCTTAATACCCATCATAGGGCTAACCCATCCCCCCGCCCCCTCCCCTCTAAAACCCTCAGTTGGTTTCTCAGAGTCCATAGTCTCTCATGGTTCGTCTCCCCCTCCAATATCCCCCCCTTCATTTTTCCCTTCCTACTAGCTTCTCTCTCTCTTTTTTTTTTTTAACATATAATGTACTATTTGTTTCAGAGGTACAGGTCTGTGACTCATCAGTCTTACGCAATTCACAGCGCCCACCATAGCACATACCCTCCCCAATGTCTATCACCCAGCCACCCCATCCCTCCCACCCCCTCCCACTCCACCAACCCTCAGTTTGTTTCCTGAGATTAAGAATTCCTCAGATCAGTGAGATCATATGATACATGTCTTTCTCTGATTGACTTATTTTGCTTAGCATAATACCCTCTAGTTCCATCCACGTTGTTGCAAATGGCAAGATTTCGTTCCTTTTGATGGCTGCATAATATTCCATTGTATATATATATACCGCATCTTCTTTATCCATTTAAACTTGTACAATAAAACACCCAGTATTAATCCATTTTACTTTAATGCTTAATAAACACTAAAACAAATTTCTGATTCAAACACCAAAAAAACCAGTAAAATGTACAAAACCAGTAAAATTAAAATAATAGGAATGAAATGTGACATGAGATTGTTTTGCTAAAACCCTATCTCTCTTCATCACACAATGTGGTACACTGTCCAAACCCAGGCTCTTTCCAGATCAGCCCATTGACATTACCACCGGCCAGGCACGGACAACCTCTCATGCTCGGCTTTCCTCAATTCAAACTACTTCTAAACCTTCCATCCTTCCGATAAAATGTGCCTGGCTGCTTTCTTTCAGCTTTCTTTCAGCTTTCAGCAAATACAAACGCATTTATACATTAACCCAACCTCTATTCTCTCCTCATTAGGAGAAAATAAATAAAGCAACTTCACTTGGCATTAACGTGATCACAAACACAAATGTGGCTGAAATCACTCAGTGATTGGATTCGACATTTAGATAACTCGAAATATATAAGCTTGTAAGAATATATATGTATTATGTATACATATGTATGCATATATCTATATGAAATAATCAACACTTAATTTGAAGATAAAAAATTAAAACATGCTCTTAGAAAATCTGTGAATCCTTGAGGAAACACGGCTGCAAGCACAGGTGGGTGTGGAATCCCGCCTCTGTCTGTAGACAGCTTCATCTCTCCCCCTTGTGCATTTTCTCATATCCAGAAAGAAATCAAGCTAATTGTCTTTACCTCCCCCACTCGCATATCTAAACATTAGACGTATTTATTCATCTCTTCTAGAACAGTCACCAACATTTATTGAGTATCTACCATAACTGCTTCTCAATTTCTTAAGAACTCTATAAATAATATCATTGTTATTGTGATTCCATTTTTAAGACGAGAAATCTGGAACTCAGTGAGCTTAGTTTAAGAAACTTGCATAAGGGGCACCCGGGCAGCTCAGTCGGTTAAGCGTCTGCCTTCGGCTCAGGTCATGATCTTGGGGTCCTAGGATTGAGTCCTGCTTTGGGCTCTTTCCTCCACAGGGAGCCTACTTCTCCCTCTCCCTCGGCCCCTTCCCCTCGCTCATGCTCTCTCTTGCACGCGCTCTCAAATAAATAAATAAATAATTTAAAAAAGACATATAAAAAAAAGAAACTTGCCTAAAACACAATTATTTGCATCGGAGGCAGGGCTTTGATTCAGGGCTATCTGACCTCAGACCCCACATTCTTGTTCCTATGGTATCCCCAGAGTATCAAAAAGTTTCTAGCACATAGTAGGTACTCAACAAATATGTTTTGAATGAATAAAAGAACAGTGACCTGTTTGCGTTGTGCCAGTCTGCCTCTACTCATAGCCTGTAGCAGTTGGTCTCCCCACTGACCCTATATATTGTTCCCCTATAGGCAGCAAGGCCCTTTAGAGTAGAAGCTAGGGGTCCTCACCTTGGAACCCCCCCCATCATACCTGGCATAGAGTAGATGCCCAAATAGGTAGTCATCTCAATTGTTTTCAACTCTTAGGTAGTCATGGCCCAGCCTGGGATCTTTCTTCAAGGATTATCTAGAATTAGAAAAAGAGACTTGGAGGAAGAGAAAGTTTCTGACAACATGTGTCACTGGCTAGCCTTGGGAAAGGAAGGGGAGGCATTGGCAACCTCATTCTGAGGCTGGACTCCAAGCCCCACTAAGTAATGTAGGTAAAAGCATGTGATTCAGAAAGAAGCAAAATCATGGAGCAGCATGCCAAGTTCAGAATCACTGAAGCAAGTGGTGTAAATGATGAAATTTCAAAGACAAGACCTTTTTAGAAAAAGTCCGGGTATGCAGAAGTGACAGCACCGAAAGCTGGGTTTGGGTGGAAATGACAAGTCCTCCCCCACCCCCCTTGTAGGAGCGCCTTGGTGAGTGGCTTTTAAATGCCCTTTTAAGTTGCTGAAAAGAGCTGCCTGCTGGATCAGTGAAGGCTGCAAGTTCCTCGTGATCATTTGTAACTTAATTGAGGTTCGCACATTCTTTCTGGGCAGGCTGCTCCGGGGGTCAGATAGAATGCCCCAGGGGCACTCTGCAGTTCCGTTGGGTTCACATTCCCCCCCTTTTATTGCCCCTCATTGAACAGGAGACTTTGTTTCCTCCCAGACTCTCTGCTGCTTCCTCTCCGTGCTGTTTTCCAGCCAGTGAGAAGCCCAGGCCATTGCTGGTTTGTGGTGGGCACCGGGCAGCCGACAGCATGACTTGCGCGGTGTTCTCTCCTCACCATCTTGCCTGAGAGAAGGAGTGCTTCTGAAGGAGTCCCCAGATGTCTGCTACATTGCAAGGTGTTTTCAGAGACAGGCCCCTTCCAAAGCTGGGGCATCCTTCCATGCATCGCGGAGGTGGGGTGGAGGGAGGCAAGGAGCTGATATTTATACATGCCCCAGCCATGCCAGATACTGGACTAGGTGCCCAGTGGAATGGCTGGAGTTCTCACAGCCCCCTGGTGGGCTCAGTCCTGTCCTGGCTTTGCAAATCAGGGACCCCAGATTTGCCTGGGACACAACTAGGATGGTGAAGAGCAAGGGCTCAAGTCTAGGTCCCTGGCCCCAGTATCCAGAGGGACATTAGCCTCTCCGTCCACACCCCCACGCTGCAGAAGGGAAGTTGTTCTCCCCCTTCCCTTCCCCCCAACTCCTGATTCATGAAGAAACTAACAAATTCATGATATATAAAGAGTTTTTTTCCTTAGCTCTGCTCAGATAGGCTTCAGTTCAAAACACAGAGTGCAGGGGCTCCTGGGTGGCTCAGTCGTTAAGCATCTGCCTTCAGCTCAGGTCATGATCTCAGGGTCCTGGGATCGAGCCCTGCATCGGGCACCCTGCTCCGCAGGAGGCCTGCTTCTCCCTCTCCCACTCCCCCCGCTTGTGTTCCCTCTCTCGCTGTGTCTCTCTCTGTCAAATAAATAAATAAAATCTTTAAAACAAACAAAAAGTGTGCATTCATGCCAGATTCTCCAGGACACTTCCAATTTCGTACAATGTTATAATTTGTAATAAATCCATTTTTTACATTTATGATCAGTCTGATTGCATTTTATACCATTTTAAGGCATTCCAAGTACAAAAATTCAGAAAGCAGAAAAAAGTTTTCTTGTATGCCATGCCCTGGGATTTTTGAATCAGAAAATGCTTCTCTCTGTGATGCACACACCAAATCTATCACGTGATGGTCCTGGTTCTTCTATCGGCATTTTTTTTAGGGAGGCCGTTCTCTGTTCCAGGTCCTGGAAATGCTGTTGTGCGCCCTTCATTGCAGCGCGGCCCCAGGATATCCTAGCCCCTTCTCCAAACAGATCCCTGACCTCGCAATCTCAACCTCCCCTCCCATATGGACAGTCAAGATGCTTTTCTCAACCTTGCAGTAGATGGAACAGCCCTGAGACTCCCTTCTCCAGCCCCCATTCCAGGGGCATGTGGGGCAAAAACCCTGAGTGAACAGTGAGGCGAGCTGCTTTGTCTTGGCGCCAAAAAGAAAGTCCCGCCCCTCCGAGGTGCCCCTCCCCTCCCCGGGCTGACTCCCCTCCTTCCCTCTGGATGGGGCTATCCACGTGTTGCCTCCAGCCCCGCTGGAGCCCACTCTTTCCAAACCATTGAGTCATTTCCTCTCAGGGACTTTCTCATTAAAACCTTCCTGTTTGCTTTTGCTCTGGAGCTCCCCTCTGAGTTGCTGTTTCCTTCCCCTGTCCCACTGAGCTGTAATTAATGGCCCTGCACCTTTCAGCTTGCCCTGCCGTTGCAATTTTCCTTCCCTCTCTTCTCTCTTGGCTGGAGTCTCTCCACTTGGCACACATTTGTGCAAAGCCCCAGAGCTCCTAAAGCTGTGAGGGAAACGGGGGATGCCGCTCTTGTCCTACAAAGTGTTGCCTGAAGGATAAATTGGAAAGATGAGTGTCTACAAACAGGCACCGGGGAGAAAACCCTCTGACCATCAGCTTGTCCCAGATCTAACTGACACAGCAAGCAGAGCGGTGGGGAATAACAACATTTGATTAATGCACTCTGAGCTGCCCGACCTGAGCAGCTGCCGGATCCCCTGGAAGACGGCTGTGGTCTCTGTGAAGCCCCAGTTTGGAGTGTTGCATGCACATCTGAGACCTGCTGACCCGGGGACAGTTTGCTGTTGTGGTCAGCAGCACCAGGGCAGGACTGGGTGGGGCAGAAGGGGTCAGAAGACACGGACTTTCTGATCGAGTGATGGGGCAATGGAAAGAGAGTACAGAGAGGGAAAGGAAATGATCAGACTGAAGATTGCACCTTTGTTCTTCCTTCAGGCTTATGTTTTTCAGGGAGGCCGTTCTCTGACCCAGGCACACAAGAACTGTGGTATATTATTGCAGGCACAGCCCCAGAATATTCCAGCCCCTTCTCCAAATAGATTCTGGATCAAATGAAATGTCGTGGGCTGTACAGAAAACAGTGCCCTTTTCACCCTGTGGGTATTTGATAAATGTTCACTGAAACAAGTCAAACTGTCAAAAAGTATACGTGACAGAGGGGATGGACAGTAAACTCGTCTGCGGTCCCCAGATCTCGCACTGTCTATTCACTTCATCACACCACCTGTCATTAAGGAAGAACCCTTGGGAGATATTCCCAGGGTGATGGGCCTTCGGCCACCCCTCAAATCCCATCCTGTTGGCAGCCTCCTGCCCCAATAATGTGTGAGGCCCACATGATCTGGTGCCTGCTAATGGGGCTTTGCAGAACTCCAAAGCCAGCACACCGCCC
The DNA here is from genome assembly GCF_009762305.2 of Zalophus californianus. NCBI lineage: Eukaryota > Metazoa > Chordata > Mammalia > Carnivora > Otariidae > Zalophus > Zalophus californianus. The sequence goes on from NC_045604.1 coordinate 44,901,075, forward strand.
CTTGGAAAATCTGCTTTCCAACTATATTTATAACTTAATCATCACCAGTTTGGTGACTTGAACAGAAGCTGAGAGTTGCCTGGTTTGGGTCCTGGCTCCTGAATGTTCACTCTGATTCAAGGGAAGCCCGCCTCAGTCCCACACAGGCTCATCGGCCTCCACTGCTCTCTGCCTGGTTCCCTCCTCTGTCACCTGGGCATCATTGCCATAAATGATCCTTCTCCTCTTGGGTTTTCAATTTCTTCATTCCCACTGGCCTCCAACTCTTCCCTCTGCCTGCCTCATAGAGCCTTCCCTTTTCATCCGCCAGGGGACGCCACTCTCTCCGGATAAAGGAGTGGGGGGGCGGGGGGGGGGGTTGGTTCCTTTACCCGGAACTATGGGCACTGTTGCTTCCCTCTGGTTACTGTCTTGTGTCTCTCCCCACATTACCAACTCCTTACAAGAACCATCTCTCGGGGCGCCTGGGTAGCTCAGTCGTGAAGCGTCTGCCTTCGGCTCAGGTCATGATTCCGGGGTTCTGGGATCGAGCCCCGCATCGGGCTCCCTGCTCGGCGGGAGGCCTGCTTCTCCCTCTCCCACTCCCCCTGCTTGTGTTCCCTCTCTCGCTGTCTCTCTCTCTGTCAAATAAATAAAATCTTTAAAAAAAAAAAACAAACCATCTCTCATTCCTTATTCCTCCACATGCCTTGACTGAAGTCGGTGGCCTCTTACACCTCCTCCTGCTTGCCCATCCTTAGCATTTGATACAGCTGCCTATCCCTTCCTTCTGGAAACACTCTCCTTCCCTGGCCTCCCTGCTTCTTCTGTTCCCTCATGGCTCCTCCTCAGTCTCTGAGCAGCTCTCCTTCCCCAGTCTTCTCTCTGAAATTTTGACGTTTCTGAAATGCTACGATCTTAGCCCACTTACTCTTCATAGCCCCTTCCCTGGGGAATCTCATTTACTCCCACGGCTTCGGCTAAAACTTATATACTGATGACTTTCTTCCCTTCTTATTAAATTAAAAATCTCTTATAATTACAAAGCATCACATGTGCAGGTAAACAAAAATAAAATAAAAACACTAGTTCCACCAACTAGAGATTACCAGTGTTAATCTTACTGTATATCCTTCCAGAATTTTTAATGTATTTTTACATCTTTTCCAAAATGAGAAAAATACAATTTTTTTAGTTGTCACAAACTATTTTGTAACTGCTTTCTTTTTTAGGTGAATAATCTGAAACTTTCCATGTCAGTACATCTTATCTAATACCTGGTCTACCTAAATCATCCCCCAAATGTCCTTTCTAGCTGGTTTGTCCAATTAGGGACCAATTCAGGCATGGATATATATCATTATCATTGCATGGGTATTTCTTAAGCTCTTTTGCCAAGCATAGACATGATATCATGCTTGTTAAATGGATTTGGGCAATTATCTATAAAACATCCCAACTTCTGGATTTGGCTAGTTGCTTCTCTGTGGTATTATTTAGCTTATTTCTCTAGCCCACTTTTTTCTTATAAACTGGAAGTGAAACACAAAGGCATAATGAATTCAGGCTAAGCCTTGTTAGCTAGCTTGTATCATAGGAGATGTGAACTTCGTACTGCATTTTGTCATAAGTATGTTCCGATTGACCTAGCATTGACCACTTAAAGCAAAGGGCAGTCTTATCCTTCCCTTGAGGCATGAAGTTTTCATCCTTGTGGCTAGGAGGTAAACAGTGTGGTGTTATTTTGGCAATACTATACAAGTGTCCAGTGCCCCAATAACCATATGCCTAAAGCCCTTACCACCAGTTTATTCCTGAGTCAATAATTCCATTAAGAGTTTAAAGTAATTATCAGTTAGGGTTCTTCATAGGATATGGGTGACACATTTTAATTAATTAAAGGTTAATTAAGAACATTTGTTATGAGGAACTATTTCCTGAGGTGTGGGCAGGACTATCAGTGTTTACAGCCATAAAACAGTGATAATCATCATTCTACTGGTTACGGAGAACCAGGTTCCATGAGGTAAAGTGGATAAGAATGGGTTCTGGACTCAGAAAGACCAGAGTTCAAAATGTAGGTTACGCTTCTTACAGATTGTGTGAAATTGGACAAAGTCAGCCGGCCTCTGAGCATCAGTTTCTTCACCTATAAAACAAGGAAAGTAATAGAACTTACCTCATAGGTGGTTTTAAATGTTAAATGCTGTGAAGCACTTAGCACAGTGCTGGCCATGAATACTCAGTAGTGTTTTGTTATTACTATCAGCTGTCCTTGCTGCCTGAAGTAGGCAGGATCCCCCCCGTGTGACCCCCCCTGTATAATCCCCTCGAGTACAGTGGGACCTCTGAATATGATAAGGTATCACCCCCCATGATTATGTTATGTTATAGGGGCAGAAGGGAGCTTATCAGAGTGGACCTGACCTGGTCAGGTCAGCCCTTTAAAAGCAGAGAGCTTTCTCTGCTGGTCCCAGGGAAGAAGTCAGAAAAGTGCGTTCCAGCTGGCCTTGAAAAATATCAACATCCATGTTGTGAATGGCCTATGGGGACCATGTGGCAAGGAAAGCCAGTGGCCTCCGAAAGCTGAGCATGACTCCCAGCCCACGGCTAGCAAGAAAATGGGGAACTCATTCCTGCAGCCACAAGGAACAGAATTCTTCCAACACTCTGGACAAGCTCAGATGAGGGCCTCAAGTCTCAGGTAAGAACTGCAGCCCAATCCCACCTACAGCCTTGTGAGACCGTGAGCCGGGATCCAGAGAAGCTGTGCTCAGACTCCTGATCCACAAAACTGTAAGATAATAAACTCGTTTTGCTTTAATCTACTTAGGGTTTGTGGCGATTCGTTCACAGCACTAGAAGACTAAAATCCTAGCTAGAGTTGATCATTACTGCTTCTGCTGTTTCTGCTGTGCTCATTTCTGTTGCTAATGGCTGTCCTCTAAAGCAATACTCCATTGCATAAATCATGACAATGCAAGAATGACAAGAGGTGCCGTTCTTCAATACAAACCCCGTAGAATGTAAATATTCTCTCCAGCTTCTACTGCTAATGGACTGGTGGTGGTCATGGAGAGGAGAGGTTTATAGCCCTTTGTGGCTTTAGAAAGGAACAAAAATGTCATTGGGACTGAGCTTTTCCTGGAAGACTCAACTCATTATGAAAAAGATCTTTTCTTCATGGGTTTCCTGTTTGACACTGCCAGTCTCTCAACTACGAAGGGCTTATCTGGATCTGAGGCCAAACTTCGCCAAATGACCTGGTGAAAAGTTTAGGTCCTCACTGAGTTTACAGTATGTTGGGAAAAGCAGACGTTAAACAAGTTACACAAACTTACCATTATCAACTGTATTGTGTGCCTTAAAGAAAAAGCACTGAATCAGGGCGGCTTTCCTGAGGAAATGCTGCGTTCTTAGCCTCTATTCTTCATAGCCCCTTCCCTGGGGAATCTCATTTAGGGGTTAACTAGGCCAAGGGATGATGTAGAACATTCCCAGGGAGCCAGAACAGTTTACGGAAAGGTCCTGAGGCAGGAAGGGTCAGGGCAATGTTAAGAAACCTTAGGACTGGTAAGCCAGCAAGGAGAATGAGAAGAACATGTATGAGTTGAAGCTGGAAAGGTAGGGAGGAGCTAGATCTTGCAGGTCCTGTTCGGCAATACTAAGGATTTCAGTCTCAATCAGGTTTTCTCTTTAAAAAGACCACCCTGGCTGTGATGGATTGTATGGAGTGGGAACGCTACTAGTTCCATTTTTTTTTTTATTGCAGAAAATGAAGCACTGAGAAGTTCTAGGACTTGACCAAGGACACAAGCTAATAAAGTATTAGCTTAATTAAACTATTAAGTCCAAAGCCTCGAGTGCACCTTAGTCACTGCTCTTCACCAGGTACCATGTAGCCTTGGACAAAAGCAGGTCTTTTGAGCTTCAGTTTTCTCACCTGTAAAAATATGGGAAGCAATTGCAGCAATCCAGACAGAACTCAGGGTGGCTATGACTAGGGTCATGGTGGTGGAGAAGAAGAAAAGTTAAATAACACAAATCCAATTCAGGGATTTTTACTTTTGCCAGTTTTTAAAAATTTTAAACCATTGTTTGGTCACCTCTACCATTCCAGGGAGAATTCACATTCATTCATTTGCTTCTTTGATAAATACGTGTGTTGTTTTATTTTTATGTGCCAGGCACTATTCTAGGCGTGGGAATATAGTAGCAAATAAAAACAGGCCCAAGTCCCTGCTTCCAAGGTGCTTGTGAGGGAGTTAGACAATAAGCAAGAAAGATAAGGAATATGTATAATATATTTAGTGACAAATGCTAAGGAGGAAGTTAATGTTGAAAAGGAAGAATAGGATGTGTTAGAAGAAGATTGAGTTATATATGTTATGCAAGACCTCACTAAGGAGGCAACATTCAAGAAAAGATCTGAAAGAGGTTTGGGATCAAGACTTGTGGCTCTTGGGAGTGAGGTGGGTCAGAGAAGAGGATTCTAGCCAGAGGGAACAGCATGTACACAGCCTCTGAGGTACGAATGTGACTGGCGTTTTCTGGAGGGCTATTATGGCTGGAGAAGAATGGGGAAGGGGAATATATCAGTCATCTATCCCACAAGAATGGTGAGTAACAGGCAACCTCAGTGGTACACAATAGCATTTAGTTTTACTCATGAGTCTAAAGATCATCTGAGTGGTTCTGTTGAGATGAGCTAAGCTTGTGAGGGCTCACTCATACCTGTGCAGTCAGCTGAAGTCGGCACAATTTTGCTGACTTTGCCTGCACTCTTTCACATGTCTCAGGCTTGAATAAGACAGCTGGGTTGACTTAGCTCTGCTCCATATGCTTCTGTGCCTCACATCCTCTAGTAGGATGATGTTCTGTTCTCATGTCATAGCGGGAGTATGGAGGGAGAGGAGAGAAAGGAAAAAGAGAAAGAAAGAAAGAGAGAGGAGAAGAGAAGGAGAGTGAAAGAGAGAGAGAGGAGATGGGGAGGAGGGAGAGTACACACAAGTCCTCTTAAGGTCTGGGTTTAGAACGGAAACAATGGCACTTATACCACATTTTTATTGACCAAAGCAATTCATGAGACCAGCTTAGTTTCCAGGGATGGAGAAGAAACTCCACTTCTTTATGGGGAGACTCTCAAAGTCACACTGCAAAGGTTGTGAATATAGTGAAAGGTGGAAAATTAGGACCAGTTTTTTGTCATGAATCTACCACATTGAGCTAGTGGGAGATAAAGTCAGAAAGGTAATGGGAATCTAGATAGTGTAGGGCTTTGCAGGCCAGTGTAAGTCCTTTGGCTTTTACTATGAGATGAGAAGTCACTGGAAGGTTTCCAGGAGAAGAGTAACACCACCTAACTTCTATTTTAATGGAATCACTCTGGCCGTCAGGTTAAGAATAGACCGAAGTGGGGAAGCAGACAGTGAGGAGACTACAGCAGCCACGCAGGCAAAAAACAGTGGTGGCATGGCCTGGAAAATAGTAATAGTAGTGTTGAGAAATAGTCAGATAATGGGCATATTCTGAAGGTGGAATGACCAGGATTTGCTGACCATGCTAATGTGGGATATTAGGGTAAAAAGATGAGAGATGGTTGACTCCAGAGCTTTGGCCAGAGTAACTAGAAAAACTATGTTGCAACGTACTGATATGATTAAAGCTATGAGAAGAGTAGGTTTCAGGGAAAATATTCTTGGTAAATCCCTAACTGCCTGGCAGGATTTTCTTTTTCAGTATCTTTAGATGCAATGAATTTAGACCAATGAAGATACGACTTCAGTGAGAACAGTAGGGGCTCTCCTGCAGTCCTTTCTACCATCTGAGACTTGGATTCTCACAGATTCGGCGCTGTATCCACGTGGAACATACCATAGAGCCTGATCAACCGTTTCCAGCCAGCATCCCTGCCCTTCGCTGCAGCATCTGTTCTGATTGGTCGTAACACCCATTCTTGTTTCACAATCCATTCTGATTGGTCGGAGTCAAACTTCATTATCTTTCTCCAAGGCAAAGCCAAGAGAAGCACAGTATGAGTGGAAGTGCCCCACTTCTGAAAAGGCAGACTATATCTTGTCCAACTGTGTACTTCTAGATGAAAGAGGGTGGATAGATCCACATAGATTCACTCCATTCATAGCAAAAGCATCTCAAGTTGCACACTCTGTCGAGGGTTGATGTATGACTTTTTTTTTTTTTTTTTGCTGTGAAAAAAGGCACTTTGAAAGATAAAAATGATTCTATGTGATAGCATAATTTATGAATTAGTATAATTCATTAGTATGATTCATCAAATACTGTGCTGACTTCTATTTAAAAAAACAAACCTTATTGGATAGGTAAAGGAAAAGTAACTATTGGAAGGAAGGACCTTTGTATTCCTTTTGTCTCCCTAAATTCCCATCTTGGCTTATGGAGGAGGGAATTACCATTAACATTTTGGTAGTTTCTTCATATGAGGAGAAATGCAGAGGAGGGAGTTTTACCTGTCTCTCTCCTCCTCATTGCTCACTCCTTCTGACAAAAATGGCAAATGTGATTGGCAAAAGTCTGACATTTACTAAGACATGCTTTACTAATGGGGGAGGGACTTTCCTGAGCAAAAACCAGTCCAGAATGTTCCCTTCACCGGAAGTGTGCTCCCAGCTAGTGGGCTCCTACTCTACCCTCTGGTAGTTAAGGGTGTGAGACAGCCCTGGTCCTTACAGCTGCCTGGTGAGTGAACTTGTCTTGGCTCTTCCCAGCCAACTCTCAGATACACACTGGGTGAGCAGATCCCAAAGTCTGGTTGCAGTGGGAGTCGGAGGCTTCACTTGACTTCAGCCATGTTCTTTTGCCTTCAGAATCACTGGGCCAGTACCCCATTTAGCTCCCTTTGGGTGAGTTCCCCAGTGGTGACAAGAGAGGTGAGTCACAGAACCTAACATCAACATCAAGCTCAATTGAGAATTTGCTGTCATGTTAATCCTCGGCATAGTCTTCCTTCCTCTATTTTTTCTGCCTTTAGAGTAGTCTTTTTTTTATCCCTCTATCCCTTTTACTGAGCCATATTTGAAGGAATGTGAAACTACATTTTTATCAGTGATAACTTTCTTGGTTTCAAGTAACAGAAGCACACTTAAGCTCTCTTAAAGACAAAGCTAGAATTTATTTTAAGAAACAAATTTGGTCTCAGGAAGATAGTAGTTAGGAGGTAGATAATAGACTTCAGAAAAAACTAGCGCCAGATTTTCAAATGCAGTCAGGACTTTCCCTCCCATCTCTAGAGAAGGCAACCACACACTCGAGTTTGTGTAGAACTATCCTGGTTTATATCTGTCAGATGTAAACATCAGGCAGAAACAATACCGTGACTTAAATAAGGGAAGTTTAATATGAGTATTTTTAAATTTTTGATAAAAGAACACTTATTAAAAAAAAGAGAACTCTATATGGCACCCTAGGGCTGAGGGAGAGTACCCAAGGAGGTACAGATATAAAAAGGACCCCCCCCCTTTCCCAAGGCTGGGATTGCAACCACTGGATGGCAGAGAGATTTGCCCAGACCAGAGCTGGTCTGCAATCTGTGGGCAAGCAGGAAGCAATTTTCTGGGGCATAGAACTTCAACTGCAGCCAGTGGTCTGGCACATGGGCATGCAGAGAGATAGGGTGCCACTGCAGACAGGAGACCTGCAATATATGGTGTCCATGTCAAGAAGACAACAGGAAGATGATCACTGGCCAGACTGAGGTTGTAAAGTCACCAAGGGACCATGAGTTCTGGGCCTGTGGCTGGACCAGAGTACCACCAGCTGATAGTGTGGCTGCCAGAACCAGCAGGAGGTCCCTTCCTCCTGTATTATCCCTCTAGTACCTTCTACTGAGAAAGCTCAACAGGTGCTCTTTGTAGAGGAGAAATGCTTAAAGGAATTCCATCCATTATTGCGGATCCTGTATGGGCTCTGAGAGACAATAAATTGCTGATGCAGGTTTCAACGGTACCCTGGTAAGAATGATTAATTCCCAGAATAGTCAGATTCATAGAGAAAGAATACAGAAGAGTATTTATGAAAGGCTGGGAGTATGGGGGAAATGGAGAAGTATTGTTTAATGGGTACAGTGTTTCAGTTTGGGACAATGAAAAAGTTCTGGAGATGGATGGTGGTGATGATTGTACAACAATACAACAATGTAATGTACTTAATGCCCACTGAATTGTACATTCAAAAAGGATTACAATGGTGGCGCCTGGATGTCTCAGTCGGTTGAGCGTCTAACTCTTGATTCTGGCTCTGGTCATGATCTCAGAATTGGGACATCGAGCCCTGTGTTGGGCTCCACACTGAGTTTGGAGCCTGCTTGGGATTCTCTCTCTCCCTTGCTCTCTGCCCCTCCCCCTCTCAGATGCCCATGCACAAGCACACACTCTCTCTAAAAAAAAAGAAAAAAGAATTCCAATGGTAAACTCTACATTACACATATTCTACCACAATACAAAAAAGGTTAATGCATGGTCCACTATATTCATCTCTCACCTCTGCTCCTCTCTGTACATTGACTTTTCTTCTCTTCCTCTGTTCCCAACCACACACTAGAAAATATGGCCGCCAATAGCTCCCGACCTTAAACAGCTCTCCTTTTCTCAAAAAACTGCCAAATTGAGTCTGGCTCTCACAACTCCCTCTTTCAAATTCTCATGGAAATTCTGCAGCTGCTTTGATCCAGTACTCATTTTGGCCACTGGGCCAGTATCATCTGATATAGACCAGTTTTCAAAAGAGTTTGTGTGTAGTTTTAGGAGTAGGTTGGAAGAGGGTTTGTACTGACCAAACAAGAGGAATCTACTCTGACCATTTAATGGCTTCCCTTCTCTCACTTCCAGTGTTTTAATTAAATGGGATGCCAGGCAAATAAATAAATATGTATTTTAAAATTCACATTAAGAGTAAAATCAATAAGTAAAATGATCCAGATCAGTCAAATATTTTTCCTCCTTTCCACCTGTGTTGGTAGTCTGAACTAATAATAGAGGCATATGGCAGAATCATCACAATTAGTCATCAGGCTAATTAACCATATATAGTTTTCCTAAGTAGCCACAAAATGGCAGAAAATCTTTATATATACAGTGAGATTTAAAAATTAATTGCAGTTGTTACAGTGATGGTGATTTTTTAATCTTTGCAGGCACAACTTCTTGAAATGATATATATTCCCATCAGGTGCTTCAGAGAAGCACTGGCCTTTTTCTTGACAGGCAATGTGCATTTTGGCACCAGATTATCAGATGGAAAAACTACAGGCATTTTCCAAGCCCTAAACACAGAGTGTGCCATCTATTAGTTTGGATTTCTTCCTTAACTATCCTCACACTAATATGTGGTGGTTTTTTCAAGAAGAAATCAATCCAAATCTATCTTTGGCCTCCAAATCCGGGAAGCCTGGGTTTTATCACTGGCTGGTCACAGATGCACTGGAAATGGGTAAGTCACTTCCATCTTTGTCTGAATGCCTCCATCTGGCAAATGTAGATTCTGACACTCACCATCAGATAATGTTTGCAAAATGTTTGATGGTCCTTGCTGGTAGACAGTATGTAATTGCAAACAGTTGGATCATTTTTTCTGTCCTAAAAATTCTTCTCTTTTCTAGAAACTATTTTTAAATTAAAAATATCACTTTTAAAATATGGTCACATGGCAATAAAAATTCAATTGGTACTAGAGAGTAATTATTTTTTTTAAAAAAGGTTTTTCTCAGTGGCTTTCCCCAGAAGTAACAGCTTAAAAGTTTTCTATGTTTAATCCTTCTGAAGCAAACCTCACAACAATAATTTATTATCCCTTTAGTTTTGATGTGTCAAAGTACAGCTGATGGACCCCCTTATGAAAGATGAGGATCTTGGCTCATTTATACTTTCCTTCAACAACCACTGCCAGATATATTTTATTTTTTATTGTTCCTTTAGATACATCCAATATATTCAACCCTCCATTTCTCGATCCATCGATTTTAGGCAGGATCTCATGACTTCCCTCTAAGATAATGAGAGATTGAATAGCCCCCTCCCCCCCCTTCCCTCCTTCTCTCATGGCCATCCCCGGTGTCACAGCTTCAGTTCATCATATAGTTAATTTACATTGTCAAAATTCATAGAATTTATTTTTTCTGATAGAATTAATTTTTCTGTGTTTTGGCTGTTTGTTAAGTCTAAAAATAGCCAGAATTTATAATATTTAATTAAGTGAATACTATTGATCATACAATTTTATTCTATTCAAATAAAAAAATATGTATATTGATTGATATGCTGCACCAGCACTGTGTTAAGTGCTAGGGAATATATCAATGAAGAGAACAGAGAAAAAAAATCCCTGCCTTCACGAGCTTACATTTTAATGTGTATGTGGACTCAGAGTAAAAGTGATGAAACTATTTCATTTTACCTGTGCTGATAGAAAAAGAAATGCACATATGTAAGCTGGGAGGAGGAAGGAGGAAGTAGAGGAAGCAGGGTACTGAATTTTTATAATGTATTCTTATCATATGCCTTCACTTTCTCACTAAAATAATAATCTACACTCTGCAGCACTTTAGAGAAAATTTATTTCTTCTTGAAGCTATTCTTTCCAGGGCCTCCTCATTTGCTCACCTTATCTGGGTTGCTAACTTTTGAATCCTGCTTTTCAATATCATTTTCGGCGGGGGGTTGGGTTTTGTTTTTTATTGCATGAATTTTTGTGTTTTTTTTTTTTTTTCCAGTTTTGCCTTGTATTAAGCAGCTGGTCAATTGTTATTTGAACTGCTCCCTTTATCCTGCTGGAATAAATTCTCAAATCATTATTTCAAGAAGCATCATATTCAGATAAGGACTTTATTTTTACCATCTTACTCTCCATTCATTGACAGTTTTAGTGGTTATAGAATTGTTCAAAAACAATTTCTATCAGAACTTTGAAGATGTTTCTCTCTTATCCCAATGGAAAAGCTTGAAGCCACCATGTTTTACTCCAGCAAGTCTAACTTGCCCTGCTCACTCACCACCACATAATCATGAAGTATTATTATCTTTAGCCTTGGCTTAAGACATTTTACAAAGATATATTTAAGTGTGAACTTTTTTATATTAATTGTGCTGGGTACCTTATAGGTGCCTCCATTCATAAGATTCTTATTTGTCTTCAGCTATGGAAAAATTTCCTCCATTATTTTTTTTTGATAAATTATTGACCTTTTAAAAATCGTACTGAGTAGATTTATGCTCTTTTATATTACTTCTCCATATTTTTTCATTCTCATAATTCACTTCTCTGCTTTCTTGCTCTGTGTTCTGGGATACTTATTTAACCAGATGGACTCACTGGTGAATTCTACCAAACATTTAAGGAAGAAATTATGCCAATTTTCTACAATCTCTTTCGGAGAATAGAAGCAAAGGGAATACTTATTACCTCATTCTATTAGGCCACTGTAACCCTAATTCCAAAATCAAAGCGATTACAAGAAAAAGAAAACTACAGTATTTCTCATGAACATAGATGGAAAAATCCTCAACAAAATTTAGAGAGTTTAACAATGTATAAAAAAGAATTATATACCATGAACAAGTAGGATTTATCCAAGTATGTAAGGCTGGTTCACCATTTAAAAATGAATTAATGTAATCCATCATATCAAGAAGCTAAAGAAGGAAAATTGCATGATCATGTCAATAGATGCAGAAAAGCATTTGACAAAATCCAGTACCCACTTGTGATAAAAATGCTTGGGAAACTAGAAATAGAGAGGAACTTCCTCAGCTTGATAAAGAGTATCTACAAAAAAACCCTACAGTTAACATCCTATTTAATGGTGATAAATGAAGCTTTCCCACAAAAATCAGAATCAGGTAAGGAAGATAGATGGGTGATTGGTGCTAAGGAAGATAGGTGGGTGATGGGTATTAAGGAGGGCACTTGTTAAGATGAGCACTGGGTATCATATGTATCCGATGAACCATTGAACTCTACTACTGAAACCAATATTGAACTCTATGTCACCTACCTAGAATTTGAATTTAAAAAAAAGAACAAGGTAAGGAAGTTTCCTCTCACTACTGCTTTTAAACATTGTACTGGAATTCCTAATTAATGTAATAAGACAAGAAAAAAATAAAAGGTATAAACATTGGGAAGGACGAAATAAAACTGTCTTTGTCTGCAGATGACATGATTATCTATGTAGAAAATCAGAAAGAACCAATAAGAAAAAAAAAACTCCTAGAGCTAATAAATGCTTATAGCAGGCTTTAGGATACAAAGTTAATATTAAAAAGTCAATGACTTTTCTATATACCAGAAATTACAAGTGGAATTTGAAATTAAAAACATAACCATTTTTATTGGCACTCCCAAAAATGAATACTTAGGTATAAATCTAAGAAAACTGGACAAGATCTTTATGAGGAAACTACAAAACTCTGATGAATGAAATCAAAGAACTAAATAAACTAATTTAGTTTATAAACTAATGTAGAAATATTCAGTATTATCAAGATGTCAGTTCTTCCCAACCTGACATATAAATTCAATACAATCCAAATCAAAATCCCAGCAAGTTGTCTTGTGGATATGGATAAACTGATTCTAAAATTTATAGAGAGAGGGGCTACTGGGTGGCTCAATCAGTTAAGCGGCTGCATTTGGCTCAGGTCATGATCTCACAGTCCTGAGATTGAGCCCACATTGGGCTCTCTGCTCAGTCCGCAGTGAATCTGCTTCTCCCTCTCCCTCTGTGATCTCTCTAGCTTTCTCTCTCTCAAATAAATAAAATCACAAAAAAAAATAAAATTATAGAGAGAGGTAAAAAACTCAGAATAGCCAACATGATATTGAAGGAAAAGAAGAAAGTCAGAGGACTGACACTACCCAACTTCAGGATTCACTATGAAGCTACAATAACCAAGACAGTGCGGTATTGGTGAAAGCACAAATAGATCAATGCAACAGAATAGAAAGTCCATCAATATATCCAAATAGATACAGTTAACTGATGTTTGGCAAAGGAGTAAAAGCAATATAGTAAAAGATAGTCTTTCCAACAAATGGTGCTGGACCAACTGGATATCCACAGGCAAAAAAATAAATCTAGACACAGACCTTACACTCTTCACAAAAAAATTAATTCAGAATAGACCAGAGACCCAAATGTAGAATACAAAACTATACAACTAGAATACAACTGGAGAAAACCTAGATCATCTTGGGTATGGCAAGGACTTTTTAGATACAACACCAAAGGCATGATCTATGAAACAAATAATTGATAAGCTGGACTTCATTAAAATTAAATACTTGTCCTCTGTGAAAGACGATGTCATGGGAATTAGAAGACAAACCATAGCCTGGGAGAAAATATTTGCAAAGACATGCCTGATAAAGAACGGTTATCTGAAATATGCAAGGAACTCTTTAAACTCAACAATAAGAAAACTAACAACCAGATTAAAAAAATGGCCAAAGACTTTAACAGACACCTCACCAAAGATGATATACAGCTAGCAAATACATACATGAAAAGATGCTCCACATCATATATTATTAGGGAAATGAAAATTAAAACAACAATGAGATACCACTGCATACCTATTAAAATGACCAAAATCCAGAACACGGACGACACCAAATGCAGACAAGAATATAGAGCAACAGAAATTCTCATTCATTGCTGTGAGTGCAAAATGGTACAGTCACTTTGGAAGACAGTTTGGCAGTCTCTTATGAAACTAAACACACTCTTACCATATGATCCAGCAATCATGCTTCTTGGTATTTACCTAAAGGAGTTAAAAATTTTTGTCCACAGAAAACCCTGTGCACAGATGTTTATAGCATCTTTATTCATCATTGCCCAAACTTGGAAGCAACAAAGATGTTCTTCAGTAGATGAATGGGTAAATAAACTGTGGTACATCTAGACAATAGGTATTACCCAGCGCTAAAAGGAAACAACCTATCCAGCCATGAAAAGACATGAAGGAAACAAATGATATTACTAAGTGAAAGAAGCCAATCTGAAAAGGCAATATGCTGTATGGCAACTATTTTACCTTTCTGAAAAAGGTAAAATTATGGAGACAGTGAAAAGATCGGGGGGGGGGGCAGGGAGGGAGGGATGAATAAATGGGGCACTGAAAATACTCTGTATGATACTATTATGATGGATGTATGTCATTATACGTTTGTTTAAACCCAGGGAATGAATAACATTGAGAGTGAATCCTAATGTAAATATGGACTTGGGGTGATTATGCCGTGTCAGTGTAGGTTTATTAGTTGTAACAAATGTACCAATCTGGTGGGGGATATTGGTAATGGGGAAGGCTTTTATTTGTAGGGGCTGGGAGTACATGGGAATTTTCTGTATTGAACTCTTAATCTTTCTCTGAACCTAAAACTGCTCGTAAAAAATTGTCTTTATTTAAAAATTATGCTAATTAAAAAAACCAGCCACAAAAGACCAATATTGTATGATTCCATTTATATGAAATGTTCAGAATAAGCAAATCTGCAGACAGAAAGTAGGTTAGTGGTTGCCTAGGGTTGGCAGAATAGTAGGTTTAGGGGTGTTGGATAAAAGATACACAGTCTCTATTTGGCAATGAAAATATTGTAAAATTGATTGTGGCAATGTTGGCACAACTCTTCAATATACTAAACCCCACTTACTTGTACACTTAAACAAGTAAGATTGAGTCAGGAGGCAGTAGGGAATAGGGTTTAATAAGAACATAGACTTCGGAATTAGGCTGACCTGAGTACAAATCCTGACTTTACTACCTACTGGTTGTGTGACTCCTCACATAGTTCTCTGTGAACCTCATTTCCACATCTAGAAAATACAAATAAAGATACCACAACACACACACACACACACACACACACACACACACACACACACTCCTCAAAGAGTCTGGACAGTGTCCTGAAGAACCAGGTCAGTGGAAGCCAAAGGTTCCTACCCATTCCCTGCTCTGTAGCAGCACTCACCTGACTGTGTGCCTTGGCAAAGGGCAGCTGCCTGTTACCATCCTTGCCTCAGGGAGGGAAGACAGATCAAATTCAGTGAGAAACCAGCTAAATCATCACCTTCTCTTGGCCCTTTCTTTTGCTGTGAGTTTTATCAATACCAGTCCCACATCCATAAAGACCTTCCCTCAAATTTGAAAAATGGAGAGAGGGGGAAAGAGAGCAAGAAATTAACTTTAAAAATTTCTCACCATCATGATGTTATGCCAAAGGTCCCAGGTATACTGTAGACAAGGATTAGACATTTATCAAGTACAAACTCCAGGCTGGGATGAATTACTTCATTGGATGTGGAAACTACAAGTGGTACTTAGATGCTAGCTGATTTTGGCACGGACCAAGTGGATTAATCATCATGGTGTAATATAAAGTCCAGATGAAATAAAGTCAGCCCAGCAATTTTAGCTGGAGAGGGCAGTGTAAACACTTCAGAAACAACCAGGCAAAAAAATATAAACTGTGGAGAGCAGCCATTTCCAAAGCCACAGCAAATGCAGGAACCAGTTTTCCAAGAGAATGTTTTATCTCAAGCCAAGTGGACCTAAGATTAAAACCGTAACATTAAAGCCTGTTGTATCTACGAATCCATGGTTATCAATAAAGGACCTCTCATCCAAGGGAAAAGTATCCCAACTCCTTTTTTTTTTTTAACTTACTTTACTCTGATCTATAATTGACTCTCACTGAGAAGACAACAAGAAAGCCATGAGTAATATTTGGGCAGGAAGCAAATCCGCCCTACATGGCATACAAAACTAGAACTAGCTGTCAGGGGTGGTTAGTTCTAACAAGATGATAATGATGACATAGAGTCATGAAATTTCCAAGCTAAAGGGAAAACAAGAATATTAAACATGATGATAATACAATGATTATAGCAAACATTTATTAAGAACTTACTATGTCCAGGAAGTATTCTAATAATTCATATACTTTTACTCATTGAATCCCAAGCATAACCCTATAAGGTGGGTATAATCAATATTCCCATTATTCAGAAGAGAAATCTGAAGATAGAGACTAACTCTCTCATTGGGCACTTCTCAGTATTAAGGCCAAGGGAGGTGAGGGAACTTGCATATAGTTATTGAAGTTTGTTGTATTTGTCTTCAAACTTCCTTCTTCATAATTCTTTATCTTCTTCCTCTTCACTCCATTTCAAGTGCTCAATTCTCTCTCTCTCTTTTTTTAATAAAGAAATCCATTTTCAGGAAAAGATCCTGTGTTAGTCATTTACCCCTTAATTGTCAAGACCACAGACATCCAAATGATACTGATATCAAATCCAATGTTCAGTTCTCCATCTTCCTCTTGTTTGTCCCATCAGCAGCATTTGATATAAGTGATCTCTCTATCTCCCTTCCTCCTTGGAAATCTTTTCTTCCTTTGGTTTCTGGTGCACTATTCTCTCTTGAATTTCCTTCTATCTCAATGGTTGCTACTTCACTGTCTCTTTTATTGGTTCCTTCTCTTTTCCCTAACTCTAAGCCCAGGATTTGGTTATAGGACCTCTTCTCTTCCATAACTACACTCACTCCCTTGGTGATTCCTTTTAGTTACATGACTTTAAATATGATGTCTGAATTTATATGTCCAGTCAGGACTTTGTCCCAGAAGTCCAGACATGTATAGTTAGTTATCTACTTGACATTTCCACTTGGATATATATCTAAGTGACATTTCAAACATACATGACCAAAGCCAAAGGTGTGATTTCTCCTATCAAACTTGTTTTGCCCACAGTCCTCCCCACATCCGTAAATGGCAACTCCATCCTTCCAGTTGCTTAAGTTAAGAATCTTGAAATCATCCTTGATTCTTCTCTTTACCCCATATTCATTTGAACAAATTCTGTGGCTCTACTATCAACTACATCTACAATTCAATGCCTTCTTACCATCTTCACAATTATTGCACTGATCTGGTCCAAGACTCTACCATCTTGCCTGGATTGTTTTAATGGTATCTGAATTGCTCTGGGATTCCAACCCTACTTCCCTGCAACAGGTAGAGGGCTCTTTTAAAAGTATAAGTAAAAATTCTTCAATGGCTTCATATGTCACTCAGAGCAATGATCAAATTCCTTCACCGGTTCATAGGCTCTATGTGCTTTGCAAGTGTTTTAACCCCACCCAAATATCTCTCTGACCTCTCTCTCCTATAACTTCTCTTAGCTCACTTGCTTTGTTTGCTGTTCTTGAATTGAGTCATATCCCTACCTCAGGGTCTTTGCATGTGCTATCTCTCAGTCTGGAACACTCTTCCCCAGATATGTGCATGACTGGCATCCACTCTTACTTTACTTAATTTTTGCTGTGCTCAAAACTCACCTTATTAGATAAACCATCTACTATAAATAACAACACAGCATTTATGTATTCCTGATACCCTATATCTTGATTTATTTTAAGCCTTAGTGATTATAATCCTTGATTATTACATTTAGTTATTTATTGTTGGTCTCCCCCAATTAATTATGAGCCACAAGAAGTCAGGGATTTTGGTTATTTTGTTCACTATAATATCCCCAGCACCTCAAACAATGCTTGACATTATTGAATGAATGAATGAATGAATGAATGAATGAATGAAGTTAAATCAGACTGTTACTTATTGCAGGCCTACTTATTTTTTTT
This sequence comes from Zalophus californianus, assembly GCF_009762305.2. NCBI lineage: Eukaryota > Metazoa > Chordata > Mammalia > Carnivora > Otariidae > Zalophus > Zalophus californianus. Next base: position 44,918,738 of record NC_045604.1, read on the forward strand.
TAAGATTTTTATTTATTTATTTGACAGAGAGAGATAGCGAGAGGGAACACAAGCAGGGGGAGTAGGAGAGGGAGAAGCAGGCTCCCCACGAAGCAGGGAGCCCAATGTGGGGCTTGATCCCAGGACCCCGGGACCATGACCTGAGCTGAAGGCAGACACTTAACGACTGAGCCTCCCAGGCACCCCTGCAGGCCTACTTATAATTAAGACTTATTTCTCATTGGAAAAATAAAGGTATCTCTCCTATCAAAAAACTTCAGGACTTAGATATGGTGAAGGTGAATGTATCCATGAAATTATTCTTCCTGGAGTCCCTGATTCTGCCTTCATATGGATTTATACTGATACTATTTCTTTAAGATTTCATCTAAAAATTAAAATTAATGATAAAAGGATGACTATATTGCTTTAGTTTGGACAGGATCCTTTCAGGCATTAAAATAAGTTGATCATAATGGCCATTGGCTTGACTAGTCTTTGTGCCACCTGTATGCTATAGGAAGTCTTCCCCCTCCCCATCAACTTCACATCCCTTGGGGCAAAACATGAAGAGCTGAGAGAACAATGGCCACAACTATTCTCTGGGAACAGACTTAAGGGCTATGTCCCTTCCTTAAAAAAGCATACTACGTATACCCACTGCTAATATAAATACAATAGCCATGAGTCTGACTGCCATGGAGACCCAGCTGCACCACAAACCTTATGCAAGATGAACAGAAGGTTAAAGGAAAGAATCTGCTGAAGAGGCCAAAAGTTTGGTTTGCTTACAGGCTATTTCTTTTAACCTTTGCCCATTCAGCAACTGTTAGTAACTGTTTTGTCTCTCTCCTTACCTGATAGTGTTGTTCAGGGTCAAAGTGTCCATCAGTGACTTATATTACCCTTCTTCTTTTTTGGTGTTTGATGTGGTTATGCTTGATTAAGGGAAACAGAAAAGGAGATTTGAATGAGTTTCCTGTTTCCAAGGAAAGGGGGAGCCCTGATGATACCCCACCCATATCCCCTTCATCCACCCTGAATGTCACCTACCAGTGGTTCCCACACACTTTTGGTGGATTCCGGTGGCTCCGCCTGAGAGCATTGTCTAGCTTTAGGACAAAGCTTAGCCATGTTCCCTGATGCTGTAAGCACTGGAGCAGGCCAACAATGCTGGGAGCCAATGCTCCAGGAGCTGCCCTCAACCAATGAGGAATGGAAGTAAGTAAATAAAGAATTCAGGTTTTTGTTCCCTTACAGGGACAGTTCTCAGGTGTATTCCATCCATTTCCTTATAATATCCCCAGAAATATTAAGCCCCAGCCACCCACAATTCATTAACTCACAATTTATTGGCTTTATCCCTTTTATGTCATTTTCCTACCCCCACAATTTTCTTCCTAGAATCACTTCCCAAATAAATTACTTGTACTGAAATTTCTTTACTCAGATTCTGATTTGGGGGAATCCAAACTGAGATAGGGGCATATTTTGCTACCTGGAATGGCTTGAGCCTACATTTGCTCTTAAAGAGAGCAAATATTCGGAGCTGCAGAATTTCTGAGCTAACAGCTGCTGCTGCCACCTAAAAATTGTCACTGAGCTATATGAAGTGATATGGCAAGGCTGAGACTGGTAATGTATTTTATCATTTGGATAATAATAAAATCACTTCTCAGTTGGTAAATACCAAAGAAATAATATTTCATTTCTTCACTTATGTTATTGACTTAAATATATGTAAATTATCAATATGAATAACATAGTCATGCATGTTATCATTTGAATGATAATCAGATTCATTGTTTGTAATAGGGTACTTTTAAGAAATAATGATTGTTTATGAATTTAATTTATTGAATTTTATTAACATATTCAGGAATGAGGAAGCTTTGGGGGAGAAAACCCAAAAACTCCAGAAATCTGTATAAAGATTCCTTCGAATCTTTGGTAAGTACTGGGCTACACATGCACAGACTGAAATTGCACAAACTGTTCAAAGAATGCTAAGGAGTTGTCAGCTTGCACAGAGATGAAGGTTTTCAAACTTGATCATCCATGGTGGAGAATCACGGGAGATCACTCGGGACAGTTAGTAGTCAGTCTTGAAAAGTCACACCTTAGAAGTAGGACTAAACTATTCCAGGAGTGAAAACTATTTTAGCAGTAATTAGAAAAGCTCAAAAACAGTCCTCAGGAAGATTACTTTGATTTGAGAGTGACATAAGCATCTATGAATACAAAACCCAACCCTCTTTAAAAGAACACAACAGAACCCAGACTCTCAACAATGCATGATCTACAATGTCCAGAGCAAATAAGTTTTCCTTAACTAGATATAATAAGAAGGAGGCAAATGTGATCTCTAACCAGGAAAAAAAACAATCAATAGAAACAGATTCAGAAATTACAGAAATGTTGGAAGTAACAGATGATAGAACAGTTATTAATATAATGTTCAAGAATATGAAGAAAGACATGAACATGTAAGAAGAGAGAGGGAAAATATAAAAAAGAATAAATTAGAATGAACTTCAGGAATGGAAAAATTAAATGTTTGAAATGAAAAAAACCACTGGATAGGATTAACAATAAATTTTACCTTGCAGAAGAAAAAAACTAATGACTTTGAAGATATAGCAATATAATCTATCCAAAATGATGTAGAGGGAAAAATAACTTTAAAAAATGAACAAAAGCTTAGTGACCTGTGAGACAGTATCAAGAATTCCAAGTACATGTAATAGGAATCACAAAATAAGGAGAGAAAGGTAAGAAAAGCAAATATATTGGAAGAATCAATGGCAGAAACATTTCCAATTTGATCCAAGAAGATTTCCACAGATCCAAGAAGTTCAAATGACCTCACACAAGATATCACCCCCACATACAGAGTGACATAAGACACATCATAAAGTGCTGAAAACTAGTGATAAAGAAAAATATTTTAGCAGCTGCCAGTGAAAAGATAGTCTATATAGAGAAACAAAGCTAAGAATTATTAATCCCTGTGGTCAGAAACTAGGTAAACCAGAAGACAATGAACTGGCATCTTTAAAATACTAAAAGGGGGAAAATATTGTCAACCTAGAAATCCATATGTAACTAAAATATTCTTCAAAATATAGTCTTTTTTTTTTAGATAAAAGTTGTGACAATTAATCATCAAGAGAACTACATTATAAGAAAGTTAGAAAAAGGGGCACTTGGGTGGCTCAGTAGGTTGGGCATCCAACTCTTGATTTTGGCTCAGTCATGCTCTCAGGGCTATGAGATCAAGCCCTTCACTGGGCTCTAGGCTCTGCCTGGGGTCTGCTTGAGATTCTCTTTCTCCCTCTCCCTCTGCCCTTCCCCCATTCATGCTCGTTCTCTCTCTCTAAAATAAATGAATAAATGAATAAATAAAATTAAAAAAAAGAAGAAAAGTTGCTCCAACAGGAGACAATGACACAAGATGGAAATGTGAATTTATTTAAAAGAATTAAGAGGATCAGTAATAATAAATATGTAGATAAATATAAAAAATTATTTTCTTATTTTTAAATTTCTTTAAAATATCATTAACCTTTTACAGTAATAATAATAATAATGTGTTCTATGCTTTATAACAGATGTACAAATAAAACAAATGGCAATAAGGGCATCAAAGAAAGGAGGAGGGAAGTGGAAACATAATGTAAGAGTCTTATATGTCAATTAATATAATATTCTTTGAAGGCAGTTTTGATAAATTAAATATGTATGTCATAAACCCTAGGGCAACCAATTTTTCTTTTAAGTATAGGTAATAAGATAGTAAATAAATAAAATAAAATTTATAGGCTAAATTGTTAATAGAGATAAAAGTCAATGCTAAAACATAATGAATTAAACCCAAAAAGGCAAAGAGAAAATAGATAGCAGATAGAATGAGTAAAAAAATAACAACTATATAGTTTTAAACCCAAATATACTGAAAATTGAATTAAATGTAAATTGTCCAAATACTCCAATTAAAAGACAAATTCTCAGACTGAATAAAGATGCAAGATCCAATCATACACTATCTATAAGAAACCCATGTTACATGTAAGGACACAGATACATTAAAGGTAAATAATGGAAGATTTGACACAAGCAACAAAAGAAAAAATAGATCAGTTGGACATCATCAAAATTAAATCTTTTTGCTTCAAAGGATACCATCAAATGTGAAAGACAATCCATGGTATGGGACAAATTATTTGTAAATTGTGTCTCTTATAAGGGACTTGTATTTAGGCTATATAAACTGTTACAACTCAATATTTGAAAGATAACCCGTTTTTAAAGTGGGAAGGGATCTGAATAGACATTTTTCCAAAGAAGATATACAAATGGCCATTAAGCACATGAAAAGATGCCCAACATCATTAGCCATCATGGAAGTGCAAATCAAAACCACAGTGAGGTATTACTTCACACCCATTAGCATGGTGAGAATTAAAAAGACAATAAAAAGTTGATAAGAATGTGGAGAAATTAGAACCCTTATATGCTGCTGGTGGAAATGTAAAATGCTGAAGCCACTTTGGAAAACAATATGGCAGTTCCTCAAAATGTTAAACATGGAATTATCGTGTGACTCAACAACTCTAGGTATATATCCAAGAGAAATGAAAACATATATCCACACAAAAACTTGTACATAAGTACTCATAACATTATTCACAATAGCTAAAACAACTCAAAATATCCATCAAATAATGAACGTATAAATAAAATGTGGTAAATCCATATAGTAGAATATTTAATGATTAAAAGGAATAAAATACTGATACAATCTACAACATGAATGAACCTTGAGAATATAAGGCAGACACAAAAGGCTACATATTGTATTATTCTATTTCTATGAAATGTTCAGAATAGGAAAATCTGCAGAAACAGAAAGTAGATTAGTGTTTGCCAAGGGCTGGATGAATAGGGTGGGAAATATGGGGAATGACTGCTAAAGGATATATGGTTTCTTTTCAAGGTGGTGAAAATGTTCTAAAATCAGTTGTGGTGATGCTTGCACAGCTGTGAACATGCTAAAAACTATTGAATTATACATTTTAAAATGAGTTAATTGTATGATATATGAATTATATCTCAATAAAGCTGTTATAAAATAATAAAATGATGGAAGAAAAGTTATGCCATGCAAAAACTAATAAAACAAAGCCAAAGTAGACTTTGGAATAAAAATATTACTAGGGATAAAGGGGAACTATTTTATGATGAGTCAATTTACCATGCAGATATAACAGTCTTAATGTATTTACACCCAAAAATCGAGTTCCAAATACATGAAGCAAAAGTTGACCAAACTAAAATTGAAATAGGAAAATCCATAAGTATGGTTGGAGATTTCAATTTTTCTCTCTCAGTAATTGACACAGCAAGTATATAAAAAATTAACAAAGATATTAAAGCCTTGAGCAACTTTGTCAACCAACTTGGCCTAATCAACATTTATAGAACACTCCACCTAACAGCAGAATTCACATTCTTTTCTAGTGTTTCTGGAACATTCACTAAAATAAGCTATTTTCTGGGGCATAAAGTAAATCTCAATAAATTAAAAAAATAGAAATAAAAAAACCATGTTCTCTGTCTATAATGGGAATTAAATCATAAATAATAAAAAGAAAGTATCTGGATAGTTGGAAATTAAATAAGCATTTCTAAATAACCCATGGTCAGAGAAGAAACCACAAGAGAATTCAGAAAATATTTAGAACTGAATAACAATGAAAGTGCAACATGTCAAAAGTTGAGAGACAAAGCTAAAACACTTAGCTGTTTAGTGTGCAAAACACTCTTAGAGGGAAATTCATAGCTTTAAAAGCTTATATTTAAAAAGAGGAAAGGACTAAAATCATTATTTAAGCTTCCAATGTAAAAATCTAGAAAAAGAAGAGTAAATTGAAAATGTTATAGAACATAGAAAAAAATTAGAAAACAGTCAATGAGATCAAAGCAATTTCTTTAATCAATAAAATTGATAAACCTCTTACCAGAATTATTAAGATTAAAAAAGAAAGAAACCACAAATTACTAATGTCAGTAACAGGAGAAGGCATCACTGCATACCTTCAGATATTAAAAGGATAACAAGAAAAAACTTTTTAGGAGGAAATATAGGCAACCATCTTCATGGCTTTCAGATAGTCAAAGATTTCTTCATTCAAAAAAAAAGCATAAACCCTAAATGAAAAAAGTGATCAATTGGACTTTATCAAAATAAAAAACTTCTGCTCTTTCAAAGACACCTTCAAGAAAATGAAAAGACAAGCCACAAACAGGGAGAAAATATTTACAATACACTTATCTGACATAAGACTTATATCCAGAATACACAAAGAACTTTCCTGAATAGACAAAGAACTCTCTCATATCAATCAGTACACACACACACACACAATGGAAGAATGCTCAATAAGCCCATGAAAAAATGCTTAACATTAATTGAAAAATAGGGAAATTAAAATTAAAACCACAATTTTATACCACTACAAACCCATAAAATGACCAAAAATACTGACAAATATTGGTGCAAATGTGGAGCAATTGTAATTCTAATATATTGCTGGTGAGAAAGTAAAGTGACATGACCCTTTGGAAAACAGTTTGGCAGTTTCTTATAAAGTTCAATATACACTTACCATACACACAAACCAACAATTCTAGGTACTTCCCTAAGAGAAATGAAAACATATCCCACAATATACACAACTGTATAAAATGTACACAGATTTTCATGGTAACTTTATTTATGTAGCCAAAACTTGGAAACAACCCAAAATGTCCATCAATAAGTGAATGGATAAACAAATTGTAATATATTTACACAATGGACTACTCAGTAATAAACAAAAATGAACTTTTGATACACAGCAGAATAGAATGAATCTCAGGAACATTATTCTGAAGGAAAGAAGCAAAACACAAAACATATACATACTGTATGACTCCTTTTTAAACTTGTTATGTGTTTTGAGTGCCTTTTAATCTACAGGTTACTGCTCCTCCATCCATCTCTTGAAGAAACTAGGCCATTTGAATTGCAGTTTCCTACAGTGGATTTTGCTGATCCTACTCAGGGTCCAGTTCAACATGACCCATATATTTCTTGCAAATTAGAAGCTAGATCCAGGGGCTTGGTCAGACTCAGATTTGATTTCTTTGGAATCAAAGGATGGCATGTTTTTTCATCAATAGACCCCAAATGTCTAGTTATTGTTCTTTTATAATGTTAGCAAAATGGTGATGTCCTAATTTTATCATTTTACTGACCAGAATATTTTTATAAAGAGAAGCTTCTCTTCATCTGCTATTTAGTGTTCCAATGATACAGTTCTTAAGGAAAAGCAAGGATAAGTGTTTGAGTCTTTCCTTTTATTTAATCTGTAAGTTGCTTATTATTCAAAAATGCCACCAGGGACTTAAAACATTTAATGGTTCCAGTACATTGCAATTCATATCCTTCTTGAAATTCAAATTGTGCTAGGATGTAGGAATGGAATGCAATGGAATGGAATGAAGTGGGAGCCTCTTTACGTTGGCTTCCCAGTCATTTTGACATAACCCTAGTGGTCTTTGCTTTTTTGATACCTGGTATTTCAAGATGTTCCAGGTTTAGTCTTATTAACTTCCTGCCCCATACCTAGAGTCAACCATTTCTTCATGAAATACTGGGTTTTTTAAAAATATGAAATGACATTTCAAGACTACAATCTGAATACAGGTATGAAAGATGTTACTGGTTGGTCATTGCTTCTAGGCATTTTCAGTGAATAGATTAGATAGAAAAGAAAGAAAGAAAGAAAGAAAGAAAGAAAGAAGAAAAGAAAGAAGAAAGAAAGAAAGAAGAAAAAAAGAGAAAAGAAAGAAAGAAAGAAAGAAAGAAAGAAAGAGAAAGAAAGAAAGAGAAAGAAAGAAAGAAAGAAGAAAAAAGAAAGAAAGAAAGAAAAGAAAGAAAGAAAGAAAAAGAAAGAAAGAAAGAAAGAAAGAAAAAGAAAAAGAAAGAGAAAAAGAAAAAAGAAAGAAAGAAAGAAAGAGAAAAGAGGAAAGAAAAAGGGAAGGAAGGAAGGAAGGAAGGAAGGAAGGAAGGAAGGGAGTTTATGCTATTTATTCTGGTATTTCCAATTAAATTCAGAAACACAGGTTTTGTATTTAACCTCTTCTGTATTACATCTCTATCTCCTTTCTTCCACACTGAGAATTCTGGTTCTCAAAAATACAGGGGAAAATACAATTAGAACATCCCACAACTATTCATTTGCTCTATTTCATATGACATACATAACAGTCACAGAAAAGCAGTGCTAATATTACCACTACCAGTTTTGATTACTAGAAATCAGTTTAAAACTTTTTGCATATGTAATCTTTATTTTTTCTACAATTTTTTAATGCATATACATGTAAGCTTTTCACATACAATTTGGGTTCATACCGATCCTGAAACCAATAGATGGTTCTCAATGTAAGAATGATTGCTGTTTACTTTAGCTCTCTTAACTTTCTCCTCATCAAAAGCTAGATGTGGTTAGGGTAAATTTTCCGATGTAATCCCATTTGGATCTCTTTTTCTTTATTATCATGCATCATTATTGCATAGACAGTATTTTGCCTAGTTAGTGTCTGCAATGCTAGTTAGTGTCTATCATATGTCAACTTTCCATAAATGTGAATGTCTGTTTCTAAGCTCTATTTGTCTATCCCTGTGCCAACACCACATCTTCTTAATTACTATAGCTTTATGACAAGTATCATATTTGGTAGGGCAAGTGTCCGTGTCTGCTAGAAATGAACAAATCCTCTTTGAGGGAGCAAATTTTATAATTATTAAGGGACAAAAATTCAACTGAGAACATTTTAAAGATATAATTGGTTTATTAGTTGATTCATGCATTGAACAACATCCCATCTAACAAGTAGAGGGGAGGTCTGGGGAGCTGTACAAACATGGAAAGATTTTATAGGCAGAAATGGGGCAGAACAATTAGAAAAAGAAAAGAAAGGATTGTTTCAGGCAAGGTCACCTTCCCTTAGGGGGAAAGGAGTGTTGTTAAATGGATTACCTCATCTTTTGGGGGTGGCTAGAGGGGATCCATGTGACAGATTACCTCATTGCTGCTGACCAGAAAATTCCTGACTGACTGGTTAAGACTACATTTCTGGGGGAGATCAAAACTGCGATTGGATTAGGTATTAAGCCCCAGTTGGTGACTTGGCCTAGCATAACTGATTCCATTTTGGGTTTGTGGTTTTCTGTTTTAACCCAACCAAACCTCAAAGAAATCCCATAGTTAAGGTTCCATGTTCCATGCACTCACCAAAATATTACTGCACACATAGGAAATACACAACCATAAATGAGATTCAACAAAAATAACAAACCACAGAATCAGACTTGCAAAAACTGATATTATAATTATCAGATACCAAATATATAATAATAAATAAATATGTATAAATTAACATATATAAAGAAATAGAATTAGAAAAAAGCATTCTGAGGCACCTGGGTGGCTCAGTCAGTTAAGTGGCTGCCTTCGGCTTGGGTCATGGTCCCAGGGTCCTGGGATTGAGCCCCACGTTAGGCTCCCTGCTTGGTGGGGAGTTTGCTTCTCCCTTTCCCTCTGCCTGGCACTCTGCCTCCTTGTGCAGAGTCTTCCTAATCTCAAATAAATAAATAAAATCTTAAAAAAAAATAAAAAAGCATCTGGGAAGAATCTACAGAAATGAAAATTATAATAACTGAAAGTAGAATCTGGATGAATTGATTTAACATTATATTAAACACAGTTAAAGAAACAATTAGTGATTTGGAAGGTAAAACTGAAGAAGTTACACATAATGTGGGACAGAGAAAAAGCAAAGGAAAATATGAAAAAGATATTAAGAAACATGGAGGGAAGAGTCAGCAGGCCTAACATACATATAATCTGAGTTCCAAGAAGAAATAATAATGGGGGACACACGATATTAAAAGACACAATGACTGAGTGTTTTCCAGAGGGGATTAAGAACACCAAACCTCAAACCAAGGAAGTTCCCCAAAGTGCCAAACACCATAAGCAAAAACAAATACACCCGAGTGACAAATTCAAAACAATGAAAACACAGAGAAGATAATAGAAGCAGCAAACAGGGAAAAAAAAAAAAGGAGGGATGACTGATAGCTGACTTCTCAGAAACAAGAGTGGAACCCAAAAGAATTGAAAATAGATTTTCAAAGTACTGTCAGAAAATAAGTTTCAACCTAGAATTCTATATAGTTAATCCTTAGACAACATGGGTTGGAACACATGTGTCTATTTAGTTACCGTTTTTTTACAGTAGAGTACCTTAAATGTATTTTCCTTATGGTTTTAATAACATTTTCTTCTCTCTGGCTTTCTTTATCATAAGAATAGAGTATATAATACATATAACCTACAGAACATGTGTTAACCAACTGTTTGTGTTATTGGTAAGGCTTCTGGTCAACAGTAGGGTATTTAGTAGTTAAGTCTGGGGGTAGTCAAAAGTTATACCCAGATTTTCAACTGTCAACATCCCTAACTCCTATGGTTTTCAAGGGTCAACTGTATTTAATGATACTATCTTCCAAAAATAAAGGCAAAATAAAGACATATTCAGACACAAGCCCAAAAAGTTTACTACCAAAAGAAACTTCCAATGAAGGTATATCGCATCAGAAGGAAGATCTATGATACATGAAAATGGAAAGCATAAATATTGACTATGTACAATGGCAAAATTAATGTCTAATGTGAGTCTACATATCAAGAGAGAATAACACATAACTTAGGGAGGGTGATGATTGGCTTGAAACATTCTGATTCTTAGATGGTTCCAAAGAAGAGTAAAACTGGTAATATTAAACTCTGTTAATTATGCATGCTAAAATTTCTAGGATAATCATTAAAGGGATAGAAATAGCTATAAAAGTTAGCTGTTATTATTATTATTGTTGTTATAACTATTATGTTCTAGGGATCTTATAGAAAGAAAGAAGGAAAGAAAGAGAGGGAGAAAGAAAGAGAAAAGGAATGGATTCTGTAATCCAATCAGTTTTTCTTAACCAAAATAGATTTCCTGCTTGATTTCTCTAAGTTTTTCCCAGATAATGGGCATTATAAATCCCCAGATAGAGACTATAGAGGGTCTGCAGACTTTCCTTCATTTATTTGACAACAGAACCTTTAGTTCATCGAATATTTATTAATATCTTGAGAAACTTGCGGGCTAGAGAACACCTTTTAAGTGGAAGCTGAATCTACTAGCACTTGATTTGCCTGTTGGATGGATTAATAGAACTACGTGGCACCAAAGAGTGTAACAGTCTCGAATAACGAGGTCAATCTTAGAAAGACCTCAGGTCGGGGAAAATAAGACATTAAGGGAGAGTTGAAAACACTATTGTCCAATGATACCAGGAAGGATGGGACATATTGCAAGTTATTAAACTGAAAGAAAAAAATTAAAGCACCACCTAGCAAATAGATTGGAAAGCTTCTGCTATAAGGCTGTTGGAACCTCTGGGAACACTGCCAAGCAATTCTGGGGAAGAGACTTGGCATTGATTGTGGCCTTGTGTTCCCTATGAAAGAAAAAAGATTATTTTATAAGTCATAATACGCTACCTAGAAGCCAAATTGCCACTTAAAATTCTATTTGCAAGCAGGTGTAAGGTTTCAATATAGCTTTCACCTAACATCATGGAATACTGCTTCTTTAAAATCAAATAGGATGCCAATGATCTTTGCAGCTCCACTTTTGATGTTTCAAATGTTCATAAAAATGGCAGGTTAGGAATGTGTATAATTATAGTGGAGTCTCATGTATCTGCTCTAAATGCAGCTGTGTGGTTGAGACAGTGCAGAGGAAATAAACCACCACGTATAGAAAGGCATTTTTCCTCTTATCAACCCAATTAATTATTTCCTCTAGAAGTTAATATTTTAAATGTATCCAAGCAAAGAGAAAGGTGAAAGGTATTTGGTGGCTAGCTTTCTAAATTCTATGCTGTTCCATATCTTTTTTAAAAGTCTATAATACTTTAATTGCAGTCGATGTAATGTAATCCCATTGATGTTTAGGTAACTGTGCATATACCAGGCTTGTTTTCTCTGAAGACTCAAAGAAATCTGGAGGTTTTAATCTTCACATCCCTCATGGTGGAAGATGCAAGAAGCAAGTCAGATCTGAACTGGCCTGGAAAGAAGAGATAGATGCCTTTCACCCTGTTCTCCGCTACTGGAATGTCCTCCACCCTTTTTTCTCTTGCTCTCCAAATCCTAATAAGTTCAGGGCCTGCCTCCACCAATGAAGATTCCCTTGATACCTCTGGTCCGTCTTAATCTTTTTTTTTTTTCTTTTTCTGAAGGAAAAGCCAGTATCTTTAGTTCTCTGCAAGGTATCACTCAAATCCTACTGCTGTGCCTTGTCCCCTAATTATTATAGGACCTTCTCCTCTAAACACATTCTTGCAGGCATACCCAGCTTTTGTATTTCTGATTCTTACTCAATTCAGTGCTGCGTTTACAGTTGGTGGCGCATAAATCCTTGTTAATAGAGTGACTTAATGAAAGAACCAGAGAGGCCAGCTGCTTAGGAAACCATTATTCAGGCTGTCCCCTGACAGTAGGGAGGTTTGGGGTTATCTGTGGTTTAGGGATGACTTGTATGCTATCATTCTCGTCACCCATTGTCAGAGAGTTGAAGGAAACCCGCTGCTCCAGGGAGCACTTCGTTGTTTCTCCTCTGTGCTTCTGATCCGATTGGACCAAAAACGCACGAAGGGGCTTTTCCAGGGATCCACAGTCCTCTCTGCGACTAGGACCTGCCGGGCAGGCAGGGGGAGGGGGGCGAGGGGGGCGGGGGGGGAGGGAGGGAGGGCAGGGCCAGAAGTGGAGCTGGAGACACATCTAATTTACAGCGCGCCTTTGTCCTCCAGCCGGCACACTTTGCGGCCTTGTTTGTTCTTCCACCCCTGACAGCCCCCTCTACGTTTATATCTTAAAGGACTCTGCTTCCAAGATGAGGATCTCGAACCGTGCCTTTAGCACTTGTGAGCTAAACTAGAGGTCAGGTGCTGCCTCCTCTTGCTGCCCCCGAGGCCTCGTGCAGCTACTGCAAACGCTGCGCGGGACCGGGCGGATGGGGCGGTGGGGGGTGGGACACAGCCCTGAGCCCTGCGGCTTTGGGGCGCCGCCGTGGCACCTGGGGGAGCGGCATGGGCTGTGGTGCGGACAGAGCGGGCGCTGCGGGAGGAACGACCAAGCAGGTGCGCTCCAGGAAGGCGGAGGGCCCACCGCGGCCGCAACAGCTGTCTGGCTTATTGTGTTTCCGCGGGAACGGCAAATTGTTTCTTCTCAGATCCTTCGCTGGTTTGCTCTTACATAATTTCCGCGTCTTTCAATTATTTGCACTTTGGGGGAGCTCTGGGGCCCTCCGAGACCATACAGGTGTGTACTTTTAATAAAACACCACTTATTAAAATCTGAGCTTACAAAATTGGCAAATTATGGGGATGGATTATTATTACTATTATTTTTTAAGATTTTATTTATTTATTTGACATAGAGAGAGAGATAGCGAGAGCAGGAACACAAGCAGGGGGAGTGGGAGAGGGAGAAGCAGGCCTCCCGCTGAGCAGGGAGCCCGATGCGGGGCTCGATCCTAGGACTCTGGGATCAGGACCCGAACTGAAGGCAGATGCCCAACGACTTAGCCACCCAGGCGCCCCTATTATTATTAGTTTTTACCACAAAAGGATTTTGTGATCAAATTCAGGGTCCCTTTTATTAATCCATCATCCTCTGTGGTGTATATAACTTCACATTTGTGGATTTCTTTGTCTTGACTTCAGAAGTAATCCATGTCCCCAGCCACGGTGCATCATGGCAGTTAAAACCATGTTCTTTGACTTCAACAAGACCGAGATTTGAGACCAGGCTCTGCCACTTACTTGCTCTGTGTTTGAATGAGTTTATTATCCTCTCGAAAATACAAATTAAAATTGTTGCAAGTATTAAATGAGATAGCATAGCTCAAGCACTTAGCGCACAGTAAGGGCTCACTATGTTAGTCTTCTTATTAGAGTATTTATAAAGGTTGGTTTACCCACCTCTGATTTAAATGTAGCTTTTTGTGTCTTTTGTTTAAGTGTGAGATCTACCTTTAATGCTGTGCCTTACTTCTGTGACCCTTCTGCGGACTCTCTGTCCAGCCCAGTGGTTTTGGTTCTAGGGCTCTGGGATTCCCCCAAGGGCCAAAGTCCTTCCATTACAGAATGGGAAGGGAAAAGGGCCACTCCCAGATCATACTGGCTGTAGGCTGAAAGTCTGAAACTAGATGGGGTTTCTAAAATAATGCTTCTCAAAGTGTAGCCAAGGAACCCCTTTATCAGAATCACTTAGGAGTGTTTATTAAATTGCAGAGGCCTAGAGTCCCACCCCAGAGCTTTTGAAGTATACTCTTTTGTGGGGGTTCTGGGGGAAGAATCTGCATTGTAATAAGCACCCAGTTTATTCTGATGCTAACTAAATAAAATTCTGGAACTGCTCCAGTGCAGTCCTCAAGTTTGCCTGATTATGGAATGGTTTAATTCCATATTAAGCATCTGGGGATGCATAATAAAAATAGAGGTTCCTGGGCCCCACCCCACAATTTCCAGGGAGGAGCTAGAGGAGGTGTACTTTTAATATGTATCCCCAGGTGACTGTGATGATCTGGCAAATGCAGGAAATGCTGTTCTAGAATGACTGCTCAGTGGCGTGTTTGGTGGTATGGGTGGTAGTGATTAGGGAGGGGATGGGGTTTGAATGATCCACAGAGTGACTTAGGTCGAGAGTTGAGCCCCCACTGTCAGGGCTCATCTTTGCTTTTTAACATCTCTCCCAGGGTGTGACAGTCTGTGTCCAGCCCCTACCACTGTGTTTGAGAAAGCAAAGCACACTCAATTTGGGGAGATGAATCGAATGCAAGAGTGAATAGTGAGGCTCGTGGGCAGGAACCAGCAATCCCGCATGAACGACCATGGGACTGTGGGTAAACGGAAAGAACGGCTGCTTATCGGAACAGCCATTCCTGGTTCTCTCTTACAGCCTGGCTCAAATTCCCACTGTGAGCTTTTCCACGAATTGCCTCCTTTTCTTAAGACAGGCTGGGTAGGTTTGTAACCCAAATGGCTTTAATCAAAGCAATGCCTTGCACCAGCTGCTGGCTGTCCAGTGACTTGTGACTGAGCTATGCCTTACCTCCTCTCTTTCTGGGCCTCCATGCGGGCCTCTGCAGCCAGATTTGTTCTCTTGGGGCCTATTCTGCCTTCTTCAGGGACTTGCAACAGCAGTCCAGTGATGACAAACTGTCAGGCTTTCTGCACAGACTTGTGGTGAGTAGAACAGTAATACTGCAACCTCATATTTTATTGACAGATGCGGCTACCAGGTGAAAAAACCTACTCGTTACAAAGATGCTCTCCTGGGATACCCATCCCTTCTCCATGGTGCTCTCCTTACTCCCAGCAAAGCTAAGCAATACTTCTCTTAGTCGGCTGTCTACCCAGTGATCAGAGCAGAGTCTGCTCTCTCTCTCTCTCCAACTGATGGTCACACGGCATCTGTTCTGTAATTCTGCCCCCAATTACTTTGGACCTAGGTCTACCACCTCGTGACAATACTGTCTTTCCCTTTCTCTCTGGTAGGTGTTAGCTGTGATCCCAGTGGGTAATAAAACTTTGCAATGAGGAAGACTCTGATACCAACAAGAGTCGTTCATCTATCTTGTTTGACGTTCCAGCCAGCAAACATTTAATGATGAGGGCTTGATCCTAGTGAGATATTGTAGTGGGCTCAATCAAAGGTAAATATAAAGTCTCAAGCCAGAAAACAATTTGAATGAGGAGTGCAGTGATATTCCAGTGGATGACATATCCAAGGGTCAGCCATGCTATGAAAATATAAGAGGATATTAAGAAGAGAAATAATATGGGAATTTTTTAGTTGTGATATCTGTGTGTATCTATATCTTTACAGAAAACGAAAATATTATCAGGAAAAAGCATTGATAATGTGCATTGTATTAGGTGCTGTGTTGTCAACTAAACCAATTCAGTCATTCGCAACTGTTGGGTTCTTTTAACAAATAATGGTAACCTCCTGTGACTGAAGGTAGAAGAAGGGTCTAGGTCTTGTTCCCAACAAACTTGCTACCAAGTGGTAAGTTACAAGGAAAGCAAACTTCAGACCAAATGCTACAACACAAACATAAACATTTATTAGCACACAAACACAGAGTCACACAATACGCTCTTATTGGCTCCCTCCCTCCTTCCCTCTGCTGGTTCCTTTTCGTGACAATTTCACTCATGGCAGATACAGCAGTATTCTTTAGGGAGGATCGTCTAGCCATCTAGTCAGAATCAGACAATACATCCTCCCGTAAGAGATGGGACACAGGGCCGAAGGGGACTTCTAGGTTGTGGCATCATGCTGAGAGGTACTGGGCTGCTGAGCGAGACAGCTTCACGCCCAAGTGGGGTTGTCTGTACCTCGATAGTTCACATATACTGAACACTATTCACATCATCTTTGAAAAGTTACTTCTAACTCCACTTATGCTAATGAGTAACCCCTTGACTACAGATGGAGATAGAGATAGTTAAAGTACTCATAGTTCTCTGGAGTGTGGACTCCTGAGTGGGCCTTTTAAAATTTTAACTAAGCACCTCTTGGCAGTTTATCCCAGATTAGGAATGTTAGTCAGGTACCCCTAGCATACAGATTAATGCCAACACTCACACTTATATTACTTACGCTGAAGTATTTTAGAGTAAATACTTTTTAGAGTAACAAGTGGACAATAAAACAAATCTTCAATTTAGTTGTCATAATAATGTCCATAAGAGGATTAAATGAGAAGGATTAAATGCACATTATATGTGGAAAAATAATTAGAACAAAAGAACTCATTAATAGCTAATTTGAACAAACTTAATAGACAAAACTCAGATAATATACCATTTGTTTGATATTCTACTCCAGTTCCGTTAAAGGACATCACATCAGACCAAGCGAAATGACTCTACCTCCTTCTGTCCAGATCCTCATCCTTCATCATCCAGGTTTGCTCATTCATTCATTTTTTCCACTTGACCAACATTTACTGAGTCTCTACTCTCTGCCCAGACTGAGGTTACAAAGATGAATGTAACTGGTTCCTGTCCCCGGCGAATCTCCAGACAAGTGGAGAGCTGCCATTTATTTATTTATTTATTTATTTATTTATTTATTTATTTATTTATCTATCTATCTATTTATCTATCAGAGAGAGAGAGAGCACAAGCAGGGGGAGGGGCAGGCAGAGGGAGAAGCAGGCTCCCCACTGAGCAAGGAGCCCGATGCTGGGACTCGATCCCAGGACCCCGGGATCATGACCTGAGCCAAAGGCAGATGCTTAACCAGCTGAGCCACCCAGGCACCCCAAGAGCTGCCTTTTAAATAGGTGCCACAGGTGGGAGTCCTGGGCCATAAATTCAGGATAGCAAAAATTGTTAGCTTTTTTTCTCTAATCCCATTTCATTTCTATCTTGACCCCTCACTGTATTTGTAGTGAGAAGTTTACTCTTGGTCAATGCACAGTCACAGACAGTTCAGGGCTTCCCTCTTGCCTTCCTCCCTGGGGCTGCATTCAGATCCCACGAGTTCTACATCAGTGGAAGGAGCATCATTGTCTAGCACGTGGGCATCAGTGGTGATATGTGGGCTCCTGCCTGATTTCCAGTTACCATTTCCCACTGAGAGGCCCCTTCACCAACCCATTCCCAGCAATTGGGTTCCCTTCCTGGATATATGAAGTGAAACTCTCCGTGCTCTCCTACCCTCCTGGGCCACCTCTCCCGTAGCCTCTCCTTGGGCACCTCAGCCCACCCTCATGCGACCTCAGTGTCACGTACCCATGGCTTGCTGTCTCTCGCTCCTACCTCCCTTTTCTCTAGCTCTGGTCCACAGGATCTTCCAAATCAGTTGTTTAGGGGAAAAAACACCTTTGTGCTGTGAAACATTGAAGACCTAGGCCTTTGATTCTTAAAAATATTCTCCTTTAAGCCATGAACTGCCAACTTGGGTCTATTTTGGGAAACTCAAAAAGCTATATTAACTCATTTCCTGCTCTTTGAATTTTTTATTGAACAGCCTAACTCTGGAGGGTAGTGAGTATAGACTGCCCCTCTGCTCTAAATGGGGAAAGAACAAGGCTATCAGAGAACATGAGGGAAAGAAGTACAGGTTTTTTCCTAAATGCTTTCCCTCCATATGGGCAATTCCAGTAGAGTGTGTGAAGGGCTTTGGTAGAGGGGACATGAGGGGGCACTTAAAGCTGACTGGGAGGTTCAGGGAAGGCTTTCCGGAGGAAGGAGATAGCTGAGTGGCTAGGGGAGTGCAGGGGGGCAGAGAAAGTAGAATGATAAAGGGCCATAGGCATGAGAGAGGACATATCATATTTGGGGATCTGCAAGCAATTTAGTGTGGCTGAAGTATAATTTATGGTAGAATGGAAAGTTGGCAAAATATGAGGTTAAGCTGGCAAACTGGGTTCGGATCATGAAATACACCATCTTAAAAGCAATGGGAAGCCACAAGGCGAGTGACATTATCATTATCAAATCTACACCGCAGAGAGGTTGATCTGCCATTGGTGAGAATTCACTAAAAAGCAGTGTACAGCAGGGAAGCCAGTGAAAATGAACTTTCAGGAACCAAGCAACAGCTTAGGAGGCTCTGATCGCATATAAAGGCAAGTGGAGGTGAAGAGGAAGGGAGACACTGGAGACATACTTGGAAGTAGAATAAGTGAGATTTAGTAACGGAGTGAATGATTCCCATGTTTTTAGTGGATGATGGTGTCATTCTCCAAAACACAGAATGTAAGGGGAAGAACTGGTTGGGGAGGATAAAAGAAAAATATTAATGTCTGAATGACATCCAAACCGCTGCCCTGCAGGGTTGCCATGAAGGCAAACAATCTGGGCTGGAGATTGGAGGGGAATTCCGTTTCATACAGAAGGTGGTTGAAGTCTAGGGAGTGACTTAAAATCCTAGAAAGAGAGCATATAACAGAGACAGAGGACTCATTCCAGATTCTTAAAGATGGCCAACATTCAAGAGTCCGTTCCTTTTGTGCCTTCTCTTCTGTTTCCAAGCTGATTTGCACCGGAATGGTGATTCTCCTGTTTCAGGATTTAAATGCCAACTGCAGAGAAGTCTATCTTCCTGTTTACAATTGTTCAAAGTTCTGGTTTTGAGAACAGTATCTTCAGCAACTGTTTTCAACGTTTCCAAGATCTGGTTGGAACATCATTTTTTTTTTTTTACTAAATCCATTGCCGGGCGCCTGGGTAGCTCAGTTGGTTAAGTATCTGTCTTTGGCTCAAGGTCTTGATCCTGGAGTCCTGGGATCGAGCTCCGCATCAGGCTCCCTGCTCAGTGGGGAGTCTGCTTCTCCTTCTGCCTCTGCCCCTACCCCTGCTTGAGCATTCTCTCTTTCTCTCTCTCTCTCTCTCAAAAATAAATACATAAAATCTTAAAAAAACACAAAAACCCAAAACCTATTGTCAATGAATTGCAGCAGCCTGCTGATAAGGGGCATGTGGTGTTCCCACTCTAGTCTGTCCTGTGGTGAGGACAGGAGCAGGAATGTTTTTATGGTTCCCAAACTGAAAGGAGAGAAGGATATACAACTTTTGTGCTGCTAAAAAGAGCTCCATTTCTTCTCAGAAGTCTTATACTTTTATACCTTCTCTATTACATGACAAAGTGCCGCCTGGTCTGTAACAGAGCATTTCTTAAGGTTTTGATATCACAAAACACCAGCTGATAATATTTTTATGCATAGGGTTATAAAGTGTTTCTCTTTAAAGATTTTATTTATTTATTTGACATAGAGAGAGAGACAGAGTGAGCACAAGCAGGGGGAGTGGCAGGCAGAGGCAGAGGGAGAAGCAGGCTCCCCACAGAGAAGGGGAAGCCCGATGTGGGACTCGATCCCAGGACGCCGGGATCATGACCTGAGCCGAAGGCAGTCGCTTAACCAACTGAGCCACCCAGGCGCCCTAAAGTGTTTCTCTTTAAAAACTCTTTATTCTGTTAGGATAACAACAAAAACCCCAGAGTAATATATGGTGAAAAAAAATAAGTAATTTGATCTCGAAAGGTAAGGAAATAAAATTCCTTCACTGTTTTTCACTGTCATGATAAAATAATTATTAATCATAAGACTTGAAAGTATCTTCCCATTTACTCACTTCTGCAGACTGTTTGTGGAGCACCAGCGTTCCATGGCACGCAGTATGAGAAACACTGCTGTGGTGATTTGATTGTGATAGTCCACAGTCCTAGGCTCCTGATGTGGGGCTTCATGATCTTTAAATCTGAAAGGCAATTTATGGAAAAGAAAAGGGATGGTCCCAGGAAGCTGGGTGATTCTGTCCTTCAGTCTCTACTTTCCTTGTCCTTAGTGCCCTTGGAGAGAGCAGGGCTCTGGAAGACCATGGAAAGACCCTACAAAGGACCTGCAGGGTAGGAGGCGGTACTAGGTGATGCTCTGGCCACAATGAAAGGTGTGGGCACCATCATCAGACAGGCCGCCCAGAGAGCAGCCAAGCCACTGATTGCAAGCAGCCTGGTTAGCAACAGTCCCCACCACCACCTCCTAGGAGGGCAGAAAAGGTTGAGGAGGTGTCCCAGGCCTCTCATCTCCCGCTCTGCTCACACCAGCCGCAGCGGCATTGCAGAACTGTGTCACTCTCTCCCCCTCTGAGGATCCTGTGAGTGCGTGTAATATATTGTTAAAGAGTATTTTAAAAAGTACAAATAGAAAATGAAGACATGTCAAATATTGTGCTTAATTTAATAAATGAGGGAACCAAGAAGGTATTTCTGCTGCTTTAAGGAGTTCCAAGAACCACATAGAAATAGGGGGGAAAGACTTCAGAAATGAATTTACTAAGAGATGCAAGATGTGCCCACCCACTGGGCAATAATCAATTTATTTGCATTTCTATAGGTGAGCATCATTTGCATTATTATCCTGCAACGTACAGGGTTGCAGAATAGCTCAAAGAAGATGAAAGATGGGGATTATCCAGATGGGTGAGCTGATTACTTTCTAGTTCATAGTAAATGCAAAGTAAATTTTAGCTATGATGTATTGTTACAATAATAGCGTATTTGCAAGCAGTCAGCCTAGGGTTTGAATCTCATCTCAGTCACTCACTAATTGGGTGATCTTGAGCCAGGAAATTCATCTTTCTCAGCCCAATTTTCGCATTGGTGTGCCATTATTTGGGGACTAATGAGAAATAACTAGAATAATGTTTGTAAAATACTCTATGTAAGGGTTAGCACAGAGTAAACATTCAATAGCGGTGGTATTATTTTTGTTACTAAAACTGGCAATTTTAACAATGCTGAAACTTCGGTTTATGTGACCAGATGTTGCTGTTTTCATTACCGGTGTACTCAGCTAAAATTAACTTTTGGATATGAAGTTTTAAATCATCAATAGATAAATAAATGGACCTCCAATATTGAGTCTGGCCAAATGACACTGTTTCCAAAGCTCATTATTGAGTAGGTCTGTGTTTGGGCTTTTCTTGTCTTTTTAAAAAGTTAGGCATATCAGCTGCTTACAGTGGGTTTCTATCCTAATAGATTGGAAATCAATGATCAACATTAAAAAACAAAAAGTTAGGCATGAGTACTCGTCTCTAGATGCAGAAGGCGGGTCAATGCTCCTTTCGCGCAAAGCACACAGCACACACACTTGTATCAGTAATTACTTATGAAACAATCACTCAACATCATGAGTCAGTAACTATTACTTCAAGAAACCCATTGTTTCAGAAAATCAGAAAACTGACACGAAACCTCAAGACGACCCATCCACCCGTTCCTTTATTTTAGAGATAGGAACCTATCGTTCAGAGAGATTAAATATATTGTCCAGTGTCACATAGCTAGCAGACCTGGGACCAGAAACCAAATCTGATTCCTAAGTTAATTTTCTCTGAATTCCCCCTACATCATATCCATCTAGTTGGCTAAAAATGGAATGGCTGGCCATCCTTTCTATATACCGAATTGAGAAATCAAGGCCCAAAGAAATGACGCACCAGCTTCCCCGCAACACTCAGGACGGATTGGACAATGCCAGAAAAGGAGGTTCCACTTGACTAGAGCTGAGCAACCATCGTCCAGGGTGGAATGAACGACGCACTCATCTGTAGCACCTCATGATTTATTAACTGCCACGGGCGCCCATGAAATATTCATCCACTCTTTCCTGCGGTTACTGTTCCGCTGCATCAGTAAAACCACGGCTCCCCCATCTGTTTAGGTGTGCAGCTCCAAGAAGAAAAGCTCCACACAAAATGGAAGAGGCTTTTCCCACGTCTGGCTCAGAGGCAGAACACCAACGCACATCGGGGTTTCTTGTCCTTTTCCCGAAGGGCAGTCTCCGTGGGCTCCGGGATGGGGAGAAGCCCTGCCGCCTTTGTAAGGGGAAACTAGGGATTGCCTTGCTGGTTGTAATGCTCCCAGTTTCAGTAATAAAGCAGGGCCCAGGGAGCCAAAGCTTGCCCGTCCTGGAGGCTTGCCGGTAGTGGATTCCTGTTCAGTATGAAGCAAGAACCTGGGTTGCTCCCCGAAACCTCTCCTTGCTGACCAGCGGCGCTGCTCCTCTGGAGTAGAAAGAGTGAACTTTTTGCACCACTTCCCTACTCTTGAGGGTTCTTCATTGATTTTTTTCTTTTTTCTTTTTTTTTTTCTGCATACCCCTTCGGTGTGATGGTCCCCTTGGAACCCTCTGCTCTTCTCACTGTGCGTATTTCCCATAAGAGTTTGTATCCGTGATCACACATTCTCCTTCCACCAATAATCGTTTGTAAATCTCTAGCTCTAGTCCAGGCGCTCTCTTCAGCTTTAGATCTATATGTCCAACTACACCATCTATCTCTACCAGGATAGCCCACTGCCCTTCAAGCTCAATCGGTCCCAGTCTGAACTTATTATTCCCCTCCGATGCCTGCCCTCCCTCTCTCTACTCACCAAACCTGCTATACCTGGACTGGATCCATTTCCAAGATGACTCACTACCTGGCTGGCAAGATGGTGCTGGTGGTCAGCAGGTTGCTTACCCAGGGCACTTGACCAGGGAGCCTCAGTTCCTCTCCATAGAGGACTCCTTTGGGTTCCTCCCAGTGCAGTGTGGTGGCTGGGTTCTAACAGTATTTCAAGAGACAGGAAGTGGAGTATGCTGGTCTCTTAGGGCCTGGGCCTGAAAACTGGCACAGCGTTACTTCTATTGGTCAAGCAGTCACAGGGCCCACCCAGATTCAAATGGAACCCTGCCTCTATGGAGAGTGTCAAAGAATTTAGGGCTATCTTTGATCTGCCGTACTCTATGTCTGATCAAACTCTTGCCAGTCTGTCCCTGCTTCCTTGTCTTTCACACGCTGTCCTTTTGGTCTTGAATGGCTTTCTCACCCTGGCCTATTTCCTGCTCTTTCTTCAAGGTTCTGCTCAAGAGTTATCTCCCCAAGTCTTACTTAACCCTACCCCCTCCAGGGTATAACAGAACACCGTATGTTACCATTTATCATTTTGTGTCTTTCCCACAAGACTGGGAGCACTATGAAGGCAGGGACTGTCTTATTCTTTTTTGCATCCCCAGAACCAAGCATGGAGTTGAGCAGAGGAAAGGACCTCAACAAACTTTCACCGAGTGGGTAAATGTTTCCTCATTGTAACCTCTCAATGGTGCTGCAAGGTGGCAAAAATTGAGTGTTATTTCCTATTGGGGATAGCAGTAGCCCCAATTTCCTTGTCTTAGATAAAAAGAAATAAACGAACAAGTATGGCAAAGAGACATGACATTACCTAAGGTCTGGCTTGTCACCAGGAAGATGATTCAGTTGAGTCAATAGAAGTTCAGTTTCCCAAAGTAAGTTGGAAACATAGATCTAGAGACAAGGTTGGGAAGGCCAAGAAAAAGCCCCACCATGAATGGAGACAGTTGTTTAGCAGAAAATGAAGTTACCCATTCTATTCTTTGTTCACTGGGGGCACGCAAATGACCTGTCTACTGCCGGGAAACTAAAAGCAGCAAAAGCGATGGAAGATCGTCCGGTAGAATCTGTTAAGAAAGAGAGTGGACATGGTGCAGTGCTGTGTGCAAATAGGAAAGGTGGGTCTAATGTTGATTCTCAAAATGACAGTGGGAGAGTGAGAGTTTGCCAGGAATTCTCAAGTGACTCTTGAGAGCAGAGAGAGACAGCTATTATCAGAAAGAGAGACTGTGCCTAGAGGCCCAAGTGTTAGGGTCAGTTGGGTAATTCATTGGAGTTAAAACCTCAGCTAAGATAGAACATCCCTCAAGGACATCTGACTTTCTGTGCTCCAATTTCATGCTTAACACGTCCCTTCTGTTCACTAATTTGGCTTCTTAACATGTTTTTTTATTAGAAAAATATTCTCTTGATATGAGATACGGGTATTCCAGTCACTAGAAAGAAAACTTCCTTCTTGTAAATTTATTGGTATTGAAGCTTTTAAGCCAATTTCTTTTCAATTTGATCAGCTGGGAAGAATTCTCCTATACAGAGTTGAATGAATTTTTTGAGTTTTGATTGCCTTGGTTTTTTAAAATCACACAAATAAGTTGTATATACTTTCTCATTGTAAGAGATTCAAATAGTTGAAATAAGTATACACAAAAGCCCCTTTCACCACCAGGTCCCCATCCGACTCCCAGTCTCAGAGATAAGCATTGTTATGAGTCCAATATGCAGCTTTCAGTCCTTTTCTATGCATTTAGATAGAGAGATGTATGCGTTTATATATTTATAAAAGTCTCTTTCAATTTTTATACAAATAAGATCATATTAAACATTTCCCTTTTGCACGGAACTCTATCCCATGAAAATCCTTCTACATTGGTGCACAAAGCTCTGCCTTCTTATTTCTTATGGCTGCATGTTTTTTTTATAGGATTTTTAGCCAGAATTCTCTAGAGAAACAGAACCAGGACAGTGTATGTATTAGAGACCTGGTTGGGGAGGGGAGAGGTTTATTATAAGGAAGTAGTTCACGTGATAGTGGAGGCTGGAAAGTCCCAAGATCTTGAGGGTGAGTTAGCATGCGGGAGACTCAGGAGAACCAATGGTTTAGTTCCAGTCTGAAGGCCTGTAGGCTCGAGCCCCAAGAAGAGCTGATGTGTTAGTGTGAGTCCAGAGACAGGGAAAAATCTATGTCCTAGTTAGAAGGCCATCGGGCAAGAATTCTCCTTTACTAGGGCGAAAGTGAGCCTTTTTGTTCTAGTCAGACTTTCAAGTGATTGGATGAGGGCCATGCACATTAGGGAGGACTACCTGCTTCCCTCATTCTATCAATTAAAACGTTAATTGCATTCAAAAACACTCTCACAGAGACACTTTAAATACTGTTTGACCAAATATCTGGGTACCCATGACCCAGTCAAGTTAACAACTGAAATTAACCATCACATGGGATTTATGCAATTATTCTACTTTTGATGGATAGTTGGGTTTTTTCCTTTTTTTTTTACCATTAGAAATATCATTTCAATATAAATTTTTGGATCATACATTCTTGGGCACATGTGTGTGTATTTCTCTAGGGTATATCCCTAAAAGAGGAATTTCTTGGAGTGGTAGGTAGAATAATGTCCTTCCTCTCCAAAATGTCTAATCTCCTAAACCCTGGAGCCTGTGAATATGTTAGGTTGCAGGGCAAAGGGAAACTAATGTTGCAGATGGAATTAAGATTCTTTTTTTTTTTAAGACTTATTTATTTATTTGAGAGAGTGCAAGTGGGCGGAGGGGCAGAGGTAAAGAGAGAGAATCCTCAGGCAGACTCCCAGCTGAGCATGGAACCCAACACAGGACTCAATCCCAGAACCCTGAGATCATGACCTGAGTTGAAACCAAGAGTGGGCCAGTTAACCAAGTGAGCCAGTCAGGTGCCCCAGATAGAATTAAAATTCTTAATCTGAAGCGGGCCTGCTGTAATGTTGTGTGTCCTTAAAAGTAGAAGAAGGGTCAAAAGACAGAACGAGAGAGATCTCTGTGTGAGAAGGGCTATGCCTGTAGTTCCTGGCTTTGAAGATGGAGGAAGAGGTCCACAAGCCAAAGAATGTGGGTGCTCTCTAGAAGTTGGAAAGGACAAGAACCAAACAGATCCTCCCCTCACGACTCCAGAAAGGAGTGGAATCCTGCCAATACCTTGATTTTAGGTCAGTGAAACTCATTTCATTCTTCTGAACTACAGAAATGAAAGATAAAAAATTTATGTTGCTTTAAGTAACTAAATTGGTAGTAATTTAAAACAGGAGCCACAGAAAACCATTATACTGGGCCCTAGGGAATATGTATTTATATTTTGATGGTTGGGGCACCTGGGTGGCTCAGTTGGTTAGCAACTGACTTCAGCTCAGATCATGATCTCAGGGCCCTGGGATGGAACCCCATGTTGGGCTCCCTGCTCAGTGGGGAGCCTGCTTGTTCCTCTCCCTCTGCCCCTCCCCCCACTTACACGCACACTCTTTCTCTCTCGCTCTTAAATAAACAAAATCTTTTAAACAAATTAATAAATAAATACATTTTGATGGATAATGAAAATGGCTCCAACCAAAAAAAATTAAATAAAATTTTAGGAAAGTGTTTCAATTTACAATTTTATCACTAGTATAAGAGAAAGCCCATTTCCTAATACCACCACCATCACTGGATTTCATCAATCTTCTTCATTTTTAGTAATTTAGTTGGGTGAAAAATTACTATCTCTTTGTTCTTGAGCTTGAGAATCTTTTTACATGCTTTCTTCCTTATTTACAAGTGGAATATTTATCTGTCCTTATTTCTATACGAGGTTGATGATATTCTTTCTTATTGACATAGGTGCTTTTTAGATATTGAGGCTTTTAATCTTTGCCTTTTATATATGCTGCAAATATTTTCTTCCAATCCTTCACAACTATGTTAACTCCAATTACGGTATCTTCTGTCATGTAGACAAACAATTCCTTCATGGCTATGGGTTTTGTGTCTTGTTTAGGAAGAAAAGATTAATATCTTAACTAGAAAAACTACAGATGATGGCCTGACTCAAGTAATAAAATAGCTTGAGTGATGCTGAGTAAGCCTCACATTCCACTGAGCATTAATTTTCTTATTATAGCAATGCCTTTACTCATCCAAAAATTATTTACTGTGAACAACCTTATGTCATACATAGATGCTGGAGAGAAATAAGCAAATGCTTCATTCAAGGAATATACAGTCTAAATGGAGATATGGACAATGAGACAGCCATAACAACAAGAAAGCAACCTAAGCTGTGATCGAATTTGTGCAGAATCCCACAGGAATCTGTGGGAGGAGCCCCATATCCAGACCAGGAGGATTCATTGGGCTTGTTCAGGGGAGGTAGGAGAATAGGAAGAGCACACTGGGCAGACAGAACCACAGATATGGAGACTTGGGGACAAGAGCTGGGGCTGCAAACAGTTCACAGAATGGGGGTGATGATGAGTGATCTGGAGAGGTAGCAGGGACTGTTGCAACCCATATTGTTCAGTTTAGTGTTTTTCCTGAAATCACTAAAAAGCCTTTGAGGTTTGAAGCAGGTGGGTGAGATATGGACTAGCCTTTAGTAGAGACCATTTGGGCTGTGCTGTGGAGAAGAAGCTCAAAGGGAGCATGATCAGAGGCAGGGAAGCCAGTGAGGAAGGAAGCTGTTATACTAACCTAGCAAGGATGGCAAGAGAGACAATGAACGAGTGGCAGGGGAATGGACACACTGGACGGACTGAGAAATCCACCCATATTTGTCATAAGTCAAAGGCAATATGTAGTTTTTTTTCCAAGTGGAAGTTCTTTGTAAACTAAAAAATTCAACTTAATAATGGAATTGTAGGCACTGTGACAGGCCAGTAGAGATCTTTCTGGATACAGAAAACTTTACAGGGAGAAGTAAAAATCATATTTAAAGTATAAAATCATGCTTATTTTATCCTTCATATGTTGGTCTTCTATATATGACTATGAATGTATAACCCCAACATCAGCCCTTTCTTCCTGACAACCCTTATTCTCTGTGTTCCTTATCTTCCCACGTATGTGTTAGGAAACAAGAGGGCTCATTGTCCACTTCCTGATATTTCTAACTGCCACTCCCTGGCCTGCTACTGGCTGCCATTCCCCTCACTGACGTTCACTACCTGGAAATCCTGGACCAGGGGATAAGATTCTGCTTCCTTGACCAACGGACCAGTGAAGGTGTGAGCAGGGGAGAAGAAAATTCTCCGATACTTTTCCATACCTTTATTCTACATGACACCACTTCTCCAAGTGATACAGGGACCTCACACTTTACTGAAGCATTAAATTAGCCAAAGGGAATTGTAAGATAGAAGAGCAAATCATTAAAAATCTAGACTAACATTTTTACCTTTCTCCAAAGAACAAATGCTTCCCTCTGCTCCACTCTCATCCCCAGCCCTGCTTCTGTTTCTTGTTCTCGAGCGAGTGACCAAACAACAATGGGGGAGAAGATATGCCCTTTGCCAAGAGCAAAGCTTTCCTGATTACGGTATTATTCTCTCAGCTCTCTCTTTAACTCAGAAATGGAAAAAATATTGAGCAGCATTTCCCAGACCTACTGCTGGCTAATAGCATCAACTGCTAATGTTTTATGAAATCCATCCCAGCCAATGTGGTACATTAAGCAGAACCCACTGGGTTAACATTTGCCCCCTTTCCTGCTCTCTCCACGTTATTGGACCCATCTTGCTATGTGAAGAGGCTCTATAGGATCCAAAGCTTCGTGTCTGCCCAGCAACAGTGATAGGAAATTATTGCCTTCTTGACATTGCTAAATGCCCTTTGGGACTGACATTTGGTGGGCCTTCCAAAGAAAGCTGAGTTTATGGACACTATGAGTTTGGTTATCACCCACTTTTCTAGGACAAAAGCCCGAGGCAGTCCCTAGTACCGTTTGACTGGCATTAATTTTATCTATTTCTCCTCCTCATGATCAAAAACAGAAGTTGAGTCATTGGTGCTTTTGCATAAAGATGCCCAGTCTCACCCATGGGACATCGGGCCTTAAATGACAGCATGGAGAGGGTAAGGAAGGAGACAACTGAAAGTTGTACATACATCCAGTAAGTTGTAATGATAATCATAATAAATTTACATGTGATATCTTATCTGATCCTTAAATGAGATAGGTATTTTTATCCTTGTTTTAAAGATGAAAAAGCTGAAGCTCAAAGTCTTTAGAAATTTGCCCAAAGTCATACATGTTGGTGGGAGGGGGCATAAGGATTTATGTGATTCCAGGCCTAAATGTTCCAATATCTTAGGCTGGGACCCATTATGTCCCTCTGCCCTGGCCAGGGGTGCCATCATCCAGGAAAGTCAGTGGCCAGGTCCAGGTGAGTTTTGAGTTTGGTTTTGAAGAAGGAGAGAAATGAGATCTGGCCAACAGGAAGGAGAGACGTTCACTTTGGGGTTGGGGGAATAGGGATCTATTAAACCCTGGGCACGAAATGCGTGGGATTGGGAGGTAGCATGAACACTACAGATCCTACCAAAGGGGAGCTCCTGCATCCAACATTGTGCTTAGGGGATTTTTGTGTTTAAACTGCGATCAGTTTAGCATTATGGACTGTTAGCCTCAGGGTCTGTACATGGTCACAGCCTCTAGTAGAGTGGTCTCCAGTTTCATTAGGGATTGGGAGACAGGAAAAGACAGGACTGGAATGGGCTGGATGATGGGAACCTGACCCTTTCTCTTAGAGCTCGAAAAGGTGGCCAGTGTCACAAACAGTAGCCTCAGCTGGGCACTGTGGGGCTATTTGCAGCTTGACAGCCTCTGCTGAATTATTGATGCCCCTCACTACCTCGGGACCTCCCCCTTGTTAACAAATCGCACTCCGTATTAAAATTTAAAGAGGCAAATGAGTGCAATCTCTCGCCCTATTATTCCCCTCTTCTTTTGCCATCTGAGCTCTAATTTTTAAGTCAATCAGCCTGAAAGGTGTCTCTGGGGAGATGGCACAGCTCAGAGAGCCAAGCCCAGGACAGGAAAACTAAAGGCCATGACTAAGACCGTGACCCGAGTCCTGAGTCAATTAATGGAGTCTGAGGGATTCTGGGCCGGGTTGAGCACTGACTCTCTCTGAGTCATTGAAACACGTCAGAAAAAAATCTGTTCACCTCCTCACTGGGACAGCAGTGCCCCTGCCCAGTTGGTCATATCCTCAAAACTTCCCTAAAGCAGAGTATGAAAACTTTGAAGTTGTGGTCCAAATTTGGATTTGGGTTGTTTTGTTTGGCCTGCAAGTCGTGCTGTTTTTTAAAAAAATGAAAATAATTGCCAAAATTTTTTTAAAATAGGAGGTTTTACATAAACAGCAGATTTTCTGACTTTTCTTAAGAAATCAGAGGACTCAGGCTTTCATTTGCACATCATACTGGGGCTGACAGGGGCTGCGCTTTTCAGTGAGGTAAGGCCTCTTTGCCACAGTTTCTACCACTTCTCATGAATGGTTGAATCTGTGACGCCTGGTCTCAAGAAAGATGGCAAGCCAGTGTTTCTATGTGCCAACTCAAGTCTGTTAGTAGGACTGCCTGGGGTATCGTAATGGATCTGATCAGTTATGAAAGATTGCTTTGCAGCTTGTAATTATTCACCTCCATTTTCCTATAAGAGGATTAGACGTCTCGGAACCATTGCCCTGTGACTATGAGCAGATTATTGAAACAGATGCTCTTAAGAGGCATTGTGGGTTATCCCCGGTTGTCTGCCTCTTTCCCTCTGCCATGGGAATAACATAGCCCGTGATCCATCAGCCTGGATCGCAGTAGGAGGACACGTGGTGCAGACCAGCAGCTGATTTACAGGTTGGAGCTGAGCCAGACATTGTATAAAATAGCAGCCAACCCACAACCTTCAGTGACATGAGTAAGTCAGCTGTAAGCAACTGAGAGTTGGGGGGTTATTTGTCACTATAGTAGAAGTGCCTGATATAGCCAGACCAGGCTTGCTAGAAAAAGGTACCATGATGAAAAAGCAGTATCATCCTATTTTCTGAGAAGAGAAAAATTGTAGCCTTAGGGAATTCTTAAACATTAATTTTAATTGTCTTTAATTTAAAAAATAACTTCAGAAGATTCTGGAAATATAATGGCAGTGCCCTCAGAAGAACTGGGTTGAGTTCCTGAACGCACATTTAATGAATCGTTTTCCTTTTATTAGAAAATTATCTTTTTAAAAACCATATGTATTGAAGTTGTATTTTCAGTTAATTTCACTTTGTAATACTAAAGAGGACATTGCAAAATACTTGTTATATAAAGGGTGTCTAGCATCTGAAAGAGTCTTACCCACTGCTTTATTGTGAGGATCAAATGGTCTGAACTATTTGGAAATGCTTTGTCAGTACTACATGAGAATGAATGCTAGTTTTTACTAGGTTTGTAGTGATGTGATAGCATTTTCTCATTTTTTTCCTGCATTAGGAGGCAGGTCAGGCATTACTATCCCCATTTGACAGATGTGCAGACTGAGTCAGTAGGCAGAGATTTGTCATCTTGTTAAGGAGAGAACTGAGGAAGAGTCAGTTTATCATCCAGTCTAGACCACCAGCAATCTGTCCATTGCCTTACACAAAAAGGGGCCAACCAGGGGCTTTTGAATAATTTTGCTAATACACAGATTTCCAGTCTAACGGTGTCAGTTTTAATGAGATCTGGCCTGTGCTGATTTCTTAGAAGTAGCCAAAACCTAATTATCTACTTCCATATATATCTACCTTCTGCCTCCTTTGGCCCACGGCATTGCTTCTAATTTACATTTTCAGTTTATAATGTCAATATTCACCAGCCCCTTTTAATTCTTGATTAACCTGGTCATTCTCTGAACCATCTGCTGGTAGGCATGGTAGTTTTCTTATTTAAGAATTTGCATATGTACCATATTAGTTTGAAATATCCATGGCATGCAAAGTTAAATTCCAGGAGTTATAATTTGAATAGTTTGGTATCATTCAGTAATTTTGGACTGTGTTGTCCGTTATGACTCTAGGTCATCCTTTTGGACATGAAGGGCATTTTTACCTATCTGGATGGCATCTCTATATTATGTCCCGTGGGTGGCCAGAAAACTCTGAAGGACAGGGACCTAAACCGAGCGCCTGGTGCTAACTGGCACATCCTCTTTCAGGAGATGCTGGTTTGGGGCAGAAGCTGGGTCACTGGTTGGATTTCCTCTACTGCCAAGATCCTGGGGGTCTCCTGGGGCACATGACCTCCAGAATCCTCAAGGATTTGGGAATGCCATGTCAGTTGCTCAGGATTAGAGGGCAGGCAGGCCATGGGCATGGTTCTTGCTTTGGAATGATTGTACATTTGACTGTAAATTTTTCTCAGGGTGAGGCCTGAGGACAAAGCGTTCCTCAAAGCACCACATTCAGTATGCTGGTCCTCCACCCAACAATCAAGCATCATCTGACTCCCCGCTTCTCTTCCTGTTCAGTGACAGGGCCCATTTCCTACCCACAGGAAACAGAAGTGCTCCCATTGGACAGATTCCTGCCCAGGCAACCTCCACTCAGCGTTTCTGGTCACTTTTTTTTTTTTTGGCACAAACCAGAGCTGTGCGCCCTGACGCCCCTTCAGCATGTAGCCAGTACCTGGCACCTCGCCCCCTCAGCCCCACACGAGGAAAGCAATTCACCATTCCTAATGTTTGGGAGTGATAACCGCCATCTTGGGTGTGAGAAAGCCAAGCCTCCCCCCTGGTTTCCGTGCTTGACGAGGCCACACTGCCAAGAACCCGCAGAGCCAGCAGAGTCAGACCTTTCATTCTGAGTCCTGTCTTCTCCTCCAGGGGTCAATCTCCTGGGCCTGTGAGGGGCAGGCTTCTCCCCTATGCTACAGGGAAAATCCCTTCTGTTTGCCCCCAATTCCCATTTCCCTCCTTTCTAGTCGGTTCCCACAGTAGCCCTTCTACCTCACTTTGGCTTCAGACACACCAGGAATCCTCCTGCCACAGCTGTATTCCCTCTTTACCCTGGACTCTTAGATAGTATATCTTTCTAAACATCTGTTTCTTTTATAGTCGTCTCTGATGGATGGCTTTCTCTCTTCCCCAAGCCCTCAACAAAGGCCCTACACTGTGTGACTTCTCTTCCTTGAGATTTTCCAGTGACTCCTTATTACCTACCTGATAAACTCATAATCTAACCCAGCCTACAAGCCATTTCTCTTAACCTATTTCTAGTCTTACCCCTCTGCTTTGGGAATCCTGTATTCTAGTCATCTTTCTTTGATTTGTGTCCCTTACTGTCAACTGTCAGCTCTGAATCCTTTTTCTTAGGGCCTAAAGGTCCTCACTCCTCCAGGGTGCTGTCCCTGACTTCTCTCCCCTCTTCAGGCCTAGGGCACTTGGTTTGTGTCACTTGTAAGACATCATAGTCTAGGGTGTCTGGTTACCTTTTTGCGTGTGTGCACACGCATGTGTGATCTCCACTACCAGTGAGGAAAGTCCTTGAGGGAAGGGATCTCATCTAGTACATCTTCATTTCTTGCTTTACAGCGCTCCTTGCACATAGCTAACGCCAAATAATTCCTGGCTCAGTAACCGAGTAAATCACTATTCACCACCTTGGCTCTGGCTGTTGCTTCATAGGCAACCTGTCACGTGGCCACAGCTCCTACTATGTGCAGAGCTCAAAGAACACCAGCTCGATGCCTACTGCCCTTGGGAGGACTCCCCATTTGCTTACTGGGGCATAGTGCTGCTTATAGAACCATAGGCCTATGGGGTCTCACTTGCGCATAGATTATCTGGAAGAGCAAGGTACATGTGAGAATGGTTTGAAACTTCATTTTTTAAAAAAGATTTTATTTATTTATTTGACAGATAAAGATACAGCGAGAGAGGGAACACAAGCAGGGGGAATGGGAAAGGGTGAAGCAGGCTCCCCTCTGAGCAGGGAGCCCGATGTGGGGCTCGATCCCAGGACCCTGGGATCATGACCTGAGCCGAAAGCAGACGCTTCACGACTGAGCCTTCCAGGCGCCCCTGAAACTTCATTTGATTCTCCGAGATCTGAGTAGGTACTCAAACAGTAAAGTAAATAGTGGCTACTATTATGGTGGCTAAGACTATACATATGACCAGAGATAAAAGCCGGAAGTTAAAGCTAAAATTAAAGAAAAGAAAACCTTCTTTTCTTCCCCGTCCCTTTTAATCTCCTCCTGCTGGAAGAAGTTAAGGGCAGAAGGAAAGCACATTGCTTGGAGAAGAAATGCAGAGAGGCTGAGAATAAGGCACAGGTGCATAAGCACACACAATAATTACCTCATTAATATCAAAACCAGTAGGAAACAGGCTCATTCCCGAGGGCGGGGCCGGGCCAGGCTCCTTGGAGAAGCCTCTGGCCAGCCTTGTAATTCCTCTGAGGTGTGGGACTGGCTTACAATCTTTCTCCAGTCCCTGCAGCTGTGGGAGAGGAGCTGCGACCACCGGAGAGCCCCAGCTGATCCCACTTCTGGTCCTCACCTTCCTCTAATGGCTGTAGGTGCTGACATCATAGTGCCTGACGGTAGCCTGCACACGGGCTGCCCCACGTTAGGGCCGGCAGAACTGTCATCTACTGTAGTGATGAAGGACTGACATGTGTAGAAATGACGTGACTTGCCCAAACTTGTTTGCAGTAGAAGACAGTGAAAGAAAATGTGGGAGGAGATCAAGATCTCAGGCATACAAACTGTCCTTGGACGAACCCAAAGTACACTTGGTTTATTTTTGTGACTCTCCTTCATTGCCCTCCTCACTTGCAGGCTTCAAAAGGTTAGGTGTCCCCCATAACCCTGGCAGGGCAAGACCCCCCCTGGAGCTGCTTATGCTCTTTCTTCCAGACCACATTGATTTCCTTACCTTAATAAAAGCCCCCCTGGGCCTCCTCTCGTGAGAAGGGAACAGAGACATCCAGGCTGTCTGGAGGGACTTGCTTGAGTCACTGAGCAGCAGGTGGTGGCCAAGTCAAGTTTATATGGAAAGCTGCTGATGAGAGAGTCTGTCCTCTGACCAGCAGCCTGGGCTGAGGAGTATCTCTTTCTGACATATTTTTCTCTTTGGCTCCCTTCATAAGTGCCTGACCAATGTTGTCTTATTTAATGACTTCTCGTGTAATCTGCTCCTCCAGACTTGCCCTCATTGATGCCAACGTTGCCTGCCTCCTTCACGCATTTCCTTCAAAATGTGCATGCTCTGTCATTTGGCAAGCACTGTCACAGGTAAGAGAGATCTCTGTTATGTCGGTCTCCACTCCCACATCACTACTGGTTTTTCAAAATGAAATGAAAGTTTCCCGAAGCATCCCAGAAACCACAGGTTGATGAAGCCATTTCATCTTTGGAGTTCATTTCCACTTGCTCAGTGCCACGGGCCACTGAGGGTTAATGAGCAGGCAATGGGGACAAGGATTTCTCTGTAGCCTCTTGCTGGTGCATTCCAGGTGTCTGGCCTGGAAGGCACAGTGGCGGGAGCTGGTGGGCAGGAACAGAAGGTAGGAGAGGAAAGGGTTTCCCCACGTGGGGAAGTCAGAGGATGTAAGTTGCATTCTGTAAATGGACATCATATAGGCTACCAGACAAATCATGTACCTGGTCTACGCTTTAGTTTCTTCTTTGGTAAAATAAAAAAGACACTAATTTTAATTTGCTTGCATTGTCAGTAAGTGCAAAATGATTTTTAAGCGTTTGAATGTCCAGGTAAGGCCTGGCATATGATCAGAATGAGTTTAACGGGTGGGCTCTGGCTATGCCTCATAATATCCCGGGGACCTTGGCCAGATTACCTAATACCATCAATCACCAGTCCCTTTAACTAGAACAAGGGAGTAATAATTAGTACCTACCTCATAGGGTTGTGTGAGGTTTAAATGAGTAAATGTATACAGAGCACTTAGAGTTATGTCTGACGTTTCTTTATTGCTTAGTACAGTAATAGCAGTCAGAGCGAAAATAAACTAGCTTAGATGAATCGAGTTATGGGTCTAGTCTATTCATTGCCTGATGGCATTTGACGGGCTGATCTTAAAAATTTATATGGAAGAGCACAGGACAAAGGATCAAGAGAGGTAGTTTGGGAAAAAAAAATTAGGAAACTTGCCTTGCCAAATATCAAGTTTTCTTATAGTGTTACAGCAATGAAGAGAGATGGTACTGGTGCAGAAATAGAAAAATAGACCAATAGACTAGAGAACAACAACTAAAACATCCCTCTCCCTCTGCCTGCCACCCCCCCCCCCGCTTGTGCTCTCTCTCTGTCAAATAAATAAATAAAATCTTTTAAAAAATCTAAAGTAGATAAGTCAAAATGTTCAGATTTGATAAAGTTAGATAGTGGACATGCAAGTGTTCATTATGTTATTTTCTCTCACTTTGTACATCTTTGCAGGATTTTGTGTCCATTTAAAAGATTTTAAATTGGCCTTTTAAACATTTTTTTTAGAAGATTTTATTTATTTATTTGAGAGGGAGAGAGAGCAAGAGAGAACACAAGAGCAGGGGGAGGGAGAAGCAGACTCCCCACTGAGCAGGGAGCCCGATGCGGGGCTCGATCCCAGGACCCTGGGATCATGACCTGAGCCGAAGGCAGCTGCCTAACCGACTGAGCCGCCCAGGCCCTTCTAAACTGGCTTTTACTTCCAACGTACAGGAAGATGAAGCATAACTATTTGCCACTCAAGTGCTAATGTATGACCTGCCCCCTCCTTCCAACAGCCCAGGACAATGATCCCTAGTACCTACCACAATGCCTGGCTCCAGGAGGACATAAAGTCAATGAAGATGGGAAAAATGAATGGATAAAGGGGCCTATCCTTAGAAATCGAGTCCTGGTCATATGTTCACTCTGCCTCTTCTGTCATTAAATCACACGGGGAGAGTCATTTTCCTCCCATCCCTGTCACTCAGCCTGAGTTGCCAGCTACTATAATAATTTGGGGGGATTACCTTTAGGGGCCACTGCTTGCAAATCAGTCCTGGCTGTGCTCTGAATTCATTAGTGTTTCTCCAGCATGGTGGGGGACTCAGAAGAATGATCCTCTCTTAGATTAGGGCATTGCTGTCTTTCTCATATTATAGTAATAATAATAATAATCAAAAACAAACCCAAGGAAGTAAACTCACCAGGGAGGCCTGTCTCTTTAATTAAGGTGTTTTATTTTTATTATTTTTTTAAAGATTTTATTTATTTATTTGAGAGGGAGAGAATGAGAGACAGAGAGCACAAGAGGGAAGAGGGTCAGAGGGAGAAGCAGACTCCCTGCTGAGCAGGGAGCCCGATGTGGGACTCGATCCCGGGACTCCAGGATCATGACCTGAGCCGAAGGCAGTCGCTTAACCAACTGAGCCACCCAGGCGCCCCTTAAGGTGTTTTAATGAGTCACAGTCCCACCATGCAGGTGACTCGATTCTCCTTTATAAATAAAGGGTTGTGAGCGTAGGGGTGTTTCCTCTTGCAGTCCTACTGCTGTTTCTCCTGGTGCTGTGACTTCTCTCTGTACGTGCATATCAACATATGTGAAATACATGACATGAAGATTTATACCTCTTTATTCACCTAGCCAGCTTGCAGTTCTAAGATTCTCTGGGTATCATCCAAGGAAATGTAATATGGTAGCTTAATTGGTTGGTAATGGTGCTAATAAAGGTAGAGTCTTAAGTTCCAGCCCCCAAAAGCCAGAATGATTTTCTTTGTTCAATAAGATACAGAGAGCATCTCAAATCTTCGCAAATATATCCTCATTTCTATATGGCGGATTGGACAAGGCAGGGTGGTGAGAATCATGTCAAATGCACCACTGCCACTGGAACTCAAAATTGTCATCACCCTGGTGAGTCTGTGGATTCCTTTTATGAGGAAAGGAGAGTATCTGACATGGTTAAAAAAGGTTAGTAATGTCCCAGCTCACCTACAAATGTGAAACTGAGAAAGTGCTCTGGGCCGACATTCCCATCTTTATCACTAAAGAGTAGAAAATAGATTTGATCATTCTTACTGTCGTTTTTGTGGTTTTTCTGAATCTGAGTGTATAATGAGAAAAAAATGTGACAAACTCAAGCAAAGAGAAATTTGGGCTGAATCTCTGGGGAAAAAAAATTCATGGTGAAATCCATTAGACTGTGTAATAGTTTCCCAAGGGGAATGACATAAACCTCATAGTTTTGCAGTCATTTAAATTTAGACTGAACCATGCATTTCCAAGCAGACCCCAGGGAACAATCCTGCATTGAGGAGGGAATAGGGAAGGTGATAGGCCAGATGACCTAATAGCTCTTTTTCAACTTAATTTCTAGGATTGTGGGATCCTAATTAAAATGAACTACATTGCCTATTATGAACCCATTCCATGAATATTCTGTAAGGTCTCCAGGCAAGCTAAAGGGGTTTCAGCTTTTTCTTATTTCTATAGAGCTAAAGTCCATGAGCCACCTTAACCACACAGCTTGCGCCCTTGCACTGACTTCTTCACCAATAATGCTTGACTAAAAGTCTTTAAAAGAAGTTAGAGCACATACAGTGAACTAACATTTTATTTGACTTTTTTTTTAAGATTTATTTATTTATTTTAGAGAGAGAGCAAGTGCACACATGCACCTGTTGGGAAGGGTAGACGGAGAGAACCTTTCGAGCAGACTCCCGGCTGAGCTCGGAGCCCGACCTGGGGCTCAATCCCACAACCCATGAGATTGTGACCTAGACCTGAGCCAAAACCAAGAGTCAGGCGCTTAACCAAGTGAGCCACCCCGGAGTCCCTGAACAAACATTTTATTCAAAGTAATCCAATGGAATGAGGATGCTTTGACATGTATCATGATAATAAATATTCTTCTGGCTAATAATGGCACAGTGACCTGGCTCTGTGATGGAAGCAATCACCACCATGCAACATCCAGGATGAAAATCTGCTTTCTCACATCCAGCCCCGACTTCTCTTTTCAACTTCCACTCATGTTTGAAAAGAAATGCTGATTACTGGAGAAATCATAGCATTTCTGGTTCAGAGGTTCTCCCATCATGAACTATGCAGGTCTCCACTGACATTAGCCTCTCTTCCTGTCTTCCAGAAATCGACTCCAGTGAGCAGGCTCAGACAAGGCCAGTGGCAAGCTGGCCAAGGCTGATCTGAGAACACCAGCCAAGGGGCAGAGAGCACTTTTGCCCCAAAGTGACAACAGTAGGGCAAGTGGAAGAGATTGGTGGCTCAGTTGCCCCATGTAGTATTATAAAAAGAAAGAGTGGTGACATCTAGCTGGTAAGCTATTTCATCAGTCTTTCTGGAGGATCTGCAAAAGGTTCTTGCTGGGCTATGGAATTCTACCAACAGGAAGTAGACACTGGCATGCATCAGAGAATTATCAAGCTCTACCTATTTGAAATTTAAAGCTGGACTCTAATTAGCTTGCAGGGAGTTCCTATGGAAATTGAAGATACCATTTTTCAATAGGACAGGAGAAAGGCATCGGGAAGGCAGAAGGACTAGAAAATCCCTATTCCTTCAAGAGTCACTTGGTGTCACATTGTCCCTGACTCCTTTGGGCAGATCCCAGGAGCTCTCACTTCCATTATACTCTTTCTAGTATGTAACTGACAGTGAACATATCCATATCCTACAGACAGGGGAGACACTGTGGCATTTTGTCTATTTCTCCCAGAGCATAGCTCAGTCCCTGACATAGAAGGCTTAATAATTAATAAAGCCGCATTCGGTTATTATAGCGATATCTTAGAACCTTGGTTTATCTGTAAAGTAGCATAGTAATATTACCTCAAACGGCTGTTCTCAGGATTAAATACCAGAACAAAGAAAGTCCTTAGGACAGTGCCCAGCACTTAAATAACATGCAGTTCCTTCTCCTACTTTTTTGGTATGGGAGGGTTTTTATTTCTGGTTCTGACAAAAATTAGGCCAAAAGTGTTTTTTAAAATGGCAAATCATGTTGCCGTTTAATTATGTTTCCAGAATAGATCAGCATTTTGTACCCTATAAGCACCATAGAAGCTAGACCAGCTCCAGCCCAAATTCTTGGCCATTCAACCTTCTCATCACCCGCTTGGCTAGATGTACACCATGAATAAGGGAGATTTCCTGAGATGTTCACACTTGATTCTATTTCAGACATCCATGAAATACACTTGGAGAATGAGTAACTCCTCAGTGATGATAAAAATGAAGACTGGAAGGTGGCTCTGGTATTTTGTTGATCATGAGAACTTCACTTTTGTTGTCCCAGAATACCTCCAGGCCTTCCCTGAAAACTCCCCTAGAGGTATTTTCACTCTTCTTTCTTGCTTTATTTCTACAGAACCAAAAGCACCTGCAGGGTGACTTGTCATCAAAAGGAGGTTTGTGCAGTCGAAACGCACTGCCATGCGGGGCTGGATTTACAGGGCCGTCCTCGGACCCATTGGCAGGAACCAGCACAAGGAATGGCCCGCTTCCAACCCAAGCCAGCATTCCACTTTCCCACCAGCTCTGAATTCACCTCTCCTAGATGCACTCACGTCACCGCATGGCCTGTGGAGACATCCTCTCTCCTGTCCTCTGATTGCTGCACCAGGCACTGGACATATAAGAAGCAAAAGAGGCCAAGATGGGGCGGAGGTGAGCACCACAAGCACCCAGTTGCCACCTGAAGGCATTGCTCCATTGTGAGCCCGGTACCTGGCAATGCATCGGGCTCTCTCAGCCAAAGCACCATGCCGTCCCCAGGCCAATCCGCCCTGGCTTCCCGGTTCTTCGATGTCTCATCTCTCAACCACGTGAAATCCGTGCTGTTGTCCTGGAGTCTGTGAGCGCGATTGCCTTCCCCATTTCTGGCTTGTAATTCCGGGTGAACTCCTGGCTTCTGATCCTGACTTCTCATCCGTAGAATGGTCTCCTTGGAGAGCCGAAAGTCTCCTCCTCCTGCTCTTTGCCCCAGCTGCCCCCAGTAGCCATCCAAGGGTCCCCATTGTCATGCATAGCATGCAACAGGAGCTCTGTTCCTTTGCTCTTTCCTGATTCTCATGCTTTCTCTTCCTTCTTTTTTAAAACAGTTGGTTGGATAGTCTCAGAGTTTTACAAGCAACACTGAGATACCCCACACCACCCTGCTCCCAATGACAGGCTCCTGGATCTGCCATGATGCATCTCTCACAGCACCTAGCACCGGTCAGGCACTGGGTTAAGTTGACCTTTGGTGTCTGAAATGGGATGTTGCGGAAATGGTGATGGAGCACTGTGCGGGGTTGATAAGCTGGAGGGCTTTATGTCTGAGCAGGGTGTCTCAAACTCAGCACTGGTGGCATTTTGGGCCAGGTCATCCCTTGTGGTGTGGCTCTCTCCTGTGCATTGCAGGGTGTTTAGCAGCACCCCTGGCCTGCTGAGCACATCCTCCAAGTTTGTTGTCCACCCAGACACCCAAAAATCTTCTCCAGGCACTACCAAATGTCCCCTGCGGGGCAAAATACTCACTGCCAAGAACCACCGCATGAGGTGTTGGGGTAGAAGGCCCCACTTTCCTTGGACAGACTTCTAAATGCTAGAAGGTGCAGGTCTGCTCTCTGGGGCCATGCAGGGCTTTGAAGGACACTCTCATTTATTTTAGAGATGGATACTCAGTTGCTGAATATGCTGGAGGGGAGTAGGGTGGTCTCATAAAGAGTCTCTCTCATAAAGACTTCAGGTGAACCCTCCTGTTTCCTGCTGGCTCAGTTCTGTCAGGCCTGAGTCTTAACTTCTGAGCCTTTCTGAACCTCTCTTCTCAGTCATGTCCTCCCGCTCGATCCCCTCTCTCACCGCCCCCCCT
The DNA here is from genome assembly GCF_009762305.2 of Zalophus californianus. Classification (NCBI taxonomy): domain Eukaryota; kingdom Metazoa; phylum Chordata; class Mammalia; order Carnivora; family Otariidae; genus Zalophus; species Zalophus californianus. Next base: position 44,960,685 of record NC_045604.1, read on the forward strand.
TCGGTGCTCTGGGCACCCAGGTCCTCCACCCTAATTCCCCAGTATCCCTTCTGTATCCACTTTCTTCCTTCCATTGCTTTGTGAAGTCTCTTGTCTGAAGGCACTTTTCCCCTTTCCAACATCATGGCAGGTTTATACTCACAATCTGATTTCATGATAATCATTGGTTGTAATTAATTCTCACTCTCTTAGGTCTCAGGAGAGAGACGAGTTAACCACATGGAGCTGCCTGGTGATCTTTGGTGAGGAGTCATTCCTCCTACTGCATCTGGATGCCTCTCGTCCGTCTCCCGCCGCACACCGGACTTAACCTCTCCACAGCACCTGCCGCCCGGTACTAAGATTGTCGACCTCTGTCAATCCTCGTGACGGGACTGTAAGCTCCTTGCATTCAGGCATCGTGTTTTTCTCATCCTTAACAACTCCAGCGCTCAGGAGAGGTGCTCACAGTGCACAGAACATGCTCAGTGAAAGATTCCTGAGTGCATAAGTAACTTCAGCCTTGGAAAAAATTCTTTAATTTAAATTCAGCAGCAGACTTTCTTGAACTCAAAAAGAACAAAACAAAACAAAAAACTAGGGACAAAAGGCTTTGAACTTCTTGCCCATGTTTCTCTCCTCAAGGAGCATATATTGTCAAAGCCTGCATTCCAACTTCTGGGGTTTACTAGAATCTTGGACTGGGAAGCTCCTGGTCTGTTAATGATCCACTGTATTCCCCAGTGGGATGTATGCAGCCCAACCCCCTGACATCCCGGTTGGGGGCCATGCTGATGTTGCCAAGATACTGATGCCACAGACAGACATACCCTGACACAGAGACACCTTTTTCCCGGTTGTAATTAACAAGATATTGATGGCCTCCCCTTAGACAGCCATCTAAATACAAATAAAGCAGGATGAGCTAAGAGGATAAAGTGCAAAAACCAGCTTCTTTGTGTAACAGTTCCATAATATTATCTGGGAGCCAGCCCAACGTTCTGGAAATCACTCAGAAGAATCAGGCAGTCCTTTCCTTCCGAGGGCACTTTTATGCTTGCAAAACCATCATCGTCATCAGCTTCGATTAATATTGACTGATGTATAATCACCATTCATTTTATTAACTCTTGCCCAGGACTACTTATAAACATCAGGACTGCTATTGTACAACTGGGGAAGCAGAGGCATAGAGGGCTTTGGTAACTGGCTTAAGGCCACAGTTTAAATTGGGTGTTGGGCTGAGACCAGGAGGCCCAGATCTTTCATACCCAGTTCCCCTGCTGAGAAGGGCTGTTGCTTTGGGGTTAGCTGGGGGAAGGGAGTGGATCTGCCTCACCTTTGTTCGCCCAGCAGACAAAGTGAGCCACCTGGTCACTCTCCCAGACACTGGGCAAGAAGCAAGCTTTTGAAGAGGGAGCCAGCTCACTTTTCTGACACATGTCACATCTCGCACCGAAGGGAGAGACCCACTGCCGCCTGGATTGTCCACTGGGGCATGTCACAATCTAGATGGCATATGAAAGACAAAAAGCTCCCTTGTCATCTGCCTTTCACTCTACAGAGAGACAGCCCCGAAAGTGTGAGACGCGGCATCACATATTAATGAGGGGGAGCATATGTAGCATTTTGAAGCCAGGGGCCGGGTGTGGCTGTGAAGACAGTAGCTAAAAAGGAGGTTTGGGCAAGATTTGAGAGGCAGGTTCTAGGCTCAGACCCTGAAAATGAATCAGTAAGATCATCTCGCCTCCCTCCAGCCAGCCCTCCTGGTCACCCCCGCCCCCTGCCTTGGTGCTGCCACATGCAGTTTCCTGGGCCGGAGCTCCCCTGTTCCGTAGCCCCTGGGACTGGCGGGGCAGGGAGGTGTGCCCACCACCCTGAGAACAAGGATGTATGCGCAGAGCAGCCTGGGATCAACAGTCTGCAAACTAGAAAACATGCAGCATCTTCTGATCCACTCGTTTTCCGCCTTTCACACATGCCATATCCCCTTGGGCAGCTCGCTGTTTAGATTCCATTTTCCATTGATCTGTCGGGCTGTCTCCTGGACATCAGTCTTGAACAAAGGCTCTCTTTACTTCTTACAAGAGGTGAGGCACCTCCCACCCTCCTGCTCAAGACCCTCTGGGTTGATCCCACCCCTTTACATCTTGAAGTTGAAGAGAATAAGTCCTTTTTCTTCCACGGGCCATTGTCTGGATGCTGGTGACAGCTCTTGACGTCTCCCCCTCACCTGCTCCTGGTCCCAGCTCCTGCCGCCAGTGCCCTGCAACACACCGGGTACCTTCTCCAGTCAGCTTCGAAAGCGGCCAAGTTGTTCTCTCTCCCCATTAACAGCTTTTGGCCTGCAAAAGCCAAAACCAGTACCAGAGTTACATAACCGTTCAAGGTAACGGAGGATTTGTCACAGGGCGGAGTGTGATTAATGGCTGAATGAACGACACAGGACACAGCCCACCTCGTGGCTATGGGAGTGGAGCCTCCCCAGGTCCTTTCTGGAAGAGAGCAGGGCATGCATTGTAAACAAGCATAAATGAACAAGTTGGCTGAGAGGAAAGAGGTCGGAGCCGACGGAGGAAATTAAGTAATGTGCCTGTGCATGGCCTGTGACCGACTGGACCATCCAGGAAATATTGGGCCATAAAAAGATATTACCGACTTACTCAGTCAAAAACCAGTTGGCTATTGATTACTTCATATGGTTCAACTTAAACATCGTGGTGTTTGGTAAACATCTCTATACTTGCCTGAAAAGTTAATGTGGCTCTTTCTGTGAATTAGAAGCTAAATCTGGGGCCTAGCTTTGCTCTCTTATTTGGTTATTGGTACTGACCGCAAACACTTATTTGTGGTATCCTTTCTATGTACCTTACATACCACATGAATTGTCTCATTTCAAACTTATAAAACCTGTGAATTAGGTAATTTTTATTCTTATTTCATTCAGGAAACCAAGGTTTGGAAAGGGTAAGTAACTTGCCCAAAGTACGTGGTTGGTAATCGGTGGAGCCGAGATGGGACCAGGGTTCATCTGGTTCCAGAATCCACGCTTGGAATGCAATTCACGAGTCCGAATCATGTTTTCGTTGTCGCTCCAACCCCAGCTGCCCAGTCAGCTTTCCTATTTATAGTTGATGTTTAAGAAACACTTATTGAATCAAAAACTAAATACACACATTCAAAAGCTCAGTCACTGTTCTTCCAAAACATGGGATTCCCACACATGTATATTCTCATGCATCCCCTTCACCACCCTGCCCTTAGTTACTGGGTATCTCTGGCCCTCATGTTCTCTTCTAATACACAAACATTTAGTGAGTATATACTGTGTGAGAGGTACTGTCCTGAGTAGGTTTTCTTGCGCCTTTAATTTCCTCAGTTAAAAAATTATTCGATACACACATATATGTTTATCAGCACCCACTGTGTGCCTGCTCCTATATTCTGGAATCATGGAGACAAATGAGTAATCTCTCCTGCTTTCCATGAACACACAATTTGGAAATAAAGAGTAAACCTTAGCAAGTCCCTGTCCGACAGTGTGGATTGGAGCAAAATAATCAAAGAATACACAGGGTACACAAGGCAGGATCCATGGAGAAGCAATTAACTCAAGGGCGTCAAGGGGACTTCCCAGAGAGAGCTAAGCCTCACTGTTCCATAAGCCCAGGACACGGTGCCAGGCAGGTAGGAGATATTCAGTCCATTTTTATAAACAGAATCACGTAAACAAACATCATTGTGGAGAGGGACATGACATGGAAAGTGGCTGAAGAGTTTACTTGGCTCAGTGACTTGTTCTCTGCTGAGCAGTGGGGAGTCCCGAAGAAGGTAAAATGGAAGAGCCCAGGATCAGATTTGCTGGATGTGTGGCTGGTACCGGTGACATAGAAAAAGAGGTAGAAGGAGAGAAATGTGCTGGGTGGGAACATTCCTTGCCATTCCAGAGTGAGGGACAAGATTGGAGGGCAGGGCAGGGTCGCGGCAAGGGTTAAAAGTACATGCCAGGCAGGGGACTAGGAATGGGAAGTTTCTTCCAGGGTCACCATCCTGACCTGCTATGCCTGGTTTGCTTCAGGATTCCTCTGGCTTCCTTTTTATGTCGGTACCTACATTTATATCCTACTTTGTAAATTTGAAGTTCTTTCCAATAAGACAAATATATAATCAATTTATTAAAATAAAACCAGATTGCATCCATATCAGAAGGCATAGATCATATATATCAAATCTATTACTTATTATGTTAAGCTTAAGAAATAACACATGGTAAATATTTATTATTTATTATATTAAACATAATAAATATCAAATCTGTATCAGAGAGCGATATTAAATCTGTGGCGTAAGCCATTCTCACTATTACTTCTGAGCATTAAGGTGGGTCCTCAGCTTCCAAGCAGCCAAAGCAAAATAGTACATCACAGAGTTATGGAGTCCTCGTTGTTGTTTGAGAGAGACATTTTCCCTGGCACTAAATTCTGAGAGGAATTCTCGAATTGGACTTATTCGAGGTGCCAACATCAGCACCACCTGCATGTTTCCCTCAGATCTGCCCTCTGAGAGCTCCTGTCTGGCAGTCCCTTCCAGAACCACAACCTCACTCCAGCGCCAAAGGAGATCCGAGCTCTAGTTCTGCACTGTCTTTGGACCTGCTTGCTCTTAGGTACATTTTAAGATCATGTCCTCAAGCCCTGTCAGGAACGGGTATGTGTATGAAGCATCGTCCTGTATTTGCTGGAAAACTGGTACTGAAGACACTGCCCATGGTTTGTGCAACAGGGACTGGGGACCCCCTCTCAGCGGGACGCTGGTTTGGGCAAAGATCATGGAGCAGGGACCCAAACAGATCAAGTTCGGACTCTATGGAGCCTACATTTTGGTGGGAGGACAGACATCATAAACAAGTTTATGATGCTAAGCAATGAGAGGTGCTGGGAGGGGACAGAGCTGGGGAAAGGCTCTGCTAGCTTAGAGTGCTAGTTTAGAGAAGGCTCGCTCAGGACAACGCCTTCACGTGGCTCAGCTGTTGCCTCTTGCCGTAGGATATGACTACATCACCTTTTCCTTAGCAACGGAACACAGAATAAACATTACAGAACTACATACCTTTCACCACGTTGACCACTGAGGATGGTAGGAAAATGTTCTGCTACTATTTGAGGCCAAGGCTTTGGCCAAATTGTTCCTAACAAAAATAATAGTTCATACCAGCCAGGTCATTTCAATGGTAAATCTAATCTGAACCTACACTCCTGAATCCAAGCTCTTTCTGACTTCCCTTCCAGGGTATAAGAATAGCACGATTTATGCAGCACGTATATGGGCCATGCCCTCAACGTATATTAGCTCACTGAATGGGATTCCTGGTAATCACGAAAGGAAAGAGGCAAGAGAGCAGACGGTTAAGAAGCTGGGCTCTGGAGCCAGACTGGGCTCCAAGAATTCCTAGCTGGATGATCTTAGACAAACTATTCAACCTGTCTGAGATCTGTCTTCTTGTCTGTAAAATGGGGGTAATAATAGTAAATACCTCATGGAGTTGTCATAAGGATTAAATTAGTTAATATATGTATGACACTTAGAACATATCTGGCATAAAACAATGAATAGGTGATTATTATTATTATTATTATTACTCCAATTTACAGAAGAAGATATTGAGGCTCTAAGAGCTTAAGTAACTTATCCCCAAGCTCAAACAGGTGGCAGATTCAGAATCTATATCTAATTTTTTCTGACTCCAGCTCATATTCTTCTGGCTATGACCTCCCCTGTCACTATTAATAGAAATTAAAATAATGTTTCCTAGAAGAGATCTAGATCCAAATAACAATTTTAAAGCAGTCAGGAGCACTCACGAGAAACTGGGATCATACATTATGCTGGTGAAAGATGAATCAGCAATCTTTATCAATTGCTATTTTGCTCAAGGTCTTTCAATCAATAAAAAGTGGTAACTGAATGCAAATGGATTTTCCCTTTGCTGATTATTCACTTCATTCCTTCATGTGTTTGTTTATATAACATTTACCGAGCTTTGGGGGATTCACAGAAACAGATGAAATAATCCTGCTCTCAGGCTGGGAGAGGAAAGGGCAGAACACATATACAAATGACAAACCAGTAGAGAATATGTTCAGATGCTCAAGATGATAGGCTCAGTCATCATGGGGTTGCAATGAGAAGAAAGAGCATGGTTGGTCCAGGGTGCGACTAGTCACAAGATTTTGGTCTAGGCCCTGTGGGAAGTGACCAATATGAATTAGCCAGGTGTTCTCTGAAACAATAATGTCAAATTTAAGACCTAGAGATTAAAGGTGTACTGAATAAAGCTACCTGAAAAAACATTACTAATTCATTGCATGTTTTGAAGGTAAGCTTTTTTTCTTAAGATTTGATTTTTTTAAGTAATGTCTACCTCCAATGTGGGGTTCGAACTCATGACTCCAAGATCAGGAGTTGCATGCTCTGCCGACTGAGCCAGCCAGGCATCCCTGGAGTTAAGGTTTTTGTGATGGCTCCATATTTTATAAAATCTTTTTTACTTCATTGGTATTGTTATGGGAAGAAATCTGAATTAGACACCCTCACACTAAAGGAGTTCTTTGGTTCAGTAACTGTGTCAGTCAGGGTGCAGTCAAAAATGGAAACCACAGGGCTGGGTGGCTCAGCTGGTTGAGCGTCTGCCTTTGGCTCAGGTCGTGATCCTGGGGTCCTGGGGTCGAGCCCCACATCGGGCTCCCTGTTCCGCGGGGAGCCTGCTTCTCCCTCTCCCACTCCCCCTGCTTGTGTTCCCTCTCTCGCTGTGTCTCTCTCTGTCAAATAAATAAATAAAATCTTTAAAAAAAATTAAAAAAAAGGAAACCACACAGTAAACTTAATATAAGGAATTGTTAACCAGATATGGCTGTTAACTAGATCACTAAAAGTAAAACAGAGAACTCTACACTACCATGGAGGAAGCAACTGCAGGAAGCGGCTCCCACCTCCAAGCCTGGGAGAAAAGGGAAAGAAATTGGAATTATTCAAACTTGGAGGCTTGGGGAAGGATTTCTTGGGGACTGGAACCCAGACCTCCAAGAAGGGGTTCCTGGCTCAAGCTGGATCCCTTTAAAGGACACAATGAGGCTGGTTCTGCAAGAGTTGGAGAAATTGCAAATGGTATTAAGCTGCTTCTTCAGGAAGGCAAGGAAGTATTGCTGGAGTGCTGCTCACGGGAACAGGAAGCAGACAAGAAGCCAAAAAGTGGCAGAGAGGAAGGAGCAAGTCCCTTCTTCCTCCTCCAGTCTTGCAACTTCTTTCTAGGGCTCTCTTTGGCAGAGCCTAATTTGGAACCAGTTGGCAGTACAAATATGAATACAAACAAGAATAAATATGGCATCATCATCCCTCATCTTCAGCCTAAAAGGGAAGACAGACATGGAAGCCAGAAAGCACAATGGGTTTAGGTGATACCAGAGGACTGTGCAGGCTTAAGGGGAGCACTATTTAGAAGTGATTCCTTTTAAAGGAATGGACAGGAAAGACTTCCTAGATCATTCTTCAGCTGAGCCTTCAAAAGTATGCTTTGTTGGGGTGCCTGGTTGGCTCAGTCAGTTGAGTGGCTGACTCTTGATTTTGGCTCAGATCATGATCTCAGGGTCCTGGGATCAACGAGCCCCGCATTGGGCTCTGCACTCATCAGGGAGTCTACTTGTGGATTCTCTCTCTCCCTATGTCTTTGCTCCTCCCCCTACTCATGCTCACTGTCTCTCTCTCTCTCTCTCAAATAAATAAATATTTATTTATTTAGAGTAGGGTGTGAAACAGAGGGGGAGGGAGAAGCAGACTCCCCACTGAGCAGGGAGTCCAACATGGGGCTCGATCCCAGGACTCTGGGATCATGACCAGAGCCAAAAGCAGACACTTAACTGACTGAGCCACCCAGGCATCCCCAATAAATAAATCTGAAAGAGAATAGGGCTTTGTTGACCAGGTGGACATGGTCACTGAAGGGAATATTCCATACAAGAACAGCCTCAACATAGGAGTGGGATGCATTCAGAGATCATAAAGACAATTCAGCCTGGCTGGACTGTGGGATAAGAAATGGGACATAAGAAACAAGACAGAAGAAAGAGAAATTAAGGAGTCGATCCCATTTACAAATGCACCCAAAACCATAAGATACCTAGGAATAAATCTAATCAAAGAGGCAAAGAATCTGTACTCAGAAAACTATAAAACACTCATGAAAGAAATTGAGGAAGACACAAAGAAATGGGAAAACGTTCCATGCTCATGGACTGGAAGAACAAATATTGTGAAGATGTCAATGCTACCTAGAGCAATCTACACATTCAATGCAATCCCCATCAAAATACCATCACCTTTTTTCAAAGAAATGGAACAAATAATCCCAAAATTTGTATGGAACCAGAAAAGACCCCGAATAGCCAGAGGAATGTTGAAAAAGAAAAGCAAAGCTGGCGGCATCACAATTCCAGACTTCAAGCTCTATTACAAAGCGTAATCATCGAGACAGTATTGTACTGGCACAAAAACAGACACACAGATCAATGGAACAGAAGAGAGAGCCCAGAAGTTGACCCTCAACTCCATGGTCAACTAATCTTCGACGAAGCAGGAAAGAATGTCCAGTGGAAAAAAGCAGCCTCTTCAACAAATGGTGTTGGGAAAATCGGACAGCCACATGCAGAAGAATGAAACTGGACCATTTCCTTACACCACACACAAAAATAGACTCAAAATGGTTGAAAGACCTAAACGTGAGACAGGAGTCCATCACAATCCTAAAGGAGAACACAGGCAGCAACCTCTTCGACCTCAGCCGCAGCAACTTCTTCCTAGAAACATCACCAAAGGCAAGGGAAGCAAGGGCAAAAATGAACTATTGAGACTTCATCAAGATAAAAAGCTTTTGCACAGCAAAAGAAACAGTCCACAAAACCAAAAGACAACCTACAGAATGGGAGAAAATATTTGCAAATGACATATCAGATAAAGGGTTAGTATCCAAAATCTATAAAGAACTTATCAAACTCAACACCCAAAGAACAAATGATCCAATCAAGAAATGGGCAGAAGACATGAACTGACATTTTTCCAAAGAAGATGTCCAAATGGCCAAAAGACACATGAAAAAGTGCTCAGCATCACTCGGCATCAGGTAAATCCAAATCAAAACCTCAATGAGATACCACCTCACACCAGTCAGAATGGCTAAAATTAACAAGTCGGGAAATGACAGATGTTGGCCGGGATGCGGAGAAAGGGGAACCCTCCTACACTATTGGTGGGAATGCAAGCTGGTGCAGCCACTCTGGAAAACAGTATGGAGGTTCCTCAAAAATTTGAAAATAGAGCTATCATATGATCCAGCAATTGCACTACTGGGTATTTACCCCAAAGATACAAATGTAGGGATCCGAAGGGGTAAGTGCACCCCAATGTTTATAGCAGCAATGTCCACAATAGCCAAACTGTGGAAAGAGCCAAGATGTCCATTGACAGATAAATGGATAATGAAGATGTGGTGTGTGTGTATACACACACACACACACACACACACACACACACACACACACAATGGAATATTATTCAGCCATCAAAAGGAACAAAATCTTGCCATTTGCAACGACATGGATGGAACTGGAGGGTGTTATGCTGAGCGAAATAAGTCAATCAGAGAAAGACATGTATCGTATGATCTCACTGATATGAGGAATTCTTAACCTCAGGAAACAAACTGAGTGTTGCTGGAGTGGTGGGGGGTGGGAGGGATGGGGTGGCTGGGTGATAGACATTGGGGATGGTATGTGCTATTGTGAGCGCTGTGAATTGTGTAAGATTGTTGAATCACAGACCTGTACCTCTGAAACAAATAATACATTATATGTTAAAAAAAAAAAGGAAACAGATTGCAGGAAGGGAAGAATGAAGGGGGGGAAATCGGAGGGGTAGACGAACCATGAAAGACAATGGACTCTGAAAAACAAACTGAGGGTTCTAGAGGGGAGGGGGGTGGGGGGATGTGTTAACCTGGTGATGGGTATTAAGGAGGGCACGTTCTGCATGGAGCACTGGGTGTTATATGCAAACAATAAATCATGGAACACTACATCAAAAACTAATGATGTAATATATGGTGATTAACATAACATAATAATAAAAAAATGAAAAAAAAGAAATGGGATGTAAGATAAGAGATAAGGTTCATGAAGTAAGCAGGGGTCAGATCATGAGACTTTTCTATGTACTGAAAGATTTAACCTATGGGAGTACCATTAACAGAATTGTACTTTTGAATGATAACTCCTGATTCACTATGGAAAATAGGTTATAGAAAAGCAAAGGAGGCCAGTTAGGAGACTGCTGTACTATTCCAGTTGTGCAATGGTGAGAATCTGATTAATGGCGGTAGTAGGGATAGGGTGGCGGACACAGACAGGAGAAATGCTAAGGGAGTGAAAATGAAAGAAGCAGGAATTGCAGTGAGGAAAAAACATATGAATCTAGGTTATTGGCTTAGGTCCCTGGATAGTTGGTGGTGTCATTCTCCAGGATGGGAGGTTAGGGGAAATTGCTATGGGTAAGGGAAGAAATTAAAGGGATAATATCATGACATAAGCTTTGTACACATGGCTTGAATATTTCAAGCAATGAGAGCATTATTATTTAAAAGAGTTGAACTCTTCTTTAATAGGACTCTACAGTCCAGATGACATCAACTACTGACTTCCTAAAGAGGTATTGCTCACTAAGAAGATGGAAATCATTCAGTGATTCCAGGAAAGGTCTCTGAGATCTTTGATACTTATAGAGGATGTACTCATCATTTCCCATATTAAAATTTTTTCCCTTCTGTCCACACGGTGATGTTAAGGTCCATGTTGGCAATATGACAGATGACCACAAAGGTTGACATGTGAATGGATTTGCCTGGAGCTTAATATCTAATTCCTTAATGTAATTTCTGACCAGAGTACATGTCCAGAAAAATTTTTTTATAATATTTGACTTTGTGCCTGAAGCGAATTCGAGTCTCAGATGATGATGTACCTGCTATTCTTAAATTCCTGGGAAGAATTGCTCTTGAATTTTAGTCAGTTACCATCATGATTATGATTAGAGTCTACATTTTTCTTTTTTTCATAACTTCTGCATTGATATAGCAAATATATACATATAAATAACAGAAAGCCAGAACTACAGTAGAATTGTTCCTTTTATGGATCTCTAGGAGACCTCCTTGGCGCTTGTTCTTTTTATTCATTCAGATCATCTTCCTTTAAATACAGTATTGTTGCTTGAAAAGGAAGGATGAGGGGTCTATAGATGTCCCAGACTATGCAGGGGGCCATCTCATCTGTCTTTCCCCTCTACTTTCTGACTTCCCCCTCACACACATTTTCACCACCCAACCATTCAGAACTACTCTATCTACAAAGCCCAACTCAAACCCGCCTCCTTCTCCCTGACTACTCAAGCCTACAGCAATCCTCCGAGCTCCCGCAACATTAGGACTGTAACTCCTTTAGCCCTAATGTGTCGATATTGGGCATGCTATAGCATCTTTCTATGTACATAATCTGTCTTCCTAAGAGTATAAATCTTCCTAGAGTGTAAATCTCAGGAGGGCAGAGACTCTCTCATTCACCTCTTTATGTACTTTATGCATACATTGCTTTAATGATAGCCTCAGCCTCTCTATGCTTCCAGGCTCAGCTCTAGAAGACACCAAGTATTTACTTGGTAGCTAATCTCTGTCCTTTCTGCTATTAGCACCCATCCCTCTTTGTAGCTCTTAGGGAATCTTGCCTCAGTACTCAGTTTGAGTAAGACGCTTTCTTTCTTTAATCACTCTGTTCATCTCATTTATTCCTCCCCATAGGTGAGCCTCTCTTTAATTTGCATCATATTTATTAACTCCCTGTCTCCCAGCAATAAAACACACACATCTCAAGTTACACACAGCCTTGATAAATGGGATACATGACTGCTCTCAGAAGGAAATCAGCCACCATAAAAGTTAATGTGTTTGGTTCATAACGAATAAATCTTCCCCCACACAACAGTAGCTTGGAAACTGGTGTATTCTCTTTATGACCTTGTTTATTAGCCAGAATGATGCTCTGTTTGATCTCTGAAATTTGTTTAGGGTCATTAGGGAAAGGGCCCCAGGGTGTCACTCACTGACAAAGGCTAGCCTTACACACAAACCTTGGAAATAAAAATTAGGGAAAATGCTGTTTTTACTTCCTCTAGGGTGAAATTTCTTTTCTCTACCCAGTTAGTATCTGAATATTTCTCAAGTAGTTTGCATTTTGCAAATTTTCCAAGCATCTCAGCAAGATTTTATTAGTTTATCATCCCTGCTTTGGAGAAGGGGGCACAGTTACCAAAGGTAGAGAGAGATTATTTGGGTATACCTCGGTTCCTTAGAAAAGTCACCGTCAGAACTGAGCTCCCATACTCCACTATTGAATATTAATTTCCTTTTTTAGGTAGTTCCCTCTGCCCTGAAAAATTAGAAGAGAAGTATACTATCTTCCTCATCTTGCGAATTGCTGGCCATCAAGAATAGAAAGAATCTGAAAGAGCAGCTGAGAAAATGTGAGAAAACCTGTTTACTGATCACTGTTCCTACCTCCTCAGGTAGGTAGGAACCTGCTTTATCTCTGTTACAGAGGGTGAATGGGAAAACTATATCATATATAATTTTTCTCTTTAATTCCTCCTTACCTGCACATGGCCACAACCCCCCACTCCCGCCCAACACTCTCCCTTGCTACCACAAACATGGTATCTTACCTTCACTTTTAACTTTGGTTTTTCGCAACAATATATATTGGGTGAAATGAGATTTTTGCCCTCCATTTATATTTTAACTGAACATTTTCTATGTGCCAGAGGATGTGGTAGGAGATTATTTTCCAAGAAGGATGTAAAATTTGCACTATTAACTTTGTTAGTGATGCCTTCTGGACTACACCAACACCAGTATCAATTTGTAGCTATTCAATGATGAGATTGAATTTGTTAAATCCTGGGATTGTTTGAATTTCAGAGGAGGTTGATTCAGTGGCTCAATGTTGTCCTCGATGACCTGATTTTTCTGCCTTCCATGGGTAAGCGTCATCATAAGGCTGTCTTCCCTCATGGTATCAACATGGCTGCAGCGATCCCAAACTTTAAGTCCACACAGCACACCAACCAGGAGAGAGTACTTTTCTTTCCAAGCATTTTAATGAAGACTATGTAGCCATGTCTAAGTTGACTAGGGTCAGGCTGATGGGCTCTGCTGATGGGCTTAAACGTGTAGAAACTCATCCCTGGGGCTCTGGGTTGCATCAGCTTCTCTGGGGGTATTTTACCTGCCCATCGTACTCATTTCTTTTTTAGTATATCCTATCACCCCAGGCCAGGCCTTATCATATCATACCTGGTTACTTGAGAATTCCTCAGCTAAACTCAGAGATGTCTCTTCTCCATTCAGTCTGTATTCACTCATTTAGCTATTGCTTGCTCTTCTCGCCTATGTCACCCCCTTTTCATCTTTATTTCTTCTTCTTTGACACATCCCAAGATTCTGTTTATGTTCCAATATTCTTTGCAGTACAGTATAGCCCTCTCTCCCCTACTGGCAGGATTATTCCTCCAACTCCTTTCTTCTCAGCAAGTTTTCCCCAGCTACCTGCTAATTCCACCTTAGAACTCCCCAAACACACTCTTCCACCTCTACTCACCCATCATGCTGGAACACAGACAAATGACACCAAGAGTAGACATTCCATATTTTATTTTATTTTAAATATTTTATTTATTTATTTGACAGAGAGAGAGATAGCCAGAGCAGGAACACAAGCAGGGAGAGTGGGGGAGGGGGAAGCAGGCTTCCCCCTGAGCAGGGAGCCCGATGCGGGGCTTGATCCCAGGATCCTGGGATCATGACCTGAGCTGAAGGCAGACGCTTAACGACTGAGCCACCCAGGTGCCCCAGGAATAGACATTCCATATTTTAGACTTAAATGTGAACTGACTTGTGTTTACACTTCAAAAATGGCTATGTTATGTGTTTTCCACTTTATTACCTTTGCATCAAAAATTTGACCAGCACTGGCTCAACATCTCCTTTCAATAAGTAAGCAATTCAACAAGAATCCAGATGTTTGAATTTTGAATTCAGGAGCTTGAATGAAAACCACAAATCTCTCAGTGAAATCTAGTCAATAAGAATAGAATGCAGGGGTGCCTATGTGGCTCAGTCGGTTAAGCATCTGCCTTCAGCTCAGGTCATGATCCCAAGGTCCTGGGATGGAGCCCAGGTTCTCTTTGGGCTCCCTGCTCAGCAGGGAGTCTGCTTGTTCCTCTCCCTCTGCCCCTACTCCCACTTGTGTGCGCTCTCTCTCTCAAATAAATAAATATAATCTCTTTTAAAAAAAAAAAGAATGGAATGCAATGTGGGGTGTGTAAATTATCTTGGTATTTCAATAGCCCTCAGGAGTTGGGATGTTTATCTGATGCTCAAGATTGGGACTATCCCTCTTAGGGTCTTTGACTCCTCTAGGATTTGGTGATCAGATATGAAAATCTCTGTGGTTAATTGTGAAACAGAGTTCAGACATTTTTCAAAACCTATTATTATTATTAAATTATATTATTATTATTATTAAATTATTAAACCTATTATTATCTAGGAAATGCTCCATCCACATAGTCTTTTGGTTTTGGCTCACTTCAGTCAGTGAATTCTTCCTAAGAACACTTCCCCAGTCATTCCAAAAGCAGTTCTCTGAAAAATCTATTTTAGAGACACAGTTAGAAATGATAGAAGTCAAGGAACCTGTCAAAAAGAACAGATGGTTACATTTTGTGAGAAACAAATGCTTTAAAAACCTCTTCTATTCAAAGCATTAACCATGACAAACTGGCCCAACCCCTAGATGTTGCTGAGACCTCTGTCAGTAGGTCTTTGCTAACATTGATATAAGAGATTTCGGTTCATTGTAAAAAAAAAATCTTTATTAATCCATTAAGATACAATGTTGTCAAATGGGAGTTTGAATGGATGCATGAGCAAACAGACAGCTGGATAGATATGCCATAAAGCAAATAACCTAAAAGATTAATGGTAGAATCTAGGTGGCATGTTTATGGGTGCTCACTCTCTGATTCTTTCAATTTTTGTATATGTTCGAAATTCTTCAAAATGTAACTGGAGAAAAAATAGGATGTTCAACAATGAGCTGAATCAGATTAGCAAGTTAGGTCATGGACAGACCGTTGGAAGATGCCCATAAGCAATGGGGAGAAATCTGTATAAACACAGGCATTATGGGATGAAGTTGGCAGTCACTGCGCAGAATAAGAGGGAAGTTAACATCAGATAGTTGCAGTGAGAGACTATCAGGAGGTAGACAATAGAAACAGCCAGTGAAGGATAAATTCTATTCAATATCATTTCTCTCACTACAATTAAATGCCTCTTTTCTGAATGCTCAGCCGGGAGGGAAGAGAAAGACCTGATTCCTGTGTCAAGTTCTTTGCCTAAATTACCTTCTTTACTTTTTGTAGCATGCATGAAACCACGTTTTATAGTGTTCATTTCCTTTTTGTCTTCACAGCATCCCTTACCCCATTTTCAGGTAAAAACACACCAGTTATCCTAAAGACACTAACGCTCCATCACTGAATGCAGATGTGATGACATATCCCTACCGTGTGGAAAGTAGCATGGGCAAGGCCAGATCAGTAGCTTCTTCAGGGAATTTGAGTCTTGAGCAGTCAGCCATGGATAGAAAATTGTTGGAACTGACAACATGGAAGCCTTGAAGAAGGGTTCATTAAATGTTACTACTTTTAGAACTCTCTGGAATCCTGTCATTTTGATTGGCTAATGTTGTTTCTGTTGCTTGCAAACAAAAAACCCTAACTAGCAGAGGCAATGTAGTTCTCATTTAGGAAATAAGGAAACCTAAGCTCAGAGGAATTACGTGTTTTTGGCTCAGGTCCCCATTTGATACTTGTCACCAGGTCTCTCTGACTCCAAAACCTGTCTTCTATACTTATTCTGCCATGCTCTCTCAACTGCTGCAGACCGGATTCCAATCTTATCAGGCTAGGTAAGTTTGGGAAAGCTGTGTACCAATTTCTAAATGTCAATTTCCTCATCTCTAAAATGGAGTAACAATAGTCATGTACATCATAGAGTTGCAGTAGGGATAAAATAAGCTAATTCATGTGAAGTGTTTGGGCACAGTGGTGGGGACATAATAAGTGCTCTGATGATGATAGCAATGATGATGATGGTATCAGTGAGGGTTCCAGCAAAAGAAAAGGGGGTATTTGAAGAGATTGATGAAGGGATTATTTAGAAAAATAAGGGCAAGTTTAAGGAAACCCAGAAAGGGTTAGGTTGAAGGACCCCAGGGCTAGAAACAAGAGCAAGCTGTGGAGAATGGCTGTCCAGCACAGGCTGGGATCTCTAGCTATTCTTCTAAAATAAGGGCTGTGCCTGACACAGTCAACTGTAACCCTGCAAGGAGGGAGCCAGGAGAGGAAATACCCTGTCTTTTCCCTCCCAACTAACCTCCTAATCTCCTGCCAGTGCCTTGAATTGGCCAAACCTAGCCAGAAGGCAGAGGACAAGGAAGCCTGGTTGATGCCATCCATACAGGTAAGCTTCTCAGGACACAATGCAGGGTGGAGAAAAGTGGAGACACACTTTCACCTTGAGACACATTTCACCTCAGCATCCTTTTATCTGGGTACAAAAAAAAAAAAAAAACCTGTGGGGCACCCAGTGGCCCAGTCAGTTAAGCGTCTGACTCTTGATTTCAGTTCAGGTCATGATCTTGGGGTCCTGGGATCGAACCCCACGTCAGGCTCTGTGCTCAGCAAGGAGTCTTCTTCTCTGCCTCTCTCTCTCTCTCTCTCCCTCTGCCCCTCTCCCTGCTCTCTCTCTCATAAAATGAATAAGTGAATCTTTAAAAAAAATGGTGTTGTCAATTCAGAGGACCCACAGCTACCATTCATTATAGGTGATATGAATTCAAACTCCCACCTAAACCTAAGATGTTAGCCACTGCCAGTGCCTGTATTATAAGGTTGCAGAGAAATAAAGTAGAGGAAAAATGACTAACATAAAACATAGTTGCACAGTCCTGGTTCTGAGGCTAACGTGAGGACTAAGTTGAGAAGCATAGCTTCTTTCATCTACCACCTCTCAACTGGATCAGGGTGCTTATACACAAGAAAGTTTTAAGACAGTTTGGCGTTCAAAGTTCCTAGTCTTGTCTGCACCTACCCCAATGTTCCCATCCTATGTCTCAAGGTCCCTTTCCCTCCTCTGCTCCTTAATAAATCAGACACTGATGTTGCAACTGCCAGACTCTAGATTGATCCTTACTTATAACAAACATGTACTAAAGAGGGTAAGCACCATTTTCAAAGCAGCTAAGAGCTTTTCTAATTTTCTACTTGTTCCCTGACTAGACTTCGAATCAGCACCTTTCTCTGTGAACTTTATTTAGGACTGACAGAAAAAGCCAACTCACACCACTGTCTTAAAAATTTCCAGTCATCGTTTCACCTAATGACCATAGCTAATTGATTTTTCAATACCTTGCCCTCCACCTGCACTGCATCCCAATCTCTGTTACTAGTAATAATTTGAATAACATACTATGGATTATGCATATTCCATTTTCCCACATCAAGAAAGTTCTATGTTCTCATCACATATGTTAGCAATCTGTATCAGTTTCCAATTGCTACTGTAACAAATTACCATGAACTTACCGACTTGAAACAATGCATATTTATTATCTTACAGCTCTGTAGGTCAAAAATCACACAGGTCTCACTGGGCTAAAATCAAGGTATCAGCAGGGCTGTATTCTTACTGAAGACTCTAGGAGAGGATCTGTTTCCTTGACTTTTCCATTTCCAGAGGTTGCCTGCTTTTCATGGCTCACGACCCCCTTCCATGTTCAAAATCAGAAATGGTTGGTCAGTCTTTCTTACCTTACACCACTCTGACACTGATTCTTCTGCCTTTCTCTTCCACTTTAAGGACCCTTGTGATTACATTGGGTCCACCTGAATAATCCAGAATAATCTTCCTATCTTGAGGTCAGCTAATAAGCAACCTTAATTCTACCTGCAACCTTAATTCCCTTTTACCACATAACATATTCATATGGATTCCAGGGATTAAGATGTGGACACTTGGGGGAGGACATCATTCTGCCTACGACACAATACAATCCCAATATACAATTTTGGAGATCTATTTCTTGAAGCCATTCATAGTGGGATTACTGCATCAGTCTGGGTCCTGCCAAAAAACACATGGCACATTCAAACGGGATGATTGGAAAACATTTAATGACGGGGCAATTTACAAAGATGTGGGCAGGGTTAAAGGAAACCAGCAAGGGATAATGAAACACCTTAAAGACAATAATAGCAGAAAGGATCAAGGATTGGAGGAAGCAGTTACTAGAACCGGGTGAGGACTGTGGCCTTAGGTGAAAACACAGCCAGTGCCAAATGATGACCCAGGAGGAAAGAAGCAGGAGAACAAATACCCTAACCTCTCCTTCCACTCTTCGATCTCCTCCCAGCACTGCCCATTGACAAAACCTCCCCAGTCCAGAAGGCAAAGGAGCGGGTTGATGTGGACAATAAAAATCAGGGTCTCAGGACATGAAGCAGGTGGAGAAAGGTACATAACTGGTCTGCAGAGGCAGACTATACACACATATTATTTAGTTAAATAATTCTTACTGAAGGAGAAATGGAGCAAGGCATGTGTATTTTCAAATAGCTAGTTTAGTCCAAATTAATCTACAGGTGGAATTTATGGGGAAATATTTTGGAGCTGCAAGGCCTGAAGGAAGTCCTACCTATGAAATTATACTATAGAATAGGTGCATGTACAGCTAATAAAAATCAAGAGGTACCATATATACACAAAAATATATGGACCAGGGAGGATTTCATTTAGTCACAGCAATGACAACAGCACTGACGCAAAGGGTTTAGCCATAAAGGAATCATAACTTTCCTGTCATTTCACCAGGACTTTATGAATAAACATAGTGGTGGTCAGCCTCACATCCTGGACAAAATGTTAGTCTGGCAGTGTATATAGGTTCTGTATCACTTTTCATCTTGTCAGTGCTTACCCAGACACATCACACCATTTTTCCAATAACAAAAATGCAGGTATAGGTCCAAATAGGAGGGAGAGCAAAGAAACCAATATGTGTGCATTGGTCCCTCACATGCCAGGTGCATGAAAAAATTACCAACCAAACAGACAAAACCACCAGCTTGGCTAAATACTGGCTCTGGGAAAAGAGCTTTCTGCACAGTGGAGAAATTTCTTGTGAGAGAGAGAGAGAGAGAAACACAGAGTTGTAGAGGAAAGAGCATTTTTGCAAATGGGAAAGCCTTCCAAAGAAAACTCAATGTAGAAGAAATTCTTTCTCCTTCCTCGGAACACAGAAGTCTATAAATCCTTACCTCTGAAGTGTCTGGAAGGAAGGACCTCACAGAGAGCAGTTGCTCTCTTTTTCAAAGTGAAGTTTGGGAAGAACTGTCCTCCAAGGCTCTGCATTGCATTTATCTGTAGAATAATTTCCCTGGTAAAGAAATAACAAGGGCATTTTTAGACACACAGCAACTGAAGTCTGGATAATTGAGGTCAAGGTAAACTTCTTCACTTGATTTTTTTCTAAAAAGGTTAAGAAAGATACATGCTTATTATTCTGAAATATTTAAGCAGTAAGCAATAATGGAAAGTCAAAAGCAAAAGTTTTCCTCTTTTCTCTCTCTCTCATTCCTTTCCTCCTTCTCTCCTTTTCTTCCTCCACCATATATATATATGTACGTGCATCATATACAGATATATATACACGCCACACACATATATGTGTACGTACATTGTATACAGATATATATACACGCCACACACATATATGTGTACGTACATCGTATACAGATATATATACACGCCACACATATATATGTGTACGTACATCGTATACATATATATATATATATATATATATATATATATATATATATAATCTCCATCTAACTTTCTCCAGCTACTTACACTCACATTTTGAGGGACAACTAGCCATCTGCCAAACACACGTTAACAAAAAAGGAATTTACAGAAGGCTATTGGGCAGCTTACAGGATCATCAGGAGGGCTTGAGAACCAGGAATAGAAAAGCAAGCAAACACCTAAGGGTTCCCAGACAGCTCTGAGCACCACCAAGTTCATGCCCAAGAAATGGCCCAGGAAGCTTATGCTCCTGCCAGGGCCACGCCCGGATCTCCAAATACATCTGAAGCGCCATCACTGGACACTTAACTACTCTCCTCACATTTTCTACTCCTCTACTGCCGTACAAATGGTCCCAACTCTCTCTCTCCATCTTTACATCACAACCCTCATATCTGCGGTCTTGGGTAGAAGACTTGGATTGACGAGACTCAGTCTGATTGGTTGAATCATAGCTTCCAGAGGGCAAAGAGAGAGAATGTTTGGTTACTAGGGTGGGTGAAAGGATGCAGCCGCCTACTAAGGGTCACACAATAGAGATTTTAAATTGGAAGAGGGTTTGGATGCTGAGCAGTCCAAGACAGACAAATGTCTATTATACAGACACTATCCTTTGGGTGGACAAGTTATCAAGAGATCCAGCTCAAAGTTTACCAGGTAGCAACCCCAACAGAAAGAGAACATCTCTCTAACAATATGCATGTGTTAAGCTCAGGAAATATTCTGACACTATTTAGGTGCTCATGCCTGCACCAATCACTGAGGTCTAGTGTGCAACATTTTGATTGGCTCAGCCTGGACAAACATGCCCACATTTGTGACAGGGAGTGGTTAGGCTGGCACCATAATTGAAAACCATTCCTAACCCAGGAAGTGGAGAGAGGATGCTTGTTTCAAAAAAGATACACAGATAAGACAGAAATATAATGCACATTTTAAGAGGCCTCATGATTTTCTGGTCCATAATTTGACTCTCATTTCT